>NC_057797.1:199000631-199605290 GCF_018294505.1 Triticum aestivum
AAGATCTTTTATCGGTCAGACCGCATAACAACATACGTTGTTCCCTTTGTCATCGGTATGTTACTTGCCCGAGATTCGATCGTCGGTATCCCATACCTAGTTCAATCTCATTACCGGCAAGTCTCTTTACTCGTTCTGTAATACATCATCCCGCAACTAACTCATTAGTTGCAATGCTTGCAAGGCTTAAGTGATGTGCATTACCGAGAGGGCCCAGAGATACCTCTCCGACAATCGGAGTGACAAATCCTAATCTCGAAATACGCCAACCCAACATGTACCTTTGGAGACACCTGTAGAGCTCCTTTATAATCACCCAGTTATGTTGTGACGTTTGGTAGCACACAAAGTGTTCCTCTGGCAAACGGGAGTTGCATAATCTCATAGTCATAGGAACATGTATAAGTCATGAAGAAAGCAATAGCAACATACTAAACGATCGGGTGCTAAGCTAATGGAATGGGTCATGTCAATCAGATCATTCAACTAATGATGTGACCTCGTTAATCAAATAACAACTCTTTGTTCATGGTTAGGAAACATAACCATCTTTGATTAACGAGCTAGTCAAGTAGAGGCATACTAGTGACACTCTGTTTGTTTATATATTCACACATGTATTATGTTTCCGGTTAATACAATTCTAGCATGAATAATAAGCATTTATCATGAAATAAGGAAATAAATAATAACTTTATTATTGCCTCTAGGGCATATTTCCTTTAGCGCCAACCTGCTCGCGGACCAGATCACTCACCCCAACCAATCGGCTTTCATCCAAGGCCGTTATATTCTGGATGGGGTGCTGGTCCTTCACGAAGTCCTCCATGAGGTCCGCTTCAAACACCTCAAGACGGTCTTCCTGAAGATTGATTTCCATAAGGCCTATGACACTGTTAGCTGGCCCTTCCTTCGGGAAGTTCTCCTGTGGAAAGGCTTCGATGACCGTTGGGTGACGCGGGTTATGCAAATGGTCTCGTGTGGGCACACCGCCGTCAACATCAATGGGGAGATCGGTCCCTACTTCCCCACTCTCTATGGGGTGAGGCAGGGTGACCCATTCTCCCCATTCCTGTTTAATATGGTGGTCGATGCTATTGCGGCCATCCTAGATAAGGCTAAGGCCGCGGGCCATATTAGAGGTATCACCCCCCCCCCCCCACTTGGCTGGGGGTGTTGGCATCTCCCTGCTTCAGTACGCTAACGACACCATCATCATGGTCGAAGGCTCGGATACGGACATCGCTAGCCTTAAATTCCTCCTCCTCTGCTTCCAACAAATGTCTGGTCTGAAGATCAACTTCGACAAGAGCGATGTGATGGCGATGGGCTATTCTCCGGCTGAGGCCCTTGACATTGCCAACCGCCTCAATTGCCGCATGGGCTCCTTCCCAACGACCTACCTAGGAACGCCCATTAGTGACTCTTGGCTTACTGTGGTGGACCTTCGGCCTGCGGTGACCAAGTTGCAAACGCGCATTGAGCCTTGGCAAGGTCGGTGGCTCTCGAAGGCGGCACGGACGATTCTCATCAACTCCTCGCTCTCTAGTATCCTCCTATTCCTTATGAGCTTCTACAGCCTCCACGAGACCCTCCATCATGAGATCGCCAAAATCCAGTCGCGCTTCTATTGGGCTGGGGACAATAACAAACAGAAGTATCATATGGTTAGTTGGCCCGACATCTGCAAACCCCGGGAGCAGGGAGGCCTTGGCATCATGTGCTCGAAGCGCATGAACATTGCTCTCCTCTCCCGTTGGCTCTAGCACATCTCACAAGGGCATGGAGGTCTGTGGTTAGACATCATCCGGAATAAATACCTGCGTGGCCAGCCTCTGGCCTTCTGCCAACGTTCGGGTGGATCCCAGTTCTGGCAATCGGTCATCCAACTGCTCCCCGTCCTCCGCATTGGGACCTCCATCTCGGTCGGCTCGGGCGCAACGACCTTGTTCTGGTTTGACCGATTGGCGGGTGACGCTCCTTTCACAGCCCGCTTCCCTGACCTCTTCTCCAGCGCCGTCGTCCCTACAATCTCAGTTCAACAGGCCCTTATTGACTTAGGGCGCCTCGTGTTCCAGAGGCCATTTGGGCCTCCGGAAGTGGCCGCCTAGCATGAGCTTCTTGATTGTATTGCTCTCCATGAACCATCGGTCGATGCGGGCCCGTATGAGGTTCGATGACGCCTTGAGATCTCGGGGCAATTCTCCACCAAGTCCCTTTACGCGGCTATCGCCCCATCCTTCGCCCCACCCCCTCCAGGCGGTATGGTCCATTCGCCTGCCCCTCAAAATCCGCATTTTCATGTGGCAATTGATCCGTGGCCGGCTGCCGTCTGGAGTTGAGGTCCGCAAGCTCAATGGCCCGGGCTCTGGCCTCTGCCCCCTTTGCGATACCCCCGAAGACTCGAACCACATCTTCTTCTCCTGCGTGTCTGCTCAGTTTGTTTGGAGCTGCTTTAGAGAGGTGGTTGGTGGGACTTGGTGCCACTCCAACTTCCCCGACCTCTTCGCCGAGCTTCAGGCCTCGCCGTCGTCCTCTCGCCACATTAGGTGGCTTGAGATTGGGGCCCTCGCGTGGACGCTCTGGACTATTCGCAATAAGCTTGTGATTCAGCGCTCCCCTCTTCGACGCTCTACTGACGCTCTCTTTAAACTGTCTGGTTACTTGCAGCTCTGGCGGCCGCTTAGCCGCCCGCGGGACCGGGACGCCATCTCCACCTTCATCGCCGACCTTCGCTCGATGGCCGTCCGCCTGTCGCCGCCACCACTGCCGCCTCCGCCTAAGCTTGATTAGCCGTCTGTATGCTCTCCGACCTTAGCCCCGGCTGAGCCTATCTTTTATGTCGTGTGTGTTTTGGGCTTGTTGAGCTGTTCCCTCAGCAGTACCTCTGGACTTTTCTGTTGTGCTTCTTGGGTGTGCGTGTTTGAACTAGTCCTTGTATGTGGTCTTGGCGGTTTGCTTTATTTATAAAGCGGGGCAAAAGCCTTTTTCAGTAAATGTAAAAAAACACTATGCCGGATAAAAAACGTGTGTGATGGTGTTACGATCTTTGCCGCCGGCGTAACAGGATTCAGGTCATAATTTGGCTACAATGGGATACAAATCAGAAGAGAAATCAAGGAGGAAGAGCACTGGGGGAGGGGAAAGTAGCAATGCTACAGTTCAGTTCATCATCGATGCCTCCTTCCACTCGCTCTTCCTTAGAGCATCTCTAGCAGATTCGATATACGCTCATCCCGCAAAATCCGTTTACGGGCTCCTGTAAAACTTTTTTTGCAGTACTGTGAGCCCTGCGGTGGAACAGATCCCATAAACCCGTCCTGCTAATTTTTTGCAGGACATCATTACGGGATATGTTTCGCACCGGATGGCTCGCGGTACTGCAAATAAAATCATAGGACAAATATTGACAAGTTCATTATCACTAGTTCATATCATATATATACATCATTAGTTCATCACATCTAAAATCATGCGCAATACACAAGGTATCAAGTTTAGCCTCATAAATGTGTGATCTAACAAAACAAAAGATGCTCAAATGAGGAACCGGAGCCCGCGGCCTTGACCGGAGGAACTGGAGCAGGGCCGAAAGAGGGAGATGCCACGCGGCTGCGACCCCTTGGTCAAGGTGGTCCCCCTTCCGCTTCCTCTTCAAGGCGGCAGAAGGAGTTGGGATGGTGCCGACATGAACGGGCGCGGGAGGCGCGGGCGGACGAACGGAGCTGTGGCATTGGAGGTAGCGGTGGCACATGCTGTTAGGCACCCAACGGTTGCGGGTACTCCATTCAGACAGTTTTCGGTGCCGCGAGGTCGGGGACAAAATTTGAGGTGGCGGCGACACGGGATGCGGGAGCGGAAGAAGCCCAAAGTTGTTTCGCGCCACGGGAAAGGGGATCCGGCAAAAAACAAAGGATTCCCGTAGATATTGCGGAAACTGGACGGGTTTTGCAGGATCCAGCAAAAATAATCCATGATGGATGAATATACATGATCTATTCCTGCCGAAAAATGGCTCCGTCCCGTAACTGGTGGTTATTTTGCCAGACGGCCCGGTTTACGGGATCTGCGAGAGATGGTCTTGTGTAGGGCCATAGGCCAGCCCATCATCCCACCTTGGCCCATGTGGCAGCCCACGGTATAGTGATACATGCCCAGTCGTGACAGGTGGCTGATCCATGGTATAGTGATACATGCCCAACCCACTCGACTTCGATAGCTGACGAGATGCCCGACAACAATCCCCTCCTCCAACTGGTGCTTGAGGAGTCCATGCGCTGACAGTGTTCGAAGCGGCTCGAGGACACGCCACTGCCATGCCAGGACCGCCACAGCCCCATGGCTTGATTGTTATTAGGCCTTTTACAATGGGAGGTGCTTACGGAGATGCTTAGTAAAATAAATCGAGTTTTTCTTAAGTATCGGTGCTTATTTCTACAGGACAGTCGCTTAATTAAGTGTCTATCCTCTACAAATAAGCACCGGTGCTTAGAGAAAAACTGGTTTATTTCTCTAAGCACCTACCCCAAACACCTTGCATTGTACAGGGCCTTAGGCAAGCCTGAGATGCCCTCCCTGCGCATGTGTTGACAGAGAACGTGGGGTCTAGCGCTGGAGCACGCTATCAACATGATACACGACCCCGTGAGTTCGCCCCCAGCTATGCGTAATGGGAGGCCAAGACACACGATTCACCTCTTGCGCGGGCACCTCATGCGCAACAAGTTATATGCATGCATGCACATCTAGTTATTTCAATGCAATGTGTCATCCATAAGCGAGAACTATCTGTACAATGTCTATCTAATCGACAAATTTTGTCCCCTTATGTATAATCAATCTAGTTTCAGGTGTTCTCAAGTGTTTGGTGTGCTTTCAAATTTTGTCCCCATACATATAGGTAGGCTAATAAGAACTATTTATTGTCAAAGAAAGCAATTCAGTTATGATTAGTAATATGATTTGAACAAGTGAAACTGAAATACAACAAATCTATCTAGTCCGGCCTCTTCCACAGTTTTAAAGTGACCTCGCAGGCCGGGGATGCTTCAGTTGCTTCCACTTCCACGGTCACACCCTTGATGAATGGCTATGCATCCTTGATGTGGGATAAGTCCATAGCTTTGTAGCGCTCCATAGTTATGCAGCTATGCGTCTTTGTGTGGCGTCCTTTTTTGCGAGGTGGCCGTAGTCATACGAGCAAGGCAGCGGTCAGTGGCGGGAGGCGCTCCGAGCCAACAGCTGATCAGCCTTATAGAGTGTGTCCTCCTAGACCCACTTGGAGTAGTGTCACACCCCTCCCAGAAATTTCTCTTGGCTCACCTTTCGTCTTGTCGGGGAAAGGTATGTGAGGAGGGATCGGCCGCCACAACATGGCAGATGAAGGGTGAGTGGTGCCAAGGAACAAATGATCCATATGGTTGTTGAGTTGCAACCTCGATCGAGCGATGGTGGGCCGGTTTATATACCCATGAAAGGGCACTCTCCGGCTAGTAAAGGGGACATAGTAGGCGCGCCCGAGGGAGAGGTCAGTGTGGCATGTGGCGGCGACCATTAATGGGAGCTCTTCTTCGTGGGAAAGCATATGCGCCATTTACAGGAGTGGGAGCGACATTCATTTATATGGAAGACTACACCATTGACAGGGAGAGGAAAGAACATAGCACACAGTTGTTCGAATACAACTGTGTGCATTGTCATTGGACAATGACCATCAACACTTCATAGGCAAGCAACAAAATAGATCGTTTGTGATGGTAATAGACAGAATATCCAAGCCATTAATAATCAAACAAATCCCCTAAGATGAAGGTAACCAGGGTAGCAAGATGCCAAACTCCAAAATGAACCATGTGGATGAAGGTATACACACATTTTTCCTAAATGACCATCTAGGACATATGGAAAAAAAACTTCTTTTACATTTGTTTGTGTACAAGTCACAAATAGTCAAAATTTAGATATTGCTACATACACTTTACTCTACTGTCTACATTTTTTTTGGAAAAGGAGGCTCACCCCCCGGCCTCTGCATCTGAAAAATACATGCGGTCATATTATTAATAAAAGGTTCGAATAAAAACAAAATCTTACCTCCATTATGGCTTGCAAACGGAGCAAAAAGAAAAAAGAAAACTCATTGCCACAACCGGCAGGATAATAAGACTAGAACACTAGACACCTATCCTATTATGAGACCGCCATCCAAACCGGTTGAATATAACCTGTTCTACCATATCTCACTGGTTGCACCCAGTAACCAAAGGCTCCCTCTAGTCCATAGGAGTGAGTAAGGACCACGTACGGATCCATGCGTAGCTCTAAAGATGACCTGCAAGAATGTTATGAAGGAAATATGCCCTAGAGGCAATAATAAAGTTGTTATTTATATTTTCTTATATCATGATAAATGTTTATTATTCATACTAGAATTGTATTAACCGGAAACTTAGTACATGTGTGAATACATAGACAAACAGAGTGTCACTAGTTTGCCTCTACTTGATTAGCTCGTTGAATCAATGATGGTTATGTTTCCTAACCATAGACATGAGTTGTCATTTGATTAATGGGATCACATCATTAGAGAATGATGTGATTGACTTGACCCATCCGTTAGCTTAGCACGATGATTGTTTAGTTTGTTGCTATTGCTTTCTTCATGACTTATACATGTTCCTATGACTATGAGATTATGCAACTCCCGAGTACCGGAGGAACACTTTGTGTGCTACCAAACATCACAACGTAACTGGGTGATTATAAAGGTTCTCTACAGGTGTCTCCGATGGTACTTGTTGAGTTGGCATAGATCGAGATTAGGATTTGTCACTCCGATTGTCGGAGAGGTATCTCTGGGCCCTCTCGGTAATGCACATCACTATAAGCCTTGCAAGCATTGTGACTAATGAGTTAGTTGCGGGATGACGCATTACGGAACGAGTAAAGAGACTTGCCGGTAACGAGATTGAACTAGGTATAAGGATACCGACGATCAAATCTCGGGCAAGTAACATACCGATGACAAAGGGAACAACGTATGTTGTTATGCGGTTTGACCGATAAAGATCTTCGTAGAATATGTAGGGGCCAATATGAGCATCCAGGTACCGCTATTGGTTATTGACCGGAGACAAGTGTCGATCATGTCTACATAGTTCTCGAACCCGTAGGGTCTGCACGATTAAAGTTCAGTGACGATCGGTAATATGAGTTTATGTGTTTTGATGTACCGAAGGTAGTTCTGAGTCCCGGATGTGATCATGGACATGACGAGGAGTCTCTAAATGGTCGAGACGTAAAGATTGATATATTGGACGGCTATATTCGGACACCGGAAGTGTTCCGGATGGTTTCAGAGAAAACCGGAGTGCCGGAGGGGTTACCGGAAACCCCCGGGGAAGTATTGGGCCTTAGTGGGCCTGAGGGGAGAGAGAGGGCAGCAACCTAGGAGGTGGCGCGCCCCCTCCCATGAGGAGGCCGAATTGGACTAGGGGAGGGTGTAAGGGCATATTTATCCCTAAGGTGTTTTGGTGATTGATGACAATGCTTTTGCGGACTAATCGTATGCTTTGAGCGTTTCAGGGATTCATCCTTCGGCACGAGACGATTCTTTCCCCTCGGAGTTTTAATCAAGACAGTGTAGCTCTTTCGTTTATGTTTTGGAGGACTTGTTTCGTAGGAGTCACCATACTATCAAGAGGGGGTCCGCTTTGCTAAGGCTAGGGTGGAATCAACACGTACACTTCCTTTTCACACCCTCTGAGCATTCCCGCTTCAATGGAGGTCTCATTCCCTGTTTAATGAGTATGTTTTGGTCCCAGCGGTAGTACCGCGGTGCCCAGCGGTAGTACCGCATGTGGGTCCTTAGCCGTAGTACCGCCGCGGTACCGGGCTCCTACCGCATCGAGTCGAGGGGGTCGCCTCTCGTGTTGGATTGTGAGGCACTAAGCAGCGGCAGTAGAACGGTAGTACCACTCGAGAGCGGTAGTACCGCCCTACCACCGCGGTAGTACCGCACTGGGTCTGACTCCTGCTCAAACGCCAGCCCTCCCAGACTGCACGGCAGTACCGCGAAGTGGAGCGGTAGTACCGCTGCCCCTGCGGTAGTACCGCCCTCTGCGGGGCTGTTTTGGGGGGTACGGTTGGATTGTTCCCCCCTCTATAAAAGGGGGTCTTCTTCTCCAAGGTTGACTTACCTCTTCCCCCCAAAGCTCCATTATTGCTCCAAGCTCCATTTTCGCCTGATCTCTCTCCCTAGCCAATCAAACTTGTTGATTTGCTCGGGATTGGTTGAGAAGGCCCCGATCTACACTTCCACCAAGAGAAATTTGATTCCCCCACTAGTCCCTAGCGGATCTTGTTACTCTTGGGTGTTTGAGCACCCTAGACGGTTAAGGTCACCACGGAGCCATATTCCATTCTGGTGAAGCTTTGTGGTGTTGTTGGGAGCCTCCAATTAAGTTGTCGAGATTGCCCCAACCTTGTTTGTAAAGGTCCGGTCGCCGCCTCCAAGGGCACCAATAGTGGAATCACGGCATCTCGCATTGTGTGAGGACGTGAGGAGAATACGGTGGCCCTAGTGGCTTCTTGGGGAGCATTGTGCCTCCACACCGCTCCAACGGAGACGTACTTCCCCTCAAAAGGAAGGAACTTTGGTAACACATCCTCGTCTTCACCGGCTCCACTTTTGGTTATCTCGTACCTTTACTTGTGCAAGCTTATTTGTGTTATTTCCCTTGCTTGCTTGTGTGCCTGTTGTTGTTGCATCATATAGGTTGCTCACCTAGTTGCACATCTAGACAACCTACTTTGATGCAAAGTTTAATTTGGTAAAGAAAAGCTAAAAAATTGTTAGTTGCCTATTCACCCCCCTCTAGTCAACTATATCGATCCTTTCAATTGGTATCAGAGCCTCGTCTCTTTTGAAGGATTTTGCCGTCCGAAGAGTATGCTTGACGTCGTAGACGGTGTGGAGGAGAACTCTGGTGCGAATCCGGTCTCATCTACGGGCGATGGGGGAACCTCGGTCTCTCGTGAGGAATTCAATGTGGCCTTGGAGACATTGAAAACCTCCATGACGACCGAGGTTGAAAGCATGTTTAATAAATTCATTGAAGGGCTTAAACTATCCACCGCAACATTGAAAGTGTGTGACGCCCCCGATTCAATCGTACACTAATCATACACGCAAACGTGTACGATCAAGATCAGGGACTCACGGGAAGATATCACAACACAACTCTACAAATAAAATAAGTCATACAAGCATCATATTACAAGCCAGGGGCCTCGAGGGCTCGAATACAAGAGCTCGATCATAGACAAGTCAGCGGAAGCAACAATATTTGAGTACAGACATAAGTTAAACTAGTTTGCCTTAAGAAGGCTAGCACAAACTGGGATACAGATCGAAAGAGGCGCAGGCCTCCTGCCTGGGATCCTCCTAAACTACTCCTGGTCGTCGTCAGCGGGCTGCATGTAGTAGTAGGCACCTCCCGAGTAGTAGTAGTCGTCATCGATAGTGGCGTCTGGCTCCTGGGCTCCATCGCCTGGTCACAGCAATCGAGTATAGGAAGGGGGAAAAGGGGGGAGCAAAGCAACCGTGAGTACTCATCCAAAGTACTCGCAAGCAAGGAGCTATACTACATATGTATGCATTGGTATCAAAAGGAATAAGGGTATCATATGTGGACTGAACTGCAGAATGCCGAAATAAGAGGGGGATAGCTAGTCCTATCGAAGACTACGCTTCTGGTAACCTCCATCTTGCAGCAGGAGAAGAGAGTAGATGGTAAGTTCACCAAGTAGCATCGTGTAGCATAACCTAACCGATGATCCTCCCCTCATCGCCCTGTGAGAGAGCGGCCACCGGTTGTATCTGGCACTTGGAAGGGTGTGTTTTATTGAGTATCCGGTTCTAGTTGTCATAAGGTCAAGGTACAACTCCAAGTCGTCCTGTTACCAAAAATCACAGCTATTCGAATAGATTAACTTCCCTGCAGGGGTGCACCACATAACCCAACACGCTCGATCCCATTTAGCCGGACACACTTTCCTGGGTCATGCCCGGCCTCGGAAGATCAACACGTCGCAGCCCTACCTAGGCACAACAGAGAGGTCAGCACGCTGGTCTAAATCCTATGGCGCAGGGGTTTGGGCCCATCGCCCATTGCACACCTGCACGTTGCGTACGCGGCCGATGAGCAGACCTAGCCTCCCTTATACAAGAGTAGGCGTTCCAGTCCAACCCGGCGCGCGCCGCTCACTTGCTGACGTCACAAAGGCTTCGGCTGATACCACGACGTCGAGTGCCCATAATTGTCCCCGCGTATATGGTTAGTGCGTATAGGCCAGTAGCCAGACTCAGATCAAATACCAAGATCTCGTTAAACGTGTTATTTTGAAACAACCGCGAACGCCGACCAGGGCCAGGCCCACCTCTCTCCTAGGTGGTCTCAACCTGCCCTGTCGCTCCGCCACAAAGATCCACTCAGAGGGCCGTCGGGACAAACGTCCTTTCAGACCCAATCCATGAATCACTCGCGGGTACTCCTACGAGCCGACCCGTCTTTAGTCACCACAAGTATCATATATTATGTATATAAGTATATACCCGTGACCACCTCCCGAGTGATCATGGCCCGATAGTATAGCATGGCAGACGGACAAGAATGTAGGGCCACTGATGGCAAACTAGCATCCTATACTAAGCATTAGGATTGCAGGTAAGGTATCAACAGTTGTAGCAACAATGACAGGCTATGCATCAAAATAGGATTAACAGGAAGCAGTAACATGCTACACTACTCTAATGCAAGAAGTATAAAGAAGAGCAGGCGATATCTGGTGATCAAGCGGGGGGGCTTGCCTGGTTGCTCTGGCAAGAGAGAGGGGTCGTCAACACCGTAGTCGTACTGGGTAGCAGCGGCGTCGGTCTCGGTGTCTAGCGAGAGAAGAGGGGGAAGAAACAATAAATACAATGCAAACAGATGTGTAACGATGCATGACAAAGCAAGGCGTGTTGCTAGGCGTGCCCTAACGCGGTATGAGGTGATACCGGTGAAGGGAGGATTCATCCGGGAAAGTATTCCCGGTGTTTCGCGTTTTCGGGCAGAGAAGCCGGAGGGGGAAAGTTGCGAGTTTGAAAGGTTAGGGATGCGTGGCGGATGAATGGGCTGCGTATCCGGGTTCGTCTCGTCGTTCTGAGCAACTTTCATGTTGAAAGTAATTTAATCCGAGTTACGGATTAATAGATATGATTTTCTAAAGATTTTATTAATTTCTGGAATTTAATTAATTATTTAAACTAATTCGAATTTGGATTTATGACATCAGCATGATGTCATGCTGACGTCAACAGTCAACAATGGTTGACTGGTCAACCTGACCAGTGGGTCCCACTGGTCAGAGACACATTTCAATTAAACAATTTAATTACCCTAATTAGTACTAATTAGGGGGGTGGGCCCCACTGTCATACTAATTAATTAGCTAATTAACTAACCAGGTTAATTAGATAACTAATGTTTAATTAGATTAATTAGTTGTTTAGTTTAGTTAATGAAAATTAATTAAGTTAATTATTTCTTTAATTAATTAATTAATTATTTTTATTTTTATTTTATATATTATTATTTTTTAAATTCCCTTTTTTTTAAATCATTCTGGAGGTGGGGCCTATCTATCATAGGCCCATAGGGGCCTTGCGTGCGCTGGGTTAGCGCTAACGGGCGCGGGCACCCAGCCCGATTGGGCATATGCCCGGGTTAACAGGGGGCGGCCATCGGCACGGCGAGGTCGGTCGCCTGAGGTGGCAGCGGCGAGGCTAGCGAGGCCAGCGCGTGGGCGCGCGGCCGGGAGGTCGAGCGTGGCCTGTCGAGGAGCGGCCGACGGCGGAGCCAGGGGCGGCAACGGGAGCCGCGGTCGCCAGCGGGGCGTTGGCGCAGGGGAGCGGCCGGTGGGACGGCCGCGGTTGGGTGCGGCTGGACAGAGCGGCGCGTGGCCAGGGCGCGGCCCGAACACGGTGAGCGCGTGCGAGGGTGGGTGCGGGCGACCGCACGGGAGGACGCGGGCGAGCAAGGGCGGCCGCGGCAGACAGGGCAGCGGCGCGAGCGCCGGACGGAGCTGCGGGACGGCGCGGCGACGGGCGCAGAGGCAGGGCCGTGACGGTGCGCGATTGCGGGGAGCGCGGCGATGCGAGGTCGTAGTCCGGGCGCGTGCACGCGCGGGCAGAGCGCGGGGCACGGCCCCGAGTGGCGAGCAGGGAACGAGGGAGAGAGAGGAGGGGTGCTCACGGCGCAGAGCAGGGTTCGGGGCAGCGGGCTCGACGAAGGTCGGGGAGGTTCGGCGAGGGAGAGGATGAGGACGATGTCGGCGGAGGTGGCGCGGGCTCCGGGCGGCGGCGGCCAACAGCAAGGGGTGGCGCGGTCGTCAGGGAGGCGGGGTGGTTCGTTCCCCTCGATCCGATCTGGATCGGGGAGGAGGGGGAGAGCGAGTGGGGGGTGCGGGGTGGTTAGGGTTTCGGGAGGGAGTGAGTGGATAAGGGGAGGGGGTGGCCGGTTGGGCCTGTTTGGCTGAGGCCCAAGGAGGGGGGCTTACGGCCTGCCGGGCCGAAGCCCAGAGGGGGCAGGGGGTTTCTCTTTTTTTTTGTCTTTTCCCTTTTTCTTTTATTTATTTCTCTTTTCTGTTTTATTTAGTTTAAAGCAATTAGGCACTTTATAAAAATATGTTTATTACACCATAATTAAATATGCAAATTATGGCACTGCCCGAACATTTTTGTTTTAACTTTTGAAAACTTTTATAATTTAACTTTATTTTAATTTTTGAATTTGACTCGGTTTTGGACTAATGGTAGATTATCAACAGTAACAGTGGTGATGTGGCATGATTAGCGTTGGATTACTGTAGCACGATTATCCGGATGTTACAAAGTGGGTGATCCCACTAACAAGGTGACAGATGCTAACTCCGACAAGGGGGATGCTACTAGTGAAAAAGCTCCTTCTTCTAGTGGTAAGAATGGCACCGGCATATTTGCCCATGTGGAACCTCCATTTGTTTATGGTGGACCGATTCCCTCTACTCATTTGAATCATGCCGGTCCTCCCCCTAAGATTGTGAAAAATAAGGACTTTGATTCTTGGGTTTATTGCTTTAAGCGTCATTTAAATCATCTGAATACTAATCTTTGGAGAATCATTGAAGAAGGTTTCTATCCGCATGACCCAAGAAACTTCACCCCTAGATAAGCCACGGATAATCAATTCAATGAGAATGCTCTCTTCATCATCCAAAATGCAATTCCACCCGAAGATCTCCCTCATCTTCAGCCCTTCGCCTTGGCTAAAGATGCATGGCTTTGTGTTGTCTTCCTCTATCGGGGAAGGGCAAGCATTCAACGCTCCAACTATGAAGTAGTGCAAGATGAAGCTGATGAGTTTGCAATGAAAGAAGATGAAGAACCTCGTGAGATTTATCCGAGATCATGGGAGAAAGGACACGGATGACAATTGGATCAAGCGCAAATTCCTCAATGCAATGATGCCTTACCACAAGGCCATGTCCTCCGTCATTCGTCAAAGGCCGGACTTTCATACTTTGTCCTCAAGTGAAGTGTTGGATGATTTTGTGGCCGTGGGCATCTTGGACAAGACCGTCGACAATGTGGCGCTACATTCTCAAAAAGCAAAGAAGCCCAACCTTGCATTAAAGGCCAAGGTTAGTGTGGAAGAAGAGGGCGAAGAAGAAGAAGAGGAGAGCAACCCTGAAGATACAAAGTATGCCTATCATGAACACATGGCTCTTGCTTCAAGGCAATTTTGGAGCAAGAAAAACTCAAGGCCCAACTTCAACAAGAACAACTCAAGTGGCACAAAGGGCAAGCAACATGTGAGGACTTGCTATAATTGTGGCAATGTGAGCCATTTTGTTGCGGAGTGCCCGTATGAGAAGAGGGAACACAATGGTGGCAAGATCATCCGAAAAGACAAAGCCAAGTCTTTCCCAAACAAGAGAAACTTCACCAAGAAGACTCCTCCCAAAGCATTGGTGGTACAAGAAGACTACAATGAGGATGAGGATGATGATGAGGATGAGTTAGTTTCCATGGCCTCCGTTGCCATTGCGACAAATCCACGAGTGTCACTCTTTGACTCACCCAATGAGAGCATCACCGCCAAGTGCCTCATGGCTAAAGCCACCAACAAGGTAACCCCCAACATCAAAACTACCATAATTAATAAGCCTTCGTTGATGGATTGCATTGATGAACATGATAGACCTAATGTGGAGGAGAATGAGTTTGAGTCCTTTATGGGCAAACTCAAGGGTAAATCCAAGAAGCACTTCGTTGCTCTCTTGGAACAACTTGGTGAAGCCAATGACATGATCGAAGCTCACGAAGATACCATCTCTAAGATGGAGGGGCATAGTCGCGACTATGCCGATGAGATTTCAGATCTTTCCAATGCTCTTGAGAAAGAGCATGGTCTTTGTTTGGCTCTTGAGGAGTCACACAACGATGATCACGCTAAGTTAAAGAAAGATCTTGATCATGCCATTGTTGTTTCTCGTGTGCTAAACTCCGAGAAGGCCAAGCTTGGGGTTGATCTTGCTAGACTAAAAGAGGAGTTGACCTACTTGACAAGGCTCACAAGGTCTTGAAGGGTACTCATGCTAGCCTCAAAGGGTCTCATGATCAACTTCAAGTAAAGCTAACCAAGGAGAAAGCCACATTTCCTCATATGGTGTTAATTGATAATGCAAATGCTACTAACCCATGTTGTGAGCATGTGCATCTTGTTGAGGAGAATGCTAAGTTGAAGGAGTGACTTGAGAAGGGCCTTGTTTCTTGCATACAAGGCGAGAAAAACCTCAACGACCTTTTGAGCAATCAAAAGGGAGTTGTGGCCAAGGAAGGGATTGGGTAAGCACCCAAGTCCAAGAACAAGAAGAAGAATGACAAGGCCAAACGACCTCCCCCTCTCAAGCAAACCTTTGTGAAGGAGGGAGAGGGTGCTACTAAGTAGAATAAGAAGAACACCGGGAAGGGTGGTGATGCCAAGAAGGGCAACACTTCCCTTCCCAACCAAGTCGACGACTTTAACCCTTCTTATGTGTTGTGCCGTGCTAGTGATGGACATGTTTATGCCAAATTTGTTGGCTCTCCTTATGAGTACATTGAATGGCCTATTTGGGTTCCTAAGACCCTTGTTACTAACATCAAAGGACCCATTACTAAATGGGTACCTAAAACCAAGCATTGATCTCTTGTAGGTGTTTGCTTCCGGTGGGGGATCATGGTTGCTTGATAGTGGAGCCACTAATCATATGACCGGAAGCAAGGACTTGGTGGTGGATGTTCACAAGATTCCATCTATGCCCACCAATGTCGAGTGGGGTGATGCCTCGTCCTCCAAGGTATTGGGGCTTGGCAAGGTTGTCATTTCTCATGATCTCACGATCGAGAAGGTCATGCTTGTTGAGTCCCTTGCATACAATTTACTTTCCGTTCGTCAACTTGCACTCATGGACTTTGCCACTTTCTTTGATATTGATACCGTGGCCATCTTGTGGAGCAAGACTCTTAAAGTAGCCTTTGTTGGGCATGTCGAGAATGGTCTCTATGTGATTAACTTTTCGGAGCGACCCACTAAGACCACGACATGCCTAATGGCTAAAGTTGATGTGTGATGGCTTTGGCATCGCCGTCTAGCCCATGTCAATATGAGATCTTTGCAAAGTCTTCTCAAGGGGGACCATGTCGTGGACTAACAAATGTTAGTTTTGCTAAATATCGTGCTTGCAGTGCTTGCATCGAAGGAAAGTTACATGAGAAGGCTCACCCTCCCATGACTATCATCTACTCGAAGAGGCCTTTGGGGCTCCTTCATATGGATCTCTTTGGGCCTCCATCCTTTGATAGTCTTGGGGGTAGAAAGTATTGCTTGGTGATTGTGGATGATTATTGAAGATACACTTGGGTATATTTCTTCAAGAGGAAGAGCGAGACCCAACAAACCGTCATTGACTTTGCAAATAAAGCCCAACGTCAACACAATGCAAAGGTCTTGACTATAAGAAGTGACAATGGCACCGAGTTCAAGAACTACACCTTGGATGAGTTTCTTAGTGATGAGGGGATCAAGCATCAATATTCCGCACCATACACCCCTCAACAAAATGGTGTAGCGGAGAGGAAGAACCGGGCGTTGATGGATGCGGCAAGGACCATGATGGAGGAGTTCAAGTATCCATACAACTTTTGGGCCGAAGCCATCAACACCGCGTGTCATGCATCAAATAGGCTCTATCTCCGCAAAGGCTTGAACAAGACTCCATATGAGATACTCACCGGTAACAAGCCCAACCTCAAGTACTTCCGGGTGTTCGGGTGTAAGTGTTTCATTCTGAAGAAAGGTGTTCATTTGTCTAATTTGAGGCCAGAGCTTATGAGGGCATATTTGTTGGTTATGCTACAAACTCTCATGCTTACCGTGTCCTCAATAAGTCCATGGGGCTTATTGAGGAGACGTGTAACATGGAGTTTGATGAGAATAATGGCTCCTAAGTGGAGTAAAGTGGCACTTCTGATGTAGGTGATGAAATTCCTCCTCAATCCATAATAAGAATGGGTGTTGGTTTTATCCTACCCAGTGAGGAACCCCTTGTGGCCGAAGGAGAAGGACAATCCTCCACTCAAGTGGAGCCATCACCAACCCAAGGCCCACACGCTTCTGAAGAACAAAGTGAAGGCCCTCAACCTCAAGAACAAGATCAAGGGCAAGGTCAATCTCAAGATGGTGTTGAAACATCAAGTGATGCCCAAGGTCAAGTTCTCACCACCGAGCATGTTCAAGATCAAGAGCAAGCTCAAGATCACGAACAAGCTCAAGACGACGCTCAAGATGATCAAGTTAACGCTCCTCAGCTCTCTCCATAGGAGGAATTAGAGCATCGTGCCACCAAGATCGCATCCAAGCTATCCACCAAAGACCATCTCATGACAAATGTGCTTGGAAGCTTAAGAAAGGGGGTAAGCACTCATAGACAATTAACAAACTATTGTGAACATCACGCGTATGTCTCTTGTGTTGAACCCCAAAAGGTCTATGAGGCGCTCAAAGATCCGGATTGGCTCAATGCCATGCATGAAGAACTCAACAACTTCGAGCACAACAAGGTGTGGAGATTGGTGCCAAGGCCAACGGGGCACCATAATGTCATTGGAACCAAGTGGATATTCAAGAACAAGCAAGATGCTCATGGGATTATCATTTGCAACAAGGCTCGTTTGGTAGCACAAGACTACTCCCAAGTCGAGGGTATCGACTACGGTGAAACCTTTGCTCCCATTGCACCCTTGAATCCATTCGCATGTTGATTGCATATGCTTCTCATCATAACTTTAAGTTACAACAAATGGATGTGAAGAGTGCTTTTCTTAATGGTCCTATTAACGAGTTGGTATATGTCAAGCAACCCCCCGGGTTCGAGGATCCCTACTTTCCCGATCATGTGTATCAACTCGATAAGGCACTCTATGGCCTTAAGCAAGCCCCACGTGCGTGGTATGACCACCTTATCGAGTTGTTGCAAGATCGTGGTTTTGAAATTGGGAAATCGACCCCACTCTTTTTGCAAAGAAGGTCAGAGGGGAGTTTTTTGTGTGCCAACTATATGTCGATGATATTATCTTTGGTTCCCCTAACAAAGCTTTCAATGAGGAATTTGCCGTGCTCATGACCTCCAAGTTCAAGATGTCCTTCGATGGGAGAGTTGAAGTTCTTCCTTGGCTTCGAAGTCAAACAAAGAAGAGAAGGAACCTTCATCAACCAAGCCAAATACACTCAAGACATGCTCAAGAGATTCAAGCTAAGTGATGTCATGCCGGCTTCCACTCCCATGCCCACCAAGTGCCAACTTGACATTGATCCCAATGGTAAAGCGATGGATCAAAAGGTATATCGCTCCATGATTGGCTCCTTGCTTTACCTTTGTGCATCTAGACCGGATATCATGTTGAGTGTGGGAATTTGTGCACGGTTTCAAGCCGCACCTAAGGAAAGCCACTTTGTGGCGGTCAAGCGAATCTTCGATATTTGGCTCATACCCCAAACTTTGGCTTATGGTACCCAAGAGGAGCAAACTTCAAGCTTGTAGGATATTCGGACTCTGATTGGGCGGGAGACAAAGTGGATAGTAAGTCCACTTTCGGATGTTGCCAATTTCTTGGTTGCTCTTTGGTGAGTTGGTCTTCCAAGAAACAAAGTTGTGTGTCTCTCTCGTTCACCGAAGCGGAGTATGTGGCGGCCGGTAGTTGTTGTGCACAACTTCTTTGGATGAGGCAAACTTTAAAGGATTACTGTGTCATTTGTGACAAAGTGCCTTTTTGGTGTGACAATGAAAGTGCCATCAAGATTTCTCTCAACCCGGTCCAACATTTCAAGACGAAGCATATTGAGATTCGGTATCACTTCATCCGGGATCACATTAGGCAAGGGGAGATCGAGCTCAACTATGTCAACACTCATGATAACCTTGCAGATATATTCATGAAGCCCTTGGATGAAGCAAGATTTCGCGAGTTAAGGCATGAGCTAAATATCATTGATTCGAGCAATGTTGCTTGAACCTTTCACACCCCACCATACTCAACTTGATGTGTAGTTTAGATGTAGGCATGGACATAGGGGGAGTGTTGTTCTCTCAATGAACCTTCCCTCCCCCCCCCATTATGCATAAACTAATCAAACTCTTTCACGTTAGCCATTTTTGATGGTACTTGTGCTTCAAAGATGAGTTATGGTCATGGGCCCAAGGTTAAAATCTTCACGGCGCCATACCTCCGGACTCAAACATAGGTGGCCTCGGCCACTGCCCTCTCTTGGAGAGGTGTGTGTTTCTCGTCCTCTTTGTGTTGGTTGTGGTGTGTGTTTGCTCTCATTTTCTAGTCGGTTTCTTTTCTTGAGCTAAGCCGTTTTTGGCCAGTCTTTTTGCGGCTGAGCGGTACTACCGCTGGGTGCGTGGTACTACCGTTGATGATCGTTAAGCGGTACTACCACCCACCCCAGCGGTACTACCACTACGGGGTGGGCGATGGGGGGTTATGTTGGAGCCGGGGGAGTTGCTTTTCTCCCCCATACCCGTTCACCCCACTCGCTCGTCTTCCTCGTCGTTCTAGCGACGTCTCGCCGCAGGAGGGCTTCGGTCGGCCGCCGTCTTCGTGTCGTCCCTCTCCAGTTCCTCCGGTGGAGTCGATCCCCACCGCGTCCTCTTGCCATGGATGTCGGTATTGCCCCTGTTCCCGTTCTCTCTTTGCCTAGATCTCACATCTAGTTGTTAGGGGTAATAGGCATTGCTTTTCTCCATTTTTGGCTAAGTCGAGGCTTGAGTAGGATGGAGATGGCTTCTCGGCCTTTTGGATTGATGTTTGGTAGGTTTATTTTTGAATTTGGCATCCCCGGTAGTGCCGGATCTGTCCACGGTAGTAGGGAACCGCCATTCCCCATCTAGAGCGGTACTACCGGTCATCTTGCATGGTACTACCGCTCGAGCGGTACTGCCGCGGTTGGGTCGCGGTACTACCACTCGATGCCCAATTCCATCATTTCCTACCACCTTTTGATCCATGTTGTCTTGTTTGGAGACTTATGCTCTTTCTTTCATGTTGTTTCTTCTGCTCGTGTGTTTGGTTCCACATGATGAACATCTTGAGCAGCAAGTCCGCCGTGTCAACCCCGAACGTGCAATGTCCAAGCGCTACCACACCTTTGAGACAAGGGCGGCCTCATCAAGTGTTCTGCCAAGTGTTCCACCTCAAATGAAGAAGATGAGTGCATCCAAGCCCAAGCCAAGGGCCAAGTCTGTGATAGAGATGTCTGCCAAGGAATTCTGGGAGAAGCATCGGCGCAACCCCTATGAGGTCGATCAAGAGCCTGCCTTGGTCAACCGCCCGTTCTGAAACCGTTTTCAGTATGCCATCTACTTTGATGTGATCAAAGCTAAGAAGAATCTTTTTGTTGATGTTCGCTCCATCGACGTTGCCTTTATGGAGAAGGATCCTGACTACTTTGGGGAGGCTCTTCAGATGTGCTCTCAGTTGAACATCCTCAGGATCATGCAATTCAACAAGGATTTTGATGCAGATTTGGTGGCTCAGTTTTATGCCACCGTCCATCTTGGAACAGATGAGGACAGGACTCTGACTTGGATGACAAATGGGAGGCTGCTTACTGTCAAGTGGAAGGCCTTCATGGAGCTTCTTGAAGTTGAGGATCAAGGTCTTGAGAACCCAGTTGGCTTTTGCCCTCACCGCAATGCAACTTCCACTTACAAGCAATCTCTCTGGCCATACTATACCTTGAAGATTAACCCAGTGACTCAGAAGGAGACCTATGAGCTGCCAGCATTTATGGATATTCTCCATCGCATCTTCAGGGAGACCCTCTTCCCTTGCATTGGCAACTTGGATATGGTACACTCTTATCTTGTGGACATGCTTCTTTTCTGTCAACATGAGAAGGAAGAAACAGTGGAGACTCTTTGGATATCTCTCATGTCATGTGGTCTAAGCTGGTTTCCGCCATCTCTGAGCGCAAGTGCCCTATCTATGGATTGTTTATCATGTTGCTCATTGAGAAGGCATGGGAGCGTGTGTATCCTAGGGTGGTGTTGGAGACTGGGGATCTAGTTTCTCATGAGATCAAACGTCTGAGGAAGAAGGAGAACTGGGGCACCACAGCTCCGAGTTCTGGCATTCCGCCTGGAGCTGCTGACATGGAGACCGAGGCTGATGCAGATGATGACGATGACTATGAGCCATCTGGAGCAGATCCCTCTTGGGCAAAGAAGCTCAAGCACAAGATGATGAAACTCTTCTGCATGGAGTCTCACGGTTAGTACATGACTCATGTGGCTGAGAAGCAGGCCAGGAGTCGTCACAAGGAGCTCATGCGTCAGTTGGGTGCGACCGTCGCCAGCGGTTCTGAGGGCAAGATCACTGATGAGGAGGAGTGGATTTAGCAGCACTGTTCGTGGACCGACTCAGACACCGAGCAGTTTCCGACCGATGACGATAATGAAGACGATCCTGCTGGGATATGATGTTTGAGATCCTCAGTTGGCTATCACCTGGAGCCGTAGCAATGCTCTTTGCCTTTTTGGTGTCTCGATGCCAAAGGGGGAGAGAGTTTAGGGATTTGTGTCGTTGTCGAGTTGCGAGCATGTGTTTGTCTGGCGTGTTTGCCTTGCCTATCTTTCTCGCAAACTCTTTTCTCGTGTTGAACCTTGCTTGCGTTGGTTTGGTTGTGCTCGTGAGACTTGTCTATCATATGGTGTAAGACATATGCACTCTATCGCATCTTATTGAGCTTATGTTATCTTTTGCTAGTTATGTTATGCTCATATTTACTATCTTGCTTAGTGTTAGCCTTATTGTTGCAAGATATGCATTGTCTATAAAATATAGGGGGAGTGTTGATCCTAGTATGTGCGCCGTGCAGTCCAAAGCACTTTTCTAGATAGCACACATCTAGGGGGAGCCCGTCTATATTTTAGAGATGTGGGGTTTGCTTATGTCATATATTTTCCCCTTTGTGCAAATCCCGTAGTGTCATCAATCCACCAAAAAGGGGGAGATTGTAAGGGCATATTTATCCCTAAGGTGTTTTGGTGATTGATGACAATGCTTTTGCGGACTAATCATGTGCTTTGAGCGTTTCAGAGATTCATCCTTTGGCACGAGACGATTCTTTCCCCTCGGAGTTTTCATCAAGACGGTGTAGCTCTTTCGTTTCTGTTTTGGTGGACTTGTTTCGTAGGAGTCACCGTACTATCAAGAGGGGGTCCGCTTTGGTAAGGCTAGGGTGGAATCAACACGTAAACTTCCTTTTCACACCCTCTAAGCCTTCCCGCTTCGATGAAGGTCTCATTCCCTGTTTTATGAGTATGTTTTGGTCCCGCGGTAGTACCGCGGTGCCCAGCGGTAGTACCGCCTGTGGGTCCACAGCCGTAGTACCGCTGCGGTACCGAGCTCCTACCGCATCGACTCGAGGGGGTCTCCTCTCGTGTCGGATTGTGCGGCACTAAGCAGCGGTAGTAGAAGCGGTAGTACCGCTCGAGAGCGGTAGTACCGCCCTACAACCGCGGCAGTACCGCACTGGGTCTGACTCATGCTCATACGCCAGCCCTCCCAGACTGCACGATAGTACCGCGAAGGGGAGCGGTAGTACCGTTGGTCCCAGCGGTAGTACCGCTGCCCCCTGCGGGGCTGTTTTGGGGGGTAACGGTTGGATTGTTCCCCCTCTATAAAAGGGGGTCTTCTTCTTCTAGGTTGACTTACCTCTTCCCCCCAAAGCTCCATTATTGCTCCAAACTCCATTTTCGCCCGATCTCTCTCCCTAGCCAATCAAACTTGTCAATTTTCTCGGGATTGGTTGAGAAGGCCCCGATCTACACTTCCACAAAGAGAAAATTGATTCCCCCACTAATCCCTAGCGGATCTTGTTACTCTTGGGTGTTTGAGCACCCTAGACGGTTGAGGTCACCACGGAGCCATATTTCATTGTGGTGAAGCTTCGTGGTGTTGTTGGGAGCCTCCGATTAAGCTGTGGAGATTTCCCCAACCTTGTTTGTAAAGGTCCGGTCGCCACCTCCAAGGGCACCAATAGTGGAATCACGACATCTCGCATTGTGTGAGGGCGTGAGGAGAATACGGTGGCCCTAGTGGCTTCTTGGGGAGCATTGTGCCTCCACACCGCTCCAACGGAGACGTACTTCCCCTCAAAAGGAAGGAACTTCGGTAACACATCCTCGTCTTCACCGGCTCCACTTTTGGTTATCTCGTACCTTTACTTGTGCAAGCTTATTTGTGTTATTTCCCTTGCTTGCTTGTGTGCCTGTTGTTGTTGCATCATATAGGTTGCTCACCTAGTTGCACATCTAGACAACCTACTTTGATGCAAAGTTTAATTTGGTAAAGAAAAGCTAAAAAATTGTTAGTTGCCTATTCACCCCCCTCTAGTCAACTATATCGATCCTTTCACAGGGGGGCGCGGCCCCTCTTTCCCTCTCCCTCTCCCTCTCTTTCCTTCCTCCTTCCCCCTTCCTAGTAGGACTAGGAAAGGATGAATCCTACTCCTACTAGGAGGAGGATTCCTCCTCTCCTTGGGGAGCATCAAGGCCGGCCGGCCTCCCCCTTGCTCCTTTATATACGGGGGCGGGGCGCACCCAAAGACACAAAGTTGATTGTTCCAAGCCGTGTGTGGTGCCCCCCTCCACTATAATACACCTCGATCATATCATAGCAGTGCTTAGGCGAAGCCCTACGTCGGTAGCAACATCATCACAGTCATCACGCCATCGTGCTGATGAAACTCTCCCGTGAAGCTCTACTGGATCGGAGTTCGTGGGACTTCATGGAGCTGAACGTGTGCTGAACTCGGAGGTGCCGTGCGTTCGGTACTTGGATCGGTCAGATTGTGAAGACGTATGACTACATCAACCGTGTTCTGATAACGCTTCCGCTTACTATCTACGAGGGTACGTGGACGATACTCTCCCCTCTCGTTGCTATGCATCACCATGATCTTGCGTGTGCGTAGGAAATTTTTTTGAAATTACTATGTTCCCCAACGGTGGCATCCGAGCCAGGTTTATGCGTAGATGTTATATGCACGAGTAGAACACAGAGGAGTTGTGGGCGTGGGTATATACATATTGCTTGCTGTCACTAGTTGATTCTTGATTCAGCGGCATTGTTGGATGAAGCGGCCCAGACCGACATTACGCGTACGCTTATGCGAGACTGTTTCTACCGATGTGCTTCGCACACAGGTGGCTAGTGGGTGTCTGTTTCTCCAGCTTTAGTTGAATCGGATTCAATGAACAGGGTTCTTTCTAACGATCAAAAAGCAATCACTATACCGCGTTGTGATTTTTGATGCGTAGGTAAGAACGGTTCTTGCTCAGCCCATAGCAGCCACGTAAAACTTGCAACAACAAAGTAGAGGACGTCTAACTTGTTTTTGCAGGGCATGTTGTGATGTGATATGGTCAAGACGTGATGAGATATAAATTGTTGTATGAGATGATCATGTTTTGTTAAAATTATCGGCAATTGGCAGAAGCCTTATGGTTGTCTCTTTATTGCATAAGATGCAAGTGCCATGTAATTGATTTACTTTATCGCTATGCGATAGCAGTAGTTGCAAAAGCAATAGTTGGCGAGACGACCATGTGACGACACATTGATAGAGATCAAGATGATGGAGATCATGGTGTCATGCCGGTGATGATAGAGATCATGACGGTACTTTGGAGATGGAGATCAAAGGCGCAAGATAATCATGGCCATATCATGTCACATATTTTGATTGCATGTGATGTTTATCCTTTATGCATCTTAGTTTGCTTAGATCGATGGTATCATTATAATATGATCTCTCACTAAATTTCAAGGTATAAGTGTTCTCCCTGAGTATGCACCGTTGCGACAGTTCGTCGTGCCGAGACACCACGTGATGATCGGGTGTGATAAGATCTACGTTCACATACAACGGGTGCAAGCCAGTTTTGCACACGCGGAATACTCGGGTTGAACTTGATGAGCCTAGCATATGCAGATATGGCCTCGGAACGCTGGAGACCGAAAGGTCGAGCGTGAATCATATAGTAGATATGATCAACATAGTGGTGTTCACCATTGAAAACTACTCCATCTCACGTGATGATCGGACATGGTTTAGTTGATTTGGATCACGTGATCATTTAGATGACTAGAGGGATGTCTGTCTAAGTGGGAGTTCTTAAGTAATATGATTAATTGAACTTTAATTTATCATGAGCTTAGTCCTGATAGTATTTGCATAACTATGTTGTAGATCAATAGCTCGCGATGTAGCTCCCCGTTTATTTTGATATGTTTCTAGAGAAAAACTAAGTTGAAAGATGTTAGTAGCAATGATGTGGATTGGATCCGTGATCTGAGGATTATCCTCATTTCTGCACAGAAGAATTATGTCCTTGATGCAACGCTAGGTGACAGACCGATTGCAGGAGCAGATGCAGACGTTATGAATATTTGGCGAGCTCGATATGATGACTACTTAATAATTTAGTGCACCATGCTTTACGGCTTAGAATCGGGGCTTCAAAGATGTTTTGAATGCCACGAAGCATATGAGATGTTCCAAGAGTTGAAATTAGTATTTCAGACTCATGCCCATGTGGAAAGGTATGAGACCTTTGACAAGCACTTTGCCTACAAGATGGAGGAGAATAGCTCAGCTAGTGAGCATATGCTCAGAATGTCTGAATACTACAATCACTTGAATCAAGTGGGAGTTAATCTTCTAGATAATATAGTGATTGACAGAGTTCTCTAGTCACTATCACCAAGTTACTGGAACTTCGTGATGAACTATAATATGCAAGGGATAATGGAAACGATTCCCAAGCTCTTCTTGATGCTGAAATCGTTGAAGGTAGAAATTAATAAAAGCATCAAGTGTTGATGGTTGACAAGACCAGTAGTTTCAAGAAAAGGGAAAAGGGAAGAAGGGGAACTTCAAGAAGAATGGCAAGCAAGTTGCTGCTCAAGTGAAGAAGCCCAAGTCTAGACCTAAGCCTGAGACTAAGTGCTTCTACTGCAAAGGGACTGGTCACTAGAAGCAGAACTGCCCCAAGTATTTGGTGGATAAGAAGGATGGCAAAGTGAACAAAGGTATATTTGATATACATGTTATTGATGTGTACTTTACTAGTGTTTATAGCAACCCCTCAGTATTTGATACTAGTTCAGTTGCTGAGATTAGTAACTCGAAATGGGAGTTGCAGAATGAACAGAGACTAGTTAAGGGTGAAGTGACGATGTGTGTTGGAAGTGGTTCCAAGATTGATATGATCATCATCGCACACTCCCTATACTTTTGGGATTAGTGTTGAACCTAAATAAATGTTATTTGGTGTTTGCGTTAAGCATGAATATGATTTGATCATGTTTATTGCAATACGGTTATTCATTTAAAGTCAGAGAATAATTGTTGTTCTGTTCACATGGATAAAACCTTCAATGGTCATACACCCAAGGTGAATGGTTTATTGAATCTCGATCGTAGTGATACACCTATTCATAATATTGAAACCAAAAGATGCAAAGTTAGTAATGCTAGTGCAACTTATTTGTGGCACTGCCGTTTAGGTCATATTGGTGTAAAGCGCATGAAGAAAATCCATGCTGATGGGCTTTTGGAATCACTTGATTATGAATCAGTTGATGCTCGCGAACCATGCCTCATGGGCAAGATGACTAAGACTCCGTTCTCCGGAACAATGGAGCGAGCAACAGACTTGTTGGAAATAATACATACTGATGTATGCAGTCCGATGAGTGTTGAGGCTCGCGGCAGGTGTCGTTATTTTCTGACCTTCACAGATGATTTGAGTAAGATATGGTTATATCTTCTTGATGAAACGGAAATCTGAAACATTTGAAAAGTTCAAATAATTTCATAGTGAAGTGGAAAATCACCGTAACAAGAAAATAAAGTTTCTACGATCTGATCGTGGAGGAGAATATTTAAGTTACGAGTTTGGTCTTCATTTGAAACAATGCGGAATAGTTTCGCAACTCACGCCACCTGGAACACCACAGCGTAATGGTGTGTCCGAACATCGTAACCGTACTTTATTAGATATGGTGCAATCTATGATGTCTCTTAGCGATTTACCACTATCGTTTTGGGGTTATGAATTAGAGACAGCTGCATTCACGTTAAATAGGGCACCATCTAAATCCGTTGAGACGACGCCATATGAATTGTGGTTTGGCAAGAAACCAAAGTTGTCGTTTCTTAAAGTTTGGGGTTGCGATGCTTATGTGAAAAAGTTTCATCCTGATAACCTCAAACCCAAATCGGAGAAATGTGTCTTCATAGGATACCCAAGGGAGACAGTTGGGTACACCTTTTATCACAAATCCAAAGGCAAGACATTCGTTACTAAGAATGGATCCTTTCTAGAGAAGGAGTTTCTCTCGAAAGAAGTGACTGGGAGGAAAGTGGAACTTGATGAGGTAACTGTGCCTGCTCCCTTATTGGAAAGCAGTTCATCACAGAAATTTGTACCTGTGACTCCTAAACCAATTAGTGAGGAAGCTAATGATGATGACCTTGTAACTTCAGATCAAGTTACTACCAAACTTCGTAGGTCAACCAGAGTGAGATCCGCACTAGAGTGGTACGGTAATCCTGTTCTGGATGTCATGTTACTTGACCATGACGAACCTACGAACTATGAGGAAGCGATGATGAACCCAGATTCCGCGAAATGGCTTGAGGCCATGAAATCTGAGATGGGGTCCATGTATGAGAACAAAGTATGGACTTTGATTGACTTGCCCGATGATTGGTGAGTCATTAAGAATAAATGGATCTGCAAGAGGAAGACTGATGCTGATAGTAGTGTTACTATCTACAAAGCTTGAATTGTCGCAAAATGTTTTCGACAAGTTCAAGGTGTTGACTACGATGAGATTTTCTCACTCGTATCGATGCTTAAAACTCTGTCCGAATCATGTTAGCAGTTGCCGCATTTTATGAAATCTGGAAAATGGATGTCAAAATTGTATTCCTTCATGGATTTCTTAAAAGAAGAGTTGTATATGATGCAACCAAAAGGTTTTGTCGATCCTAAAGGTGCTAACAAAGTGAGCAAGCTCCAGTGATCCATCTATGGACTGGTGCAAGCGTCTTAGAGTTGGAATATATGCTTTGATAAAGTGATCAAAGCACATGGTTTTATACAGACTTGCGGTGAAGTCTGTATTTACAAGAAAGTGAGTGGGAGCACTACAACATTTCTGATAAGTATATGTGAATGACATATTATTGATCGGAAATAATGTAGAATTTTTTGGAAAGCATAAAGGAGTGTTTGAAAAGAGTTTTTCAAAGAAAGACCTCGATGAAGCTGCTTACACATTGAGCATCAAGATCTATAGAGATAGATCAAGACGCTTGATAAGTTTTTTCAATGAGTACATACCTTGACAAGATTTTGAAGTAGTTTAAAATGGAACAGTCGAAGAAGGAGTTCTTGCCTGTGTTGCAAGGTGTGAAGTTGAGTAAAGACTCAAAACCCGACCACAGCAGAAAATAGAAAGAGAATGAAAAGTCATTCCCTATGCCTCAGTCATAGGTTCTATAAAGTATGCTATGCTGTTTACCAGTCCTATTGTATACCTTAGCATCTTTCTGGCAAGGGAGTACAATAGTGATCTAGGAGTAGATCACTGGACAACGGTCAAAATTATCCTTAGAGGACTAAGGAAATATTTCTCGGTTATGGAGGTGATAAAAGAGTTCGTCGTAAAGAGTTACGTCGATGCAAGCTTTTTACATCGATCTAGATGACTCTAAGTCTCGATCTGGATACATATTGAAAGTGGGAGCAATTAGCTAGAGTAGCTCCGTGCAGAGCATTGTAGACATAGAAATTTGCGAAATACATACGGATCTGAATGTTGCAGACCCGTAGGCTAAACTTCTCTCACAAGCAAAACATGATCACTCTTTGGGTGTTAATCACATAGCGATGTGAACTAGATTATTGACTCTAGTAAACCCTTTGGGTATTAGTCACATGGAGATGTGAACTAATCACATAAAGATGTGAACTAGATTATTGACTCGAGTGCAAGTGGAAGACTGAAGGAAATATGCCCTAGAGGCAATAATAAAGTTGTTATTTATATTTCCTTATATCATGATAAATGTTTATTATTCATGCTAGAATTGTATTAACCGAAACTTAGTACATGTGTGAATACATAGACAAACAGAGTGTCACTAGTTTGCCTCTACTTGACTAGCTCGTTGAATCAATGATGGTTATGTTTCCTAACCATAGACATGAGTTGTCATTTGATTAACGGGATCACATCATTAGAGAATGATGTGATTGACTTGACCCATCCGTTAGCTTTGCATGATGATCGTTTAGTTTGTTTCTATTGCTTTCTTCATGACTTATACATGTTCCTATGACTATGAGATTATGCAACTCCCGAGTACTCGAGGAACACTTTGTGTGCTACCAAACGTCACAACGTAACTGGGTGATTATAAAGGTGCTCTACAGGTGTCTCCGATGGTACTTGTTGAGTTGGCATAGATCGAGATTAGGATTTGTCACTCCGATTGTCGGAGAGGTATCTCCGGGCCCTCTCGGTAATGCACATCACTATAAGCCTTGCAAGCATTGTGACTAATGAGTTAGTTACGAGATGATGCATTATGGAACGAGTGAAGAGACTTGCCGGTAACGAGATTGAACTAGGTATAAGGATACCGACGATCAAATCTCGGGCAAGTAACCTACTGATGACAAAGGGAACAACGTATGTTGTTATGCGATTTGACCGATAAAGATCTTCGTAGAATATGTAGGAACCAATATGAGCATTCAGGTTCCGCTATTGGTTATTGACCGGAGACGAGTCTCGGTCATGTCTACATAGTTCTCGAACCCGTAGGGTCCGCACGCTTGAAGTTCGGTGACGATCGATAATATGAGCTTATGTGTTTTGATGTACCGAAGGTAGTTCGGAGTCCAGGATGTGATCACGGACATGACTAGGAGTCTCGAAATGGTCGAGACGTAAAGATTGATATATTGGACGGCTATATTCGGACACCGGAAGTGTTCAGAATGGTTTCGGAGAAAACCGGAGTGCCGGAGGGGTTACTGGAACCCCCCGGGAAAGTATTGGGCCTTAGTGGGCCTGAGGGGAGAGAGAGGGCAGCAACCCAGGAGGTGGCGCGCCCCCTCCCATGAGGAGTCCGAATTGGACTAGGGGAGGGGGGTGCGGCCCCTCTTTCCCTCTCCCTCTCCCTCTCTTTCCTTCCCCCTTCCCCCTTCCTAGTAGGACTAGAAAAGGATGAATCCTACTCCTACTAGGAGGAGGATTCCTCCTCTCCTTGGGGCGCACCAAGGCCGGCTGGCCTCCCCCCTTGCTCCTTTATATACGGGGGCGGGGGGCACCCAAAGACACACAAGTTGATTGTTCCAAGCCATGTGCGGTGCCCCCCCCCCCCTCCACTATAATCCACCTCGATCATATCGTAGCAGTACTTAGGCGAAGCCCTACGTCGGTAGCAACATCATCACCGTCATCACGCCTCGTGCTGACAGAACTCTCATGTGAAGCTTTGCTGGATCGGAGTTCGTGGGACGTCATCGAGCTGAAGTGTGCTAAACTCGGAGGTGTCGTGCGTTCGGTATTTGGATCGGTCGGATCATGAAGATGTACGACTACATCAACCGCGTTCTCATAACGCTTCCGCTTACGGTCTACGAGGGTACGTGGACGATACTCTCCCCTCTCGTTGCTATGCATCACCATGATCTTGCGTGTGCGTAAGAATTTTTTTGAAATTACTACGTTCCCCAACATGTTATGCCTTTGTTCCGCTAGAAATCTCTCATGGGAAAAGTGGTTTGTGATTAGGGATGGACCAAAAGCTCGTAGCTTGCGAGCTTAATGAGCGCTCGATAATTCGGCTCGTTATGCTTGTGGCTCGCTTCTTAATGAACAAAGTCAATCATCAATTTCAGCTTGTTAAGCTTAAAGAGCTTAACGAACGAGTTAACGAGTTTCACGAGTAGCTCGCTAACTCATTAGTAACAACACAATACATATTTCATTTTACGTGACAAAATTGTCGTAGCACTTCAGCCTATCTATTCAATCTATTCTACATAGGAGGCAACAAACTAGTGCATTTTCTTTTGTCACCATCTTTCTTCTTAAAAATCACAACGAGTGCTCACGGTCTTAACGAGCTTCAAACGAACCGAGCCGAGCAGATTTTTTTTGCTCGTTAATCTTACTGAACTTAACGAGCTGAGCCTTAACAAGCATGAGCTTAATGAGCACGAACTTAACGAGCTGAGCAGCTCGTTAATCCACCCCTGTTTGCGATGTGCTAATTTAAAGGGTTAAAGTTCCCAAAAACATAGGGGAAATATAAGCCAAGCCAAATAATACAGAGAAAACTAAACCTTTTCCATTGAGGAACGACTCTGGCTAGTCTGGAGGTCGATTCAAGAGCACCATGGGCTTCTCCGCAATTTTCAGTTTTCCCCTAACCTGGCACCATAGGGCCATGACCCTCTTCATTTGTCTTCTCTATACCAAGTCCTTTTTGTTATATCATTATTTTATTTTCAGTCAACTTATTTCTCTCTTTTTCTATGTCTTCATTCTACTTTCTATTTTTTGCGGGAGAATCAGCAAGTTTTATTCCATATCTGAAGGATTACAGTCAGCTAGGAGGATAGAAGAAATACAATAACAACTTTCTGCGTTTTGGTTTACTTGTTGCTTCCACACTCGGTGCGGACTGAAAGCTATAAGGTGTTCACACTTTTGATTAATTTTGGCAGTTGGAAGATGTAATTGCCATTCTCTAAACAAAGGAAATATGCAATTGCTGAAGTTGAAAGCTATGATTTCAGAGCTCCGATCTCAGTTGAATGTTCTGACTTTTGGGGTTGAAAAAAGCACCTGATCTTGGTGGAATTTGCTTTGGTGGATGACAGCTCTTACTTTTGAAGTTGAAAGCTGTGACTTTTATGGTTAAACTTAATTTCTAATTACATGGATCGTGATTGTTTGTGAAAAATAAAAAGCAATAAAGTACCAATAAAGCGGGACAATAGGATTTCTTTTATGGCCTCGGAAGGCAATCCGCAGGAAGATTATGTACTTCAGCGGGAGAATAGGATTTCTTTTCAGTTGTATCACATTTTAAATGCTTGGTTCCAATAAAGTACCCCCTCGTCCCACCCTCTAATGTCAAAAACGATCTTATATTGTGGGACGGGGGGAGTAAGATCTTCAATTTCGAATCGAAATTTTAAAGTTGCTAAAGTCTTCTAGTATGTGTGCTTTTCAGGTTCAGCAGTGGGATCATTATACCAGATTCTCCAAGGGTCTATGTATGATCATATAACATGAGGACCGAGCTTCACAGGAGATTTACTGGTGGGCCGGTGCAGATTTTGTTGAAATGGTGCTGATGAAAACGATAATGCAACCCCTGCTCCCACCTTCTCGTCTGGGCAGATGAAACTTCATTTTGGAGGAGGGTGCTACATATGTACCCAGTGATCAGCTATGATTGAGTGACCTGACAAAATATCTCGATCACCCGCCCTTTCTTACTGGACGGAGGTCTCATTCTACGTTGTTGCGCGGTCGCACATTCTTTTCTTCACCTTGACTTCATGGTGTGCTTCTCAGGCACAGCTCACAGCTATCGCAACAAACAGAATGCACGAGAAACCTGACAGCCCATCTCAATTGTGTTATACAGTTGCATCAAAGTTGCTGTAATTCCCTGTAGCTTCAGAATGCATAGGAGGAAATTGCATATAACTATATTATGTTGTTACTGGTCCATTTTTAGTGATTTTTCTATAAGAGACCATTTAACTTAACTCCTTGTATGGAAAAAAGGAGACCATTTAACTCAACGGACAACGGCATCAGGAACAGGAAGTGCAGAACTTTAGGGCATAGAGGCCCAGGGAGTTACAGTGCCACACATTAGTTTAGTTTCAGACTAGCTTTGGCCCGCCATGGCGTGTATTTGGACATTTAAGCGGTCAATTGTACACAAGAAACAATCTTATATCCTTCATTTCAACTGGGTAGTTTTCTCTGATCTACGAATGACATCAGATCATGATATTATTGGGGTGGATAATCTTCTTTATTTTTTTCGGTGACTGGACCATGCAAAAAAATTGAATATTAATAATATGAGGGGCTGACTCTCTTCAGTCTCTTGCATGCATCATCACTAAGTGCAACTTCAATGGTGCGACCCATTTCGTCCGTCGCCATCCGTTTGGATCGACGCGGACACAAAAAGCGGCACAATGCACCGACCTAAATGGACGCGCGTCCGCTTTTCGTCCGCGGGCGATTCATTTCCGATTCATTTTTGGGCCGGATTTGCGTCGGCGCAGACACGAGACGGACGCACGCGCTCGCCTTCTCTCCCGCGCCTGCTGGTCGGTGCACATTGGCCTTTTCCCATCCAACAGCAACCCTCGCCCGTCTCCTTTGTTGCCGACGCCGCCGCCCATTTTTTCCGATGACTCTGCCAACTGTCGGCGCCTCCACATGCGCCCAGCAACGCCACCAACTCCCATGTCACCTGCCACCGCCGTCTTGCCGCCGGGGAGCCGACTGCTTCCCCCGCCCCCCACCACACAGCCGCAACCGCGACCAAGAAGCCGCCTCGCTGCCCCGGCCAGATCCTCACCGGCATGCTCGTCGGACGCTGGCCCACTCGTCGGACGCCGACAGGGCAGCTAGCTGGTCCGTGCGCGCCGTGACTCCCTTCGCCGTCCGTCTTCTTCGTCGACGCCCGCAAGTTGGTCGACAGTTTGCCCAAGGTACAAAATGGACTCCGCCGACGAGTTCTTTTTTCACAATTTCCTTTGCGACTTCGACGATTCGTCGTTCGATGACAAGGAGGAGATATTGGCTGCCGTGTTGGTCCATCACCACCTCAACAGCCAGCGGCCGTTGTTCCGTGGCTCCATTCCGGGCCACCTTCCGGCGTTGAATCGCAACCGAGAGAGCGGACATTTCCTTTTTTGGAAGGACTACTTTGATACAACAAACCCGTTGTTCAAACATCAAAAATTTCGCCGCCGTTTTCGTATGAGTAGGCATCTTTTCAACCGTATTAGAGAGGGGGTGGTCGGCTATGATGACTATTCCGAGTGCAAAGAGGATGCCGTTGGCAAGATTGATTTCTCCTCTTATCAGAAATGCACTGCCGCCATCTGAATGCTTGCATACAGAGTGCCCGGTGATCTCATTGATGAGTACATATCCGTATGAGCGAGTCTACATGCCTAGAGTCCCTGTATAAGTTCTGCAAGGCTATTATTGCTGTGTTTGGCCCTGAGTACTTGAGACAGTCGACTCCTGAAGATACAACCCGTTTGTTGATGATGAATGCCAGCAGGGGCTTCCCAGCGATGCTTGACAGCATAGACTGCATGCACTGGGAGTGGAAGAACTGCCCTTCTGCTTGGCAAGGGAAGTATAAGAGCCTTGTCAGGACTTGCATTGTCATACTAGAGGCTATGGCGTCTCAAAATCTCTGTATCTGGCACTCTTTCTTTGGCATGGTTGGATCACATAATGATATCAACGTGCTTCAGCGCTCGCCAGTGTTTGCTAGGCTTGCCGAAGGCAACAGCCCACCGGTGAACTTTACTATCAACGGCCACAACTACGACAAAGGATACTACCTGGGTGACGGTATCTATCCTCAGTGAAACACTATTGTCAAGGCAATCCCCAACGCTGTCAGAGAGAAAAGGAAAAGATTTTCCCAAGAGCAAGAAAGTGCTAGGAAGGATGTCGAGTTTGTCTTTGGTGTTTTGCAATTTTGATGGGGCATCGTTCGGTATCCTGCTAATACCTGAAGCATGCAGAAACTGTGGAAGGTGATGGCTGCTTGTGTGATCATGCACAATATGATCATAGAAGACGAGCGCCCGGAACGTCTGTACGATCAAGGGTTTCAGTTTCAGGGTGAGAATGGTGTGCCTGAGCATGAAGGAGCGACAACGTTTGAACAGTTCATCCAAATTCATCATGACATGCGTGATTGGAAAACCCACGTGCAACTGCAAAATGATTTGGTTGAGCATACGTGGGATCATGTTGGCAACCAATAGATGTATCTTCTTTTATTCGACTTGCAAAATTATATGAGACATTTTTATTTTTATTTGGCTTGTAAAACTATGCTATTTTATTTGATTCAAACTATGTTATTTGACTATATGTTTACATGCAAATTCATCAATGCAAAAATGAGCAATTTGTTGAAATAGGGCGGCCAGCCGGCCATGCCGGCACATATGGGTTAGTGTGTTGGACGCGTTGGCGACCCATATTTAAAACAGGACGGTTATCGGGCGGGCGGCCGACCCAAACGGACAAAAAACGGACGAAATCGTCTTCCGTTTGGATCGCCCCATTAAAGTTGCTCTAAGCCATGGTATATTTTAATTGCGCAGTAGTAGAACTGCTTTAATTGGGTTCTACATCACCAAGCCGTTAATGCAAGTGTAACTGACATCAGGTTCTTGTCCTTCAAGTCAACTAGTACTCCATGCAAAAAAAAAAAAAGAAGGAGCCACCTAATGCGAGGAGCGACAGGAGGTTGAGAGCTTCACCAACCAAGTGAGCTGAGGAGGTGTGTGGAGGCAGGCAGGGACCATAGTTTCAGGAAGCTACCTCTGGGCCAAGAGGCTTGCCTGTTACACAAATACTGAAAGAGACGCAGTATCTCGTCCTGGCTGTGCACTTGTAACAGCACGGACAAGAGATGCCACCTTTCTCGTGACTGCTTATGCCACACCTTGCAGTTCTAGTCGTGATATAAACAGGAAAACAAAGTGGAGTACGTACTGTAACAACTGACATGCACGATGCATGCCACAACTAGTATCTACGTGATTCCGTCGGTAGCTCTGAGAAAATATATGGCGTCTTTCAGCAAGAAGTCCAATTTTTGGCTGATAGAAGATAAGTTCTTGAATTCCAATTTCCGCGAATATCGACTGGTCTTGTTTTGCATGAATATAGGTTTTTCTAAAAAATTCCTGGACAGTTGGAGTGTTGGACCTTCTGTGTCTCCAGTTTGGTTTATGTATCTTTCGACAGCTCACCTTGTTATTCACTTATTTCGGTTTCAAAAAAAAAAAATTGTTCACCTTCGTTCCTACTGAATCCTTCTCTGGCTGTTCCTCAATACTGAATAATCGACGACCAGACTTCCATCGCGAAAAAGAAAATGAAAATAAATCCATGCCCAACAGTTTAATTTCGCTTGCATCCTTCGCCAGGCCGCTCGGCTGGTCCTCTAAATACTCAGCCCGCTATATATCCGGAGCTTCATGAAACATAATTGGGCCGGCCATATCACCGGTCCGCGTCCGGCAAACTCGTTGCCGAAGCCCAATTCTTTGGCTCCGTCATCTCCACAGACCACACGTGAGCTCCTATTTCCATCGAATTTCAAAAGAAAACATATGATTAATGCTCTGCTTGCGAGATAATTTTTCTTGTTCGGTGAGGCTCTCCTCAAGTGTTCCGTAAAATGTCAATAAGATTCAGGGTGGGTTAGTAGAAACGCTGGAGGCACCTGATCTTCTTATTGACCTCTGCAATAGTTCTGAATTTATGGTAGTACTATACTAGATATCCTTTGTCTGTACTCCTTTTTGATAGTGCTTCTCTGAACTCTGAAGTTTCAGTAAGAAGGTCTGATTAATAAACAAGAAATGGTAATCTGTGGTTCATAATTTGCATTAAGAATCTTCCTTTTAAGATCACAAGCTAGTGTGAAATTGTAAACCATGCATTTTGGCATCCATAGTGGGTCAACGATTGATCATCCTGTTTTCTGCATTTGTAGCTCAAAGATTGCATTCTAGAACGCCTGGATGCCTTTTAATAGATAAAAAATTCCTTAACACTTGTAAGTTGTAACATTAGCCATCAAGGCCTAATTTATAGCCATTCTATATCAAGGTACAAAGTACAAGTATTACAATGGTTTATTGGATACACGGAGCATATTTGGCTCCCAGCTTACTACAGAAGCTAAACAATACAATGGTTTCTACTATATCACTTGGCTAGAATGTAAGATAGCTAAGAAGTAAGATATGAACAGCAACATATACAAGGCAAACTATTGTAAAGGCAACCGGCAACAAGACCACCAGGATGACTGGCCTCTTTGCCCACCGTCCCATGATCGCCAATGCAAACGGATAGAGCAGCACCATGATCCACACATTGAAGAGCAGACCCAATGCGGCATGTGTCTTCTGTGCAATTGTCCATGCTCCCATGTATACTATCGTTTTACCCATGGCTACACCGATTGCACCAACATTGGCAATCAGCACTACTGTTGTGGGTATTAACATTGGCACCCATCGCATGTCATACAAGTCGGCAAACTTGTCATTGGTGTCTGCCGCTGTTTGCTTCGAAGTAACTCTGAAGTGAATACCCTTCTTTGTAAGGAGATTCACCACCATGTGAAGCACGGCTGCTGGGTATGCACTCGTCGACCCGATCATGAAGAACTGTTCATTCCTCCAGTAATCCAACCATGTGACCCCCGCCCATTTTATCTCGAGCCACCCAATAACATGGATCATCAGAATGATCACGAGAAGGAACACAACATATTTGGTGAATGGCCTCTGAATGTATACTTCATCAGGGATAAGCCACATCACTGGGCTGAGAGCATAGAGTAGGATAAAGAGTGATGTGACTGGGTAGACCGTCATGTTGAGGTAGGAGACACGCTGAAGGGATTGGATCCGACGACCACCTATGAGTGGGTTATTTAGTGAGAAGAACATCTCTAAAGATCCACCTGACCAGCGCACAATTTGGTGGAGGCGCTCGGTTAGGTTGATTGGTGCAATGCCACAGAAGGCGTCACGCTCCATTGTACAATACATGGAACGCCAACCTTGACCGTGGATGCGAAAACCAGTCACTATATCCTCTGTGGCTATGTCATATATGTACCCAACACCCTTTCCCCACCCAGTGGCTTTATCATGTGAAGCTGACACAACCCTTTCCATCTCAGCCACTAATGTTTCACTAATGGGTGGAGGTATGGTAGATCTTTCTTGGTTTATGGCTTTTGATACGGATTCTAGGAAGGGTATGGAGCTACCAAACCTTTTATCATCAACTACGATGTTGTCATGTCTCCACTCAGGTGGGTCAATGCCATAAAGGGCTATGCGGCGGAACATGCAACCAGTGCCAAGGTAAGATGGACCTTGGAGACCATTGAGGGCGAGCATTGTGCCATCGAAGAAGACACGGTTGTGGTTGCCATATCGGTCTGATGGATCAACATTGTCGAAGCGTTGAGGGAATTGAACGAAGGCAGTGCTATCACCTTGCCGTTGATCTAGCATGAAGCACATAGCTGCACGTAGGGCTTGAGAGTTGTTGATGTAGTGGTCGCAGTCGAAGTTGATGATGAATTGCGCGTTGGAGAGTAGTGCAGAGGCACGCAATTGCGCATTCAAGGCACCAGCTTTCTTGTTGTGGTCATAGCTTGGGTTCTTTCCGCGAGAGATATATACAAGCATCGGGAGGCGCACATCAGTGCTGGCGAAGTTGAGGTTGTGGGTGCTTGCTTGCGAACCAAGATTATGCCCACGGATCGAATGGTCCAACACAACCTGTGAGGGTAATCAACAACATATTCATAAGTCACATATCTCCACGACAATAAATTTGGCTTACTGAGAGTATGTCCATTTCCTATTACAAATACATTGTACCAATAAGGGAGCAAGTAATAGGATGAAGTTGTATACCTTAACAATTCCAGCATGATGTCCTTTCCTATGGATTTCCGTTGTGTCAATCCATGATCCTGGCCATTGCGTCCCATTTGCCATCCAAGTGGCGTTGGCATCTCCTTCCTCGGTCTTCATGCTGTTGTAAGCATCGGAACGCTTGGAAATAGCACTAGATAGTGAGTCTAAGCACTCTTTGAACTCATCATACTCTATATATACACTGTTATGATCATTCTTGAACTCCTCTGGTGCACTTCCAGTGTACAACGGTGCCTCTTGTTCAAAAAAGCTTTCTGGGGCTCTTGGCTCGATGCAATGCTTCCGACAAAATGGGACCCACAAAGTAGCAAACTTTGCAGTCTCAACCAAGGCCTCGTATTGGATCAATGCGCCACTATCATCTGAGAGATAGCAGGCACACCTATCAACAGGATAGTCAGAAGCAAGGATAGAGAGAACACAATTCATGGTGTATAGTATCGGCTCATCGATTGGATCAGCAGTGGTGACAAAGACATCTATGCCAGGAAGTGTAGATGTCCCATCTGGAAGATCGTATTGTCGCCTAAGGGCGACCATATCAGGTATGGTTTTGACAGGGTTAAACTTTGGGAGTTGGTTGAGCAGCCACGAGAACCCGAACCATACGTCCCCGACAACTGACATTGTCCAAAACCACATGACATCTGATTTGTTGTGCTTGATGCGCCATACGAAGAATAGGAGAACGGCAATTAAGCGAATGAAGATCAAGGCCCTGCATGCATGAAAATATTTAGAATATACATTTCTTGAACGAACTAATGCCATTAGCATGAAAAATACTTGTCAGAATCGTAAGCACGACGTACATGATGTCATGATCAAAAGAAATTTACGACTTGTGGAACAGAATTCAGTTAAGAAGCCTACAGGATACAGGCAAAACACTGGTGCATTGTCAATAGTTAATGCTATATAATACTCCTATCTTTTTGGTTAGGTTAAACTTCTGACTTTTGAATTTTGATTTATAAGTCAGGAAAAGCACCTTTACATGCTTTTGTCTTTGAATTAAACAGTGTTACATGATGTTTCATGATATAAGCCAAAAAACAAACCCAAAAGCACGAAAATAGGTGTTTTCTCAATTTATTTATGTTAGTCAAACTCCAAAAAATCAAAGTTAAACATAACCGTCATTTCACCAGCAACGATCAATGTCAGAAGCAAAGCACATTTCCAAAGCTAATATGTACGCGCTTGGATTTGGCGTGCTTACCTGTAGGGGTGCAGGAGGGTGCCTTTGACCTTGTACGTCCGGAACAGCAACGGCCTGCCGTCCTCGCCGCCGCTCTCCTTGGCGGCCCGCCGCTGGTCCTTGTCGGCGGCCACCCAGTGCTTGCCCTTGGCGCCGACCGGCTTCTTGGCGCTCGCCAGCAGCGGGTCGGCGAGGCCGGCATTTGCCCCACCAGCACCGGCCGCCGACGCCATGTCTCCCAGTCCGAGCTAACCCGACCGGAGCTGGAAGGGAGGAAAAGCTACGACTCGAGCCAGCCAGCCAGTGGTGCACGAGGTGAGCAAGTGAGGCGCAGGGCTTATATAGAGGAGGAATGGCGAGGTACTAGGACGGCCTCGATCGTTGGGCTTGGGCAAGGGCGAAGCACAGAGACCAGAAGGAATCCACTCGAGATCTGTGACTCCGAACGATCGGTGGCCTGCTCTGTCCTCACTTAGGACAGAAGCCAAGTAGCCATCCATGTAGAAAACGTGGAGGCTTCCATGTGCAGGGCCGGCGGGATCCACGGGACGGGACGGGAAGATGCACGCACGCACGTCGTCGTGGGGGGGTGCAAGTGCGTGCCCCGCATTATTCCGCGTCGTGTCAGGCATTTCCGGCGGTTGCACTGGCCACTGCCCACTTGGTCAAGCAAGCACTGTTAGTTTAGTAGCCGCGCCTGCGCGGAAGGTCAGTCATATTTGTTTTGCCTGCGTCGCCCGGCCCCACCTTGCATGTGCATGCAGCGGTGCAACGATCCGATCTACTCCTACTTCTACTGAGAGTGGATTTTTGAAACCCGGATGTATTGGAGGACCTTATTTTAAATACTTTGAAAATCACATTTAATGTTTCAAAAAATTCTGAAAAAAATTCTACGTGATCATATGGATGTATATTACACATGTGTAAAGTTTGGTGATGAAATAAGTAAATAGGCGACCTATATAAAAATGACAAAATGGTGATTTCCAAATAGTGAATAATGCATGTACTGTTCATCTTTCCAAAACCACGATTTTGTCATTTTTGTGTAATTCACATGGTTACTTATTTCAGCATCAAAATTTGCACATGTGTAATATACATTCATATAAACATGTTGATTTGTTTTCAGAATTTTTTAAACCTTTAAAAAAGCATTTTGGCACAGTTCAAAAAATAGGCCTCCAATGCACCTGAGTTCCAAAGTGACTTTTTGTACTTCTACTTCCCTACTGTGCTGTGACTGAGAGTGCATGCACAGCGCGTGAGCTGGAGGCCCTAGAAGATCCAAAATCTGGACGCTATGTACATTTGTTTGCTTCTCTTGAATCAGATCTGATCTGAGATGCACTCGCCGGTTGGAGGGGTTGGTGCGAGTTGCCGGAGTGCATGGGCTGCATGTTGCTTCACATGTTCTTGCTCGCCCGATCGAAAACTTCCCGTTCTGTGCGTTAACCTTTTTTGGACGCATGAATCTCTTCCTTGTGATCAGATCTGGTTCTGTACGCCGGGAGTAGTTTATTCCCACTCTCACCTTTCTGGCCGCACCCCATGCCCGATCTGTTTTTAGTGGAAAGCCAATCAGATCGTTAGAAATAAGGTAGAAAAAGGAATCGGTTACACTCGCTGATGGGAGAGTCCCAACGTCCGAAACAATCCTGCAAGTTCTCTTGGTTTCAGCTAAAGTGCCTGATAAATCCCTTATGCTTGAGTGGTCATTAGAGCATCTACAGCCGGATTTGGCAAATCCAATCTCTATACGTTCACGCTCGCGCCTGGCTTGAGTGGTCATTAGAGCATCTACAGCCGGATTTGGTAAATCCAATCTCTATACGTTCACGCTCGCGCCTGGCTTGAGTGGTCATTAGAGCATCTACAGTCAGATTTGACAAATCCGACCCCCTATACATCTACGGACGCGTCCGGGCACGTCCGCGGGCGCATCCGGATGACCCCTTATATTTTCCTCCCGGCATCTACATATCACAAATCCGGACTCTCAAATCCATGCACGTCGATCATAAAAGACAATTTCGCACGTAAATAAAAAATATTGGTACGGAGCATAGATAGCGTTTACATAAAAAATTAAGTGCACAACTGAAGCATTAGCTTCTTGGTTGCCATTGTGGGTCCACATGTGCTCCACAAGATCACTGAATAGCTGTGTGTGCACCTGGTGATCACGAAGATTCTGATGCATCTGCAGAAAGTTTATAAGCTGAGCTGCATCTTGATCTTTCGGGATTTCAATTTGTTCTCCAAGTGCTTCAAAATTATGGGTTTGGACTACACCATCGCCCTCATCATCGACAATCATATTGTGCAGAATAACACAACATGTCATCAGCCGCCACAAAGCTTCTGATTCCCACATCATTGCAGCGCTCTGCACAATTCCCCAATGAGCTTGAAGCACACCAAATGCCCTCTAAACACCCTTCCTAGTCGCTTCCTACATTGTTGCAAAGTGTCTCTGTTTTATTGCCATGCGGTTCGGATATGGTCTTCACAAACGCCGCCCACTGAGGATAGATACCATCGGCAAGATAGTATCCCATGTTGTACTCTCGGCCGTTGACGGTGTAGTTGCACGGCGGTGATTCCCCATTGCAAAGCCTTTTGAACACCAGAGATTGTTGAAGCACGTTGATGTCGTTGTGAGAACCCGGCATTTCAAAGAAAGCATGCCAAATCCATAAGTCATGTGATGACACCGCTTCTAGTATGATGGTGGCCTCTCTGGTGTGACCTTGCTACATTCCCCGCACCTTTGGGGCAGTTCTTCCATTGCCAATGCATGCAATCAATTGATCCGAGCATTCCTGGATACCCCCTTGCCTCTCGAATAGCCAACAACTTCTCCATGTCCTGTGCATTTCGTTCTCTGAGATACTCAGGTCCAAACACCTCCATCACGGCACGGGCAAACTTGACAGTAGTCAAGCACGTGCTCTCTCCATCCTGACCATCTCACCAACAACATCTACAGCAGTACCAAGTGCAAGCATCCTCAGAGTAGCCGTGCACTTATGCTTGGCAGAGAAAGAGAGTTGTCTACAGGAATCCCTTATGAGCTTGAAGTAGTCGTCGTGTGCCTCCATTTCCTCCACAGTGCGCAAAACAATGGTTTCCGCATGCGAAAACGGCAACGAAACCATGGATCATCCGGGAAAGTAGGTTTGGGAGCAAAGTAGTCCATGTGCAGTAGCTTTGCTCCGGACACCCTGTCCCTGTTGAGCACTCTTCTCCCTTTGATTGATCCCTTGAAGTTGAGAATATGCTCCACTTGCCAGTCCATGTCCTCTTGCATGCTCATGAGCATAATCATGTCCACTTCTTCGTACGAATCCGAGGAATCGAAGAACTCATCTTGAATCATTTGGTCAAGCTCCGTCGGTCCATACTCCTTGTCCGACGAAGCATCGGAATCCATCGTTTTCCCTAACAAAATCAAAAAAAAATCTGGTCAGACAATGTGTCGAACACATCACGGGCAAGGCGGAGCCAAAGAGTTGCCAGACGTACCGCGGTGGCGTCCGAGCCGGTGACGATATCCCCCGTGGCGAGGACGGAGAGAGCACTGCTCTGCCGGAGCTGGCGGTGTAGAGGCTACGAACGGCTGCGGACAGTGCGCGACAGCGGAGCTGCAAGACGGACATCACGGAGGAGGAAGAAGAGAGGAGATAGAAAATGGATCCGACAGGTCTTGGGGGTGGATTTGGTGCATTTTGCGGTGGGGTCGAGCTGTCGGGTCTGATGTGGCAGGCGTGCTTGGGCATGCCCGGGCGCCCCCATGTCCGCCCCATACTTTGGTTGTGCATCGATGCCCTCTTCTTCGATGATCCTGCTAGACCGAGCCACCCATGAAGATCTCTGTGTTGGATCCCTCAGACCACTTCTGGCTTCACCAACGCCACTATCGCGCATAGGTATGGCAATGGGGACAATCTCCTATGGGGATACCTACAATATCCCCATCCCCATCTATTCCCTATCATCCCATCCCCATCCCCGTTTACATGTCTGGGGATGAAATTTTCCCATACCCATGCCCCACTGGGGAACGGGGCCCCATTAGGGTCCCCATCCCCATAAACAAATACTCATATACATAATATGACACCCTATAATCAACATACATACATGGTGTTGTCCTTGTCCTGCTAATGCCTATCTAGGTCGTATTGACTGCTTGGTCATGGTGGCAGCTGAGGTGAGGATGTGAGATAGGTTTAACATTTTTTTCAGAGCTTTTTTTTGTTTTCGCAAGTTTGTTTGTGAATATTTTAAGGTTGACCGCAGTATCACAGTTACTAACCGGATCCCCAATGGGTATTGGGTCTGGGGAATAGGATATCGTCCCCATCCCCGTTGTACCCTATGGGGAATAAAATAGTTTGGTAAATATCCCCATGGGGATGTTTTTCGCCCATCCCCACCCCCTAATAGATGAAATCCCCACGGGTTTGGCGGGTATGGGTCCCCGTTGCCATCCCTAATCGCGCACCACCTGGCGAAGATCTCAGGTAAACAACCTGTTTCACGAATCAGTTCTCATGTCTTGTTTGATTTGGACAAGGTGATCGAAGGTGGTCCTTGGACTTTCCAGGGAAATCCTATTCTTCTTGCCCCGTACAACGGCTTCACAAAGATGTCTATGATTGAGTTGAATACTTTTAAAATTTGGATACAAATTCATGATTCGCGTGATGGCTACAACTCAATGGTGAAATCTTTGGCATCAATGGTAATGAACTTGTCGCTGCTGAAAGTTCCTTGAGCAAGTTATCTAGAAAATGTTATCACGCTAGAGTCAGGGTTGATGTCAGAAAACCCCTCAAAACCATGTTTGGATGGTTAGAGTTAGCAATCGTCAAATTTTCTATTGAAATATGAGTGCTTCCCTGATTGGTGTGCCGCATGCGACATGATTGGACATCTATGCACTAAACACGGAGATGGTATATACCCCCGCTCTTGTATTTAAGGAGCTGCACGCTTCATGGAGTATGCATAGTGGTGGTCGCAGATGAGGGAATAGTTGTAGCTATGATTTTGGATGAGGACATGATCGGCCTTCCCAGGGAAGACAATATTATGATGAATTTTTGGATGCAGATGAGCGTTATGATGGGGGATAGCGATGTCATAGGAAAACATGATTTGGCAGATGATCTTGATGAGGTTGAGCTCATTCGCATACTTGATATTGTCATAAAACACAATCAAGTGTGTAAAACTGGTGGGAAGAATCAGAATGTTGCTGGTGTGGGTGTAAATTAGCTTGGTGTTAATATGATATGTTAGATGTAGAGCAAAAGAGGAAGAGAGATCTGCTAGCCCTTCCTTCAACTGAGTGTAGTGGAGGAAAAGTAGATGACAACGCCAGCATTTTGATGGGGTGCCAGCAAGCTCCACTACCACAGCTTTGACTCTAACCCCTAAGAGTGACCCCAATTGGTCTGAGATGGGGGGGGGGTCAATAACACAAAGGTATCGGCGAGATGCGGTGCGGAGTACCACCGGAGACAATGAATCTCCAAAGCTGGAACTACCGGGGGGCTCCTGGATAGTTCGTGATTTGTTTGCCCATGTGCATGCACTTTCCCCCACCCTGGTTTTGAGAGATTTTGAAGGAGTTGGTAGTAATGGAAACAGTGAAGGACTTGCTTTCTTTTGGCATGAAAATCTTAATGTTGATGTTAAGGCAGCAAATGAGAGGTACATAGATGCACACATTGCTGGAGGTAATGGCTGCCTGACACGGAGATTGACTCATGCCTATGATGAACCTCGACGGAGAATAGGCGCCATATGTGGACACTCATGCATGACCTTAAGATCCTTTTGGATTTACCTTGGCTTGTGGTAGGTGATTTTAATGAAGCCATGTTGAGTTTTGAACATTTCTCTAACACACCGAGGTCACTCCAACAAATGCTAGATTTTCTTGAAGCACTAGAAATTTGTGAGGTAGTGGACTTGGGTTTTGTTGGTGCGCCATATACATATGGTGATAAGAGGTCTGGTGCAACAAATGTGAAGGTTTGCTTGGATATATGCACAACCACAAGTGACTCGAGAAACATTTTTGGTTCACCCATGGTCAAACACTTGATTGCTTCCTGTTCAGGTCACTTCCCTTTGATGATTGATGGACTGCCAAAAACACAGCTTCCCGTGAACAAATGTAGGCGATATGAAATGATGTGGGAGCGTGATCATAGTATTCACAAGATCAACACTAACTCATGGAAGTGCGGGGCAGAAGAAACATTTAGGGATATTCACGAAGCGCTGGACAAAGTCATGAAAAATAGCCGGAGTAGGAAAAAGTTTAGAAACATGACAAATGAAATAGAGAAGTCCCACTCTCATCTTGAGGAGCTTATGTGTATGAACGCACAACTATTGACCCTACAAAATGAGGATCATAAGTTAAAATGAGTTTCTATACAAGGAGGAAATGATTTGGATGCTAAGATCCAGAATTGCTTCGCTGGAAGAGGGTGACCTGAACACATAATATCTCTAGGCTAAGGCGTTTTGGTGTGTGGGAAAAATTAAGATAAAGAGGTTGACTGATCTTGATGGAAATGAACTTACCGATCTGAAATCAATGGGGATTGCAGCTACAACATAGTGTGAGAATCTTTTCCAGGTGGACACTACCTTGGATGCAATACCCATAATTGGTATCTTTCATGCGCAGGTAGATGTTGATGGCACATTATTTTTGCATTATTGGCCTTGCACTGATTTCTCTGATGAAGAAATTCCAGAGGCATTATTCCAAATAGGTCCCTTCAAATCTCCAGGGTCTGATGGATTCTCGATGATTTTTTCCAAAGGAATTTTTTTGTGGTCAAAAGTGAGGTAATTGCTACGGTAAAGCAAATTTTTGTGACTGGGGCTATGGAAAAAAATCTATGATACATAGTGTTGGTTTCTAAAATACAAAATCCAGAAACGTTGGTGGATTTGCTGCCAATAAGCCTTTGTAATGTAATTTATAAGGTTGTTGCAAAATGTCTGGTCAATAGATTGAGGCCCTTGTTAGATGATATAATTTATGAAACTTCAAGTGTGTTTATCCCAGGAAGGATGATTACTGACAGTAGAAAATTGGCATTTGAATGTATTCATCATATCAAGAAGGAGAAGGACCCAACAAACAAATTTTGCGCGTATAAACTTGATCTCTCAAAGGCTTATGATAGGGTTGACTGAATTACTTGAGGGAGTGATGTAGAGGATGGATTATGACTTGTGTCAATGCTGTGAGATATTCTGTTAAACTTAATGGAACTATCCTTGACTCATTTGCATGGTCGAGTTTTACGGCAAGGCGATCCAGTTTCCCAATATGTGTTCTTGTTTGTTGCAAATGGTCTCTGTTTTGTTTGAGAAACAAAAGGCTCGAAGGAATGTTACCCTGAGAAAGATTTGCAAGCAAGCTCCAGGAATATTGCACTTTCCCTTTGCTGACACGTTATTATTCTTTAAAGCTAGTTATGAACAAGCTTCTAAGGTCAAGAGTATCCTCAACGTACATGCAACAACTACTTAATACAAATAAATGTTCAATTCTTTTTGGGTTTGCATGTTCTCACGATACTGTATGGCGGTGTTACAATTAAGTTGAAAATGCTAGCTCTGAGTAAAGATACCAAGACATACCTACTCCTGATGGACGTATGGTTAAGAGGAAGTTACAGAACTATCAGGAAAAGTTAACAAAAATGCTCCTTTGGGGTAGCCCATTGATATGTCTCCAACGTATCTATAATTTATGAAGTATTCATGCTGTTTTATTATCATTCTTGGATGTTTTACAATCATTTTATAGCAACTTTATATCATTTTTTGGGACTAACCTATTGACCCTGTGCCAGTTGCTGTTTTTTGCTTGTTTTTTACATCGCAGGAAATCAATATCAAACGGAGTCCAAACACCGCGAAACTTTTTGTGGATGTTTTATGGACCAGAAGACCACCAGTGGGCTAAAGAAGCACCTGGGGGTGCCCCGAGGGGGGCACAACCCACCAGGGCGCGCCTGGGGGCCCAGGCACGCCCAGGTTGAAGGAAATATGCCCTAGATGCAATAATAAAGTTGTTGTTTATATTTCCTTATATCATGATAAATGTTTATTATTCATGCTAGAATTGTATTAACCGGAAACTTAGTACATGTGTGAATACATAGACAAACAGAGTGTCACTAGTATGCCTCTATTTGACTAGCTCGTTAATCAAAGATGGTTAAGTTTCCTAGCCATGGACAATAGTTGTCATTTGATGAACGGGGTCACATCATTAGAGTATGATGTGATTGACTTGACCCATCTGTTAGCTTAGCACGATGATCGTTTAGTTTGTTGCTATTGCTTTCTTCAACTTATACATGTTCCTATGACTATGAGATTATGCAACTCCTGAATACCGGAGGAACACTTAGTGTGCTATCAAGCATCACAACGAACTGGGTGACTATAAATATTCTCTATAGGTGTCTCCAATGGTGTTTGTTGAGTTGGCATAGATTGAGATTGGGATTTGTCACTTCGTGTATCGGAGAGGTATCTCTGGGCCCTCTCGGTAATGCACATCACTATAAGCCTTGCAAGCAATGTGACTAATGAGTTAGTTGCGGGATGTTTCATTAGGGAACGAGTAAAGAGACTTGCCGGTAACAATATTGAACTAGGTATTGAGATACCGACGATCGAATCTCGGGCAAGTAACATACCGATGACAAAGGGAAAAACGTATGTTGATTATGCGGTTTGACCGATAAGGATCTTCGCAGAATATGAAGGAACCAATATAAGCATCCAGGTTCCGCTATTGGTTATTGAACAGAAGTGAGTCTCGGTCATGTCTACATAGTTCTTGAACCCGTAGGATTCGCACGCTTAACGTTCGGTGACGATCGGTATTATGAGTTTATGTGTTTTGATGTACCGAAGGTAATTCGGAGTCCCGAATATGATCACGTACATGACGAGGAGTCTCGAAGTGGTCGAGACATAAAGATTGATATATTAGAAGGCTATGTTTGGACATTTGAATGGTTTCGGGTGAGTTCGGGCATTTACCGAAGTACCAGGGAGTTACGGAAACCCCCAAGGAGCCATTGGGCCTTAATGGGCCTTAGTGGGAGAGAGGAGGAGGCGACCAAGGTGGGGGCGCCCCCCCAAGCCCAATCCGAATTGGGGTGCGTGGCCGGGCCCCCTTTCCTTCTCCCTCTCTCATCCTTCCTTCTTCTCCTACTCCAACCAGGGAAGGGGGAATCCTACTCCCACCGGGAGTTGGACTCCCCTCTTGGGTGCACCATGAGAGGGCGGGCCCTCCCCTCCTCCACTCCTTTATATACGGGGGAGGGGGAACCCCATAGACACACAAGTTGATTGTTTAGCCGTGTGCGGTGCCCCCCTCCACAGATTTCCACCTTGGTCATATCGTTGTAGAGCTTAGGCGAAGCCGTGTGTCGGTAAGTTCGTCATCACCGTCATCAGGTCGTCGTGCTGACGAAACTCTCCCTCAACCTTAGCTGGATCTAGAGTTCGTGGGACGTCACCGAGCTGAACGTGTGCAGATCGCAAAGGTTCCGTACCTATAGTGCTAGGATTGGTCGGATCATGAAGACGTATGACTATATCAACTGCGTTGTCATAACGCTTCCGCTTACAGTCTACGAGGGTACGTGGACAACACTCTCCCCTCTCGTTGCTATGCATCACCTAGATGGATCTTGTGTGTGTGTAGGAATTTTTTTGAAATTACTGCGTTCCCCAACACGTGGGCTGTGCCCACCTCGGTGGCCTCCCGTACCCCCTCTTTGCACTATAAATTTCCAAATATTCCGAAACCCTTCGGGGTTAACCTAGATTAAAAGTTTCGCCGCCGCAAGGCTCTGTAGCCACCGAAAACCAATCTAGACCCTTTCCGGCACCCTGCCGGAGGGGGGAATCATCTCTGGTGGCCATCTTCATCATCCCGGCGGCCACCACGATGAGGAGGGAGTAGTCCACCCTCGGGGCTGAGGGTTTGTACCAGTAGCTATGTGTTTAATCTCTCTCTCTCTCTCTCTATGTATCTCTCTCTTTCTCGTGTTCTTGAGATGTCACAATCTTGATGTATCGCGAGCTTTGTTAATATAGTCGGATCATATGGTGTTTTCCCCTCTCTATCTTGTGATGAATTGAGTTTTCCCTTTGAGATTTCGTTGTTATAGGATTGAATACTTTTATGGATTTGAGAACACTTGATATGTGTCTTGCAATTGAATACTCACGGTGACAATGGGGTATCGTATTGATTCACTTGATATATGTTTTGGCACTCAACTCACGGATTCCCGAGGTGACATAGGGGTAATCTATGCATAGGGGTTGATGCACATTCTTGTCTTTGTTTCTCCGATAGAAATCTTGGGGCACTCTTTGAAGTTCTTTGTGTTGGATTGAGTATTATGAATATGAATTTGATGTGGTGTTATTTTAGTATGGACTCTTGAATAGATCGAACAGAAAGAATAGCTTTGAGGTGGTTTCGTACCCTACAAACAATTTATTCTAATGCTCTTCGCTAGATAGGATCTTTGGAGTGATTCTTCGTTGCACTTTGAGGGACGGTTATATGATCCAATTATATTAGCATTGTTGGGAGATTGCACTAGCGAAAGTACGGACCCTAGGCCTCATTTTCAAGCATTGCAATACCGTTTTTGTGCCCGTTTACAATTTTCTACCTTACTGTTTTTATTTATTCAGATTATAAAAAATATATTTCTACCATTAATATTACACTTTTATCGCAATCTCTTCGCCGAACTAGTGCACCTATACAATTTTCCATTGTATTGGGTGTGTTGGGGACAGAAGAGATTTCTTGTATTTGGTTACAGGGTCGTTTGAGAGAGACCATCTTCATCCTACACCTCTCACGGATTGATAAACCTTAGGTCATCCACTTGAGGGAAAATTGCTACTGTCCTACAAAACTCTGCGCTTGGAGGCCCAACACGTGTCTACAGGAATAAAGTTGCATAGTAGACATCAAGCTCTTTTATGGCGCCATTGTCGAGGAGGTGAGTGCATGAAGGTATATCTTTAGATCTTGCAATAAAATCTTTTAGTTTCTTGTTTTATCACTAGTTTGGCTTATAAAAGAAAACTAGAAAAATGGAATTGAGGTTGCATCATATTATTTATTATCTTTATAATATCTTTCTTGAAAATGATGGATCGGAAAATTGTGCTCAATTGTTAGAAGAAGAAGTCAATAAAATGTTTTGGACACAATATTTGAAAGATGAGCATGATTGCAATGTTGTTAGTATAAATTCTTTGAATATCCAAAATGTTAATGATGGTTGCACAAGTCATGACAAAAATGGTTCTTATAAGCATGTCAATTTTTGCGGAGTGAATTGGGAGTGCAATTGCACACCAAGAAGGGAAGATAGATTTTGTAAGAAGCATAAATATTTAGAAACGAAAAATATGCAAGAGAGGCTAGATGATTGTGTTGAAAGATGTAAATTTTTTTCGCCATCCTTGTGAACTTTGCAATGAACGTGGTCATTTAAATCTCCAATGCAAATTGTTTCATGATCAAATAGTGTCCAAAAATTGTGATAACTTGATTTCCCTTGAGCATCATAAAGAACTTAGTCTTCTTTTGGGGTATGAAGAAATGAAACATATAACTAAGGGTTTTCCAAATCCCGAGAGATTTCTTGATTTTGATCTAGAGGAAATTTATATGTTTTGTGCGGTAAATTGCATTGAGAATCCTTATATTGCCAACTATCTAAAGACAAGAAAACAAATAGAATATGAAGAGAGTACTAATGAAAGGGAAAATATTTCTCAATACCTTCCTAGTGTTTATTATGATAAATCAGGTAACAAGGATGAGCTTCCTATCCAATCAATCTCTTCAATAAGAAGCTTGAAAGAATTAATTAAGCCCACAGATGATGTGGTGAAGAAGAAGAAAAGAAGAAATAATAAAGTTAAAAAAGTACCTCTCCCAAATAATGTTGGTCCTATCACCATTGTGCCTCATGAAAGTGAATCAAATATGTTGATGAGCATGATGATATCGAGTATCATTTTGTGATACCTACCACTTGTTGTAATGATTATGATTGCGAAGGCAACGATATCCCTTATGATCTTGAAAATCTTTTTAGCACTTGCTTGGAAGAAATGATAATAATGTTTGCTATACTATTGGTGCCATTCATGCTATTGATAAGAATGATTGTGATTATATGCAAAACCACAAGCTTGGGGATGCTATGTTTAATGAGTATGATATGTTTGAAGATTTATTTGCTGGAAATAATGCTTGTCCTAAGCTTGGGGATGCTTTGCTTAATGAATATTGATGACCCACAAGTATAGGGGATCTATCATAGTCCTTTCGATAAGTAAGAGTGTCGAACCCAACAAGGAGCAGAAGGAAATGATAAGCGGTTTCCAGCAAGGTATTCTCTGCAAGTACTGAAATAAGTGGTAACATATAGTTTTGTGATAAGATAATTCGTAATGAGCAACAAGTAACAAAAGTAAATAAGGTGCAGCAAGGTGGCCCAATCCTTTTTGTAGCAAAGGACAAGCCTGGACAAACTCTTATATGATGTAAAGCGCTCCCGAGGACACATGGGAATATCGTCAAGCTAGTTTTCATCACGCTCATATGATTCGCGTTCGGTACTTTGATAATTTGGTATGTGGGTGGACCGGTGCTTGGGTGCTGCCCTTACTTGGACAAACATCCCACTTATGATTAACCTCTATTGCAAGCATCCGCAAATACAACAAAAGTATTAAGGTAAACCTAACCATAGCATGAAACATATGGATCCAAATCAGCCCCTTACGAAGCAACACATAAACTAGGGTTTAAGCTTCTGTCACTCTAGCAACCCATCATCTACTTATTACTTCCCAATGCCTTCCTCTAGGCCCAAACAATGGTGAAGTTTCATGTAGTCGACATTCACATAACACCACTAGAGGAGAGACAACATACATCTCATCAAAATATCGAACGGATACCAAATTCACATGACTACTAATAGCAAGACTTCTCCCATGTCCTCAGGAACAAAAGTAACTACTCACAAAGCATAAACATGTTCATAATCAGAGGGGTATTAATATGCATATAGGATCTGAACATATGATCTTCCACCAATTAAACCAACTAGCATCAACTACAAGGAGTAATTAACACTACTAGCAACCTACTAGCACCAATCCCGGACTTGGAGACAAGAATTGGATACAAGATATGAACTAGGGTTTTAAGATGAGATGGTGCTGATGAAGATGTTGATGGAGATTGCCCTCTCTCGATGAGAGGAGCGTTGGTGATGACGATGGTGATGATTTCCCCCTTCGGGGGGGGAAGTTTCCCCGGCAGAACAGCCCCGCCAGAACCCTAGATTGGTTCCGCCAAGGTTCCGCCTCGTGGCGGCGGAGTTTCGTTCGAGAAGATGGCTTATGATTTTTTTCCCATCAAAAGAGTCCATATAGCAGAAGATGGTCACCGGAGGGCCACCAGGGGGCCCACGAGGTAGGGGGCGCGCCCCCCACCCTCGTGAGCAGGGTGTGGCCCCCTCGTGAAGTTCTTGCGCTCAATGTTTTTTATATATTTGGAAAACATCATCCGTGAAGTTTCAGGACTTTTGGAGCTGTGCAGAATAGGTCTCTAATATTTGCTCCTTTTCTAGCCAGAATCCCAACTGCCGACATTCTCCCTCTTTATGTAAACCTTGTGAAATAAGAGAGAATAGGCATAAGTATTGCGACATAATGAGTAATAACAGCCCATAATGCAATAAATATTGATATAAAAGCATGATTAAAAATGGACGTATCAACTCCCCGAAGCTTAGACCTCGCTTGTCCCCAAGCGAAAAGCCGAAATTGAAAAATATGTCCACATGTTTAGAGATGAAAGTGTCGATAAAAATAAAATACGGACATAAGGGCATCATGATCATTCCTAGAGCAGCAACTTATATAATTCTTGTCATATGATATCTTATGCTTGAGTAATAATTCAATCACAATATAAAGTATGAATCGTAAACTTCATTGAAAACTAACAAACTACAATCTCAGTCATTGAAGCAATTGCAATTTATCATAACATAGGAAAGAGTCAATGTATAAGAGATTTTCAGCAAGTCCACATACTCAACTATCATATAGTCTTCCACAATTGCTGACACTCACGCAATACTTATGGTTATGGAGTTTTAATCGGACACAGAGAAAGATAGGGGCTTATAGTTTTGCCTCCCAACGTTTTACCTCAAGGGTAATGTCAACAGTAATAGTTCATGAATATTCACATCCAATTAGCCATATATACCAGGATCTTTCCAACATATTGTTCCCGCCAAAGGATTAAATGTAAAAAAGGATGGGTGAGGATCACCATGACTCTTTTGCAGTGTAGGAGATAAAAGTAAAAGATAGGCCCTTCGCAGAGGGAAGCAGAGGTTGTCATGCGCTTTTATGGTTGGATGCACAAAATCCTAATGTGAAAGAACGTCACTTTATATTGCCAGTTGTGATATGGACCTTTATTATGCAGTCTGTCACTTTTATTACTTCCATATCACACGATCGTATAAAGCTTATTTCTTCCACACTGATCAATCATACATATTTAGAGAGAAATTTTTATTGCTTGCACCGATGACAACTTACTTGATGGATCTTACTCGATCCATAGTTAGGTATGGTGGACTCTCATGGCAAAACTGGTTTAAGGGTATTTGGAAGCACAAGTAGTATCTCTACTTGGTGCAATGAATTTGGCTAGTATGACGGAGAAAGGCAAGCTCAACATGTTGGAGGATCCAAGACAATATAATTTATCTCACATGTAAGAAAACATAACCCATTATGTTGTGTTCCTTGTCCAATGTCAACTCTTTAGCATGTCATATTTTAATGAGTGCTCACAATCATAAAATATGTCCAAGATAGTATATTTATATGTGAAGACCTCTCTTTCTTTATTACTTCCTATTAATTGCAATGATGACCAAAACTATGTTTGTCAACCCTCAATAACTTTTATTCATCATACTCTTTCTATGTGAGCTCATTACTCTCCATAAGAGTCACATGATCTCTTTGTTTCTTTTTATATCTTTCTCTTTTCTTTTATTCACTTCGGATCATGGCAAAATAATCAAGCCCTTGACTCAACACTAATCTTTATTATATAGCTCACTGACTCGATTACATAGAAGGATAATAAAGCAGAACTCACAACTAGATCATACTAAGAACTTTTAGTCTACTAGATCAAGATATTACCAAAAGGATCGAACTAAGAAAAACAGTAAAGATAAAAGTGATGGTGATACGATACCGGGGCACTCCCCCAAGCTTGGCAGTTGCCAAGTGGAGTGCCCATACCAAATACTCAATTCTTCTTTGTTGGAGGAGACGGTGGTGACTTTGTTGATGATGGATAGTCGCACATCGAGCGTAGGAGGTCTTCTAGCTTGTGGATAATGCCCTTGAGTGCGATGATATGCTCCTTCAACAAAATATTTTCACGTGTGAGATACTTATTTTGTATATGAGCCAACTCAATCATCTTGAAAGCTTCGATTTCTGTTGGGGTAAGAAGATTGTGATCCAGTTGAAGGGTGTCCTTTGTTGCTGGAACTTGGTCCTCCATGGCCTTCTTGATCCCCTCATCCTTGTTGATCTCCATAGGTTCTTCTCTCTTCAGCTCTATCTTCATTAGCCAAGCATCATTGCCCTCATGGTTGGAGGAGGAGGGAGACGACATAGTGCCTGGCCTTGAGAACCCTGACAGAAAACTGCTCGAAACAAAGACAGGAGATTTTTGCGCGATACAGAAGTCAAAACCCCCGGGAGGTTATATAATGATTTTTTACCGACCAAAATACGTGTCCTGTAAGAAAACGGAGTCTGGAGAGCACACGAGGTGTCCACGAGGTAGGGCGGGCACGCCCAGGGGGGTAGGGCGCACCCTCCACCCTCGAGGAGCCCTTGTGTCCTTTCCGGACTGCTGATTATTTTTCTATTTTTCTAAATATTCCAAAACGGAGAAATATTGCCTTAAAAACTGTTTTGGAGTCGGTTTACTTACCGTACCACATACCTATTCCTTTTCGGAGTCTGAAACATTCCGGAAAGTGTCCCTTATGTATTCCTCTGGGGTTACGGTTTCAATAACATTGGTTTCAACATTTATGGGATTACCTGAGATATAATGTTTGATTCTTTGACCATTTACCACCTTTGGATTTGTGCCTTCGAAGTTTTGTTGATTTTTATGGCACCGGAACGGTAGACCTCTTTGATAACGTAAGGACCTTCCCATTTAGAGAGAAGTTTTCCTGCAAAAAACCTTAAACGAGAGTTTTATAGCAATACATAATCACCTACATTAAACTCACGCTTTTGTATTCTTTTATCATGCCACCTTTTAACTTTTTCTTTAAACAACTTGGCATTTTCATAGGCTTGGGTTCTCCATTCATCAAGTGAGCTAATATCAAATAACCTCTTCTCATCGACAAGTTTAAGATCATAATTAAGTTCTTCAATAGCCCAATAAGCTTTCTGTTCTAGTTCGAGAGGTAAGTGACATGCTTTTCCATAGACCATTTTGTACGGAGACATACCCATAGGATTTTTATATGCAGTTCTATAGGCCCATAATGCATCATCAAGTTTCTTGGACTAATTCTTTCTGGGCCTATTAACAGTCTTTTGCAAAATTAATTTGAGTTCTCTATTACTCAATTCTACTTGACCACTAGACTGAGGGTGATAAGGAGATGCAATTCTATGATTAACATCATATTTAGCAAGCATTTTACGAAAATCACCATGAATAAAATATGAACCACCATCAGTCATTAAATATCTAGGGACTCCAAATCTTGGAAAAATAACTTCTTTAAGCATTTTAATAGAAGTGTTATGATCAGCACTACTAGTTGGGATAGCTTCTACCCACTTAGTAATGTAATCAACAGCAACTAAAATATGTGTATATCCATTAGAGGAAGGAAAATGTCCCATATAGTCAAAGCCCCAAACATCAAATGGTTCAATAACAAGTGAATAATTCATAGGCATTTCTTGACATCTACTAATATTACCAATTCTTTGACATTCATCACAAGATAAGACAAACTTACATGCATCCTTGAAGAGAGTAGGCCAATAAAAACCAGATTGTAGTACCTTATGTGCAGTTCTATCTCCAGCATGGTTGTAACGCCCTCGATGCGGCTATATCTCCCACGTGTCGAAGCACGACTTAGAGGCATAACCGCATTGAAAGCAATGTCGCAAGTGAGGTAATCTTCACACAACCCATGTAATACATAAGGGAAAGAGTTACATAGTTGGCTTACAATCGCCACTTCACACAATTACATGAATAAAGCATTACAACATCCAAATACAATCAAGGTCCGACTACGGAACCAAGATAAAAGAAGAACCCCAAATGCGACAAGGTCCCCGATCGACCCAACTGGGCTCCACTACTGATCAACTAGAACGAAACAACACAAAGGACAAGATCTTCATCGAGCTCCTCCTTGAGCTTGGTTGCGTCACCTGCTCGGTAACATCGGCACCTGCAAATTGGTTTTGGAAGTATCTGTGAGTCACGGGGACTCGGCAATCTCACACCCTCGCGATCAAGACTATTTAAGCTTATAGGTAAGGCAAAGGTATGAGGTGGAGCTGTAGCAAGCGACTAGCATATATGGTGGCTAACATACGCAAATGAGAGCGAGAAGAGAAGGCAAAGCACGTTCGAGAAAGTATGATCAAGAAGTGATCCTAAACAACCTATGTCAAGCATAACTCCAACACTGTGTTCACTTCCCGGACTCCGCCGAGAAGAGACCATCACGGTAACACACGCGGTTGATGTATTTCAATTAAGGTCAACTTCCGGTTTTCTACAACCGGACGTTAACAAATTCCCATCTGCCCATAACCGCGGGCACGGCTTTCGAAAGTTCAAATCCCTGCAGGGGTGTCCCAACTTAGCCCATCACAAGCTCTCACGGTCAACGAAGGATATTCCTTCTAGCGGGAAGACCCGATCAGGCTCGGAATCCCAGTTACAAGACATTTCGACAATGGTAAAACAAGACCAGCAAAGCCACCCAGATGTGCCGACAAATCCCGATAGGAGCTCCACATATCTCGTTCTCAGGGCACACCGGATGAGCAAGACGTCGGGTAAGCCAGCCTAGAGTTTCCCCTGGTAGCCTCGGACATCGCTCAGTTGGACCAACACTTAGAGAAGCACTAGCCCGGGGGGGTTAAAATAAAGATGACCCTTGAGCCGGCCGACTCAAGGGAAAGAAAAAGGCTAGGTGGCAAATGGTAAAACCAATGTTGGGCCTTGCTGGAGGAGTTTTATTCAAGGCGAACTGTCAAGGGGTTCCCATTATAACCCAACCGCATAAGGAACGCAAAATCCGGAAACATAACACCGATATGACGGAAACTAGGGCGGCAAGAGTGGAACAAAACACCAGGCATAAGGCCGATCCTGCCACCCTTTACCAAGTATATAGATGCATTAATTAAATAAGAGATAGTGTGATATCCCAACAAAATATCCATGTTCCAACATGGAACAAGCTTCAATCTTCACCTGCAACTAACAACGCTATAAGAGGGGCTGAGCAAAGCGGTAACATAGCCAAACAACGATTTGCTAGGATAAGGTGGGTTAGAGGCTTGGCTTAACAATATGGGAGGCATGATAAGCAAGAGGTAGGTATCGCAGCATAGGCATAGCAAAAGAGCGAGCAACTAAGCAAGCAAAGATAGAAGTGATTTCGAGGGTATGGTCATCTTGCCTGAAATCCCGCAAGGAAGAAGAACGAGTCCATGAAGACGACAAACAGACGTAGTCGAATGGGTCCTCACAAACGCGACGTTAACGGAACCAACCCGAAGAAGCAACACCGGAAAGAAGCAAACAATCATGGTAAACAACCATCACATAATCATGGCATGATGCACAATCAAGTATGATGCATGTCCGGTTTAAGTATGCATGGCATGGCAAAGTGCACAAGCAATCCTACAAATTAAGTGGAGCTCAATATGCATCGGGATGCATATTGACAAAACACCACATCAATTATTTAGTTCTCTCCCATTTAAGTACACAACAATATTAAATGTTGGTTAACATGGCAAGAGGTGAAGCATAACAAAACTATACCCATTAAACAGTTTAAATGGGTCCGGATATAACAAACAACAAATCCGGTAAATCCCCATATGCATTAGTAATTTATTGCAACAACAATTTAAACATTTTAATTGTTGTTATCATGATGCGGATGACATGAACAAGTTTATGCAATTTTTTATTAAAAGTTGACAAGAGCATTATAAGGCATTTGTCACCGTGGTGGAAGGAAAAAGGGTGCCACAGCAACGATAACGAAAACGGTGCCACGACAGCGTTCCAGTTCCGGTAACTCGATTGAGATACCGATGCAAAGGAGAAGTGTGCGGATGCGGGCAAAAAATGGTGGGGCGCTCCCGGATTCCGGGTGTCCGCACGGGTTAGTGGCATGGAGAACGAGTGACAATACGGACACGGTGCAAACAAAGGGTGCATCTCATCCAACATGCATTCATGCGTTCACGGGCGTCATCTCGGTGGTTATACCTTCCAAGGAAGCATTCTCGAGCGGTTCGAGTTCGTAGAGGAAGTAGTTGTTCTCGTGACGGTAGTGGAAGTAGGGGTACATGCCGACGGTCGTTTCTCGTCAAAACTACAGCGGCGGTAGTTGTACACGGTTCATAGATGTTCGAGTCGCCGGTAGAGGTACTTGGCATAGCGTTACAAGGTCGGTCTCGCCGGTCTCGATCTCGGCAGCGTAGTTGTACAAGTGCGACATCGGACTTGTCGAACCCGAACTCTTCGGGGGGGGGGGCGTCGTGGTACTTGGCTAATCCGCGTAGTCGTGCACGTTCCAACATCAAACTTGGAGGGGCACCGATGGCGTTGTACTTGGCGAATCCTGGACGGTCTTGGTGGCCTTCGGTGGAGGTGTATTTGTTTGAACTAGGAAAACAGCGGCATCAGCAAGCATCGCAGGAGCCAACGGGCTCGGTCGTCTGCGAACAACGAGGACGGCCGGAGATGCAGCAACAGAAGCAAAACAGCAGCAGCAGCAAAGAATCCGACAGTGGCTGGAGCAGATCAGGCACCGTGGTGTTATGCTCCAAGGAGAGCACAGACGAGACAGAGGGAAACCAAGGGACATCGGTGTCGACCGGTGCTCCGGGAAGGTCGAGGATGCAGGGCGCGTAGACGGGGCTTGCTGGAGGATGACCGGCGACGAAGGTTGGCCGGGATGGTCGTCGGCGGCGTCGGCGCAGTGGCGAACTGGCGCAGCGGCAGAGGAGACGGCAGCGAGGCGCGCAGGAGAGGGAGGAGAAGGGCGCGTAGCTCGTCGCGGTGTGTGGGTCGCGCGGCCGGCTGTTGCACGAGGCACCAAGGGGATCGAGCGGGAGGAGCTCTCGCTCCTCTCTGTGTGTGTGCGTGGCGGCGGAAGGAGGATGGAGGGGAGAGAGTGATCGCAAGGGGAGGCAAGCATGGCGCGAGGGAGAGAAATGGCATCGAGCAGAGGGGCCTGCGAGCGTTGGGGATGGGGATTGGGCTCCTCCCTGGCGCTGTCGATCTCTCTCTCTCTCTGACGGCGCTGGAAGGAGGGACCGAACGAGAGGGAGAGGCCATGGTATCGAGCGGGAGGAGGAAAGGGATCGGGCACGCTCTCCCTGTGGCGGCGCGAGGGGAGAAGCTCCCTGGCGCTAGAGTTAGCTGTAGGTGGGGGCTGGGCCTTAGAGGCCAATGCTGGGGTGGGCCTAGGGAGGCCCAAGTGGGCTGCGGCTGGCCTGAGGTGCAGCTGGGCCTAAATGGCCTGTTGGGCACCCTCTCTCCCACTCAAAAGAGAAAAAAACAGAGATACGGAAGAAAAGAAAGAGAGGATAGGGGACAAAGTTGGACGCGTGGATAGTTTTCCCGGACTCACAAAAATATGTTAGGACCGAGAAAAATAGGAAAGACCAAGATTGAAAGAATAAATTCAAATGTATTTGTATTTAATTCAACTCGTTTGAAACGAGTAGGGATCCGAAGTTTCCAAAAATGTTGAACATCTAGGAAGAGCCTCGATAAAACGATAAAAGAAAATGAGGACAAGTCGGAGACCAAGAATTGAGATAACCAAGGCATTGGGATTTATTTGCAAGTGTGTCAACGGTTAATTCCAAAAGAATGGAATATTTAATAATAGCTCCATAATTATTAGGAGGATATGTTATATAGAGAAATCACCAGGTGAACTCCCTTGGTTTAAATGGACTGAAAATCCATACGATTTATTTATTTGAATTGAGATGCAAAGATTAAAGACATGATGACATGATGCAAATGCATATGATGCAAAGATGAAAACGATGAACCAAACAAATCACACGACGAAACCCGGAAACATGGAAGGCATCTGAAGCTCCGGTCTTGGGGCGTTACAACACTCCACCACTACGAGAGGATCTCGTCCCAAGATCTAGAATGGCACCGAAGGGAAAAATAGAAGAGAAAGAGAAGAGGTAAGGCTAAGTTGCTTCTTTGACAAACGAATGAAACCAAAGAACCTTGAGAGGTTGAACAAATTGAAAGAAATAATACAACAAAGATGAACGAGGTTGAAAACACTTAGTTGGAAAGGAGGAACATTACGGGAACCTTGTGGGTTGAAAGGCATAAGAAAAGGTTACAATGGACAAGAAGTAGATGCAAGCACTCCGATTGAAACAAGATGCAAGACTTTATAAGACGAAAAGAACTTGAGTAGATGACACAACACTCCGGTTAAAACAAGACAGAGAAGGCATAATAATGATATAATTTGGACAACACTTCGACTGTAAATGGAAGAAATTGAACATAATCTTGACAAACCGAGATGAGGAGTGAAAAGAGCAACAACACTAGACCTCCGGGAGAAAGAATAGAATAAAGATAATTGAGACAAAAGAATGTAGAAGAAAATGCCAACTTCTGCTACAAAAGAGCTTGAAAAGGTATCCTTAGGAGAAGGGTCGAACGGAGTTGTTGGAACACCAACAACGAAAAGAATAATCTTGATATGGTCTTATGGAATACATCTCAAAATTATGAGGTGACAACCTGCCACTCACGGGAAAAAGAATTGGATTGATAAGAATAAGGAGACGAGGAAGTATTTCACCGGGAGGATAAAGAAGAACTTGGGTCCTTTATAAGCGCCATACGTAGCAACAAACCTTAGGGAAGGCTTTACGTGAAATATAACCCAAGATAATTCCAATGAAGAGATTGATGGATTTAAAATATCTCATTCTTGACAAGATGTGAATCATGAAACACGAACTCAAATTATCAAGAATGACATAATAGCACCTCTATTGATACGGAAGAAAGAATTGCACTCCGGATTGCAAGGTGAAGAAAGCTTGAGCTCCTTTGAAAAGAATCTCAATGAACACTTGGAGAAGGAATTATTTCTTTGATGAACCATCATGTAGCACCTTGATGAAGAACTCCGGTAAACAAAAGGATGACGAAAAGAAAGGGAAGTTGAAAACACAAGGTGAAACCTTGTAATGATTGGATGAAGCTTTGCGACGAGATAAAGTGGAACTTGGGGCTCCGGAAGGAAAGATAACACATCTCTAATCGAGAATGTGATATGATGAACCACTCCGGAAGGCAGAAATTGATTTTACTTGATGAAACAAGAATAAGAATTACATTATGCTTATCCTTCACCAATTTAAATTGATGACAAGCAGCGGATTTGGCATATTACTTATTCTTGTAGAGAGGATTAAGATAGATATTGCATAAATTTGAGAAGGTCTTCGACGAACCACCGTAAGAATTGAAACAACGAATGAATTGATAAGGAAGAGAAATCTTGAGCAAACCACCGTAAGAATTAAGCATGAACGAAGAGAAGATAAACAACACACCGGGAAGAATTTACAAATGAACAAAGATGCTTGAGAGAATTTAGATACATGAGAACGAAGGGATCACAAACTGATTAGAGATCACTTGATGCACCGGTAAGATTGGAGAATTGTTGGGGAACGTAGCAATAATTCAAAATTTTCCTACGTGTCACCAAGATCAATCTATGGAGTCATCTAGCAACGAGGGAGGAGTGGATCTACATAACCTTGTAGATCGCGCGTGGAAGCGTTCAAGAGAACGGGGTTGATGGAGTCGTACTCGTCGTGATCCAAATCACTGATGATCCTAGCGCCGAACAGACGGCACCTCCACGTTCAACACACGTACGGAGCAGCGACGTCTCCTCCTTGTTGATCCAGCAAGGGGGGAGGAGAGGTTGATGGAGATCCAGCAGCACGACGGCGTGGTGGTGGAAGTAACGGGATTCCAACAGGGCTTCGCAAAGCGCTGCGGGAGGAGGGAGATGTGTCATGGGAGGGAGAGGGAGGCGCCAGGGCTTAGGTGTTGCTGCCCTCCCTTCCCCCACTATATATAGGGCCAAGGGAGAGGGGGGGGCGCAGCCTTGGCCCTTCCTCCAAGGAAGGGTGCGGCCAAGGGAGGAGTCCATCCTCCCCAAGGCACCTAGGAGGTGCCTTCCCCCTTTAGGACTCTTCCTTTCCCTTATCTCTTGGCGCATGGGCCTCTTGGGGCTGGTGCCCTTGGCCCATATAGGCCAAGGCGCACACCCCTACAGCCCACGTGGCCCCCGGGGCAGGTGGACCCCCGGACCCCTTTTGGCACTCCCGGTACAATACCGATAATGTGCGAAACTTTTCCGGCGACCAAAACAAGACTTCCCATATATAAATCTTTACCTCCGGACCATTCCGGAACTCCTCGTGACGTCCGGGATCTCATCCGGGACTCCGAACAACTTTCGGGTTACCGCATACTAATATCTCTATAACCCTAGCGTCACCGAACCTTAAATGTGTAGACCCTACGGGTTCGGGAGACATGCAGACATGACCGAGATGACTCTCCGGTCAATAACCAACAGCGGGATCTGGATACCCATGTTGGCTCCCACATGTTCCACGATGATCTCATCGGATGAACCACGATGTCAAGGACTTAATCAATCCCGTATACAATTTCCTTTGTCTATCGGTACGATACTTGCCTGAGATTCGATCGTCGGTATCCCGATACCTTGTTCAATCTCGTTACCGGCAAGTCTCTTTACTCGTTTCGTAACACATCATCCCGTGATCAACTCCTTGATCACATTGTGCACATTATGATGATGTCCTACCGAGTGGGCCCAGAGATACCTCTCCGTTTACACGGAGTGACAAATCCCAGTCTCGATTCGTGCCAACCCAACAGACACTTTCGGAGATACCTGTAGTGTATTATAGCCACCCAGTTACGTTGTGACGTTTGGCACACCCAAAGCACTCCTACGGTATCCGGGAGTTGCACAATCTCATGGTCTAAGGAAATGATACTTGACATTAGAAAAGCTTTAGCATACGAACTACATGATCTTGTGCTAGGCTTAGGATTGGGTCTTTGTCCATCACATCATTCTCCTAATGATGTGATCCCGTTATCAATGACATCCAATGCCCATGGTCAGGAAACTGTAACCATCTATTGATCAACGAGCTAGTCAACTAGAGGCTTACTAGGGACATGGTGTTGTCTATGTATCCACACATGTATCTGAGTTTCCTATCAATACAATTCTAGCATGGATAATAAACGATTATTATGAACAAAGAAATATAATAGTAATCAATTTATTATTGCCTCTAGGGCATATTTCCAACAGTCTCCCACTTGCACTAGAGTCAATAATCTAGTTCACATCGCCATGTGATCAACACTCACAGGTCACATTGCCATGTGACCAACATCCAAAGAGTTTACTGGTGTTGCTAAACTAGTTCACATCATCATGTGATTAAGACTCAATGAGTTCTGGGGTTTGATCATGTTTTGCTAGTGAGAGATGTTATAGTCAACGGGTCTGAATCTTTCAGATCCGTGTGTGCTTTACAAATCTCTATGTCATCTCCCAGATGCAGCTACCACGTTCTACTTGGAGCTATTCCAAATAACTGTTCTACTATACGAATCCAGTCTACTACTCAGAATAATCTGGATTAGTGTCAAAGTTTGCATCGGCGTAACCCTTTACGACAAACTCTTTTACCACCTCCATAATCGAGAAAATTCCTTAGTCCACTAGATACTAAGGATAACTTTGACCGCTGTCCTGTGATCCATTCTTGGATCACTCTTGTACCCCTTGACTGACTCATGGCAAGGCACACTTCAGGTGTGGTACACAGCATAGCATACTGTAGAGAGCCTATGATAAAAGCATAGGGGACGACCTTCGTCCTTCCTCTTTCTTCTGCCGTGGTCGAGCTTTAAGTCTTAACTTCATACCTTACAACTCAGGCAAGAACTCCTTCTTTGACTGATCCATCTTGAACACCTTCAAGATCATGTCAAGGTATGTGCTCATTTGAAAGTACCATTAAGCGTTTTGATCTATCCTTATAGATCTTGATGCTCAATGTTCAAGTAGCTTAATCCAGGCTTTCCATTGAAAAACACTTTCCAAATAACCCTATATGCTTTCCAGAAATTCTACGTCATTTCTGATCAACAATATGTCAACAACATATATTCATCAGAAATTCTATAGTGCTCCCACTCACTTCTTTGGAAATACAGGTTTCTCATAAACTTTGTATAAACCCAAAATCTTTGATCATCATCAAAGCATACATTCCAACTCCGAGATGCTTACTCCAGTCCCTAGAAGGATTGTTGGAGCTTTGCATACTTATTAGCATCTTTCAGGATTGACAAAACCTTCCGGTTTGTATCACATACAACCTTTCCTCAAAAAACGTCGAGGAAACAATGTTTTGACATCCTATCTGCAAGATTTCATAAATAATGCAGTAATCGCTAATATAATTCCAACAGACTCTTAGCATCGCTACGAGTGAGAAAGTCTCATCGTAGTCAACTCCTTGAACTTGTCGGAAAACATCTTAACGACAAGTCGAGCTTTCTTAATGGTGACATTTACCATCATTGTCTGTCTTCCTTTTAAAATCCATCTGCACTCAACAGCCTTACGACCATCGAGTTGTCCTGCCAAAGTCTACACTTTGTTTTCATACATGGATCCTTTCTCGGATTTTATGGCCTCGAGCCATTTATCGGAATCCGGGCCCACCATCGCTTCTCCATAGCTCGTAGGTTCATTGTTGTCTAGCAACATGACTTCCAAGATAGGATTACGTACCACTCTGAAGTAGTACGCATCCTTATCATCCTACGAGGTTTGGTAGTGACTTGATCTGAAGTTTCATGATCACTATCATAAGCTTCCACTTCAATTGGTGTAGGTGCCACAGGAACAACTTCCTGTGCCCTGCCACACACTAATTGAAGAGACGGTTCAATAACCTCATCAAGTCTCCACCATCCTCCCACTCAATTCTTTCGAGAGAAACTTTTCCTCGAGAAAGGACCCGATTCTAGAAACAATCCCTTATTGCTTTCGAATCTGAGACAGGAGGTATACCCAACTGTTTTGGGTGTCCTATGAAGATGCATTTATCCGCTTTGGGTTCGAGTTTATCAGCCTGAAACCTTTTCACATAAGCGTCGCAGCCCCAAACTTTTAAGAAATGACAGCTTAGGTTTCTCTAAACCATAGTTCATACGGTGTCATCTCATCGGAATTACGTGGTGCCCCTTTTAAAGTGAATGTGGTTGTCTCTAATGCCTAACCCATAAACTATTGTGGTAATTCGATAAGAGACATCATGGTATGCATCATATCCAATAGGGTGCAGTTATGATGTTCGGACACACCATCACACTATGGTGTTCCAGGCTGTATTAGTTGTGAAACAATTTCCACAATATCTTAATTCTGTGCCAAACTCGTAATTCAGATATTCATCTCTATGATCATATCATAGATCTTTTATCCTCTTGTCACGACGATTTTTCAACTTCACCCTGAAATTACTTGAACCTTTCAATAATTCAGACTCGTGATTTATCAAGTAAATATACTCAACATCTACTCAAATCATCTGTGAAGTAAGAACATAACGATATCCACTACATGCCTCAGCACTCATTGGATTGCACACATCAAAATGTATTACTTCCAACAAGTTGCTTTCTAGTTCCATTTTACTGAAAACAAGGCTTGCAGTCATCTTGCCCATGTGGTATGATTTGCATGTCTCAAGTGATTCAAAATCAAGTGAGTCCAAACGGTCCATTTGCATGGAGTTTCTTCATGCATATACACCAATAGACATGGTTCGCATGTCTCAAACCTTTCAAAACAAGTGAGCCCAAAGATCCATCAACATGGAGCTTCTTCATGCGTTTTATACCGATATGACTTACGTGGCAGTGCCACAAGTAGGTGGTACTATCATTACTATCTTTTGGCATGAACATGTGTATCACTACGATCGAGATTCAATAAACCATTCATTTTAGGTGTAAGACCATTGAAGGTATTATTCAAATAAACAGAGTAACCATTATTCTCTCTAAATGAATAACCGTATTGCGATAGACATAATCCAATCATGTCTATGCTCAACGCAAACACCAATCTCGATGGTAGAGGGAGCGTGCGATGCTTGATCATATCAACATTGGAAACACTTCCAACACATATCGTCAGCTCACCTTTAGCTAGTCTCCGTTTATTCCGTAGCTTTTATTTCGAGTTACTAACACTTAGCAACCGAACCGGTATCTAATACCCTGGTGCTACTAGGAGTACTAGTAAAGTACACATCAACACAATGTATATCCAATATACTTCTATCGACCTTGCCAGCCTTCTCATCTACCAAGTATCTAGGGTAATTCTGCTCCAGTGGTTGTTCCCCTTATTACAGAAGCACTTAGTCTCGGGTTTGGGTTCAACCTTGGGTTTCTTCACTAGAGCAGCAGCTGAATTGCCGTTTCATGAAGTATCCCTTCTTGCCCTTGCCCTTCTTCAAACTAGTGGTTTCACCAACCATCAACAATTGATGTTCCTTCTTGATTTCTACTTTTGTGGTGTCAAACATCGCAAATATCTGAAGGATCATCATATATGTCCCTGATATATCATAGTTCATCACGAAGCTCTAGCAGCTTGGTGGTAATGACTTCGGAGAAACATCACTATCTTATCTGGAAGATCAACTCCCACTCGATTCAAATGATTGTTGTACTTAGACAATCTGAGCACAAGCTCAACAATTGAGCTTTTCTCCCTTAGTTGCAGGCTAAGAAAATCGTCGGAGGTCTTATACCTCTTGACGTGGGCATGAGCCTGAAATCCCAATTTCAGCCCTCGAAACATCTCATATGTTTCGCGACGTTTGAAAACGTCTTCGGTGCCTCAACTCTAAACCATTTAACTGAACTATCATGTAGTTATCAAAATGTGTATGTCAGATGTTCGCAACATCCACATACGACGTTTGAGGTTCAGCACACTGAGCGGTGCATTAAGGACATAAGCCTTCTATGAAGCAATGAGGACAATCCTCAGTTTACGGACCTAGTCCGCATAATTGCTACTATCAACTTTCAACTAATTTTTCTCTAGGAACATATCTAAACAGTAGAACTATAGCGTGAGCTACGACATAATTTGCAAAGATCTTTTGACTATGTTCAGGATAATTAAGTTCATCTTATGAACTCCCACTCAGATAGACATCCCTCTAGTCATCTAAGTGATTACATGATCCGAGTCAACTAGGCCGTGTCCGATCATCACGTGAGACGGACTAGTCAACATCGGTGAACATCTTCATGTTGATCGTATCTTCTATACGACTCATGCTCGACCTTTCGGTCTCTTGTGTTCCGAGGCCATGTCTGTACATGCTAGGCTCGTCAAGTTAACCTAAGTGTTTCGCATGTGTTCCGAGGCCATGTCTGTACATGCTAGGCTCGTCAACACCCGTTGTATTCGAACGTAAGAATCTATCACACCCGATCATCATGTGGTGCTTCGAAACGATGAACTTTCGCAACGGTGCACAGTTAGGGGGAACACCTTCTTGAAATTTTAGTGAGGGATCATCTTATTTACTACCGTCGTTCTAAGCAAATAAGATGTATAAACATGATAAACATCACATACAATCAAATAGTGACATGATATGGCCAATATCATATTGCTCCTTTTGATCTTCATCTTCGGGGCTCCATGATCATCATCGTCACCGGCATGACACCATGATCTCCATCATCATGATCTCTATCATCGTGTCTTCATGAAGTTGTCTCGTCAACTATTACTTCTACTACTACAGCTAACGGTTAGCAATAAAGTAAAGTAATTACATGACATTTATGTTGACACACAGGTCATAAATAAATTAAGACAACTCCTATGGCTCCTGCCGGTTGTCATACTCATCGACATGCAAGTCGTGATTCCTATTACAAGAACATGATCAATCTCATACATCACATATATCATTCATCACATCCTTTTGGCCATATCACATCACATAGCATACCCTGCAAAAACAAGTTAGACGTCCTCTAATTGTTGTTTGCATGTTTTACGTGGCTGCTATGGGTTTCTAGCAAGAACGTTTCTTACCTACGCAAAAACCACAATGTTATATGCCAATTGCTATTTACCATTCATAAGGACCCTTTTCATCGAATCCGATCCGACTAAAGTGGGAGAGACAGACACCCGCTAGCCACCTTATGCAACTAGTGCATGTCAGTCGGTCGAACCAGTCTCACGTAAGAGTACGTGTAAGGTCGGTCCGAGCCGCTTCATCCCACAATGCCACCGAATCAAGATTGGACTAGTAACGGTAAGCATATTGAACAAAATCAACGCCCACAACTACTTTGTGTTCTACTCGTGCATAGAAACTACGCATAGACCTAGCTCATGATGCCACTGTTGGGGAACGTAGCAATAATTCAAAATTTTCCTACGTGTCACCAAGATCAATCTATGGAGTCATCTAGCAACGAGGGAGGAGTGGATCTACATACCCTTGTAGATCGCGCGCGGAAGCGTTCAAGAGAACGGGGTTGATGGAGTCGTACTCGTCGTGATCCAAATCACCGATGATCCTAGCGCCGAACGGACAGCACCTCCGCGTTCAACACACATACGGAGCAGCGACGTCTCCTCCTTGTTGATCCAGCAAGGGGGGAGGAGAGGTTGATGGAGATCCATCAGCACGACGGCGTGGTGGTGGAAGTAGCGGGATTCCAACAGGGCTTCGCCAAGCGCTGCGGGAGGAGGGAGATGTGTCATGGGAGGGAGAGGGAGGCGCCAGGGCTTAGGTGTTGCTTCCCTCCCTTCCCCCACTATATATAGGGCCAAGGGAGAGGGGGGGCGCAGCCTTGGCCCTTCCTCCAAGGAAGGGTGCGGCCAAGGGAGGAGTCCATCCTCCCCAAGGCACCTAGGAGGTGCCTTCCCCCTTTAGGACTCTTCCTTTCCCTTATCTCTTGGTGCATGGGCCTCTTGGGGCTGGTGCCCTTGGCCCATATAGGCCAAGGCGCACACCCCTACAGCCCACGTGGCCCCCGGGGCAGGTGGACCCCCTTGGTGGACCCCCAAGACCCCTTTCGGCACTCCCGGTACAATACCGATAATGTGCGAAACTTTTCCGGCGACCAAAACAAGACTTCCCATATATAAATCTTTACCTCGGGACCATTACGGAACTCCTCGTGACGTCCGGGATCTCATCCGGGACTCCGAACAACTTTCGGGTTACCGCATACTAATATCTCTATAACCCTAGCATCACCGAACCTTAAGTGTGTAGACCCTACAGGTTCGGGAGACATGCAGACATGACCGAGATGACTCTCCGGTCAATAACCAACAGCGGGATCTGGATACCCATGTTGGCTCCCACATGTTCCACGATGATCTCATCGGATGAACCACGATGTCAAGGACTTAATCAATCCCGTATACAATTCCCTTTGTCTATCGGTACGATACTTGCCCGAGATTCGATCGTCGGTATCCCGATACCTTGTTCAATCTCGTTACCGGCAAGTCTCTTTACTCGTTTCTTAACACATCATCCCGTGATCAACTCCTTGATCACATTGTGCACATTATGATGATGTCCTACCGAGTGGGCCCAGAGATACCTCTCCGTTTACACGGAGTGACAAATCCCAGTCTCGATTCATGCCAACCCAACAGACACTTTCGGAGATACCTGTAGTGTACCTTTATAGCCACCCAGTTACGTTGTGACGTTTGGCACACCCAAAGCACTCCTACGGTATCCAGGAGTTGCACAATCTCATGGTCTAAGGAAACGATACTTGACATTAGAAAAGCTTTAGCATACGAACTACATGATCTTGTGCTAGGCTTAGGATTGGGCCTTTGTCCATCACATCATTCTCCTAATGATGTGATCCCGTTATCAATGACATCCAATGTCCATGGTCAGGAAACCGTAACCATCTATTGATCAACGAGCTAGTCAACTAGAGGCTTACTAGGGACATGGTGTTGTCTATGTATCCACACATGTATCTGAGTTTCCTATCAATACAATTCTAGCATGGATAATAAACGATTATCATGAACAAAGAAATATAATAATAATCAATTTATTATTGCCTCTAGGGCATATTTCCAACAAGAATGACAACTGAAAGCTGAGAATGAATACACCTGAATTGATGGACTCCAGATAACAAATTGAGGAGACTCTTGAATTTGCTCCGGATAGTTGAAAAGAATTCTCACAATCCAAAAACAACTATGAGAGGATGGCAACAAGCTAGAATCACGAATCTTGAAGAGAATGGAGCAAGATATGGAGGAAAAATTCTTCTTCGGTCTTCAAGTGTTATGAAAGACGATGAGAGACACCACCATGAATTATTGAGGCACTCCGGAAGAAACAAAAGCGAAGTGGTTGAGCCAACTATGAAAAGAATTTGAAAGATCTTGGAGAAATACATATGACTGATGATGAATCATTCTTACGTCAAACTTGGAAAAGAATTACAGAATAACTCCGGAAAGATTAGAAGAGTTAGGTAAGATCCTGGGAAAAGACCTGTGGGTTAGGGCCCACTCAAGAGAAACATCGTTGAAATGATTTAAAAGAGAGAATGCACCGGTTGAATTAAAATGGCTTGAATGAGATACCAATCTCAAAAGAGCTTGAACGAATGCATAGTGGAAACTCGAATCTTCGAGATATCTTCAGCACTCCAGAATAAATGAATAGCGAAGAGTGGATGATTATGAGGTGCACCGGTATGATAAAACTTCTGAAACGAGGAAAAGATATGATCAACACCAAAAGCTTGAATTGAATCCACCGGAGAAGAAAAAAATTTAAGGATGATGACCTTGAGGCTCCGTTAAAATCTTCATGAGAATCACCGGATAAGAACATTGACGGAAAGGAATGAAGAGGCCTCGCATCAATAAGATGGTTCATTGATTAAGAAATCTGAATCCTTGAAGAAAAATAGGGTGGGTGGGCGGGAAAAACAAAGACAACTTGAAAAACGGATGAAGCGAACACCATTGAAAAGAAGTGATAAATGATCTTGCGAATGTTGAAGTGATCGGGTCCACTTGAAGAGAGACACACCGGTTGAAAAAGGATTGACATGACAATCTCGATGATCAAAAAAGGATTAATGTTCACATCGGGGTATGAGAACACCGCTTAGGAAAAGGTATGGAATCAACATTTGACTTCGAAGCAACTCGAATACCACAACTCAAAACAAAAACAAAGGATTGGCTTGCAGAATAAGCCGGAACAAACATATGATAGAGATTTCGTCCGAAGTTTTCGTGGTGGGGCCTTCACGGGCTCGATCGTACAGCACCATCATGTACAAGGCAGTGCACATGACATACGAAGTGTCCCCGAGTTGGCATAGCCAAGGACTCTTTAAGACACAACGAGACCACTGTAAAACCAATCGTGGATAGGCGGACCACTAGACGTCGAACCCCAATTTCATATCATACATCTGTCGGAAAGATATCCTACGAGCTACTTGAAGTCCCACTTATAAACTCCCGAAATTTTCTGGTTATGCAATCAGGTGTTGGGGATACAGGGGAAGCATAATATCTCACCCAAAACTAGCAAATCCTACATCCAGCTGTATCCATCCTTCAACACATAACCAAGAAACCTTCGGAAATCGTCTACCTCAACCTTTAAAAAGCATCTGTTATATGAGTTATGGCAATACTCCCAAACTCCCGCCCCAGTACTGGGTGGCGTCGAGGTTATCTCACCAACAAATGCATAAAAGAGATTTTCGATGTCGGCGAAACTAATCTCAGGTATTCCAGAACTGCAACGATAAAATTGTGACGACAACACCTCGGAGCTCAACTCCCCGGGACACTGCCACAACCCCTAAATGACAGGAGGCACCAAGAACAATGTTCTCGTCACAAAACCATCGGAACGATTCCAAGATACCCGCGTGATCTTAAAAAAAATTAGTGAAAATTGAGAAGAGAAGAGATAAAACTCTACGTTAGGATGCCTTACCAGAGCGATGAAGGGACTAGGGAGTAAAAAGAATTCCTAAACTCTCCGATATATAATTCCTAATGACTCAAAACATTTTTCTAGACTCAACTCGTCCGCTAATTCGATCAAGCAGGGGGGCTCCTAAGGTCGGGGAAGGCTCTGATTACCAACTTGTAACGCCCTCGATGTGGCTATATCTCCCACGTGTCGAAGCACGACTTAGAGGCATAACCGCATTGAAAGCAATGTCGCAAGTGAGGTAATCTTCACACAACCCATGTAATACATAAGGGAAAGAGTTACATAGTTGGCTTACAATCGCCACTTCACACAATTACATGAATAAAGCATTACAACATCCAAATACAATCAAGGTCCGACTACGGAACCAAGATAAAAGAAGAACCCCAAATGCGACAAGGTCCCCGATCGACCCCACTGGGCTCCACTACTGATCAACTAGAACGAAACAACACAAAGGACAAGATCTTCATCGAGCTCCTCCTTGAGCTTGGTTGCGTCACCTGCTCGGTAACATCGGCACCTGCAAACTGGTTTTGGAAGTATCTGTGAGTCACGGGGACTCAGCAATCTCACACCCTCGCGATCAAGACTATTTAAGCTTATAGGTAAGGCAAAGGTATGAGGTGGAGCTGCAGCAAGCGACTAGCATATATGGTGGCTAACATACGCAAATGAGAGCGAGAAGAGAAGGCAAAGCACGTTCGAGAAAGTATGATCAAGAAGTGATCCTAAACAACCTACGTCAAGCATAACTCCAACACCGTGTTCACTTCCCGGACTCCGCCGAGAAGAGACCATCATGGTAACACACGTGGTTGATGTATTTTAATTAAGGTCAACTTCCGGTTTTCTACAACCGGACGTTAACAAATTCCCATCTGCCCATAACCGCGGGCACGGCTTTCGAAAGTTCAAATCCTTGCAGGGGTGTCCCAACTTAGCCCATCACAAGCTCTCACGGTCAACGAAGGATATTCCTTCTAGCGGGAAGACCCGATCAGGCTCGGAATCCCGGTTACAAGACATTTCGACAATGGTAAAACAAGACCAGCAAAGCCACCCAGATGTGCCGACAAATCCCGACAGGAGCTGCACATATCTCGTTCTCAGGGCACACCGGATGAGCAAGACATCGGGTAAGCCAGCCCAGAGTTTCCCCTGGTAGCCTCGGACATCGCTCAGTTGGACCAACACTTAGAGAAGCACTGGCCCGGGGGGGTTAAAATAAGGATGACCCTTGAGCCGGCCGACTCAAGGGAAAGAAAAAGGCTAGGTGGCAAATGGTAAAACCAATGTTGGGCCTTGCTGGAGGAGTTTTATTCAAGGCGAACTGTCGAGGGGTTCCCATTATAACCCAACCGCGTAAGGAACGCAAAATCCGGAAACATAACACCGATATGACGGAAACTAGGGCGGCAAGAGTGGAACAAAACACCAGGCATAAGGCCGAGCCTTCCACCCTTTACCAAGTATATAGATGCATTAATTAAATAAGAGATAGTGTGATATCCCAACAAAATATCCATGTTCCAACATGGAACAAGCTTCAATCTTCACCTGCAACTAACAACGCTATAAGAGGGGCTGAGCAAAGCGGTAACATAGCCAAACAACGGTTTGCTAGGATAAGGTGGGTTAGAGGCTTGGCTTAACAATATGGGAGGCATGATAAGAAAGTGGTAGGTATCGCAGCATAGGCATAGCAAAAGAGCGAGCAACTAAGCAAGCAAAGATAGAAGTGATTTCGAGGGTATGGTCATCTTGCCTGAAATCCCGCAAGGAAAAGACCGAGTCCATGAAGACGACAAACGGACATAGTCGAACAGGTCCTCACAAACGCGACGTTAACGGAACCAACCCGAAGAAGCAACACCAGAAAGAAGCAAACAATCATGGTAAACAACCATCACATAATCATGGCATGATGCACAATCAAGTATGATGCATCTCCGGTTTAAGTATGCATGGCATGGCAAAGTGCACAAGTAATCCTACAAATTAAGTGAAGCTCAATATGCATCGGGATGCATATTGACAAAACACCACATCAATTATTTAGTTCTCTCCCGTTTAAGTACACAACAATATTAAATGTTGGTTAACATGGCAAGAGGTGAAGCATAACAAAACTATACGCATTAAACAGTTTAAATGGGGCCGGATATAACAAACAACAAATCCGGTAAATCCCCATATGCATTAGTAATTTATTGCAACAACAATTTAAACATTTTAATTGTTGTTATCATGATGCGGATGACATGAACAAGTTTATGCAATTTTTTTATTAAAAGTTGACAAGAGCATTATAAGGCATTTGTCACCGTGGTGGAAGGAAAAAGGGTGCCACGGCAACGATAACGAAAACGGTGCCACGGCAGCGTTCCAGTTCCGGTAACTCGATTGAGATACCGATGCAAAGGAGAAGTGTGCGGATGCGTGCAAAAAATGGTGGGACGCTCCCGGATTCCGGGTGTCCCACGGGTTAGTGGCATGGAAAACGAGTGACAATACGGACACGGTGCAAACAAAGGGTGCATCTCATCCAACATGCATTCATGCGTTCACGGGCGTCATCTCGGTGGTTATACCTTCCAAGGAAGCATTCTCGAGCGGTTTGAGTTCGTAGAGGAAGCAGTTGCTCTCGTGATGGTAGTGAAAGTAGGGGCATGTAGGGGTACATGCCGACGGTCGTTTCTCATCAAAATTACAGCGGCGGTAGTTGTACACGGTTTGTAGATCTTCGAGTCACCGGTAGAGGTACTTGGCATAGCGTTACAAGGTCGGTCTCGCCGGTCTCGATCTCGGCAGCATAGTTGTACAAGTGCGACATCGGACTTGTCGAACCCGAACTTCGGGGGGGGGGGGGGGGGGGGGAGGGGGGGGGGGGAGGGGGGGGGGCGTCGTGGTACTTGGCGAAACCGCGTAGTCGTGCACGTTCCAACATCAAACTTGGAGGGGCACCGACGGCGTTGTACTTGGTGAATCTTGGACGGTCTTGGTGGCCTTCGGTGGAGGTGTGTTCGTTTGAACTAGGAAAACAGCGGCAGCAGCAAGCATCGCAGGAGCCAACGGGCTCGGTCGTCTGCGAACGACGAGGACGGCCGGAGATGCAGCAACAGAAAACAAGAGCAGCAGCGAAGAATCCGATAGCGGCTGGAGCAGATCAGGCGCCATGGTGCTATGCTCCAAGGAGAGCACAGACAAGACAGAGGGAAACCAAGGGACATCGGCGTCGACCGGTGTTCCAGGAAGGTCGAGGATGCAGGGCGCGTAGACGGGGCTTGCTGGAGGATGACCGGCGACGAAGGTTGGCCGGGATGGTCGCCGGCGGCGTCGGCGCAGTGGCGAACTGGCGCAGCGGCGGAGGAGACGGCAGCGAGGCGCGCAGGAGAGGGAGGAGAAGGGCGCGTAGCTCATCGCGGTAGGTGGGTCGCGCGGCCGGCTATTGCACGAGGCACCAAGGGGATCGAGCGGGAGGAGCTCTCGCTCCTCTCTGTGTGTGTGCGTGGCGGCGGAAGGAGGATGGAGGGGAGAGAGCGATCACAAGGGGAGGCAAGCATGGCGCGAGGGAGAGAAATGGCATCGAGTAGAGGGGCCTGTGAGCGTTGGGGATGGGGATCGGGCTCCTCCCTGGCGCTGTCGATCTCTCTCTCTCTCTCTGACGGCGCTGGAAGGAGGGACCGAACGAGAGGGAGAGGCCAGGGTATCGAGCGGGAGGAGGAAAGGGATTGGGCACGCTCTCCCTGTGGCGGCGCGAGGGGAGAAGCTCCCTGGCGCTAGGGTTAGCTGTAGGTGGGGGCTGGGCCTTAGAGGCCAGCGCTGGGGTGGGCCTAGGGAGGCCCAAGTGGGCTGCGGCTGGCCTGAGGTGCAGCTGGTCCTAAATGGCCTGTTGGGCACCCTCTCTCCCACTCAAAAGAGAAAAAACAGAGATAAGGAAGAAAAGAAAGAGAGGATAGGGGACAAAGTTGGACGCGCGGATAGTTTTCCCGGACTCACAAAATATGTTAGGACCGAGAAAATTAGGAAAGACCAAGATTGAAAGAATAAATTCAAATGTATTTGAATTTAATTCAACTCGTTTGAAAGGAGTAGGGATCCGAAGTTTCCAAAAATGTTGAACATCTAGGAAGAGCCTCGATAAAACGATAAAAGAAAATGAGGACAAGTCGGAGACCAAGAATTGAGATAACCAAGGCATTGAGATTTATTTGCAAGTGTGTCAATGGTTAATTCCAAAAGAATGGAATATTTAATAATAGCTCCATAATTATTAGGAGGATATGTTATATAGAGAAATCACCAGGTGAACTCCCTTGGTTTAAATGGACTGAAAATCCATACGATTTATTTATTTGAATTGAGATGCAAAGATTAAAGACATGATGACATGATGCAAATGCACATGATGCAAAGATGAAAACGATGAACCAAACAAATCACATGACGAAACCCGAAAACATGGAAGGCATCTAAAGCTCCGGTCTTGGGGCGTTACAATGGTGCCCTCCATAAGCTTCGGAGTGACACTTGCGTAGGATCTGTTCATGTTCATGCTCAGGTACACAACATCTAATAACACCATCTACTCCTTCTTTATAAAGATATGGGTCATCCCAAAAGTAATGCCTCAAATCATAAAAGAACTTTTTCTTTTTTTAGTATGTGAAACTAGGTGGTATAAACTTAGCAACTATGTAATTAGAATAATCAGCATACCATGGAGCAGTATGAGAAGCATTTATGACATTTAATTGCTCATCAGAAAAGCTATCATCAATAGGTAGTGGGTCATCAAGCACATTTTCTAACCTAGACAAGTTGTCTGCAACGGGGTTCTCAGCTCCTTTTCTATCAACAATGTGTAAATCAAATTCTTGAAGCAAGAGAACCCATCTAATAAGTCTAGGTTTAGCATCTTTCTTTTCCATAAGATATTTAATAGCAACATGATCAGTGTGAATAGTTACTTTAGAATCAACAATATAAGGTCTAAACTTATCACAGGCAAATACAACTTCTAAGAATTCTTTTTCAGTAGTAGCATAATTTCTTTGAGCATTGTCTAGAGTTTTACTAGCATACTGAATAACAGTTAGTTTCTTATCAACTCTTTGTCCTAGAACAACACCTACAGCATAATCACTAGCATCGCACATAATCTCAAAGGGTAAATTCCCATCAGGTGGCTGAACAATAGGTGCAGAGATCAATGCTTTCTTAATTATTTCAAATGCTTCTACACAATCACCATCAAAGACAAATGGTATATCTTTTTGTAATAAATTAGTCAGAGGCCGAGAGATTTTTGAGAAGACCTTGATGAACCTCCTATAAAAACCAGCATGACCAAGGAAACTTCTTATACCTTTGATGTCCTTGGGACATGGCATCTTTTCAATAGCATCAACCTTGGCTTTATCAACTTCAATACCTCTTTCAGAAACTTTATGCCCCAAGACAATACCTTCATTAACCATAAAGTGGCACTTTTCCCAATTCAGGACAAGATTAGTTTCTTCACATCTCTGCAAAACTCGATCAAGGTTGCTCAAGCAATCATCAAAATAAGATCCATAGACGGAAAAGTCATCCATGAAAATCTCACAAATCTTTTCACAAAAGTCAGAGAATATAGCCATCATGCATCTTTGAAAGGTGGCAGGTGCATTACATAAACCAAAAGGCATACGTCTATAAGCAAAAGTACCAAAAGGGCATGTAAAAGTAGTATTTGATTGATCTTTGGCTGACACAGGTATTTGAGAGAAACCAGAATAACCATCTAGAAAGCAAAAATGTGTATGTTTGGATAATCTTTCTAGCATTTGATCGATAAAAGGTAAGGGGTAATGATCCTTTTTAGTAGCCTTATTTAATTTGCGGAAATCAATTACCATCCTATAACCAGTAATAATACTTTGAGGAATCAATTCATCTTTATCATTAGGAACAATAGTAATATCTCCCTTCTTAGGGACACAATGGACAGGGCTTACCCACTGACTATCAGCAACGGGGTAAATTATACCTGCCTCAAGGAGCTTTAGTATCTCCTTTCTTACCACTTCTTTCATTTTAGGATTCAGTCGGCGTTGATGATCACGAACTGGTTTAGCATCTTCTTCCAAATTAATTTTATGTTGACATAGAGTGGGACTAATGTCCTTAAGATCATCAAGAGTATACCCAATAGCAGCACGGTGCTTCTTCAGAGTTTTCAATAATCTCTATTCTTCATGTTATGAAAGGTTAGCACTAATAATAACAAGATATATCTTTTTCTCATCAAGATAAGCATATTTAAGAGTATCCGGTAACGGTTTAAGCTCAAACACAGGATCACCCTTGGGTGGAGGAGGATCTCCTAGGATTTCAACAAGTAAATTGTGTTTCAGAATAGGTTCCTGTTTAAAGAATACTTCATCTAATTCTCTTCTTTCATTCATAAACATATCATTTTCATGGTCTAGCAAATATTGTTCTAAAGGATCACTAGGAGGTACGGCAATAGAAGCAAGACCAAAAATTTCATCTTTACTAGGTAATTCTTCTTCACGGTGTTGTCTACTAGATTTAGAAAAATTAAATTCATGAGTCATATCATCTAAACCGATAGTAACAACATCTCTTTTGCAATTTATGGTACCTTTAACAGTATTTAAGAAGGGTCTACCAAATATAATGGGACAGAAGTTATCTTGTGGGGAACCAAGAACAAGAAAATCAGCAGGATATTTAGTTTTCCCACACAAGACTTCAACATCTCTAGCAATTCCCATTGGTGAAATAGTATCTCTATTAGCTAGTTTAATTGTGACATCAATATCTTCTAACTCAACAGGTGCAATGTCATGCATAATTTCTTTGTATATGTCAATAGGTATTGCACTAGCACCCATATCACATAAGCCATGATAACAATGATCTCCTATTTTAACAGAAATAACATGCATACCTACCACAGGTCTAGGTTTATCTGTATCACGGGGTTTAGCAATTCTAGGAGTTTCATCACAGAAATAAATAACATGCCCATCTATATTATCAGACAAGAGATCTTTAACAATAGCAATATTAGGTTCAACTTTAACTTGCTCAGGAGGTGTATATGTTTTAATATTGCTTTTACGAACCATAGTTGAAGCTTTAGCATGATCCTTGATCCTAACAGGGAAAGGCGGTTTCTCAACATAAGAAGTAGGAACAATAGGATCATTATAAGTAATAGTCTTTTCTTCAACTTTAATAGGTGCAACTATTTTTTACTTCTATGGGAGGATGATATTTAAACCACTTCTCCTTGGGGATATCAACATAAGCAGCAAAAGATTCACAGAAAGAAGCTACTATCTCAGAGTCAAGTCCATATTTAGTGCTAAATTTACGAAAAATATCGGTATCCATAAAAGATTTAACACAATCAAAACTAGGTATCATACCTGACTCCTTACCATAGTCGAGGTCCCAATCTTCGGAGTTGCGTTTAATTCTTTCCAATAAATCCCATTTGAATTCAATAGTCTTCATCATAAAAGAGCCAGCACAAGAAGTATTAAGCATGGTGCGATTGTTATCAGAAAGCCGAGCATAATTTTTTTGAATAATCACTTCTATTGAGAGCTCATGATTGGGGCATGAATATAAAATTGATTTAAGCCTCCCCCAAGCTTGAGCGATGCCATCTCCTTCGCGAGGCCAAAAATTATATATATAATTGTGATCACGATGAACAAGATGCATAGGATAAAACTTTTGATGAAATTCCAATTTCAATCGTTTGTAGTTCCAAGACTCCATATCATCACATAGCCTATACCATGTCGATGCATCTCCCCTCAAAGATAAAGGGAAGACCTTCTTCTTAACAACATCCCTGGGTACACCTGCAAGCTTAAATAATCCACAAACTTCATCCACATATATTAGATGTTCATCAGGATGTTTTGTTCCATCTCCCAAAAAAGGATTAGCTAGCAGTTTTTCTACCATACCCAAAGGAATTGCAAAGCAAGCATTTTCATTTTCAGTAGGTTCAGTAGGTTGAGGAGCAACTCTTTGCTCTACTGGTCGGGGTGAAGATACCCGAACAAGCCCCTCAGAGGATTACTTTCCATAGTAACAAGTGACAATAAATTTCAGCACACTATATAAATTTTTCCTTACCAAATTCCACCTACCAAAGGCGCTTCACTCCCCGGCAACGGCGCCAGAAAAGAGTCTTGATGACACACAAGTATAGGGGATCTATCGTAGTCCTTTCGATAAGTAAGAGTGTCGAACCCAACGAGGAGCAAAAGGAAATGATAAGCGGTTTCCAGCAAGGTATTCTCTGCAAGTACTAAAATAAGTGGTAACAGATAGTTTTGTGATAAGATAATTCGTAACGAGCAACAAGTAACAAAAGTAAATAAGGTGCAGAAAGGTGGCCCAATCCTTTTTGTAGAAAAGGACAAGCCTGGACAAACTCTTATATGATGTAAAGTGCTCCCGAGGACACATGGGAATATCGTCAAGCTAGTTTTCATCACGCTCATATGATTCGCGTTCGGTACTTTGATAATTTGGTATGTGGGTGGACCGGTGCTTGGGTGCTTCCCTTACTTGGACAAACATCCCACTTATGATTAACCTCTATTGCAAGCATCCTCAAATACAACAAAAGTATTAAGGTAAACCTAACCATAGCATGAAACATATGGATCCAAATCAGCCCCTTACGAAGAAACGCATAAACTAGGATTTAAGCTTCTGTCACTGTAGCAACCCATCATCTACTTATTACTTCCCAATGCCTTCCTCTAGGCCCAAACAATGGTGAAGTGTCATGTAGTCGATGTTCACATAACACCACTAGAGGAGAGACAACATACATCTCATCAAAATATCGAACGAATACCAAATTCACATGACTACTAATAGCAAGACTTCTCCCATGTCCTCAGGAACAAAAGTAACTACTCACAAAGCACAAACATTTTCATAATCAGAGGGGTATTAATATGTATATAGGATCTTAACATATGATGTTCCACCAATTAAACCAACTAGCATCAACTACAAGGAGTAATTAACACTACTAGCACCAATCCCGGACTTGGAGACAAGAATTGGATACAAGAGATGAACTAGGGTTTTGAGATGAGATGGTGCTGATGAAGATGTTGATGGAGATTGCCCTCTCCCGATGAGAGGAGCGTTGGTGATGATTTCCCCCTCCGGGAGGGAAGTTTCCCCGGCAGAACAGCCCCGCCAGAACCCTAGATTGGTTTCGCCAAGGTTCCGCCTCATGGCGGCGGAGTTTCATCCGAGAAGATGGCTTATAATTTTTTCCCATCGAAAGAGTCCATATAGCAGAAGATGGTCACTGGAGGGCCACCAGGGGACCCACGAGGTAGGGGGGCGCGCCCAGGCGGGTAGGGTGCGCCCCCACCCTCGTGGGCAGGGTGTGGCCCCCCTGGTGAAGTTCTTGCGCTCAATGTTTTTTATATATTTGGAAAACATCATCCGTGAAGTTTCAGGACTTTTGGAGCTGTGCAGAATAGGTCTCTAATATTTGCTCCTTTTCCAGCTAGAATCCCAGCTGCCGACATTCTCCCTCTTTATGTAAACCTTGTGAAATAAGAGAGAATAGGCATAAGTATTGTGACATAATGAGTAATAACAGCCCATAATGCAATAAATATTGATATAAAAGCATGATGCAAAATGGACGTATCAGATATGATCCTTTGATTCCTTCTACTTTCGATAAGAAAATTTATTATGATAATAGCATGCCTCCTATATATGATGATTACATTGATGAAAGTGGGTTTGGAAGAGTGTCAACTCTAGGTAGCAGTGATCCCACTAATTTGTAGGGTGTTGAATCTTATTACGATATTGATGAAAGTGGATTTGGAGAGGTCATGGCTTTATTTAGTGATACATCCACTATTTTGGAAGAGGTTTCAATTGACTATGACAATAAAGTTGCTATCTATGATGATTATTATGATGACATGTATGCCCTAAAGAGTAATAAATCTTCTATGCTTGTGCATCATGAAAAGAGTGTTGTATGTGATAGTTATATTGTTGAATCCATTCATGATGTTTTTGAAAATTATTATGAGGAAGGAAATTATGCTCTTACCTATCTCAATAATATCAAGTTTCTTCTCTATGTGTTGATTGTTTTGAAATTGCACTTGTTTTGCCTTCCTATGGTAGTTGATTCTTGTTCCCACAAGTTGTTTGCTCACAAAATCCCTATGCATAGTAAGTGGGTTAGACCTAAAATGTGCTAGTAATATGCTTCATGATGCTCTCTTTATGTTTCAATTCTTATCTTTTATGTGAGCATCATTGAATCATCATGCCTAGCTAAAAAGGCATAAAAGAAAAGCGCTTGTCGGGAGACAACCCAACACTTTTACCTACTGTTTTTGTGTGTTCACATGATTATGCTACTGTATTGATCATGTTTTATTGCTTTTGTTTCAATAAAGTGCCAAGTAAAGCCTTTGGGATGGTCTATGGTGATAGTTGATTTGATCTTGCTGAAAAACAGAAACTTTTGCGCTCAGGAAAAAATTCTCATTTTTAACAGAAGCGTGATAAAATTCTGATTCTTTTTGAAGAAGATTAATAGACAAATTTCCTAGGTTTTACTAATTTTTCAGAATTTTTGGAGTAGTAGAAGTATGGTTGGAGTACAGATCATTACAGACTGTTCTGTTTTTGACAGATTCTGTTTTCAATACATAGTTTGCTTGTTTTCTAGGTTCTATGGCTTATATTGCTCAATATAAATTGTGGAAATGATATGCTACAGTAGGAATTGTGTGGAAACAATTATGAATCTTTTCTTTGATAGTACCAAAAGTGAAATGGTTTGCTCTTTATCATACTAACCTATCTCACAAAGTTCCGTTAAGTTTTGTGTGATTGAAGTTTTCAAGTTTATGGTGAGATGTCAATATGATGAGAATAAGGAGTGACAAGACCCTAATCTTGGGGATGCCCAAGGCACCCCAAGGTAATATTCAAGGAAGATCCAACCAACTAAGCGGGGCATCCCCTCTTTCGTCTCCAACATTATCGGTAAACCTCACTTGGAGCTATGTTTTCATTCGTCACATGATATGTGTTTTGATTGGAGCATCATTTTATTTTGTTATGATTTTCTTGATGTTATTTAGAATAATGTTTTTCATCTTTCATTTCGATAAAAGTGGCAATGATAGCTTTTGCCATGCTTATTTTGCAAATATACATGTTGCTGTTTGAAAACAGAAAGTTTACCGCTGTTGTAAAAATTACCTACAAAATTCAGAATGTGATAAAATGTTGAAACCTTTTGCAAAATAAGCTCTGATAAATTTTCTACATTTTGGTAAATTTTCATAACTTTTGGAGTTAGGGAAGTATTGATACTCTTGCATTCTTTACGGACTGTATTGTTTTGGCAGATTGCTGTTATGTTTGCATTGTTTGCATATGTTTGCTTGTTTAATGATCCTATTTGAGGATAGGAGTATTAAATATGCAGAGGAATTTAGTATGCAGTGTTTAATAATAATTTTAGTGATTTGCTACAGTGGAGATGATAAGGTTTTTGCACTGGTTTATACTAACTTATCTCACGAGTTCTTGTTGAGTTTTGTGTGGACGAAGTTTTTAAGATTTAGGGAAACCGTGATATAAAAGGAATTAAGGAGACACAAAAGCTCAAACTTGGGGATGCCCAAGGCACTCCAAGATAATATTTCAATAAGTCTCAAGCATCTAAGCTTGGGGATGCCCCGGTAGGCATCCCACCTTTCTTCTTCAACAATTATCGGTTAGTATCGGTTGAGCCTAAGTTTTTGCTTCTTCACATGATGTGTGCTATTATTGGAATGTTATTTTATTTTGTTTTTTGCTTGCTGTTGTAATAAAATGCTTAGATCTGAATGTTTTTAAATAAAATAGAGTCCTCAAATAGTTACCAGGGAGGCTAGGTAAGCGGTATTCACATCCCGTCAACGAAGATCTTTTCTATGTCATTTCCTCTTGTACTTCACTTATATACTATGAGTAAATTGTTGAATAAATTTAATGTCATGAAGTTGAAATCATATCATGCCTAGTGGTAGCTTCACATTGGGTTTAGAAAGTGAAATATTTTCAGGCTTGACAATCACAATATTGGTCATACAAGCAATTCACGAATAATTAGTATAAGGAAGAGAACCTTCACATGCAAACACACTATCATGGAAATCTTTTGTGATTGTGAGCCCCCATAAAAATATTATATGCCAAAATTGTTGAGGTTGGACAAGGAAGACAACATAATGGTTTATGTTTGTTCATATTCACATAGAAGTTATATTGTCATAGACCCTTCAACATGTGGTGCTTGCCCCCCATCCTTACTAGCCAAAAATCCCGCACCAAGTAGAGATACTACTTGTGCATTCAAAAACCCTTAAACCCAAATCTTATTTTCAAACGTCCATCATACCTACCAAAGGATTGAGCAAGATATTTCAAGTAAGTTGTCATCGGTGCAATAAGGCAATAAAAATTGCTTCTAAAAGTGTTAGATCATTTAGTGTAAGAGAAAATTGAGTGTTGTACGAACTTGTGACGGCGAAGAATAAAAGCGACAGACTGCATAATAAAGGTTGCTATCATAAGGGGCAATATACACCACTGCAGGATGCTGCTAAGGCGACACTACGATCAGAGATCCTTCGACGAAACTGTGTGCGATGCCATAATCGCAAACGGTGGTGTAAAAACCCGTTAAAAAATGTGCAAAACATTTGCGATGGCGAAGCCATCAAACACGGTTTAGATTTTAGTTGTGTGTGTGATGTAGGGCATATGGTTTAGTTTAATTAACTTTTTGCGATGAGGAGGAACAAAAGAAACGGGCAGCCAGATGGAGGTGCGTGCGATATACAGCGGATGAACTGTTTGTGATTGGGCAACACAAAAGAAACGGTCAGCCAGATCAAGGTGTGTTCAATATACGACATGCGATTCACTCGAATGAACTGTTTGCGTTGAGACATGAGAACAGAAACGGTTCAACTTAACAAGATGTGTGTGATACGCGGCAAACAAGTCTGTAATTAGAAATGTGTGTGAAGACCGATAATAACACAGACTGTTGCTGCTAATAAGACGTGTGTGTTGTGCGATGGCATTGCATACAGAACAACAACACACACACATACACACACACACACACACACACACACACACTTATAAGGACATGCTTGCATAACCAAATTAAACATCCACTTACATAGGTGGCTACTACAACCATGTCATTTGCACACACCAAAATAAACTATTACATGCATAATTGCATAGGTGGCTACTACACACATGGCATTTTCACATACCAATAAAGTAAACTATATATTACATGCATGATTAACTAGCATAAACGATCATGTGATCATCATCTACTTCTTGTGACGCTTGCTTTGCTTGTGGCTCGATCTGGACTCGTCGATTTGGGTAACGAGGCACTTCCTCATGTCAACGATCCGCCTGTGCATCTCATAACATGTGTACACGCTCTTGGTCGCGAACCTGAGGTAAGGTTCATCCAGTTGCCGCATCCAAGCCATGTGCCATGATAGGGGACTTGTTCTCTGGGTGTCTTGCTTCATCTTTTCGTAGTAGGGGTCGATGATGGCCGAGGCGAGTTCGACCAGGGAGTCCTTCTTCGTGCTGCCCCAAACCTTGTAGTGGTCACGGATTTCGACAAGGTTCTTGCAGGCCAAGCCCGTAACATTGAGCGCTTTTACATCGTCAGTGGTTTCCACCGTGGCGAACTTCTAGTCGGTGCTATTGACAAACCTGTTGAAACGGTCACAAGGCTCTGTGACCATGCAGTAGCGGTAGATGAGGACATGATGGCGCACGCACAACTAGGCGACGCCAACCTTCTAATCTATGTCGGGACGACCGATGGTGTACTAGAGGTCGATGCCGACCACCTTGTACTTTTCTCCAGCAAGCAACTGCTCAACGCTGTTGATGTAGTCGTCCACCACAGCCGGGACGATGGTGTACACCACCGAGAGATCCGTCTCCCTCACGTGGGTCTCCACTCTATGCTCGCCGAACTCCATTGGATCGCCGCTGGACATCCCCTCTCTATGTGTCGTCGTGGGTATGCTTGTTGTGTTGTGGGGCGCGATCGAAAGGTTGAAGAGACTAAGGTTATAATGGTCGCGGGATTAAAGGAGAAGTCGGACGGCCAGGAATATCGGCAGGCCCTGATGGCAGTTCTAATTTGCAGCGTGTAACTCCATCGTGCCGCACATAACTGCATCGCGTGGCAACGCGCGCGGCGCAATCGCATGCATATGGGGCCCCTGACGTGATCGTGCGCACGCCCAACCACTGATAGAGCGCGCACGGAGGGACGCGAGCAGAGCGCTCCGCGATCGCCTCAACGGCGAGCAACTATATATATATATAGGAAGAGGATTTTCTATCATAGCTTGCCCTAGAAATAGCTATCAGTACCGTTGGTTGTGCTTTGTGATTCGTACTAGCTGTGTGCTGTAGTACTATTTGAAGCCCATGTGCTCTGAGATTTAGCTTTGTTGGCAGGCCGGTTCTGGCTACTTTATGCCTAGTTGGCTGACGAAAAGCCTGTCTGGGCGCGTGCGTATGAAAGGGTGGCCACCAGTAGCGTTGTGTATATTAGGTTCCAACTACCCGGCAGCACTTCGTGCAGGTTCTTATGTGTACGGCGCGCCGTTACGTCCCGTTTTTCTCGCACGTGACGCCCACCACGAGACGGGCGCAGGTTCGGTCTTGAATCCGTGACGGGTCCATGCATATGCCCAGAAGGAACCTATGTGAGCCACGTGTTGAACCTCTAGCTGCTACACTATGTATACGTACACATGAGTGTCTTCTTGCGTGCAACACGTCCACGTCACTCGCATGTTGTGCAACACATGTGGTCTGCCATCATACGGCTCATGTGATATGGTCTTGTTGGTTTGAAAAAGTCGTACGTGTGTGTAATGGAGCTGTACTTATCACACGCCTGTACGTATCAGTCCTGTTGTGGCTTCAGTTTCATGAGATTGGGTTGGTCTTTGAATGCATGTACACAGTTTCACGACCTGCCGTAGTAATGCATGCCCATTTAGGCTGGTGAGCGAGCACTTAAGACGCGTGCGTACAGGCCTGTGCGAGTGTCAGTTGACTCGTCCGGCGACGCAATTAAAAGCCATCTGTAAACTTTGTTCATATAATATGCTCTCACGACCTCCCCGTCGAGCGGTGCAGCCATCATACTAGTTGCGCGCTTACGGAAGTATGAGCCGGGATCCTTCAGGCTTCATGGTGCCGAGCGCGCACGGCGCCGGTGTTGATCCCCTCCTCCGGGCTGAATGGATCCCGGACGGCAACGGAGGTGGCATTACGAGGTGGAAGGTAAGGTTTCATCCATGCCCTCCCCAGCGCTCCAGCCGACGTACATTAAGCTCTTGTGTTTTGACGCCACTTCTCCGCTAAGGACGCACCGCCGGACACCTTGATTCCATGCACCGCAAAGCAGATAAAAGACATGGGCACAGGGATCATTGACGCGTCGAACTATCTCACTGCAACGGGCGTGGAGGTGACTACGGTGAGTATTGAATCCTATATGAGCAAAGGTAACTAGACATATTTCTAACTCTTTCGCTAATTGCAGGTCAGGCTGCTAGGAAAAATGGTGAATAAGCAAGTGTCTGATAACTCCGTCTTCTTCACCCTGGCCGACGGGACGGGTTGCGTCAAGGCACGCGTCTGGTGAGTGCGTACAGCAAGAACAGCTTGTCCCCCCTCCCCCGCCCCCACCCAGTTCACCCATGTCTGGCACTTTGTTAGCCTGACCAACATATCTGCCTCTTTTCAGGTTCGAGAACAGCATCGATGTCATGTGTTCAGCGAGCATCAGGTAACCAAAACAGCGAGCGTGATTGTGGGTTAATTCTCTATGGATCCAAAAACATGCAGATTGATTAAGTTTGTGGATGTCATTGTTCGTGCCTTTCTATCAAACCAAAAGTGATGGCGTGTACGTCAAAATAACCGGTTGCTTGCGTGCCGAGCTCGGCGTGCCCGTAGTTGCAGCCTATTCATTGAGGTTAGCATGACTTGTAAGTTGTTATGGTAGTGCTATCATATTGAAACCATGTGTTCGTGATTATTAACCCCGCTTCAGTGTGGTAACAAATTTCAACGATATCACTCATCATTTCCTGGACTGCATCTATGTTCATCTGATGATGCAAAGCGACCATGCTAAACGCGTCGTGCACTCTCTTGCTCTCGTCCCATTTGCCGCATCCGCATGCTGGCTAGCACTGCATGCCGTGTCCCAGAGGTTGATTAAAATCAGATCAAATCGTGTAGTGTGTGTAGAGTCCAGAGTAGCAGGTTGCTCACCATTCTTTTTTGTGATCCATGCCAGCGTCGTCTGAGTGTGAAGGCCGAGGAAGAAAATCTCACTGATATGATAATGGGATTTCTGGACCAGCCGCGGATCAGGTACGAAATCATCACAAAACGGCACGTGTTAAATCACATAAGAAACAGACACTTTCAGTGTTCTGAATTTTTTTTATTTTTTTGCAATAGCTATTTATCAGCGCACTCGAGCATGGAGTTAGTGTGAACCTGGTGGTGGAACGTCTTGGTATACCAGAATCAGAAGCAAGGTGAGTTTAGTCCGGCATGTTATATTGTGTGCTAATTTTATCAGTCACTGCCTAGCTGACAAAACAATAGTAGTTTTGTGCATTCTTATTGATACTTCTAAAATCACTTGGCAAATGATGACAACCGTGCATTCTTATCGATACAGATCGACGCTCGACAAGCTTGCTGATCTCGGATGCGTGTTCCAGACAATTGACGATGACCACTTCAAATCTTGTGCTGAATAGTATGTCATTCAGTTGTACAATGCTGTCATTCTGAATCGTCGCTTTGAACCAGTTCAAGAAGGCATTGCCCGAATACCTTGTCTTTCTATTAATACATCAGGCATGACCCTACAAATGGACTATGCTTCAGACACGACGGCTTAATTTAGTTTAGATAGAAAAGATACACATCAAGTTCACTCGCTAGCCTCTTTTAGTTCACACGAGGGTTAAGTCTGAGTGCTTGAATGCCGTCAGAAACACTAGTAACTAAGGTGGTGAGGTCAACATCCATACAGGTGTTGAATAAATTCAGTAAAAAAAACTAGCCGATGTTCATGAAAAGTACTGAAACTCTACTCCTTTTGGCACCGATCGAAGGGCTTTGGCAGCTGGATGGGGTTGTCCTTCATACCAAGCACTTCAAACAGCAGGATCATCCTTGTATTGTCAATGTCGCCACCGATCTACAGAAATACCGAGTAAACATGTGTTAACCCCCCTACACCTTTATTATTATCACCTCTCCAATTCCTTACTCACCGAAGACAATTCACGTTGCATTTTAGTCCCCATCCATTGCCTTGCAAAGTGCAAAGCGAATATCCCGCTCGATTCCCTGATTAATACACAAAATGACATATGTTGTCATCCGGTAATCTCAGTGAACATAGTATTCTGTAAACAAGTATTGTCATCTTACCTCTTGCATACCCAAGGTCCTGTGACATTCCTAGGGAACCAGTTGTACCAGCCTGCTGTCTTTGGCTTCCAGCCATCGAAGTAAGCGTCAATGCATTTGATTATGGCAGCCAAAAGCTCATCCGCCAACCGGCCATGCTCCTCTTGTAGCTCATCCATTGGCTTGTCGCCATTGCTCATCATTGGGTCCAGTATTGTAGTTCGCCTTCTCTGGAAGTCGAAGAAGTGTGTCGCCCAGGAGTGGTTGTGATGGATGGGCAGAACAAACTAAAACAGGGCAACAAACCATGTTACAATATATAGATCATCCCTCGTCTTCAAGTAGAATGCTTATAATCGCCAACGGAAAATCTGAAGACATGTACCATCGTGCATAGATGAACAGCGTGCGCCAACTGGTCGCCCACAAAAAGATCTCTTATATAATCCTCATCGACGTACCCCTCATCCCTGAACACATGATTCTGCACACAGAAAATCGGATACAGAAATGTCAGGGAGCCCCATATCTATCATTACTAATTGATTGCCTGATACGAAGGCACGACACTTCAAAAAAGGAACAACCCTTACCACAAAATCAGGTTCCAGGAAATGACGCCAGCAAGACTCTCCATACTTTGCCGCAAAGTCAACGTCAAGCTGCTGAAACCTTCTCATGAATATGTTCATCATCTCGAAGCTGACTACTCCATCGACCACCAGCTCTTTCTTTATTTCAATCGCGGTAAATTCAATGTAGCTTGGCAAGGCAGAGATGATCCAATTGCTGCAAAAAGGAAAAAAAAGCATAATACCTAAATTAAATGCTTTCCCTAAAAATTTAACATAAAAGCAATAAAAAAGGGCTTCAGATCCATGTGGATCATACTTTTTAACTATCTCCCCTGCCAAGCTCATAAATTTCAAATACAGATGGCATATATCTGCCGGCGCGCGTTCTGGCAGTTTGTACTCCATGACGAAAGGGGAACTGGCCAATGGACCTGGAACGACCTTCCTCTTTGGTCTCGGCGCCGACCGAGAGCTTGTCTCAGTCAATGCCACGTTTAGATTAACTGTAGACACAGCAAGCTCCTCGCGGATATCAAGCTCTGCGATCATTATATTTTTGGTCCTGGTTACTGGCGACAGAGAGGGAGTGCTCGCAATTGGGATCAGGCGTGCTTGGCCTGATCTTGGGATGCCGATCGACGGCGCAACCCTGATAGGTGCCATCGGTGTCTCTGCACAAGCCAGCTGATCTGTTCGACGATAAGAAAGGGTTAGCATAATTAGTACCAGGATAATCACAGTCAACACAATATGGAAAAAAATCGTGCTGAAAATTAACACCTTCCGCTCCGATGGCTGCTGTGAACTCCGCTAGTAAAGGCCCACGCCGCACGACATGATTCGTTTGGTTTTTTCTGTCCCCCCTTGGTGATACTGGCCTGCCCGGAACATTGATTGTGTTGTTCTGTGGCGGGTCGTCTATGCGAAGGTCAAACGATGGGCAACCATCGATATCATTGTGTGTGTCCGTCTCATGCTGCACGCCATTGTACGCTTGGTTTAGCCGGTCCCTCATTGGTGGCAATGTCTTGTTTTGTGTATGGACTGACATGGCCTGCGGCGGGGCGTCTTTTTCAAGGTCAAATGATGGGCAGACATTGAAAACGTCATGTGCGTCCACCTCGGTAATACGCAAGTTTCGTCCCCCCTCGGCATCCATTGGCCCTGGCTGTTCACAGTGCACTGGGTAGCTGTCCTCAAGAGCATGTGAGATGACCAATTCTCTTCCGTCAGATGCATCTATCTCCTCTATGTGTGTGATTGGCTGCGCGGCGGTTGTGCTACATCCGACCCCAATATCTCTTTCGGCCTCCTCTACGAGCTTTCCAAGAGGCGTCCACCCTCTCTCAGAGTCGCTGTCATCCTCCACAGCCTCCACGTTTCTCATTCTTTTCCTGTGAGATGTCTTCTTTATCCTTTTTGGCATCGCTTCCGAACCATTTGGTGATGGCTGAAGCGGCGATGCTCCTCGAGCACCATGTGACATCCTTGGGGTGGGGCTTATCATACATGGAGATGCTGCGTTTTGCTTATCTGAAACATCTGAAAAAAGATTTGTCGTCAGTGAACGAAAATACTGAAACGTAAATATGAAAATTTAACACGATCGGGGGTCGGACCGGGTGAACTTTCTATACCTGTGTCATCATCATCAATGTTTATGATGTCCCTTTTTGATGCATTTGTGTGTTGGTCTGCCGTCGCAAACACACGGGAGATGTCTTCCCTTGATTTCTGAGCTTCGAGGCATAAGCGATGTCTCATCCCTGTGTGGATTTGTGCCCATTCGTTCAAATGCCTGTTGTTCTCCGCATTCATCTCCCTGTCCGATGTCGCCAAAATTTCCTCACAGTTCTGCGTGAATTGAGTCACTTTCTGAATGCATAGAGCTCTCAGCTGCATCACATGTTTGTATGTTCAGTATAGCAATGCACAGAAAGTATACCCACAACCCCTAGGATGCACAGCGTCAATAAACAAAATGGTGATAGTTATGCGTCGTAGACTTACAATGTTATTCGTTTGACGGGGGCTGTAGTTTGCGCGTCCATTCCGTGCATGGATTCTTCCGGCGCCTGCATCGATGTTTCTCCTTTTCGATGGATTCCGCTGATAACACACGGAAGTAGGAGCTCGAGGCTTCAGAAAAACATATCCATCAAGTTGGAGTCAGTATGCGTGTTCAAACATTAATCTTTTGTGGACCTAATATATCAACGTGACACCAATATCTAGCACATGTCTTACCAGCAGCTTCCCATACACATGATTAGGAGATCCCTTTTTAGTGTACGAGTCAGCTAGTATAATTTTGTTGATGTCAGTGCTCGTGTATGCCTTCACCCTTGGGAATACATCATGAGGAATGTTGGGAATGCCACCACTTGAAGTGTCTAGATTGTCGATGTAGAACACCTGCCATTTGACATGAATATCAGAGTTAGGATGAAGGACATTCAGGTCACAGGCATTCAGGTCAGAGTTAGGATTGTCGAAAGGACTCCCCCCCCCCCCACTGACCTGCAGAAAAGGAAGACACCCAGAAATGTTCTGCTTCGATTTCCCTGAGAACAGCTCAGATTTCACCCTTGATGCTGATCTTAGCGCATCAGCACGTGCGTACCCGGCCCAGCTAAACATATTTATCAAATCTAGCTCATATATAGCTCCCCAGTAGTCTGTCATGAAGTACTCATTCTTCAAATTGGGAGCCAGCACGTACGACACCGCACAAATTACGAAAGCCATCTTGAAGGCCTTGCTCTCAACCACAGTCATAGGACGGCCATGCTCCATGAGCACCACCTTTGCTACAGAGGCTGGGTTGTGTTCATTCTCTGAAAGGCTGAGTGCCATCCTGATGGTTTGCACAACCTCGTCCGACACGATTGACCCCAACATCATCACTGATGCTCCTCCGCACGGTATTCCCATGACTGTGGCCACATCTTCATCATAGAATGACGTGTCGCGGCGTAGGCCTGCAATGATGGAGCTAGCTTCCTCATCAACTTTGCTATACACCCATAGCAAAAACTCTCTGCCAGTCCTTGTAAGCTTCGGTATATCAAGTAGCCCTCCAAATCCTACCTCATGCACTAACTTCCTCTTCTCAGGATTCAGTTTGGATATCAAATCTTACAGTTTCAGAATGCTACACCTTGAACCAACCATGGGCTTTTTCCTTTTCCCCTTTCTGTTGTCATCCGAGCCAAATTCAGATGAGCTGTGCGCGACCATGGACAGGATGCGAACCCCCTCACCGTCGTCAGACGAGATGTCATGATGGTCTTCATTCAAGCGCCGGTGCCCGGATGGGCCAACGCCATAGTCCATCCCCCTGTCAGGCCAACCAAAGTCAATAAGAAAAAAATTTGAATGAAGGGGGTTCCCCCCCTGCCCCATTATATTAGAATGAAGCAAAGCAGCAGTACAGAACTGAGTTCAAGAAAACTAAAAACCACAGCAACATAATGGTTCCCGGCTTACTAAACCAAATGAGACCAGAAGTTCTCTCAACTACTCAAGTCAATAAGAAATCCACAATCATAATCTCTGCAGCTATCAATTATGGCGTGCGCATGAACAAAGCAGACGTTCAACTATTCTAACAGGCTTGCTGTGCAAGACCGAAGAACTGTGTGCGTACCTGCCTGGAAAACTGAGCCAAACGCCCCGCCGCCCCTGCCCTTGCCCCTCTACCGACGGCGAGGCGCACAGATCCGATTCCCGCTGTCCCGGAGCCGTAGCGCGTTCGTGCCACCGAGCATCTCACATGAGTAGGTTGTTTCGCTGTGCTTTGCAAATTGAGTGTTGGGCGCGGTGTGAGGGGCGGAAGCGGAAAATGTGCGCGGGTAGCGGCGAGATTGAGGAGGAGGCTGCGCTCTGCGCTGGGTGGGGGTTTAGGACTGGGAGGGCGAAGCGGGCCAGACCCTGTTTGCCACCGCATACGTGTGCCTGGCCACTGTTCCTGTTCACAAGTCTGATCGTATACAAAAACCCCTTCTGCCACCAAAAAATAGAAAAAGAAAAGAAATATACTACCGCGCGCTTGGCTCAAATTTTGTACCCAGCTGTGTCCGGAAAATTCACGCGCGCCTTTACGCGACAACGTGTGCGTGATGCGCTCCGCGGACCCCATGATGCAGACAGCCATGTTTTTTATATTGTACTTTGGAATTTTACATTAGGCCTAACAAAAGATTTATTCCGTTCATTACCATTAAAAAGAAAACTTATTCCGTTCATTTCATCCATCCGTTCATTCCATAATTATCAATGTTCCGAGTGTATGATAAGGCAGTTGGCGTCCTCCGTAACCGATATCGGTTCCACGAACAAACGGGTGCACGTGCATCGAGGTTAACTTCGACGGACCCATCACTTATTTTTGGCTGTTCCCGTACCAAGGTTACCGGCCCTCCTCCCCCCCTAAATCCACCAGCTCCACGGTTGATATCTTCGGTTCCACCTGAGATGGTTTGCCTGGTCGGTTCCGAGTGTGTGATAAGGCGGTTGGCGTCCCCCGTAACTGATATCGGTTCCACGAACAAACGGGTGGCCGTGCATCGAGGTTAACTTCGACGGACCCATCACTGATTTTTGGCGGGTCCCGTACCAGGGTAACCGGTCCTCCTCCCCCTAAATCCATCGGCTCCATGGTTGATATCGTCAGTTCCACCTGAGATGGTTTGCCTCGTCGGTTCCGAGTGTGATAAGGCGGTTCGCGTCCTTCGTAACCGATCGGTTCCACGAACGAACGGGCACACATGCATCGAGGTTAACTTCGACGGACCCATCACTTATTTTTGGCGCTTCCCGTACCGAGGTTCCGGCCCTCCTCCCCCCTAAATCCACCGGCTCCATGGTTGATAACTTCGGTTCCACCTGAGATGGTTTGCCTGGTCGTTTCCGAGGGTGTGACAAGGCGGTTGGCGTCCTCCGTAACTGATATCGGTTCCACGAACAAACGTGTGGCCGTGCATCGAGGTTAACTTCGACGGACCCATCACTGATTTTTGGCGGGTCTCGTACCAGGGTTACCAGTCCTCCCCCCCCCTAAATCCATCGGCTCCATGGTTGATAACGCCAGTTCCACCTGAGATGGTTTGCCTCGTCAGATCCGAGTGTGTGATAAGGCAGTTCGCGTCCTCCGTAATTGATCGGTTCCATGAACGAACGGGCACACGTGCACCGAGGTTAACTTTGCCGGACCCGTCACTTATTTTTGGTGGTTCCCGTACCGACGTTACCGGCCCTCCTCCCCCCTAAATCCACCGTCTCCACGGTTGATATCTTCGGTTCCACCTGAGATGGTTTGCCTGGTCGGTTCCGAGTGTGTGATAAGGCGGTTGGCGTCCTCCGTAACCGATATCGGTTCCACGAACAAACGGGTGGCCGTGCATCGAGGTTAACTTTGACGGACCCATCACTGATTTTTGGCGGGTCCCGTACCAGGGTTACCGGACCTCCTCCCCCCTAAATCCATCGGCTCCATGGTTGATATCGTCAGTTCCACCTGAGATGGTTTGCCTCGTCGGTTCCGAGTGTGTGATAAGGCAGTTCGCGTCCTCCGTAACCGATCGGTTCCACGAACGAACGGGCGCACGTGCACCGAGGTTAACTTCGATGGACCCATCACTTATTTTTGGCTGTTCCCGTACCAGGGTTACCGGCCCTCCTCCCCCCTAAATCCACCGTCTCCACGGTTGATATCTTCTGTTCCACCTGAGATGGTTTGCCTGGTCGGTTCCAAGTGTGTGATAAGGCGGTTGGCATCCTCCCTAACCGATATCGGTTCCACGAACGAACGGGCGCACGTGCATCGAGGTTAACTTCGACGGACCCATCATTGATTTTTGGCGGGTCCTGTACCAGGGTTACCGGACTTCCTCCCCCCTAAATCCATCGGCTCCATGGTTGATATCGTCAGTTCCACCTGAGATGGTTTGGCTCGTCGGTTCCGAGTGTGTGATAAGGCGGTTCGCGTCCTCCGTAACTGATCGGTTCCACGAACGAACGGGCGCACGTGCATCGAGGTTAACTTTGACGGACCCATCACTTATTTTTGGCGGGTCCTGTACCCGGGTTACCGGACCTCCTCCCCCCTAAATCCACCGGCTCCACGGTCGATATCGTCAGTTCCACCTGAGATGGTTTGCCTGGTCGGTTCCGAGCGTGTGATAAGGCGGTTCGCGTCCTCCGTAACCAATCGGTTCCACGAACAAACGGGTGGCCGTGCATCGAGGGTAACTTCGACGGACCCATCACTGATTTTTGGCGGGTCCCGTACCAGGGTTATCGGCCCTCCTCCCCCCTAAATCCATCGGCTCCATGGTTGATATCGTCAGTTCCACCTGAGATGGTTTGCCTCGTTGGTTCCGAGTGTGTGGTAAGGCGGTTCGCGTCCTCCATAAACGATCGGTTCCACGAACGAACGGGCGCACGTGCATCGAGGGTAACTTCGACGGACCCATCACTTATTTTTGGCAGTTCTCGCACCGAGGTTACCGGCCCTCCTCCCCCCTAAATCCACCGGCTCCAAAGTTGATATCTTCGGTTCCACCTGAGATGGTTTGCCTCGTCGGTTCCGAGTGTGTGATAAGGCGGTTCGCGTCCTCCGTAACCGATCGGTTCCACGAACGAACGGGCGCACGTGCATCGAGGTTAACTTCAACGGACCAATCACTTATTTTTGGCGGTTCCCGTACCGAAGTTACCGGCCCTCCTCCCCCCTAAATCCACCGGCTCCATGGTTGATCTCTTCGGTTCCACCTGAGATGGTTTGCCTGGTCGGTTCCGAGTGTGTGATAAGGCGGTTGGCATCCTCCGTAACCAATATCGGTTCCACGAACAAACGGGTGGCCGTGCATCGAGGTTAACTTCGACGGACCCACCACTGATTTTTGGCGGGTCCTGTATCAGGGTTACCAACCCTCCTCCCCCCTAAATCAATCGGCTCCATGGTTGATATCGTCAGTTCCACCTAAGATGGTTTGCCTCGTCGGTTCTGAGTGTGTGATAAGGCGGTTCGCGTCCTCCCTAACCGATCGGTTCCACCAACGTACGGGTGCACGTGCATCAAGGTTAACTTCGACGGACCCATCACTTATTTTTGGCGGTTCCCGTACCGAGGTTACCGGCCCTCCTCCCCCCTAAATGCACGGTCTCCACGGTTGATATCTTCGGTTCCACCTTAGATGGTTTGCCTGGTCGGTTTCGAGTGTGTGATAAGGCGGTTGGCGTCCTCCCTAACCGATATCGGTTCCACGAACAAACGGGTGGCCATGCATCGAGTTTAACTTCGACGGACCCATCACTAATTTTCGCGGGTCCCGTACCAGGGTTACCGGCCCTCCTCCCCCCTAAATCCATCGGCTCCATGGTTGATATCGTCAGTTCCACCTGAGATGGTTTGCCTCGTCGGTTCCGAGTGTGTGATAAGGTGGTTCGCGCCCTCCGTAACCGATCGGTTCCACGAACGAACGGGGGCACGTGCACCGAGGTTAACTTCGACAGACCCATCACTTATTTTTGGCCGTTCCCGTTCCAGGGTTACCGGCCCTCTTCCCCCCTAAATCCACCGTCTCCATGGTTGATATCTTCGGTTCCACCTGACATGATTTGCCTGGTCGGTTCCGAGTGTATGATAAGGCGGTTGGCGTCCTCCCTAACCGATATCGGTTCCATGAACGAACGGGCGCACGTGCATCGAGGTTAACTTTGATGGACCCATCACTGATTTTTGGTGGGTTCCGTACCAAGGTTACCGGGCCTCCCCCCCCTAAATCCATCGGATCCATGGTTGATATCGTCAGTTCCACCTGAGATGGTTTGCCTCGTCGGTTCCGAGTGTGTGATAAGGCGGTTCGCGTCCTCCGTAACCGATCGGTTCCACGAACGAACGGGCGCACGTGCATCGAGGCTAACTTCGACGGACCCATCACTGATTTTTGGCGGGTCCCGTACCCGGGTTACCGGACCTCCTCCCCCCTAAATCCACCGGCTCCATGGTTGATATCGTCAGTTCCACCTGAGATGGTTTGCCTGGTCGGTTCCGAGTGTGTGATAAGGCGGTTCGCGTCCTCCGTAACCGATCGGTTCCACGCACAATCGGGTGGCCGTGCATCGAGGTTAACTTCGACGGACCCATCACTAATTTTTGGCGGGTCCCGTACCAGGGTTACCGGCCCTCCTCCCCCCTAAATCCATCGGCTCCATGGTTGATATCGTCAGTTCCACCTGAGATGGTTTGCCTCGTCGGTTCCGAGTGTGTGATAAGGCGGTTCGCGTCCTTTGTAACCGATCGGTTCCACGAACGAACGGGCGCACGTGCACCGAGGTTAACTTCAACGGACCCATCACTTATTTTTGGCTGTTCCCATACCAGGGTTACCGGCCCTCCTCCCCCTAAATCCACCGTCTCCACGGTTGATATCTTCGGTTCCACCTGACATGGTTTGCCTGGTCGGTTACGAGTGTGTGATAAGGCGGTTGGCGTCCTCCCTAAACGATATCGGTTCCACGAACGAACGGGCGCACATGCATCGAGGTTAACTTTGACGGACCCATCACTGATTTTTGGCGGGTCCCGTACCAGGGTTACCGGACCTCCTCCCCCCTAAATCCATTGGCTCCATGGTTGATATCGTCAGTTCCACCTGAGATGGTTTGCCTCGTCGGTTCCGAGTATGTGATAAGGCGGTTCGCGTCCTCCGTAACCGATATCGGTTCCACGAACAAACGGGTGGCCGTGAATCGAGGTTAACTTCGACGAACCCATCACTGATTTTTGGCGGGTCCCGTACCAGGGTTACCGGCCCTCCTCCCCCCTAAATCATTCGGCTCCATGGTTGATATCGTCAGTTCCACCTGAGATGGTTTGCCTCGTCGGTTCCGAGTGTGTGATAAGGCGGTTCGCGTCCTCCGTAAGTGATCGGTTCTACGAACGAATAGGCACACGTGCACCGAGGTTAACTTCGACGGACCCATCACTTATTTCTAGCTGTTCCCATACCAGGGTTACCGGCCCTCCTCCCCCCTAAATCCACCGTCTCCACGGTTGATATCTTCGGTTCCACCTGACATGGTTTGCCTGGTCGGTTCCGAGTGTGTGATAAGGCAGTTGGCGTCCTCCCTAACCGATATCGGTTCCACGAACGAACGGGCGCATGTGCATCGAGGTTAACTTCGACGGACCCATCACTGATTTTTGGCGGGTCCCGTACCAGGGTTACCGGACCTCCTCCCCCCTAAATCCATCGGCTCCATGGTTGATATCATTAGTTCCACCCGAGATGGTTTGCCTCGTCGGTTCCGAGTATGTGATAAGGCGGTTCGCATCCTCCGTAACCGATCGGTTCCACGAACGAATGGGCGCACGTGCATCGAGGTTAACTTCGACGGACCCATCACTGATTTTTGGCGGGTCCCGTACCCGGGTTATCGGACCTCCTCCCCCCTAAATCCACCGGCTCCACGGTTGATTTCGTCAGTTCCACCTGAGATGGTTTGCCTGGTCGGTTCCGAGTGTGTGATAAGGCATTTTGCGTCCTCCGTAACTGATCGGTTCCACGAACAAACGGGTGGCCGTGCATCAAGGTTAACTTCGACGGACCCATCACTGATTTTTGGCGGGTCCCGTACCAGTGTTACCGGCCCTCCTCCCCCCTAAATCCATCGGCTCCATGGTTGATATCATCAGTTCCACCTGAGATGGTTTGCCTCGTCGGTTCTGAGTGTGTGATAAGGCGGTTCGCGTCCTCCGTAACCGATCGGTTCCACGAACGAACGGGCGCACGTGCATTGAGGTTAATTTCGACAGACCCATCACTTATTTTTGGCGGTTCCCGTACCGAGGTTACCGGCCCCCCTCCCCCCTAAATCCACCGGCTCCACGGTTGATATCTTTGGTTCCACCTGAGATGGTTTGCCTGGTCGGTTCCGAGTGTGTGATAAGGCGGTTGGCGTCCTCCGTAACCGATATCGATTCCACGAATAAACGGGTGGCCGTGCATCGAGGTTAACTTCGACGGACCCATCACTGATTTTTGGCGGGTCCCGTACCAGGGTTACCGGCCCTCCTCCCCCCTAAATCCATCGGCTCCATGGTTGATATCGTCAGTTCCAGCTGAGATGGTTTCCCTCGTCGGTTCTGAGTGTGTGATAAGGCGGTTCGCGTCCTCCGTAACCGATCGGTTCCACGAACGAATGGGCGCACGTGCATTGAGGTTAACTTCGACGGACCCATCACTTTTTTTTGGCGGTTCCCGTACCGAGGTTACCGGCCCTCCTCCCCCCTAAATCCATCGGCTCCATGGTTGATCTCTTCGGTTCCACCTGAGATGGTTTGCCTGGTCGGTTCCGAGTGGGTGATAAGGCGGTTGGCGTCCTCCGTAACCAATATCGGTTCCACGAACAAACGGGTGGCCGTGCATCGAGGTTAACTTCGACGGACCCACCACTGATTTTTGGCGGGTCCTGTATCAGGGTTACCAACCCTCCTCCCCCCTAAATCAATCGGCTCCATGGTTGATATCGTCAGTTCCACCTGAGATGGTTTGCCTCGTCGGTTCCGAGTGTGTGATAAGGCGGTTCGCGTCCTCCCTAACCGATCGGTTCCACCAACGTACGGGTGCACGTCCATCGAGGTTAACTTCGACGGACCCATCACTTATTTTTGGCGGTTCCCGTACCGAGGTTACCGGCCCTCCTCCCCCCTAAATCCACTGGCTCCACGGTTGATATCTTCGGTTCCACCTGAGATGGTTTGCCTGGTCGGTTCCGAGTGTGTGATAAGGCGGTTGGCGTCCTCCGTAACCGATATCGGTTCCACGAACAAACGGGTGGTCGTGCATCGAGGTTAACTTTGACGGACCCATCACTGTTTTTTGGCACGTCCCGTACCGAGGTTACCGACCCTCCTCCCCCTTAAATCCACCGGCTCCATGGTTGATATCGTCGGTTTCCACTTGAGATGGTTTGCCTCGTTGGTTCCGAGTGTGTAATAAGGCGGTTCGCGTCCTCCATAACCGATTGGTTCCATCATTGATTGTGTGATAAAGTGGTTAGCATCCTTGGTAACTAATACCGATTCCACGAACAAAAGGGTGCCCCTGCTTCGAAGTTAACTTCGACGGCCCCATCATTGATTCTCGGTGTTTCCGTGTCACGGTTACTAGTCCCCTCCCCTCAAAAATCAGTTGGCTCCGTCGCTTGTCTCGTCTGTTCCACCTGAGATAGTTTGCCTCGTGTGTTCCGAGTGTGTGATAATGCGGTTCGCGTCCTCCGTAACCGATATCGGTTCCACGAATGAAAAGGGTGCCCATGCTTCGAAGTTAACTCTGACGGGCCCATCAACGATTTTCGGCGGTTCCCGATCCGCGATTACCAGTCCCCCTCTCCTATAAATCCATCGGTTCCATCATTGGTCTTGTCGGATCCACTCCCAGCATCAACCGGTTTCGGTTCTTCACGAGGTATTTCCTCAGTTCCTAGTGTGTGATAAATCGGTTATTCAGACGACTTTTACGGCCCCATAAAATGGAATCGACTAGGCTTAAATGCCATCGTTCACGCAAAACATTGTCCCGCGCATTCGCCGCAACGGTAATGTGTACGCTTGGCGCGGATGGCTGCCTGTCGCGCGCTAGAGGGGACGAAAACGCTCAAAAGAAAATCTTTTTTCTGGGCAAGCTTGTGAGTTGTGACGACATGGATTGATACCCCACTGGTTATAAAAAGGCTGCAAGACTTTTTCATGGACTCGTCCACTCCACACACAAAGCCACAACGCAGGCTCTCTAGAGAGCGCGCAGGCCATCTCACTGCTCACAATGTCATCCGGTAGCCATGGCAGCTCTGCCTCTTCTCGTTTCCGGAGCGGAGGTACCTCTCCCATCCCGTATCGCGTGCACCCCATGGACTACGAGCCTTCCGTTAACTGCTACTGCGGCCGAAAGGCACCGCTCCTGACCTCTTGGACCGACGCCAATCCCGGCCGGAGGTACCTGTGCTGTTCACGGGCGACGGTAAGTGAGATCTGACTCTTATAGCCATCTTCTGTGCGTGTTCTTGATATGATAATATTGTGTGATATGGCAGCAGGGATGCGGGTTCTGGCGCTGGTTTGACCCGAGGGCTAGCCCCTACCTTAGACAGCTACTCCTCGATCTGCGAAGCAAGATCGTTCGCATGGAGGGCAAGAACGCACTACTGCACATGTCTCTGGAGCAAGCCCTGTGCAAAGCAAGGCGCTGACAGAGCTTCAGCTCACGGCTCGTTGCGTTTCTACTGATGGTAATTCTGTTCTTCATCTGCGTCTCGGCTTGGTCTGGTGTACCGTCTGCTTGATCTTTGCATCTGTGATGTCGATGGTCATAAGTTATGTAGGTCCTAAGGCGAGTAATCAAGGCTGTGAAAACACCCAAAAAAATGTATCTGGAAGCTGTGTCGTGGTGGGCGCGTTACTAATGAGAGGGAAACTTGTATTAGACTCCGTGTGAGTGTTGTATGGTGCAAATCGTGTCCATTAAGACTGGAGTGTGTCGGCTGTTCCATTATCCTGTTAGTATAAATAATCATCAAGTTGTTTTCCATGGTATCTCGGTCAAAAGCGCGGTAGCTCTACTGCGTGTCATCAGACTGTACAAGGTGTAAGCGCTGACCTGCGCGTTCTGTTGTGCTGCGGCCTCTGATGGACAACCGACAACTCGTGATCACCGTATCCATCTTGGCAAGCTCTCAGTTATACTTTTGGAGCGTGCGAGCGTTTTTCAGCAAACTGTGGGCGCGCAGTGTATGACGTGACCGTGAGGTCCGTTGCCACACAAAAAAAAACACAAACTGTATTCACTGTGTACGCTCATGTCATCGAGAGACTTGCCGCACGCAAGAATGCGACGCGTGCCATGAGGAGCAAGATGGTGACGGGTGCGGCCATCATGGTCTGGCTGGCTACATGGGCGGGTCTTCTCTTTTTGATCAACTCGCTCACGGCGCTTGTGTGTAACCCATCGGTGTTGAAGTTGTAACATCCTCGATACGACTATAGCTCCCACGTGTCGAGGCACGACTTAGAGACATAATCGCATTGAAGCATATGTCGCAAGTGAGGTAATCTTCACACAACCCATGTAATACATAAGGGAAAGAGATACATAGTTGGCTTACAATCGCCACTTCACATAATTACATGAATAAACATTACATCAATCAAATACACTCATGGTCCGACTACGGAACCAAAATAAAAGAAGAACCCCAAATGCGACACGGTCCCCGATCGACCCCAACTGGGCTCCACTACTGATCAACTAGAACGAAACAACATAAAGAACACGATCTTCATCGAGCTCCTCCTGAGCTTGGTTGCGTCATCTGCATGGACTCATCGGCACCTGCAAACTGGTTTTGGAAGTATCTGTGAGCCACAGGGACTCAGAAATCTCGCACCCTCGCGATCAAGACTATTTAAGCTTATGGGTAAGGTAAAAGGTATGAGGTGGAGCTGCAGCAAGCGACTAGCATATATGGTGGCTAACATACGCAAATGAGAGCGAGAAGAGAAGGCAAAGCACGGTCGATAAACTATGATCAAGAAGTGATCCTAAAACAACCTACGTCAAGCATAACTCCAACAACCGTGTTCACTTCCCGGACTCCGCCGGAAAGAGACCATCATGGTTACACACGCAGTTGATTCATTTTAATTAAGGTTAAGTTTAGGTTTTCTACAACCGGACGTTAACAAATTCCCATCTGCCCATAACCGCGGGCACGGCTTTCAAAAGTTCAAATCCCTGCAGGGGTGTCCCAACTTAGCCCATCACAAGCTCTCACGGTCAACGAAGGAATAGACCTCCACCCGAGACATTCCGATCAGACTCGGTATCCCGGTACAACAAGACATTTCGACAGGGTAAAACTAAACCATCAACACCGCCCGAATGTGCCGACAAATCCCGATAGGAGCTGCACATATCTCTTTCTCAGGGCACACTCAGATGAGCCAGACGTCGGGTAAGCCAGCCCAGAGTTGCCCCTGGTAGCCTCGGACATCGCTTAGTTGGACCAACACTCAAAGGAGCACTGGCCCGGGGGGGGGGGTAAAATAAAGATGACCCTTGGGCTGGCCGACCCAAGGGAAAGAAAAAGGCTAGCTGGCGAATGGTAAAACCAATGTTGGGCATTGCTGGAAGAGCTTTACTTAAGGCGAACTGTCAAGGGGTTCCCATAATAGCCCAACCGCGTAAGGGATGCAAAATCCGGGAACATAACACCGATATGACGGAAACTAGGGCGGCAAGAGTGGAACAAAACACCAGGCATAAGGCCGAGCCTTCCACCCTTTACCAAGTATATAGATGCATTAAGATAACATGGCAATATAATGATATCCCAACAAGTAAATAAAACATGTTCCAACAAGGAACGGCCTCCGATCTTCACCTGCAACTAGCAACGCTATAAGAGGGGCTGAGCAAAGCGGTAACATAGCCAATCAACGGTTTGCTAGGACAATGGTGGGTTAGAGGTTTGACATGGCAATTTGGGAGGCCGACAAGCAAATGGTAGGCATCGTAGCAATGGCATAGCAAAAGAGCGAGCAAACTAGCATAGCAAAGATAGTAGTGATTTTGAGGGTATGATCATCTTGCCTGAAATCCCGCAAGGAAGAAGAACGTGTCCATGAAGAAGATAAACGGACGTAGACGAACGGGTCCTCACAAACGCGACGTTATCGGAATCAACCTGAAGAAACAACACCGGAAAGAAGCAAACAATCATGGTAAACAACCACCACAAAAACATGGCATGATGCACAATCAAGTATGATGCATGTCCGGTTTAATGAAGCATGGCATGGCGAGGTGCACAAGCAAACCTACAACTTAAATGGGGCTCAATATGCATCGGGATGCATATTGACAAAACACCACATCAATTATTTAGTTCTCTCTCGTTTATGTACCCAACAATATTAAATGTTGTTAAACATGGCAAGAGAGTGAAGCAAAGCAAAACTACCTATCTAGTCAAGTTTAAATGAGGCCGGGAACAACAAACAACAAATTCTGGTAAATCCCCATATTCATATTTTAGATTAGGTCCTGTTCTGCCCTAAACACAATTTTAGGGTTGTTAAACATGCAAAGTAAGGCCACCATGATAAACTAGGCAAAATTCTACCCCAATTACATATAAATTTTATTAAATTCGGAGTTACGGTTATTTAGTTATGAATTAAATCATTTTAGCATGGCATAGGAGCAATTTTAAACAAACATCATTTTAAACATTTTAAACATAGATGAAAGTTGGATATTATTAATCTACAAAAAATTCTGAGCAAGTTTTATATAAAAAACATTTTAATCCGATGCACGGTTAGTGAGTTATTAAATGCATGAACTAGAGGGACTTTTCTACAAAACTGGCAATCTCTGGATAAATCGTTAAATCGCAGATCTGGAAAAAAATTGGCTATGGGCCGAAACTGCACATGGATCCATAGGGCAAACAGGAGAGGGGGGCGGTTCACCCATGGGCTCGGCCCAGGAAGGAGGGGGAGGCAGGGCCGACGCGGGGGCGGCGCGCTTGGCCGGACTCGGGCGCTGGGCCTGGGAGGCCAACGCGGCCGACACGCTGGAGCTGGCCTGGTGCGGAGGCTGGGCCGGGCCCACGAGGCGCAGGGCGTCCTCCTCCTCGATCCCGCCTGGATCGAGGGAGGCAGGGGGGCGGCGGCGGCGCAGGAAACTCCGGTGAGGGCGCAGCAACGGCGGGGGCCGGAGAGTGATAGGGAACGCCGGGGACGGCGCGGGGGCTGCCGGATCTGGCCGGAGGTGGCCGGATCCGGGCGATGGCGATGTGAAGATGGCGGATGCGGTGACTGGCGATGGCGGATGCGGCGACCGACGATGAAGGCAGCGAGGCAGCGAGAGGAGGCGGGCGGTGGCGCTGGGCGGCGATGGTCGTCGGCGGGGAGGCGCTAGGCGACGGGCGAAGAGGCGGCTGGCGATGGAATTCTGCGGTGGCGGCGCGGAGCCTCGGGCCCGGGAGGGCCGGATCTGGGCTGCTCCGGGCCCCGACGAAGTGGGGCGGCGCGGGCGCTAACATGGCGCGTTGCGGTTGGTCGAGCGGAGCGGTGGAGCTGAGGTGGCGGGCTCCTATTGGTGGAAGTGAGGTGGCCGGCGAGATGGACACGTCCGGCGCGGCGTGGACGCGTCCGGCGGCGCGAGTGGAGGAGAAGCTAGGGTTTCATCCGCGAATTGATTCGAAATTTCGGGGAGGGATGCTCTTTTATAGGTAGAGGGAGCTAGGAGAGTCCAAATGAGGTGCGGTTTTCGGCCACGCGATCGTGATCGAACGACCGAGATGATGGAGCAGAGTTAGGTGGGTTTTGGGACAAATTGGAGAGGTGTTGGGTTGCAACACACACGAGGCCTTCTCGGTCCCTCGGTTAACCGTTGGAGTATCAAACGAAGTCCAAATGGTACGAAACTTGACAGGCGGTCTACAGGTAGTAAACCAAGGCCGCTTGGCAAGTCTCGGTCCAATCCGGAAATGTTTAATCCCCACACACAAAAGAAAGCTCGAAATGACCACCGGAGGAGAACGAAGCGCCGGAATGCAAAACGGATAACGGGGAAAATTCTCGGATGCATGAGACGAACACGTATGCAAATGAAATGCACATGATGACATGATATGCAATGCATGACACGCAAGCAATGACAAGGCAACAACAGCGAATAACTGAACGACACCTGGCACCTCGGTCTCGGGGCATTACAACACTCCACCACTACAAGAGGATCTCGTCCCGAGATCTAGAATGGCACCGGAGGGAAAACGAAAGAGAAAGAGAAGCGGTAAAACTAAGTTGCTTCTTTGACAAACGAGTGAAACCAAAGAACCTTGAAAAGGTTAAGCCATTTCGAGAAAAGAATACAACAGAGATAAATGAAGTTGAAAGCACTCCGTTAGCAAAGAGGAAACAAGGAAGAAACAACTTCGGGCAGCACTCCGATTAAAAGGAAAGGAATTGAATAAGAACTTGGAAGGAGGGCACGACACTCTGGTTAAATGGATAAGCACGAAAGAACACGATCCTCACAATTCGAGATGATGAGAGAAAAGAGAAACATCACAATGCCTCCGGAACAAAAGTAAGAATGGAATGGAGTGAACGAAGGGAAACAAGGTCTTGAGGGAGCACGCTGACACCAAAAGCTAGAACGGAATTGTTGGAAAAAACCAACAACGAAAAGGATAAACTTGATATGGTCTTATGGAATACATCTCAAATTATGAGGTGACAACCCGCCACTCACGTGAAAGAATTGGATTGGTATCAACAAGGAGACGAGAAACTTATTCGCCGGGAGGATAAATGAAAACTTGGATCATATATTATCACCATTAATAGCATTACTCCTTAGGGGAAAGCTTTAGGTGAAATATAACCCAAGATAACTCCAACGAAGAGATTAATGGATTTAAAATACCCCATTCTTAACAACCTGTGAATCATGAAACATGAACTCAAATTATCAAGAATGGCATAATACCACCTCCAAAGATACGGTAGACAGAAATGCACTCCGGATAACAAGATGAAGAAAGCTTTAGCTCGTTTGAAAAGAATCTCGATGAACACTTCGAGAAAGAATTTAATCCTTGATGAACCACCCTGTAGAACCTCCATGAAGAACTCCGTTAAACAAAAGAATGATTAAACGGAAAGAAAGGGTAGTTGAAAACACAAGGTGGAACCTTGTAATGATTTAGAAAGATCTCCGTGAAGATATAATTGCGAGAACTTTGGACTCCAGAAAAGAAAGATGAACAAAAGAAATCAAGAATTTGATTAGCCTCCGGAATAGGGAATTAATCATTTGGATGAAACAAGAATAAGAATTACATTATGCTTATCCATCACCAATTTAAATTGATGACAATCAACGGATTTGGCACACTACTCATTCTCGTAGAAAGGATTAAGAGAGATATCGCATAACTCGAGAAAATCTTCAACGAACCACCGGTAGGATTGAAAAGAACGAAAGAATTGATATGATAAGAAAGAAGAAAATCTTGAACGAACCATCGTAAGAAATGAAAATGAACGAAGAGAAGATAAAGAAACACCGGAAAGAATTATAAAATGAACAAAGATGCTTGAGAGGATTTAGATACATGAGAACGAAGAGCTCACGAGCCGATTAAAGATTACTTGAATGAAGCATCGGTAAAATTAGGAGAACGAGAGCTGAAGCTGAAATGGATAATCTTCGATGATGGGCTCCGGATAACAGACTGAGAAGACTCTTGAATTACTCCGGATAGGTGAAAAAGAATTCTCACGATCAAAACAATTACGAGAGGATGGCAACACGCTAGAATCACGAATCTTGAAGAGAATGGAGCAAGATTAAAGAGAAACTCTTCTTCGGTCTTCAAAAGATGCGAATGACACCGAGAAACACCACCAAGAATTATTGAGGCACACCGGAAGAATCAAAAGCGAAGAGGTTGAGCCAACTATGAAAAGAATTTGAAAGATCTTGGAGAAAAGTATTTGATTGATGATAACGCATCCTTACGTCAAACTTGGAGAAGAATTTAGGATAGCTCCGGGAAAATTAGAAGAGTCAGGTAAGATCCTGGGAAAAGACCTGTGGGTTAGGGCCCACTCAAAATAAGCACCGTTGAAAAGATTTAAAAGAGAGAAAGCACCGGTTGAATAAAATGACTTAAATAGATAACAACCTCGAAAGATCTTGAACGAACGCAGAGTGGAAGCACAAATCTTCGAGATATCTTGAGCACTCCAAAAAAAATGAATCGGGAGGAGTGGATGATTAAGAGGTGCACTGGCGTAAGAAAAGCATTGGACAAAAAGAAAAGACAATGCTCAATACCAAAGTTTGAATTGAAACCACCGGAGAAGATAAAGAAACGAAGAATGATGAGCTAGAAGCTCCGTTAGTATCTTCATGAGAAACACCGGATACGAATATTGATAGAAGAGAATGGAGAGACTTCACAAGAATAAAAGGATACTTGATTTAAGAAATTTGAGTCCTTAAAGAAAAACAAGGGAGGGAGGGCGGGAAAAACAAAGGCAACTTGGAGACGGATGAAACAAACACCGTTGAGAAAAATGATAATTGATCTTGCTGATGTTGAAATGATCGGATCCACTTGAAGAGAAAACACGCCGGTTGGAAAAAGAATTGACATGACCATCTCGATGATCAAGAAGGATTGGTATCCACATAGAAATATGAGAGCACCACTTAGGAAAGGTATGGAATCAACATTTGACTTCGAAGCAACTCGAATACCACAACTCAAAACAAAACAAAGGATTGGCTTGCAGAATAAGCCGGAACAAACATATGATAGAGATTTCGTCCGAAGTTTTTTGTGGTGGGGCCTACACGGGCTCGATCGTACAGCACCATCATGTACAAGGCAGTGCACATGACATACGAAGCGTCCTCGAGTCGGCATAGCCAAGGACTCTTTAAGACACAACGAGACCACTGTAAAACCGACCGTGAATAGGCGGACCACTAGACGTCGAACCCCAATTTCATATCACATATCCGTCGGAAAGATATCCTAAGAGCTACTTGAATTCCCACCTATGAAACTCCCGAAATTTTCCGGTTATGCAATCAGGTGTTGGGGATACAGGGGAAGCATAATATCTCACCCAAATCTAGCAAATCCTACATCCAGCTATATCCATCCTTCAACACATAACCAAGAAACCTTCGGAAATCATCTACCTCAACCTTCGAAAAGCATCCGTTATACAAGTTATGGCGATACTCCCGAACTCCCGCCCCAGTACTGGGTGGCGTCGAGGTTATCTCACCAACGAACTGCATAAAAGGGATTTTTGATGTTGGCGTACTAAACTCAGGTATTCCAGAACTGCAACGATAAATTATGACGACAACACCTCAGAGCTCAACTCCCCGGGACACTCCCACTAAACCCCTGACAGGAGGAACCAAGACAATGTTCTCATCATAAAACCATCGGAACGATTCCAAGATACCCGCGTGATCCTAAAATTTTTTTTTAGTGAAATTTGAGAAAAGAAGAGTCAAAACTCTACGTCAGGATGCCTTACCAGAGCGATGAGGAGACTGGGAAGTAAAAAGAATTCCTAACTCTCCGATATATAATTCCTAGAAGACTCAAAACATTTTTCTAGACACAACTCGGCCGCTAAAAACGATCAAGAAATGGGGCTCCTAAGGTCGGGGAAGGCTCTGATACCAACTTTTAACACCCTCGATGCGACTATAGCTCCCACATGTTGAGGCACGACTTAGAGACATAATCGCATTGAAGGCATATGTCGCAAGTGAGGTAATCTTCACACAACCCATGTAATACATAAGGGAAAGAGATACATAGTTGGCTTACAATCGCCACTTCACACAATTACATGAATAAACATTACATCAATCAAATACACTCATGGTCCGACTACGGAACCAAAATAAAAGAAGAACCCCAAATGCGACACGGTCCCCGATCGACCCCAACTGGGCTCCACTACTGATCAACTAGAACGAAACAACATAAAGAACATGATCTTCATCGAGCTCCTCCTGAGCTTGGTTGCGTCATTTGCATGGACTCATCGGCACCTGCAAACTGGTTTTGGAAGTATCTGTGAGCCACAGGGACTCAGCAATCTCACACCCTCGTGATCAAGACTATTTAAGCTTATGGGTAAGGTAAAAGGTATGAGGTGGAGCTGCAGCAAGCGACTAGCATATATGGTGGCTAACATACGCAAATGAGAGCGAGAAGAGAAGGCAAAGCACGGTCGAGAAACTATGATCAAGAAGTGATCCTAAAACAACCTACGTCAAGCATAACTCCAACAACCGTGTTCACTTCCCGGACTCCGCCGGAAAGAGACCATCACGGTTACACACGCAGTTGATTCATTTTAATTAAGGTTAAGTTTAGGTTTTCTACAACCGGACGTTAACAAATTCCCATCTGCCCATAACCGCGAGCACGGCTTTCGAAAGTTCAAATCCCTGCAGGGGTGTCCCAACTTAGCCCATCACAAGCTCTCACGGTCAACGAAGGAATAGACCTCCACCCGAGACATTCCGATCAGACTCGGTATCCCGGTACAACAAGAAATTTCGACAGGGTAAAACTAACCCAGCAACACCGCCCGAATGTGCCGACAAATCCCGATAGGAGCTGCACATATCTCTTTCTCAGGGCACACTCAGATGAGCCAGACGTCGGGTAAGCCAGCCCAGAGTTTCCCCTGGTAGCCTCGGACATCGCTTAGTTGGACCAACACTCAGAGGAGCACTGGCCCGGGGGGGGGGGGGTAAAATAAAGATGACCCTTGGGCTGGCCGACCCAAGGGAAAGAAAAAGGCTACGTGGCGAATGGTAAAACCAATGTTGGGCATTGCTGGAAGAGCTTTACTTAAGGCGAACTGTCAAGGGGTTCCCATAATAGCCCAACCGCGTAAGGGACACAAAATCCGGGAACATAACACCGATATGATGGAAACTAGGGCGGCAAGAACAAAACACCAGGCATAAGGCCGAGCCTTCCACCCTTTACCAAGTATATAGATGCATTAAGATAACATAGCAATATAATGATATCCCAACAAGTAAATAAAAGATGTTCCAACAAGGAACGGCCTCCGATCTTCACCTGCAACTATCAACGCTATAAGAGGGGCTGAGCAAAGCGGTAACATAGCCAATCAACGGTTTGCTAGGACAATGGTGGGTTAGAGGTTTGACATGGCAATTTGGGAGGCCGACAAACAAATGGTAGGCATCGTAGCAATGGCATAGCAAAAGAGCGAGCAAACTAGCATAGCAAAGATAGTAGTGATTTCGAGGGTATGATCATCTTTCCTGAAATCCCGCAAGGAAGAAGAACGAGTCCATGAAGAAGATAAACGGACGTAGACGAACGGGTCCTCACAAACGCGACGTTATCGGAATCATCCCGAAGAAACAACACCGGAAAGAAGCAAACAATCATGGTAAACAACCACCACATAAACATGGCATGATGCACAATCAAGTATGATGCATGTCCGGTTTAATGAAGCATGGCATGGCGAGGTGCACAAGCAAACCTACAACTTAAATGGGGCTCAATATGCATCGGGATGCATATTGACAAAACACCACATCAATTATTTAGTTCTCTCTCGTTTATGTACCCAACAATATTAAATGTTGTTAAACATGGCAAGAGAGTGAAGCAAAGCAAAACTACCTATCTAGTCAAGTTTAAATGAGGCCGGGAACAACAAACAACAAATTCCGGTAAATCCCCATATGCATATTTTAGATTAGGTCCTGTTCTGCCCTAAACACAATTTTAGGGTTGTTAAACATGCAAAGTAAGGCCACCATGATAAACTAGGCAAAATTCTACCCCAATTACATATAAAGTTTATTAAATTCGGAGTTACGGTTATTTAGTTATGAATTAAATCATTTTAGCATGGCATATGAGCAATTTTAAACAAACATCATTTTAAACATTTTAAACATAGATGAAAGTTGGATATTATTAATCTACACAAAATTCTGAGCAAGTTTCATATATAAAACATTTTAATCCGATGCACGGTTAGTGAGTTATTAAATGCATGAACTAGAGGGACTTTTCTGCAAAACTGGCAATCTCTGGATAAATCGTTAAATCGCAGATCTGGAAAAAAATTTGGCTATGGGCCGAAACTGCACATGGATCCATAGGGCAAACAGGAGAGGGGGGCGGCTCACCCATGGGCTCGGCCCAGGAAGGAGGGGGAGGCAGGCCGACGCGGGGGCGGCGCGCTGGGCCGGACTCGGGCGCTGGGCCTGGGAGGCCAAGGCGGCCGATGCGCTGGAGCTGGCCTGGTGCGGAGGCTGGGCCGGGCCCACGAGGCGCAGGGCGTCCTCCTCCTCGATCCCGCCTGGATCGAGGGAGGCAGGGGGCGGCGGCGGCGCCAGGAAACTCCGGCGAGGGTGCAGCAACGGCGGGGGCCGGAGAGTGATGGGGAACGCCGGGGACGGCGCGGGGGCTGCCGGATCTGGCTGGAGGTGGCCAGATCTGGGCGATGGCGACGTGGAGATGGCGGATTCGGTGGCTGGCGATGGCGGACGCGGCGACCGGCGATGGAGGCAGCGAGGCGGCGAGAGGAGGCGGGCGGTGGCGCTGGGCGGCGATGGTCGTCGGCGGGGAGGCGCTAGGCGACGGGCGAAGAGGCGGCTGGCGATGGAATTCTGCGGTGGCGGCGCGGAGCCTCGGGCCCGGGAGGGCCGGATCTGGGCTGCTCCGGGCCCCGACGAAGTGGGGCGGCGCGGGCGCTGACATGGCGCGCTGCGGTTGGTCGAGCGGAGCGGTGGAGCTGAGGTGGCGGGCTCCTGTTGGTGGGAGTGAGGTGGCCGGCGAGATGGACACGTCCGGCGCGGCGTGGACGCGTCCGGCGGCGCGAGGGGAGGAGAAGCTAGGGTTTCATCTGCGAATTGATCCGAAATTTCGGGGAGGGGTGCTCTTTTATAGGTAGAGGGAGCTAGGAGAGTCCAAATGAGGTGCGGTTTTCGGCCACGCGATCGTGATCGAACGACCGAGATGATGGAGCAGAGTTAGGTGGGTTTTGGGCCAAATTGGAGAGGTGTTGGGCTGCAACACACACGAGGCCTTCTCGGTCCCTCGGTTAACCGTTGGAGTATCAAACGAAGTCCAAATGGTACGAAACTTGACAGGCGGTCTACCGGTAGTAAACCAAGGCCGCTTGGCAAGTCTCAGTCCAATCCGGAAATGTTTAGTCCCCACACACAATAGAAAGCTTGAAATGACCACCGGAATGCAAAATGGACAACGGGGAAAATTCTCGGATGCATGAGACAAACACGTATGCAAATGAAATGCGCATGATGACATGATATGCAATGCATGACACGCAAGCAATGACAAGGCAACAACGGCGAATAACTGAACGACACCTGGTACATCGGTCTCGGGGCGTTACAGAAGTCCAGTTGTGTCTAGGTCGTGGCTTCGTCGGTTTATCCAAGCCACATGTATCGGTCGTTGTTAATTCTGTCGAGTGTGTCCATGGCATTTGTATCACCGTTTCGTTCCTGCATCTTACCCATCTTTTTTTACAATTTTTTTATTCAAATCATAAAATAGTACAAAGTAGTTAACCCTTACAAGCACACTGAAACGTAAACACAAAGGATCATGAACACCTAACCTAGAGTACCCTAAAACAACCATAATACAAGAAGATCTCCGGAGCCTGGTGTCATCATCCCTGAATCTTAAGAGAAGACCCCTGCAGCAGAAGGATATGCAAGCAGGTCATCATCTTCGACCACGGTACAATTGCCGTCATTCTGCTTCCTCCTTTCTTGACACCAGCGCTGAGAGGGCATGGGTATCAATCCAACACCCCTGAAACAGCCGTCGCCATCTTTGGCTTTGAGTACCGCGAAAAGTGTCCCTTCCGAAAGGAAGAGAACTCAAGCCATCCGACCAATCCAGCACCGCGGTCGGGCCAACCGCCCGGATAAAGCAGGATCTTCCACCAGCATCGGCGCAGAGAAAGGAGAAGAACAGCAGCAGCAAATCATACCGACAAGAAAGAAGAAGGATCTTCGTCTCCCTGCATCCATCGCCCATCTGAGAACCCAAACGGCCAGTGCCAATGGACCTCCATCCACCATAGCCCGCGGCCTCGACGAGATCCGAGGATCCCCCACCCCGCTGGCTCCTAGACGAAGGCAAAAGCCTCGCCTGACCGCGAACGGAGCTCAGAGAAATTTATTTCGACACGACACCACCGCAACGGCCTCGGCAACGTCTTCCTCAACTCTAACCCTACCACACACCCACCAAGCGAACATACCCTAGGTTCCCCCTCCCTCCCGCCGTCGGAGCGGCCAACGGAGAGAGAGGGGGAACAGGCGGCGCGCAAGGGAACCCTCGTCGCCTCCATAGATCGCCTCGTGCGATCCTACTTTTCCGGAGCGGAGCAAAAGCAATCGGCCGATCAAAAAACAAGTAACATTTCTGCATCTTACCAACTGATGCGTGTGGTTTCTAACGTGTTATTTTTTGCAGTTTTGCTAAAGCACATCTAGATATGCCATAAGTATTGCACATCTAAGTCCTATGTCATTGATCTTACGTCGAGATTCGTGTGGATATTTTTTTTTTTTTCTCTTTGTGCTTGATTCACTCATTTAGATGTGCAATAACTAGGGCACATCTAGATGTGCCGTAGACACACCTTATTTTTTGTGGTTAAGTAAACGCAATCCGACCCATTAGCGCGCCTCCGTAGGGCAGATCGAACTTTTTTTTAGTGTAGCCAGATCGAATTTAGGGTCGAATAGCCCACTTTGTCTATGTGTCCATGTGTTACCTGGTGACCAAAAAAATGTACAAAAACGTAAATCGTGACTTTCAAAACTGTAAAGCGTTCTCACCGTAAACACGAAATCGTGGGAGTCTGTGTCGTGAGATGCCCGTATTACCACGTACGACCACGTCTATGCAAAAACAATACTCAGAACGTAATGCCCATGATTTGTACGATATATTTTTGTAAACGACCCAAATTATGGAGACAAAAAAAGCACTGCGTCATCGGGGTCCCCGGCATGCCGCTTTCGGTGGGTGTCTGTGAAAACTAAAAAGACGTGATCCTGCCGGAAGGCGCGCGTCGCGTCCACTTCATGGGGGCCGGCGCGGGGGGTGAGCCTTTCACGTTTACCGTAGCGTCTGAAGATACGGTGATCGATTGCAATGGAGGGGCTATTCCTGCACCTCAGCCCGCTCGCACGGATGGCGGCACGGCCGGCATGCCCTCGCCGCGGTCTCAGACCAACGTCGACCACGAGTCGTCGCCCCCTACCTCTGTCGCCACCAGGGGCGGAGCCAGAATTTTGGTATAGGGGGGACCAAGTCAAGTTCATTTTTTCTGGAGCAAAAGTAAATAACTAGAACCTTGCTATACATACAATGAATTTTCGTCCAACACAATTAGTTGTTCGACATATGAAAATTTTGCATCACAAATAGGAACTTATATAATATAATTCGCATCATGATCACGATTATCTCAAGGACAGTACAAGATAGGATCGTACCATCAGAAATCACACAACCGAAACAAGTAAACAACAAAAAGCTGATGTATAAATTGAACAACAATACAAGACGGGAATTGAGATTATTAGATGATGTGATGTAGTGATGTGTTAAACCATGTGTCCTTGGCTAGTTCCCGTTGGTTAGATCCGAAAGATTTGGCAACTGAAGAAAGTTGCGTCATGCCGTCGCCGTAAGAATAGGATCAAGAGTAGCAGCAGGGCTGGGAGAGCAGAGGCGGCCGGGCAGGCTAGGGCACGGAACGGCTGCGGATATTTTTCTGCGTACTAATCACAGGAGAGCACAACACCCGAGGAGACTTGAGCCAATAGCCCAACCTGACTACTAGTGGGCTTCACATGGGCCTTATTTCCTTTCTAAACTTAACGCTTAGATAGGGGGGGGCAAGTATGTAGATATACGTGGGATTACATGCTTCGTATCGCTAATTAGACAGCATCGCTCGATCGTTCGGGGGGGCCAGGCCCCTGCTCGCCCCCCTTGTCTCCGCCACTAGTCGCCACCGAGGGATACGCGCGCCGTCAGAGGTGATGTGGCGCCCATCACTTGTGATCCAAATTCTGGCTTCCCATATTGATATTTCATACCTACTTGATCTTTTCTCAGAAACCGCAACGGCAGCTCCTGCAGCCGATCGACAATGGAGGGGGGAGGTCGGACCAACTCAATCCAGCGCGCCTTTAGCCTCACCGCGGAGAGAGGCTCGCCTGTCGTCTTCGAGCCGGCCATGGGTATGGTCTTCTCGTCAGAGCAAGAGGCGCACGAGTTTTACAACGCCTATTCTTGGGAAGTTGGGTTCGGGATCAAGCGGGGAAACAAGTATACCACGAAGCCCGCATGCTACAAAACAATGCAGGAATTCCTCTGCTCGTGCGAGGTGGGAAAAACTCTTGGATCATACACAGGGTTCCATTTTTTTATGCATTCTTTTGCTTTCGTTCCGCGCACGATAGAGCTTATTAGTGTGTTACATCCAACGCAGGGATCCAACAAGGAGGAGAACACAAAATCTGCTAGGACAAAATGCAAGGCTATGGTCAGGCTAAAGAGGACTGCAGATGATGGATGGTACTTCTCCACAGTCGTCCTGACCCATAACCACGAGCTTGCAGACACTGCCGGAGAGAAGAAGGTGTGGAAGTGCCACAATACCATTGACTCGTCCATCAAAGAACTGATCAAGCATATGCGGTCTAACAACATCCCTGTGAACAAGGTTTATGGTGTGATGTCCGATATACACGGGCGTCACGAAGAGGTTCCCTTCAGCAAGCGTTGTCTGAAGAATCTATGCGCAACCCTCGCACACGATTCAAGCCTCAACGACATCACGAAGACGCTCGATATATTCAGTAAGATGCAAGCACAAAACCCTGATTATTTTTACGCGGTGAAGGTCGACTAAGAGAGGCGTGTGCATGGCATTCTTTGGTGTCACTCGAAGAGCCGAGCTGACTATCATCTGTTTGGTGACGTGCTGACCTTCGACACCACTTATAAGAGTAATCTGTATGAGATGCCTGTGGGTCTTTTCGTTGGAGTGAACAATCACTACCAATCTGCGCTGTTCGGGTGTGTTATTCTCAGAGAAGAAACAGAAGACTCATTCAAGTGGGCATTTTCTACCTTTGTTGAAGCCAACGGCGGGAAGACGCCGTAGACGATACTCACAGGTACCAGGCAACTTGGTGTCATATTTGTCTGTATATAAGGCATGCATTCCTCCTTATAAATCCTGACTCGTTTGTTCTGTGAATTATCAGATCAATGCCGGCAGATGGAAGTTGCTATCACTCATACAATTCCCTCTACAGTCCACCATTTGTGTAAATGGCACGTTATGAAAAGTATAAAGGAGAATTTTGGGGCATTATATAAGAAAGGGACCCCATTCCAAATTGACTTTAATCGTCTCACGAATGAGATGATGACTGTCGATGAGTTCGACCGTGGATGGGCTTATCTAATGGACACCTATGGACTTGCTGGCAACAGGTACATGGCACATATATATGATTGCTGTGACAAATGGGCCAAACCCTACCTCAGCTCGAACTTCTGCGCCAAGATGTGTGGCACGCAACGTAATGAGTGCATGAATAATGTGCTGAAAAGCTATGTTTCGCTTTCAGCACCTCTCAACCGTTTTGTGCTGCAGTATAACAAGCTCATAGCACAGCGGTGCGAGGATGAAGACTTTGAGATGGCACACACAAAGAAGGTAAATAAATTTTTCATCGTAAACTCTCCGCCCCCCTAGCTAGTTTAGGTAACTCTCACTCTGATTGTATTCACTGTAGGGGCGTGCTTATATACATGCACAAGAGAGAGTACAAGAGGGAGGGAGAGAGATTACAACGGCACGAGGCCCACGATCAACTATACGTGCGGGACAAACGTGCGCATGCAGTTAGTGATCCTAGAGACCAGGACGTGGAGAGTTATCCTCCTGTACGTGATGGGGCTGGTGACGTGTTCCAACACCCCCCCGCAGCCACAACGTGGGGTTCGCGAACGTTGAGGCTGGAACGGAAGTCGTGGAAGACGGTCGTCGGCAGCCCTTTGGTGAAGATGTCGGCGAACTGCGAGCTTGTTGGAACGTGCAGGGCGCATATGTCACCGAGCGCCACGCGCTCACGCACGAAGTGGAGATCGATCTCGATATGCTTCGTGCATTGGTGTTGCACCGGGTTGCTGGACATGTAAACCGCGCTCACATTGTCACAATAGACCACCGTGGCGCGAGACGGAGTATGATGAAGCTCGGTGAGGAGTTGACGGAGCCAGACAGACTCGGCGACGGCGTGAGCGACCGCACGGTACTCGGCTTCCGCGCAGGAGCAGGAGACGGTGTGCTGCCTCTTCGACGACCAGGTGACGAGGTTAGGCCCGAGGAACACGCAGTAGCCGAAGGTGGACTTGCGGGTGTCGGGACACCCGGCCCAGTCAGCGTCGGAGTAGGCCACCAGCTCGGTAGTGGGGGCACGATGAAGCTGAAGACCAAGGTGCGTTGTGCCGCGAAGATACCGAAGAATCCGTTTCACGAGCTGGAAGTGGCAGTCGCGAGGGGCATGCATGAAGAGGCAGCACTGCTGTACGGCGTAGGAGAGGTCAGGGCGGGTCAGTGTAAGGTACTGAAGCGCCCCGGCCAGTCTGCGGTAGAGCGAGGGGTCGTGGAAGAGCTCCCCGGTGGCAGTAGACAACTTGGCGAGGGTGTCGACTGGAGTGGAGAGCGGCTTGCAGTTGAGCATGCCGGCCCGATCAAGGATCTCGAGGGCATACTGTTCCTGGGAGAGAAACAGCCCGTGGTCGGTGGTGGTGAAGTTAATCCCCAGGAAATGATGGAGAGTGCCAAGATCCGTCATGGCAAACTCGCGGTGCAAGGCCCGAATGATGGAGTCGAGGGCAGCACGCGAGTTGGCGGTGAGGATGATATCATCCACGTACAGGAGCAGGTAGGCGAGCCGACCCCTGCGGCGAAGGATGAAGAGCGAGGAGTCAGCCCGCGAGTCGACGAAGCCGAGCGTGCGGAGGTGAGCGGTGAACCGGGCGAACCAGGCGCGCGGCGCTTGTTTGAGACCGTACAAGGAACGGTTCAACCGGCACACATGGGACGGCGAAGTAGAGTCGACGAAGCCGGACGGTTGGTGACTGTAGACGGTTTCGTCGAGATGGCCGTGGAGGAAGGCATTCTTCACGTCGAGCTGATGGATAGGCCACGATTGCCCCGCAGCGACGCTCAAGACGGTGCGGATGGTGGCCGGTTTGACAACCGGACTGAAGGTCTCGCCGTAGTCCATGCCATCTTGCTGAGTGAAGCCGCGGAGCACCCATCTTTCTTTGTACCGCGAGAGGGAGCCATCAGGATTGAACTTGTGCCAAAATATCCATTTGCCTGTAACAACGTTGGCACCTGCAGGACGAGATACTAGACACCAAGTTTTATTCCGAGTCAGTGCATTAAACTCTTCGAGCATAGCATTGTACCAGTTAGGGTCTTTGAGGGCCGCTCGGTAGGAAGAGGGAATGGGGCTGAGCGTAGGAGAGGAGGCTTGTAGGGAGATGATCTGTTTTGGTTGGGAGAAACCGGTCTTGCTGCGGGTGCGCATGCCATGCAAATTCGTTGGTGGCTGGATGGCAACAGCTCGTGGGGGAAGGGGAGGGACGGGGCGGGCGGGAGGATCAGCAGCCGCAAAGGGACTGGTGGGGCTGCTGGTGGGTGGCCCAGATGGCGCGGGGTTGGGGGACTGGACGCACGGGGTTGGGGGCGCGGGGTTGGCTGTTGGTGTGGGAGGCGCGGGGGTTACGTGCATGGGAGTGCATGGCGGGGGTGGCGCGGGTGGAGTGCATGGCGGCGATAGCCCCGAGGTGGGGGAGGGCGGCTGAGTGGAGCCGATCCGCGTGGATCCCGCGGAGGATCGCGGGTGGTATGGGTACGAGGTAGGTAAGGCTCGGGGTTCGGGGAGGATTTCGATGCCAGGATGCGCTGTGGCGGGCAGGGGTGAGGGTCGGGGTGTGGCAGGTGCTGGGAAGTAAGGAAATTGCGTCTCATCAAATGTGACGTGCCGAGAAATAATGACCTTGCGAGAAACGAGGTCAAGGCAGCGGTAGCCTTTGTGCTCGAGGGGGTACCCGAGGAAGACACATCGGGATGACCGGGGGGCGAGTTTGTGAGGGCTGGTGGCTAAGGTATTGGGAAAACATAGACACCCAAAGGCTCGTAGATGGTCATAGGATGGTGGGTGTCCGAGGAGACGAAAGTATGGAGTGTCAGAGTTAATGGCCGTGGAAGGACGCCGGTTAAGGAGGTGGGTGGCTGTATGGAGGGCTTCGACCCAGAATGGTGGTGGAAGATTGGCATGAAGAAGAAGAACGCGAAGGATGTCGTTCGTGGTGCGAATTAGGCGCTCGGCCTTTCCGTTTTGCGCAGATGTATGTGGACAGGACAGGCGAAAGGAGGTGCCGTATCTAGAAAAGAGGTCTCGGAGAGAGGTGGAAAGGAATTCACCGCCGTTGTCACATTGCACGCATTGGATGTGGACATGAAACTGCGTGGAAACGTACGTGTGAAAGCGGTGTAAGACGTCCGCGGTGTCGGATTTGTTGCGTAGGGGGAAGGTCCATGAGTAATGGGTGTAATCGTCAAGTATGGTAAGATAGTATTGGAAACCCAAAAAACTACTAACAGGAGAAGTCCACAAATCACAGTGTATTAATTGAAATGGCGCAGTAGTTTTGGAGTGCGAAGAGGAAAAAGGCAGCCGGGGCTGCTTGCCTAACTGGCACGAGGAACAAACATGAGTTTTGGCCGTGCCATTATTACATGATGAAAGGAAATCTCGAGCTAGAATGGAAGTAGTCTTGGAGCTGGGGTGTCCCAAACGCTGATGCCATACGTCGCCAACCACCGGAAGTGCTGCTTGGATCTTTGAGTCGTGGAAGAATGGGTACAAGTCGTCGTGGCTACTGGACCTCATGATGATCCGTCGAGTGGCTAGGTCCTTCACGGTGAAACCAAAAGGGTCAAATTCAATACTACAAGAATTATCGATAGTAAAACGACGGACGGATATTAAGTTTTTGATGATGGTGGGAGAGATAAGAACATCATTGAGGGAGAAGGAAGAGAGAGAGGTGGAACCAACGGCCGTAACAGGGAGACGGGAACCATCACCAACAACTATGCCCTGAGATTGATGCCATGACGGAGAACAAAACTTAGTGAGAATGTCTATCTTACCAGCCACGTGAGAAGAGGCGCCGATGTCCAGGAACCAGTCCTGGCCGCCGCCGGCGTTGTGCTACTGCGTTGACAGGTTCTGGAGGGCGGCATAGAGCTGGTTGTACTGCTCCCAGGTGTGGCCGCTGCTTGGTGGTGAAGGGGTGGCGACGGGGTACGCCTGATGGGCTGGCGGCGGTCGCGGCCCGAGGACACCAGCTGCGTTCGGCGTGGCCCAGGGCGCCCGCGGATGCTGGAGCGCCGGGGCGGGGATCATGGCGCCGTAGGGGGCGAAGTAGCCCGCCTGGATCGTCGGGGCCGTCGGTGGTGGTCCACCGTGGCCGGAGGAGGAGCCGTCTGTGTTGGAGCCGCGGCCATGGCCGCGCCCACGCCCGCGCCCGTGCCCGCCCCTGTTGCCGGTGTTGGGGGTCGCGGGAGCCTTGCCCCTGTCGGAGGAGGGGCGATCAGTGGGAGTGGAGCCGCCGCCGGTGCCCGTGTTGATGGTGAGGGCGGTGGCGGTGGCCTCCGGACGCCCATCCAGACGGGCCCGCTCGTTGAGGGAGATCTCCTCCATGAGGAGCCGAGAGCGGGCCTGGATGAAGTTGGGGAACGGCGACTGCATCGGGAGCAACATCGCCATGACGTGAAACTTGCGGTTGAGGCCGCAGATGAGCTGCAGGGTTAGGGTTTGATCGGAGATGCGCTTGCCCACGTCGCCGAGCGCGTCGGCAGCGTTTTGAGACGCCGGCTGTACTCAGCAATCGTGAGATCACCCTGGACAAGATTGCGGAACTCGGCGCCGAGGATGACCACATGCCCGGGCAGGTTGTCCATGAAGAGGACGTAGAGCTGAGACCAGATGTCGTGGGCGGAGCTATCGGGGGACGCGACAACGTCCATGAGGTCCTCGTCGACCACACCGTGCAGCCACAGCACGACGGTGAGGTCGTCGTTGCGCCACACGGCACTCTGTGTGAGCGGCTCGGTGGCGATGTCGAGGTGGTGCTGCACTTCATGTTTGCAGGCAATAACATAGAAAAGCTGACGCCACCGAGAGTAGTTACTGGACTCAAGCTGCAGCTTGGAGGAGAAATAGTGCGCGATGGAGGGAGGCAGGCCGAGCGTGGAGGAGGGGCCGGCGTCGGAGGTGCCGGGCGCGAGGCGAGGGACGATGGCGCCGCCCGTGCCACCGAGCGCAAGGCGTCGAACAGGAGTGCTGCCCGCGGTGCGGAGGATCCCCGTGGTAGGCTTAGGGTTGGGGAGGACAGCGCGCAGGGCCGAGGACGACGAGCAAGGAGCCGCGGCCATCACAGGAACATCAGGCACGGGTGGGGCGGAGGTCGGCGAGGCGGCGGCCGGTGTGGGAGGCACGACGCGAGCAGTGTTCGGGAGGAAGGGGTTGGACTTGGGCGAGTCGAGATCCGTCGAGCGGGTGCGGCGGAGGAGGTGGTTCATTGCGGAAGTAGGGAGAGGATCGGAAGATGCTCTGATACCAAGCTAGTTTAGGTAACTCTCACTCTGATTGTATTCACTGTAGGGGCGTGCTTATATACATGCATGAGAGAGAGTGCAAGAGGGAGGGAGAGAGATTACAACGGCACGAGGCCCATGATCAACTATACGTGCGGGACAAACGTGCGCATGCAGTTAGTGATCCTAGAGACCAGGACGTGGAGAGTTATCCTCCTGTACGTGATGGGGCTGGTGACGTGTTCCAACACCCCTAGTGGTTCATTGTTTGGAATCTTCTTAATGACTTGTGGTTCCCATGGTTTCTTACAGGATGGTAAGGTCCTCCATACAAACTTTCCTATCAAGCGTCGCGCGTCCAAGGTTTACACGCGCTCCTTGTTCAAGTTGTTCTCCGTTGAGTTGTTCGAGTCTGGTAGTTACCTCGTTCAAGGGCCGCAATTAGATGGACGTGTTGTCATGGAGCACGTGGACTCGAGTCGCCGTGCTCACTGGTGTAAGGTTAGCTATGAGATCATGGTTGACCGCGAGAGCGATACCTACAGTTGCGAATGTGCCATGTTTGAGCACATGGGTATCCTTTGTCGGCATGCTCTGAAGGTATTTTTTTTACCATAAACATTTCCAATCACATTTGATCCACCCTTAGTATACGATAAATTTGATCCAATTGCTCTCCCCATTTCAGGTGATGGTGCACGTTGGTGTGTGCCGAATCCCTAGTCATTACATTTTGAAAAGGTGGAGTAGGGATGCCCGTGATGTTCTTCCTGATCACTTAAAATGTTATCAGAAGGACTCGGACCTGGGGGTGTCTAAGACTTTTAGGCACAACATTTTATATGTGCGTGCTCTGCAGGTTGTCAAGCTTGGCAATATGAGCGTCCCGCTCTTCAACCACGCCGTGCAGCGACTGCTAGCCCTGGAGAAAGAACTGAATGCCATGGCTGAGGAAGAAGTAGAAAACAAATCAGCTGGCTTGTGCGGGTCCGAAACTTTGAGGTGCACGTCTCCTGCTACCCTTTCTGAAGAAATTCCGAACTCAGGGGCATATGCCGGTGAAGCTGCGCCCCCTGATCTCATGTTTGAACCGGTCGACGTCCCTTTGCCACCACAGAGAATGCCCCCTGACCTTGCGTCTGATCCGGTCGATGCGCCTTTGCCGCCGCAGAGAAGGCCCTCTCATGGTCGTCCAAAATCTCAGAGGATGAAATCGGTGCTAGAGCAGAAAGGGAAGAAGCCAGTGGCGACCTGCGCCGTGTGCGGTTCTGAAGAACACCATACCGAGGAATGTGAATGTCTGCAGATGCCTGAGCTCAGCGATAGCAGTGAAGACAGCGAGCCTAAACATCCGGACCCCGCATCGTCAGGTTCGTGTGTTCGTAGGGCGCAACCGATGAGGCCCAACAAAAGGCAGTCTAAAACTGAAGCTTCAGATGTGTGTGTCAGTAAGACTGCCGCTGCACCATGGTTTTCTCGAGGAACAATGCAGCATCATGGTCTCCGCCACAATGGGGCGTGTTCGTCGGCTAATGCCATTGATCACACACCAAAGATGAAGCCTCCCGCTCCACCACGCAGATGCAGTGTCTGTGGCAAGAAAGGACACTACAAATCTTCTTGCCCTAATCACGATGCTAGTCCAAAGCCGGCCCAAACTCGTCGATGCAAAAAATGTGGGATCGAAAAGCACAACTCCAGGACCTGCACTGTGCTCCCCCAATTCAAACGACCTCGTCGCGGAGACTAGATACAAACTGGACACAACTGCCTTGCTTTACATCTTTCTTCTAGTTCTTTGATCAGCATCAGACCATGGTATTGGGTGCCGAACTGAGTTGTTGTTTTTATGAGATCTCTTGTTTTATCAACCGCAACTGTGCTTGAATATTTTTATCCTTGCCATTGTTGTATTATGCATGACCGGCTTGACCAAATACTTTGTATTGCTTGCACTTAGTTCTCTGAAGTTAAATGCCTAAAACATATTTGTGTCTACTGTGATGGCCCATCAGAATTCATCTAAGTCTTGTTTGAAGGGCGTCGTTCTGGAAACAGGTAGTCACCTGTGTCCAGATTGGATGGCGCAAGAGCAAGGGAAAAAATATTATGCATATCTTTCCACCTCGTCTATGCACTTGTCTCCAGCTTGGAGAAACATAATGGTTCAGAACTTTGGAGATTGTAACTTTGGAGATCCAATAAAGAGCAGAACTCGGACAATAGACAGATTGGTATTTTGAGACTGACTGCATTTAGATTCCAGGGTTCAGACAAATAGCTCCCCCCGGTCGCTTTGACAAGGAGTGATGGTCGTAGTGTCTCTGTGCGAATACAGGAAGTTTGACTAGCTAAACTAGCTGGTACATGAACTTACCTAGGTAATACAGTAACTTATAGCTAGCTAGTACTCCACGCGCACCGGTGTCCGTATTACTTCTGTTCACATAAACGTGCTTGTGCAGTGCAGAAACCGCGGAAAACCGACAACTTCAGACTGAGTGCTCGTTTCCATATCTCTGTCCATTGCCATTTCACTGCTGCAACCACAACTTGCAATGACTGGTCAAAACGCGGCAGCTTGCATGATTAGGCGTAGCACCACAAAGGCAACTAATAAAGTGAAAAGAAAATCTGCAATTTGTTAAGTAAACTAGCAGTGAAGCACCTAAAGTTGCTCTGAAGAATGGATGGCACTTGTACCGTTCAGAAACTTCAGAAAAAATGGACGAGACCACATGTGCTCCACATGCAGAAAATTCTGAAACGTCCCCGGCTTTCTCCGTTTTGGCTTCAGGTTCCAAAGATGCTGCTAGCATCATTGCACATGGAGCCTTGTCCCCTCCTTGTACTCACGTACAGCAGCATGGACCGCTGCATGCTGACAGTTGCATAGCTTTTCTCTGACACATGGGCTGCAAAACACACCACAAACACCTCTTTAGTTTAACCCTCACATGGTCAGCATAGATCACGGCGCATGCATTGTGTGGCTATGATAGCTATGTCCCTAGCAAGCTATGGTAGGCACAATTTTGCCTATATATATATGGAGAGATTTGTGCGAGTGACATGCCCTCAAGTTGCTTATGTTTTGCTTAAATGTTGATTTATTTCCGTTTCGGTGAATTTCGAGCAAACTCAATATGTCCTATTTTTAGGCAAGGTCATGCCAAAATTTTATATATATGACTTTGAAGCATGCATTATTTATTTCAACCCTTTTGCTTGTTATACTATGCAGTCGGTCATCAAGGTGAGTGGATGGAAGGTGGAGCGGTACATGCAATCCGCGGTGATGGACATGTATGCAAATAATCGAACTAGGATTAGATGTCCGTGCGCAAGATGCAAGGAAGGATTCCTTTTGGACCCTTTTGATCGTGGCACTTTGAAGGCGCACCTGCTGATGAATGGTTTCATGGATGACTATACTCAGTGGATAAATGAAGAAGATGATGCTGAGGAGGACGTCCACATGGCAGGGAATAACGACATGGGGCTAGACGAAGAGATGACCAGTCGACAAGAAGATGATGGCGCCGGACATGTCAGCGGGGAAGAGTCCGGAAATGACGATGGCGACAGAGAAGATTCCGGACACGGCGAAGAAGAGTCCGTACATGGCGGAGAAGAGGCGGCGGTCACGCCGCAGTCTTCGATGCTACTAAGTGCAGTCGTGCAGGACCCTCATGTTCGAGACCTCCTTCGCAAGAGTACGCCTAGCGAGAGAGCTGCTTCTAGAGAGGAGGCCAAGCTGGCGCAACTTGAAGTAGACTCGAAGACTCCATTGTATGACGGTTGCGATCCCAAGGTGACCCGCTTGAGTTTCACGCTCAAACTTCTAAAGACGAAGGCCAAAAACAAAAGGACAGACATAAGCCTCAATTTGCATTTGAAGTTTCTACATAATAAAGTTCTTCTCGCGGGGAACCTGTGTCCTACTAGCGTCGAGGAGGCCAAGAAAATTGTTTGCCCTTTTGATTCGCCGCACATTAGGTACCACGCATGCATCAATGATTGCATCATTTATCGGGGGGAGCACACGGAAAAAACTAGCTGTCCAGTGTGCAATGCTTCTCGATACAAGAAGGCAGGAAATAAAGCTCCCCAGAAAGTTGTATGGTACTTTTCGATCACTCCCCGTCTGCAGCGGTATTTCATAGATCCTAAGGAAGCAAAGCTCATGCGTTGGCACACGGAGAGGAAGAAGCCCGACAATGGAGATGATCCGAGGCTGAGACACCTCGTAGATGGTTGCCAGTGGAGAGCATTCAACATCGTATATGGATTTGTTGCAGAAGATCCAAGGAACATAATGCTTGGTGCGAGTATCGATGGCATTAATCCGTTTGGAAACCAGAACACCAACTACAACACATGGCCCATGTTTATATGGATGTACAACCTCCCCCCATGGAAGTGCATGAAGACAAAGTACATACACATGTGCATGCTAATTCAAGGGCCAAAACAATCGGGAAATAGTATTAACCTATATATGGGGCTTCTGCAAGAGGAGCTAGACACATTATGGAAAACACCGGCATCGACATGGGACGCGAGCAAAGGAGAATATTTCCATATGAGAGTCACGCTGATGACGATGGTGGACGACTATCTTGGTTATGGGTACACCTCAAGCCAGGTGTGCCACGGATACTGCGGATGCACGAGGTGCATGTCTGATACAACGTCTCAGCAGCTGACGTCAATGGAAGATGGTGGGTCCGGGAAAATCGTGTACATGGGGCATCATAGATGGCTCGAGAAGGATGACCCGTGGAGAAAGCATGGAGATCTATTCAATGGATTGGCTGAGCTTCGAGGACCTCCATGTAAGAGGAGCGGCGCCAAAATCGATGAGCTGTTGAGAAACTGGGAACAATGCCCCGCGCCGGGAAATATCAAAAAGGCGTCGGAGCCACTGCTAAAGGTATGGAAAGCAAGGTCTGTTTTCTGGGACTTGGAGTACTGGCCCAATCATGACACGCCTCATTCCCTTGATCCAATGCATATTATGAAGAATATCCTCAAGAGCTTGCTTGGCACACTGATGAACATGCTGGAGAAGACCAAGGATGGGCTGAAGGCAAGGAAAGACTTGGAAGATTTGCAGATCAGGAAAGATCTCCACCGTAAAAAGTTGATGGAGGAGACGGAGACAAAGACAGAGGAGGGGGAAAGGGGCAGAAAAGTCAACAAGAAGGATGAGAATTGTTGCCTCTTGCTTCACATTAAGTGTGAAGGAGATCGATCAATTCATTAGTTCCTTATGGGAATCAAAGTCAGTTCCGGTTACTATGGGAAGATAAGCAGATTTCTAGACCCCAAGAAGAAAAGGTTTAGCGGGATGAAGTCTCATGACTGTCACGTCATGATGACGCAGATACTCCCGGTTGCCATTAGTAGGATAATGGAGAAGCACGTCCGTGACACGCTTACTGGTCTCTGCAACCTATTTGATGTTATATCTCAAAGTCCATAAGTGTGAAGCAGCTCTGAAGGCTACATGAAGAGATCATTGTCATACTATGTGAGCTTGAGATGTACTTCCCGCTCGCGTTCTTTGACGTCATGGTGCATCTGTGTGTCCACATCGTGGATGACATTATCGACCTTGGGTCGACATTCCTTCACAGCATGATGCCGCTCGAGAGGATGAATGAGGTCATCAAAGGATTCGTCCATAACATGTCCCCTCCCAGAGGGAGCATCGTCTAGGGTTATCTGACGCATGAGTGTGTCTCCTTTTGCAAGAATTATATAAGCGTCAGAGACCCTGTTGTTGGTTTTCCCGTCAAGAAGCACGATGGGAAGCTCGAAGGAGATGGTCACAACAACGGCCGGAGGGAATTACATGTGGACTACTCAGATCGACGAAACGACTTTGATAGGGATAACTTAGTAGTGCTACAACACCTAGATGTGGTAGATGATTATGTGGCACAGCACAAAGAAACCATCGCAAAGAAGTACCGTGATAAGGGGATGCTCAAGACGGAAGACGAAGTTACTGTAGAGCACAACGCCACTTTCTTGCGTTGGTTTAAACATCAAGTTCTTGAAAATCCCCCGGAAGAGGGCAGTTCGGACGGATTTCTCATACACGCCTTAGCACATGGCCCCGCACCCAAGCTCGCGACCTATCAGTCATACGGTATCAATGGGTACACGTTCTACACAGAGGCCCAAGACATGGATAGTGATTACCAAAACTCCGGGGTGACAATTCAATGCGTGACCGACGCCAACAGCACAACTGAAAGATTCTACGGAAGGGTCGAAGAGATCTGGGAGCTTGACTATGCTGGAATGCACGATGCGAGGATGTTCCTGTCAGATGGGCCAAGGACGTCATAAGAGAAAACAAGTATTTCACCACCATGTCTATACCCAACGCGAAGAGCACTCCCATGAACGTTAACGTCATCACCAAAAATGAGCCATGGGTACACGCTAAGCACGTGACACAATGCTTCTTCATAACCGACCAGGCCAATCCCAGCCGTGTTGTCGTGAGGAGATCCAAAAGGAGCATCGTCGGAATGGATGGAGTCGCCAACAAGGAAGACTACGACCAATACGGCAAACCAATGAGGGAAGATGACGATGAGGATGAAGCATACGTGAAAAGAAGAATCAATACTACATTGCGTAAGAAAGATCGTACTCCATGGCTCCGGAAAAGTCACAAGGAGGGGCTCAATTACTCAGCAACGAACAAGAAAGGGAAGAAGCTCAATGTGAAACGTCGTCGACGCAGCTTATCAGAAACCTATATATATATATATATATATTGTGTACACACTTACGTAACCGTTATCGGTCAACTGATATGTCACCACCACATGCATGGTTCCGGTGATATTCGCGCAGTGGGAAAAGAAAAAGAAAAGGAAAATAATGAAAGAAAAGAAAGCTAAAAGAAAAGGGAGAAAGTAGTACAAAAGAAAAGAAAAGTAAACAGAAAAGAAAAGGAAAGGAAAATAATAAAAGAAAAGAAAACTAGAAACCAGAAAAGGAAAATAAAAAAAATAATTGGAACACTTAGCAGTAGTGCTGGATCCTGAACCAGCGCTACTACTATGTGCCATTAGCAGTAGCGCTGCTTTACTACCCAGCGCTATAGCTAATTATTTTAGAATTAAAAAATAGAAATTGGAACAGTTAGCAGTTGCGCTTGTTTAGGACAAGCGCTATAGCTAAGTTAGCTATAGCGGTTGTTTCTAAACCAGCGCTGCCGCTATTTTGAGTTAACCCCTCGCCGAGCGGGCTCAAAATTTCACCTAAGTCCCATCCCCCCTCACCCTGTCTCCACCGTTGCCCCTGTCCGCCGTCGTCGCACCTCGGCCCGTGCCCGCCCTCGTCGCCCGTGCCCACCGCTCTGACCTCCTCCTCATCTGTGCGGCCACTCCATCCTCCTCGTCTGCGTCGCCGCCGCTCCGGCCACCTCTCCCCCCGCTCTTTGCTCTCTGCCCTTCAGGTACCCCCTCCCCTGACCTCCTCCTCTCTCTGCTCTCTTCTCTCTCTATGTTTTGCCGGAATTAGAACCCTAGTTAGATGAAACCTAGGAGATGAACCCTAGTTAGTTTAGGGCAATAGCAAATTAGTTTAATTAGGGCAGTAGCAAATATGTTTAGGGCAGTAGCAAATTTAGTTTAGGGCAGTAGCTAATTATAGTAAATTAGCAAAAAATAGCTATTAATAAAAACAGTAGCATTATAGCTATAAATAAAAAAATAGCTATAAAAACAGTAGCAAATTTTGTAGGTATATAAAATAGCTATAAATTAAAATTAGCTAGGCAATTTTTGTAGGTATATAAAATAACTATAAAAATAAAATAGTAGAAAAACAGTAGCTCCCTTCCTATAAATAAAGAACAGTAGCAAATGTTTAGTGAGATCATTTTGCAAAGGTTTTTGGTGTTTGAAAAGACCACTATTTTGCAATGTTTAGTGAGGTCATTTCACTATGTGCTCCTATGGTGCTCATATGTCATTGATGTTATATGATTTTGCAATGTTGGTTGAATGTCGAAGAATATCCGAGTGACCTATGTTTTGCCGGAATGTTGATTCATTTCCGTTCCGGCAAATTTCAGGCGCTCCATATGTCCACTTTTTAGCAAAGTTCATGCCGAAAATTTCCGTGATTTTCGGCATGACTTGTACTAGAAACTAGGACATATGGAGTACACGGGATTTGCCGGAAGGGGAATGAATCAACATTCCGACCAAATATAGGCCCCTTTTTTCTCTTCATTATGTCTTTTATTTACAATTGTTGAATAGGAAACATGTCTGCCAACGTTGAAGTCGCGGGTGGTTCTGCTCGCCTTGAAGACCCCATCGAGGCAGCAAATCACTATTTAGATTACCTGGACGAACACCAGATGGGGTTGCATGGTGGCGGCAGTGGCACCTACGCCACCGCCGACACCGGCACCGGCACCGGCACCAATACCACCCCCGAGACCGGCAACGATGCTGTCGTAGCCGGTAAAGCAACGAAGAAGAAGAGGACATGAAGACGAAACGAGCTTGGCATTGGACAAATTGTGGTCACGGAGATGCACCCCAAGAATTTAGAGCCAACGGCGCCGGAGGAAGCGCGCAAGTGCTGGGGCAATCAACTTGGATGCATCCTCTGGGAAACCACCAACATCAACGATGAGAAGTTGAGGCTCATACCACATATGGAGAACATGCTCCTAAAGAAGTTGCACAATAGGTTCTTGTTCCCCGGCCAGAATGAAGAAGAATATAAAGATCCGTGGGAAGACATCGCCATGACAAAGATAAACGACAAGGCGATGGTGACGTTCACCAATGACTTGTCCGCCTGGAAAGTTCGGGTGAAAAAAGCAATTGCGAAGAATGAACCGTGGTCCAAGATTCAGGCTGATAATCCATCAGTAACGGAAGAGGACTTTTCAAAATTCAAGGAGAATTGCGGTAAAGAAAGTGTCAAGGCAAAGTCGGAGAAAATGAAGGCGCTCCAGGCCAGGAACACGCCTCCCAACCGCCTCGGAAGCCGTGGTTACGAGGGGAAGAGGCACGTATGGGCCAAGGAGGACGCTGAACGTGAAAGTCATGAAAGCCCAGACCCTTTGGCGGAGTTCACCGACCCGCTAGAGCATGACTAGATTAGGGCCCGGTACAAGTGGGACAAGGAAAAAAAGATCTTTTACATGGACCCGAACACGAGGGAGTTCATGAGACTTCTGGTAATTATTATATTACCACATTATCATATTAGCTTACAATCAATTCGACTGCAAGTTTTGTCACATTAGTAAACCATCCACATTCCTTTTGCAGAAAGAGCAGCACCAAAAGGCAGCTGAAAGCGATGAGTCGTCACAGTCGTCGGCGAGGCCCAAGTGGGACACCCATTCAACCGGGCCCTGAACATACTAAAAAAGGTCCCGGTGGACAAGTCGCCGTCCTATGGACGTGTGCACGGCGTCGGAGATGGCGCCTCATGGAAGACGTGCTACCTTGAGGAGCCAGAGGAAAGAAGGAAGAGACGGTCGGTCGTCACTCAGCAAAGCATCGACGAGAAGGTCGCGATTGCTGTCAATAAGACCAAAGCTGAGACCAAAGAAAAGTTGCTCGGGGTCGTCAGCGCAGCCGTCACTAACGCGGTGGTCAGCTTGCTTCCGGCACTTTTTGATTTCACAAAGAACAATCCAAATGCACGGCCGGTGGAATTTCCCATTCCCAGCTTTGTCGGGAGCAATTCGGCGAACACCACAACACCAGCACCTTCTCAAGCAAATGCAAAAGGTCCCGCTCCTGTTCATAGCAGGTCGACCTCCGTCTCTTGCATGCTCAGTGGGCCTTCATCGCTAGCTGAGCTCGACGCCCTCATGGTAATTACGCATAATACCCTTTTCACCAACATGTCTATAGTCTTCCGTTTCAGTTGCCTTTCGGATGTTTGACGTCACAGACATGTCTCCTTCGTAGGCCGATGACACCCCGTGCACCCTACTCTATGACATCAAGGGCCAGAAGGTGGTCGTGGGAAAGGCAACGATCATGAAGCTGAAGGACCGCATGTTCCACAACCGAGAGATGCCCGATGGCATCTTCAAGGTTAACGTGCCCAGTGTCGTAGCGGGCTTTGAGGATTTGCCTCCTCCGATACCAGTCGATGACAACGAGACCCCTAAGATGATTGGCGCATGCAAGAGCTGGTTCTTGCCTTGGACAAAGTCTCTTATTCATCTCAAGGCGCCCAGTATCACGCCAACGCCACCTTCTCAAGAAGGTATGAACACCACCCCACCTACCACATTACATGCATCTGTCGTGGCGAGTGATAGCGGACGACACGAGAGAGAGCCTCCATTAGTGCCAGATGATGTAGCCTCCGCTGTTAAAGAAGCAAATGTTGATGATGACGTGGAGGAGGATGATGATGATGACCCAGACAAGTATTTCAATACCGCCTATAATGATGGAGGATTGATGGCTCAGGACGGCGAAGACTCAGGCTATGAGCGTGGAGATGATGACTTGATGTTGCCTGATTTGCCGGAGTCGGAACGTCCTAAAGCGGAATGCAAAAAGTCTCTCTTCAAGCGATCCTCGTAGGAGACGCCTCCAGATGCCGCATGTACCTAGCAACCCCCCGAGGCCCGTCCACTGATTAGCCCGATGACACTGGGGGTGGTGGTTAGGGAAGGTATGGTGGGCTCACTACCGCCACCCACCAAGAAGCAAAGGAGGAGACCGGACAAGAAAGGCCCTAAAGGCGCCAGAGCTGCTTCAAGCAGCCAGCTGCCTCTGAAGCCCTGGGTGGTAGACAAAATACCTTTCCAAGGTGCAAAGCACTTCCATGTTGCCGGTGAGCTGATCCTACATGCCAAAGTGCTAGAGCACCTAGTGAACAATGATCTAAGGAGACTGCATGAAGATGTGCTAGCCAGAGAGAAAAGCCTTCTGGTCACGGAAAAACCAGGATACCCGCTTTACGCGGCTCAGGTGCCGGGTGGGAAGTTGTACGTCGAGAGATGGCCCGCAAATAAGTTCATCATGTGATTTGACTACATCTACAACATGTTCCACATGACCAAGCTGGATTTCCAGTTCATCTGCATGCATGCGCTGTATCTGAACTACTTCATCAGGGTCGACAACATCAAATATATCTGCGTCGCGGACCTGTTCTATATGCACGAGAGCTTCTTGGTAGTTTGCAAAGAGCACCGTGACTATGTGAGAAAGTACCACGGCAAATTCATGATCACTAATAAGGACAAGGAAGTGATTCTCTTGCCTTATGATCCCACATAAGTCATCCGCACATATCCTTTCGTAAGTGTTAACCATTCCTTTGTAAGCTTGGAGGCTAATTTGAGGTGTACTTAATTTGCGCAGCGGGGGGGGGGGGGGGGCGTCCTCATCATTCTGTCCACAGAATACTCCCATGCGATGTACTTGGACTCATGAAAGAACCTTAGGAAAAAGGATTACAAGCACATAAAGAGTGTTCTCGATAGTGCCCTATTAACCTTCAGCCTGTCTGGTGGATATATCAAGGTGAAAAAGTATAGGAATCACGGGCTGGCTTTCGGTCATAAGACCGACTTCTGATGCATCCAGCAACCGCACACCAGTATGGCTGATGGATTCTACCTCATGCATCACCTGCTCGAGTATAGAAGGGATAATCAATGCCTTCGCATGCCACCTACTATACCAACGATGCCGAGATTGTCAGCTGGGACACAAGCATAGGAAGGACATCGGATCATCGAATCAGAGCTGAGTTTTATCACGTATAGTGTGAACTTGCCCAAGTGATAATGAAGCAGGTCCTTGAACCAACAGGGATGTTCTACCATGGTCCAATCACGCGGGAAGATGTCCGAGCACTGCTACTCACTTAGCGTCTGGACCTGAAGCCTTTCAAGAAGCTCAATGCTTCTTCCCTGACTATGAAGATTGGACCGCCGACGTGGAGGACTGATTGTTGATGGAAATGTGTCACTACTGTCTTTCTATGGCAAAACTTTGAATTTATGCACGACGAAACTATGTGATGTAACTAAACCATGGTCCTGAACTAGCATAGATCGCTCTAGTTAATTAGTTTGGGTATGAGGAACTTTGTCATTTATGTTTACTATTGGTTGCTTGTATTTTGCTAATTATGCCTCCTTGTTTTTTAAGTACGTTGTGTTGCATATTATCGTTCAATTCATCAACTCATGATGCAGGTAAAGAGATCAGAGATGGCAAAGGACTACTACGCCGTGTACGTTGGGAGGGTTCCAGGAGTCTTTGACCACTGGCCAGCCGCTCAGGCCCAGGTGCACAGGTACCCGGGTGCTAGCCACAGAGGGTTCGACAGCAGAGTCGAAGCGGAAAGTAGTTACTTGAGGTGGACACTCCAGCATGAGCAGGGGCGGGACCACCGGTACTACATAGTCGCGCTCTTGCTCATGCTGATCGCTCTTCTCTTCTACATCATGGTCTAGATAGAGATGGTGAAACTTGGGTGTGCGCCATGACCATGCAGTTGCACTTATTCGAGACATGACATGATCGCACTTGTGTATCGCTATTTTCAAGATGTGATGATATTTGTGTTGAATGATGATGATGATGATGATGATGGTATGACGAAACTACTGTATGTCTATGATATGATGAGAATAGTGTGTGTTTAGTATGATCTGATGAAACTATTGTATAGAGTCTGTATAAATACATCACAAATATGTAGAGGGGACAAATCTGTGAAAGCAGGAACATTAGCAGTAGCACTGGAAAGAACCTAGCAGTAGTGCTGGCTTAGCAGCAGCGCTTCATGTGAACAAGCGCTACAAAGAGTTATCAGTAGCGCCGGTCCTGCAAGCGCTACTGCTAACAATACTTACTAGTAGCGCTGCCCATAAAACTGCTACTACTACAACTTAGCTCTAGCGCGCTAGCAGTAGCGCTGGACCCAGCGCTACTGCTATGCATATTTCAAGTGCTACTACTAGGGTTTTCCCGAGTAGTGTGTTGTTATTTGTGTGCAGGTGATGTTGACGTTGTGTTGCTTGGTTCTCCTACTGGTTCGATAACCTTGGTTTCTTCACTGAGGGAAATACCTACCGTCACTGTGCTGCATCATCCCTTCATCTTTGGGGAAATACCGACGTAGTCCTAGCAGACATGAGCTTTTCTGACGCTATAACCAGAGAGCAATCAAAAGGAATTGCTGGCACCATTTCCGGGGAGGATCTTCTTCATAACCAGGTTCCTAATCACAAATCTCACCTCCTCGCAATTTATATTATTTTCCAATTGCCACTCGTTTTCCTCTCCCCCACTTCACAAAAATTTGTCGTTTTATTCGCCTCTCTTTTTTGTTCGCCGTTTTCTTACCGGATCTATTTTTGAGTGCAATCCTGTTGTGTGGTCATCATGACTCAAGAGAACACCAAGTTATGTGATTTCTCAAATACCAACAACAATGATTTTATCAGCAATCCGCTTGCTCCTCCCGCCGCTAGTGCGGAGACTTGTGATATTAATACTGCTTTGCTGAATCTTGTTATGAAAGACCAATTTTCCGGTACTCCTAATGAGGATGTCGAGTCCCATCTTAATACCTTCGCGGAATTATGCGATATGCAAAATAAAAAATATGTGGACAATGATGTGGTCAAGATGAAATTGTTTTCGTTTTCTTTGCGTGATTCTGCAAAAATTTGGTTCTCTGGAACAAGTGCAAAAGATGCTTTTACCACTAAGTATTTTCCGCCTGCAAAAATTATTTTCCTTAGAACCCAGATCATGAATTTCAAGCAACTTGAACATGAGCATGTTGCACAATCTTGGGAAAGGGTGAAAATGATGCTAAGGAATTGCCCAACTCATGGGTTAAATCTTTGGATGATCATACAAAAAATTTATGCGGGGTTGAATTTCGTTTCTCGTAATATTTTACATTCCGCCACGGGTGGTACTTTTATGGAAATTACTTTGGGTGAAGCTACCAAATTGCTTGACAATATCATGGCAAATTATTCGCAATGGCATACCGAAAGGGCTCCTACTAGTAAAAAAGTTAATTCGGTTGAAGAAATTTCATCTTTGAGAGAAAAAGTTAATGCTCTTGTGAAATTGGTTACTAGTAGAAGTGCTCCCATTGATTTTCACGATATGCCTTTGTCTACTTTGATTGAGCAAAATAGTGATGCCATAGATGTGAATTTTATCTCTCGAAATAATTTCAACAACAATGCTTATAGAGGTAATTTTAATCCTAGGCTTTTCCTAGTAATGCCTCTAATAATTATGGTAATTCCTATGGAAATCAATCTGATAATAATAATAGGAACACCTCTGATCTTGAGAATAATATTAAAGAGTTTATCAACACACAAAAAGTTTTCAACACTTCCATAGAAGAAAAGTTGAATAAGATTGATGATTTGTCTAGAAGTGTTGATAGAATTGCTCATGATGTGGAAAATATCAAGATGAAAATTTTTGTGCCTAAAGTAGATGAATCAATTAAAGCTCTTCATGTTTTTTATGGATGAAAGTAAGAAAAGAACCGCTATGCTTAGAGCTAATGGAGAATTCTTAGAAAAAGTGTTCACTAGTGATTTCTTTCGCAAGAGTGATGAAGATCTTAAAATGATTGGTGTTTCTTCTATTGATTCCTTGTTTAGTAAAGTTAATTTTGATGAAAAAGGGACCAGAGAAGAGTCAACTTTAGGTAGAAGGCGTCCCAATATTTCGAAGGGTGAAAATCTTGTTGAAAAAATTGATGAAAGTGGGTTTGAAGAGGTCAAAACTTTAGCTAGTGATGTGCCCACTCTTTTGGATTACAAAGACTTTAATTATGATAGTTTCTCTTTGATTGATTGTATTTATTTGTTGCAATCCATGATAAATTCACCCCATGCCTATAAACAAAATAAAGCTTCTACTAAACATATTGTTGATGCTATGATGAAAGCTCTTGAAGAAAAATTGCAATTAGAATTTTCAATTCCTAGAAAATTTCATGATGAATGGGAACCTACTATCAAAGTCAAGATTAAAAATTATGAGTGTTTTGTTTTGTGTGACTTGGGTGCTAGTGTTTCTACAATTCCGAAATCTTTATGTGATGTGCTTGGTCTTACCGATCTTGAATCATGCTCTTTAAATTTGCACTTGGCGGATTCTACTATTAAAAAGCCTATGGGAAGAATTAATGATGTTTTTATCCTTGCAAATAGGAATTATGTGCCCATAGATTTTATTGTTCTTGATATTGATTGCAATTCGTCTTGTCCAATTATTCTTGGTAGACGGTTTTTACGCACTATCTGGGCCGTGATTGATATGAAAGAAGGCAATATCAAGTTCCCATTTCCTTTGAGGAAGGGTATGGAACACTTTCCTAGAACTAGAATTAGGCCACCCTATGAATCAATCATGAGTGAATCTTGTGGATCTCGAACCAAAGATGACAAAACTTAGATCCTTTCTTTATGCCTAGCTAAGGGCGTAAAACTATAGCGCTTGTTGGGAGGCAGCCCCATGAATAAAATTTATTTTTGCTTTTTGCTTCCTGTTCTTGTGTGTTAGCACAATTATGCTACTGTTATGATTGTGTTTTTATGTTTTAATTAGTGTTTGTACCAAGAAAATCCTTTAGGATCTTCTTGGGTAATAGTTGTTTGATCTTGCTGAAAAAACAGAAACTTTTATGCTCACGAAATTAATTTCCATCTTTTAACATAGAGCGATAAAATACCGATTCCACTTGCAGTAGATCAATATACAAATTTCTCAGCCGTACTAATTTTTCAGAATTTTTTGAGTTACATAAGTATTCGAAATAGTCAGATTACTACAGATTGTTCTGTTTTGACAGATTCTGTTTTCTTTGTGTTGTGTGCTTATTTTGATGGCTCTATGGTTTTCTTTGATGAGTTTTTTCCATAGAAAATATGGAATACAGTAGATATAATACAAAAACAAAATATGAATTGGTTTTATACAGCACTTATAGTAGTGGTTTATTATTCTTATGCTAACAGATCTCACGAAGGTTTTGTTGAGTTTTGTGTGATTGAAGTTTTCAAGTTTTGGGTTATCTTACGAAGTATGAAGGAAGGATGGAAGAGCCTAAGCTTGGGGATGTCCTGGTATCCCAAGCTATTATCCAAAAATGAGCAACCAACTAAGCTTGGGTATGCCCCCGAGTGGCATCCCCGCTTTCTTCCAACGACCATCAGTATTTTACTTGAGACTATATTTTTATTCATCACATGATATGTGTTTTGCTTGGAGCGTCTCGTATGATATGAGTCTTTTCTTGTTTTATTTTGTGTTTTAAGTCATCAATCCTTGATGGACACACCTATTTGAGAAAGCCAAAATTATGTCATGACTTGTTAGAATTGCTCTCTATGCTTCACTTAAATCTTTTATGAGCTAGGACTTGCTCTAGTGCTTCACTTATATCTTTTTGAGTATGGTGTGCTTTAGTATTTTGAAGATATGCTCTCTTGCTTCACTTAGATTTATTTGAGAATTAATAAAATTTTGAAGAAATTCTCTCTTGCTTCACTTGAGTTATTTTGAGAGAAAGAAATATTATGCTCATGATCTTCACTTATATTTGTTTGAGCTTATGAAAAGCAAAACATGAAAATTAGTGCCAAAGTGATAGATATCCAAGAAGGATAAAGAAAAGAAAAATGTCATGAATATCACTGGACAAAATAAACTTGTTTCTTAGTAATAGTTTTGAGATATGATGATGTGATATGTGAGTTATGTTGGTGAGTAACTATGCTCTAGTAGGAATATTGGTGTTAAGGTTTGTGATTCCCGAAGCATGCACATATAGTCTCTCGTTATGCTATGATGTTGGAGCATGATTTATTTTTGAGTGTCCTCCTTATGAGTGGCGGTCGGGGATGAGCGATGGTCTTCTCCTACCAATCTATCCCCCTAGGGGCATGTGTAGTAGTACTTTGCTTCGAGGGAAAAATAAACTTTTGCAATAAGTATATGAGTTCTTTATGACTAATGTGAGTCCATGGATTATAAGCACTCTTACATTTTCGCAATTTGCTAGCCTCTACAGTACCGTGCATTGCCCTTTCTCACATTGAGACGTGGTGCAAACTTCGCAGGTGCATCCAAACCCCGTCATATGATATGCACTATCACACATAAGCCTCATTATATGTTCCTCAAAACAGCCACCATACCTACCTATTATGGCTTTTCCATGGCCATTCCGAGATATATTGCCATGCACCTTCCACCTCTTTCGTTTGATGACTTGAGCATTTATTGTCATATTGCTTTGCATGATCTTATAGCTGACATAGTATTTGTGGCTCAACCACCGTTCATCATTTTTCATACATGTTACGCAAGATCATTGCCAAAGGCATTTATATAGAGTCATATTTTGTCATAGGTATTGAGTTGTAATTTTTTCTTTTGAGTTATAAGTAAATAGAAGTGTGATGATCATCATTAATCATTTTTAGAGCAGTGCCCCAGTGAGGAAAGGATGATGGAGACTATGATTCCCCCAGAAGTCGGGATGAGACTACGGACAATAAGAGAAAAAAAAGGAAAGAAAGAAAGAAAAATAAAAAGAAAAAATAAACAAAGAGAGAAGGGGCATTGCTAGTATCCTTTACCACACTTGTGCTTCAAAGTAGCACCATGTTTTTCATATGGAGAGTTGATACGTCTCTGTCGTATCTACTTTTCCAAACACTTTTGCCCTTGTTTTGGACTCTAACTTGCATGATTTGAATGGAACTAACCTGGACTGACGCTGTTTTCAGCAGAATTACCATGGTGTTATTTATGTGTAGAAACAAACGTTCTCGGAATGACCTGAAACTTCACGGAGCAATTTTTTTGGAAAATATGAAAAATACCTACAAAAGATGAAGGTCGGGGGGCCCACCACCTCTCCACGAGGGTGGGGGCACGCCTCCCCCCTAGGGCGCGCCTCCCTACCTCGTGGGCCCCCTGATGCCTCTCCGACTCCAACTACATCTCCATATATTGTGTTTCGGGGAGAAAAAAAATCAGAGAGAAGAATTCATCGCGTTTTACGATACGGAGCTCCCGCCAAGCCCTAAAACCTCTCGGGAGGGCTGATCTGGAGTCCGTTCGGGGCTCCGGAGAGGTAATCCGTCGCCATCGTCATCATCAACCATCCTCCATCACCAATTTCATGATGCTCACTGCCATGCGTGAGTAATTCCATCGTAGGCTTGCTGGACGGTGATGGGTTGGATGGGATCTATCATGTAATCGAGTTAGTTTTGTTAGGGTTTGATCCCTAGTATCCACTATGTTCTGAGATTGATGTTGCTATGACTTTGCTATGCTTAATGCTTGTCACTAGGGCCTGAGTGCCATGATTTCAGATCTGAACCTATTATGTTTTCATCAATAGATGAGTGTTCTTGATCCTATCTTGCAAGTCTATAGTCACCTATTATGTGTTATGATTTGTTAACCCCGAAGTGACAACAATCGGGATACTTACCGGTGATGACCGTAGTTTGAGGAGTTCATGTATTCACTATGTGTTAATGCTTTGTTCCGGTACTCTATTAAAAGGAGGCCTTAATATCCCTTAGTTTCCGTAAGGACCCCGCTGCCACAGGAGGGTAGGACAAAAGATGTCATGCAAGTTCTTTTCCATAAGCACGTATGACTATATTCGGAATACATGCCTACATTATATCAATGAACTGGAGCTAGTTATGTGTCACCCTAGGTTATGACTGTTACATGATGAACCACATCCGGCATAATTCTCCATCACCGATCCATTGCCTATGAGTTTTCCACATATTGTTCTTCGCTTATTTACTTTTCCGTTGCTATTGCTATCATCACTACAAAATACCAAAAACACTACTTTTACTACTGTTATCTTTTGCTACCGTTACCACTACTATCATATTACTTTACTACTAAATACTTTGCTGCAGATATTAAGTTTCCAGGTGTGGTTGAATTGACAACTCAGCTGCTAATACTTGAGAATATTCTTTGGCTCCCCTTGTGTCGAATCAATAAATTTGGGTTGAATACTCTACCCTCAAAAACTATGGCAATCCCCTATACTTGTGGGTTATCAAGACCATTTTCTGGCACCGTTGCCGGGGAGCATAGCTTTATTCTTTGAGTCACTTGGGATATATATATATATATGCTTATCATTATGAAGAACTTGAAAGATCCAAGAACCAAGATTTATCCCTCAACTACGAGGGTTGGTAAGGAACTGCCATCTAGCTCTGCACTTGATTCACCTTCTGTTTTGAGTAAGCTTGCGACACCTATACCTGCTTCTGCTATTCATTCTGATATGTCGCATGTTATTGATGATGCCACTTCTGCTATGCATGATACTTATGATAAAACTACTTCTATGCTTGATACTACTGTGCCACTTGGAAAATTTCTTGATGAACAAATTGCTAGGGCTAGAGAGATTGAAAATATTGAATCTGATAATACTGATGAAAGTGATGATGAAGAATCACTTGTTATTCCCAAGGGTTATGTTTTTGATCAAGAAGCTTCTTTAGCTATTTTAGCTTGCAAAGATAGAAACGAACTTAAGAGATTATTAGCTAAATGGAATAAGCAATCTCTAAATGCTAGAATGAAACCTGACCCTACTTTTGCTACTTCACCCACCTGTGTTACCGATAAGGATTATGAATTCTCTATTGATCCTGATATAATTACTTTGGTTGAGTCTGATCCTTTTCATGGTTATGAATCTGAAACTATTGTGGCACATCTTACTAAATTAAATGATATAGCCACCCTGTTCACTAAAGATGAGAGAACTCATTACTTCTATATCCTTAAAATATTTCTGTTCTCATTAAAGGGTGATGCTAGGATATGGTTAATTCTCCTGATCCTGGTTGTGTGCGTAGTCCCCAGGATATGATTTATTACTTCTCTGCTAAATATTTCCCTCCTCATAAAAAACAAGCTGCTTTAAGGGATATATATAATTTTGTGCAAATTGAAGAAGAGAGTCTCCCACAAGCTTGGGGGAGGCTTCTCCAATTACTTAATGCTTTGCCTGATCACCCTCTTAAGAAAAATGAAATACTTGATATCTTTTATAATGGACTAACCGATGCTTCCAGAGATTACCTGGATAGTTCTGCTGGTTCTATTTTCAGGGAAAGAACACCGGATGAAGTTGAAATTCTATTGAATAATATGCTGACAAATGAAAATAATTGGACACCTCCGGAGCCAATTCCTGAGCCTATTCCTAAACCAACTCCGAAGAAGAGGGGTATTCTATTTCTCACTCCTGAAGATATGCAAGAGGCAAAGAAATCTATGAAAGAAAAAGGTATTAAAGCTGAAGATGTTAAGAATTTACCTCCTATTGAAGAAATACATGGTCTTAATTTACCGCCTGTTGAAGAAACATATGATCTTAATCCATTACCTATTGAAGAAACTCATGGTCTTGATAACCCGACACAGGTAGTAAAGGTAAATTCTCTCTCTAGATATGATAAAGCTGAAATCCCATTTACTAAGTTTCTAGCCAATGCTTAGATGAGTTTGATAAATTTATGGCTAAGCAAGAAGACTTTAATGCTTATTTTGGTAGACAATTGAAATACAATTCAAATATGCTTGAACACTTGGGTGATTATATGGCTAATGTCAAAGGTGAACTTAAACTTATAACTTATTAGTAAACATGCTTCTATGGTTACCACTCAAGTAGAACAAGTACTTAAAGCTCAAAATGATTTGCTCAATGAATTGAATAGTAAATATAATGATTATGTTGTTAGAGTGGCTACTAGAACTGGTAGAATGACTCAGGAACCTTTGTATCCTGAAGGCCACCCTAAGAGAATTGAGCAAGATTCTCAGAGAAATAAAATAGATGCACCTAGTCCTTCTAAAAGGAAGAAAAAGAAAAATGATAGGACTTTGCATGCTTCTAGTGAACTTGTTATTGAACCACCTAAGAATCCAAATGATATTTCTATTTCTGATGCTGAAAGACAATCTGGTAATGAACCTGAAACTAGTAATAATGTTAATGACAATGTTCATGATGATGCTCAACCTAGTAATAATAATGATGTAGAAATTGAACCTGTTGTTGATCTTGATAATCCACAATCAAAGAATCAACGTTATGATAAGAAAGACTTTGTTGCTAGAATACATGGTAAAGAAAGAGAGCCTTGGGTTCAGAAACCCATGCCTTTTCCTCCCAAACCATCCAAGAAAAAGGATGATGAGGATTTTGAGCGCTTTGCTGAAATGATTAGACCTATCTTTTTGCGTATGCAATTAACTGATATGCTCAAAATGAATCCTTATACTAAGTATATGAAAGAAATTGTTACAAATAAAAGAAAGATACTGGAAGCTGAAATCTCCACCATGCTTGCTAATTATACTTTTAAGGGTGGAATACCAAAGAAACTTGGAGATCCAGGAGTACTCACTATACCATGCTTTATTAAAAGAAACTATGTTAAAACTGCTTTATGTGATCTTGGAGCCGGTGTTAGTGTTATGCCTCTCTCTTTATATCGTAGACTTGATTTGAATAAGTTGACACCTACTGAAATATCTTTGCAAATGGCTGATAAATCAACTGCTATACCTGTCGGTATTTGTGAGGATGTGCCTATTGTAGTTGCAAACGTTACTATTTTAGCGGACTTTGTTATTCTTGATATTCCCGAGGATGATAGTATGTCTATTATTCTTGGAAGACCCTTTTTGAATACTGCAGGGGCTTTTATTGATTGCACTAAAGGCAATGTCACTTTTCATGTTAATGGTAATGAGCATACGATACACTTTTCGAGGAAACACCCTCAAGTTCACATTATCAATTCTATTGGAAAAATTCCATCAATTATATTTGGAGGTTTTGAATTTCCTCTTCCTACTGTCAAGAAGAAATATGATATTCTTATTATTTGGGATGTGCATATCCCCGTTGAGGTAACATAGTGTTGTTCGAAATTTCTCCGGTTCCATGTTATTCGGAATGAGTTCGTTAACAAGACTTGATCAACCTTGTTAGTGGATTCCTTTTGATGATCATGAGATGGATGAAACTAGAAGGCACAACCTTCTATACCCTCCTTTTACTTTCTGTTATTTATATAAATAAAATAAAAATAAATATTTTTCTGTCTGTTATCTGATTATCCGTGCAATATAAAAATACCTTGAAAATAAAAGTTCTCCAAATGCCCTAAAATTTAAATATGATTTTTTCTAGAATATTTGAGAATATTTGGCACCGAGAACATAGCAGGGGTCAACCACCTGCCCACGAGGGTGGAGGGCGCGCCCTACCCCCTGGGCGCGCCCCCTGCCTCGTGGGCCCACAGTGGCCATCCTCCACTTATTCCTGCACCCACACACTTCTTCTTCCTCCCACAAACATGAATATCGAGCCCAAGCACGAGTTCTAGCTCATCTTGCTGCCATTTTCGATCTCCTTGCTCAAAGCACCTCTCACAAAACTGTTTGGGGAGATTGTTCCTTGGTAGGTGACCCCTCCATTGGTCCAATTAGTTTTTGTTTTAGTGTTTTATTCATTCCAAATTTTTTCTGCTTAGTTGACCCTGTTCTTGAGCTTGCATGTCAAATTTATATGGTCAAAAGTAGTTTTGATGCATGATATAGGCCATAGGCACTTGTAGGAGTAGTTGCTATCAAATTTATTGAGTTTGGTTTACTTTTATTTTGAAGTTACTAAAAAATTCAGAATTTTTCAGAGGAAGAAAAATGCTTAGGAAAATGTTCCAAGGTGGTTCCTCAAGGAAGCAAGGACCCAGGCTTGCAATGCGTGAAGCTGATGAAGAGCCACCAAGAGACGCTCCAGTGCGTCCTTGTGAGTGGCCTTCTAAAAAATTTATGGATCGAGCGGGAATTAAGGAAGGATTCAACGCATATTTGCGTAACGCCGATCTTGTGAGCTTCGAAGAAGAGAAGTGTAGTCAGTATCACAATCTCACTAGTACCTTTATGAGGAGGTTTGAATTTTCAACTTCACGTAATTCCCCAACTATCCTGTTTGATCTTTATGAAAATTCTTATACTATGGACATAGAGGATTTTACCACTGCTTGCAAACTTCCACAATGGGGTAGTATAAGGGATCCTCGCAAATCTGAATTTAGAGATTTTCTTGCTAGCATAATTGTGGGAGAACCTAGAGATATAACACAAGCCACCATAGGGAGCATTCACTTTCCTGCTATACATTATTTTGCTCTATTCATAGGTAGATGCATAAATGGTAAAGATGAAGCATGTCATATGTGTGTTCCTGACCTCAGCATTCTTAGGAGTGCTGTGTTAGGAGAGAAATCTTATAATTTGGGAGCCATCGTTGCACGTAGGTTGCACCTTAATAGATTTAATGGAGATTTCCTTGGAGGAATTTATGCAACCCGGATAGCTAATTTTCTTGGTATAGCCATACACGAAGATGATATTGAATTACCTCCTGCTTACCTAGATTTTAATGCTATGGTTCACCACCAGTTTGTCGAGAGGAATTAATCACCTCTCCAGTATCGACTAATCTTTGACAGACGTCGTGCTATCCGTATTACTCTCCCTACTCCTGCCTTCTTTAATCATCAGGCAAAAGAAAGATATACTATCACCAGAGAGGTGGCGGATGAGTACGAGAGGAGAGCGGAGGCCGCTCGTCGCCACGCTGCAGCTCAGCAGGCGATAGCCGCTGCATCATAGTACGACCCCAGCTACTATTATGGATATCCGCTAGGCCAGCCGTGGCCATAGACCAACTTAGGCCAAAAGCCTAAGCTTGGGGGAGTACGTATTTCCCACCAACATTACATTTATGTTCACACACTCATTGCTAGATGTCGGTGCTCATACTTTTTCATTGTATCATCCATGCTAGTTTAATTTCTTTTTTATGCTTTCTTCTTGTGTGTTTAATAAGCCTTAAGAAAAAACCAAAAAAATAGTTGTAGCTTTTAATTAGTTTAATTTCCATGCTCATAGTAGTAATTAAAAAGAAAACCCAACAATATTTCATGTTCTTCTTTTGCTTGTTGGGAGCTTTCCCGTGTAAATAGTTTTATTTCTTTTCTTTTCTTTGGGGGTCGATAGGAGAAGATCATGATTAAATTGTTGAAGTGGCTCTTATATACATTATTGTTGATCTGGCAAAAGAGCCCATATTGCCTTGCCTTCTCCTGTTTATTGTGCTTGCAGATTCCAGCTTAGTCCAATGCACGTGCACTATTATTATTATTCACATTGTTCGGTCGTGCAAGTGAATGGAAATTATGATGATATATGATGGACTGACTGAGATGAGAAAAGCTGGTATGAACTCGACCTCTTTTGTTTTTGTAAATATGATTAGTTCATCGTTCCTGATTCAGCCTATTATGAATAAATATGTTTGCAATGACAACTAGAGATCATAGTTCTTGTGCCATGCTTGATTAGCTATGAGTTATAATGGTTTACCTTGCGTGCCAACATGCTATTGAAATGGTTATGATGTGGTATGATAGGGTGGTATCCTCCTCTGAATGAATTAAGTGACTTGACTTGGCACATGTTCAAACATGTAGTTGAAACAAAATCAGCATAGCCTTCATGATATTTATGTTCATGGTGGATTATATCCTACTCATGCTTGCATTCGGTGTAGATTAATTTTAATGCATGTTCATGACTATTGTCGCTCTCTAGCTGGTCGCTTCCCAGTATTTTGCTAGCCTTCACTTGTACTAAGCGGGAATACTGCTTGTGCATCCAATACCTTAAACCCCAAAGTTATTCCACATGAGTCCACTATACCTACCTATATACGGTATCTACCTGCCGTTCCAAGTAAATTTGTATGTGCCAAACTCTAAACCTTCAAATAAATATCCTGTTTTGTATGCTCGAATAGCTCATGTATCAACTAGGGCTGTCTGTATCTTCCATGTTAGGCGGGTTATTCTCAAGAGGAGTGGACTCCGCTCCTCACTCACGAGATAAATGGCTGGTCACCGGGATGACCATTCCCATGCTTTATGCAGACTAAATCAAAATAATTGCAAACAAAACTCCCCCTGGGACTCTTGTTAGTTGGAGGCACTCGTTGTTTCGAGCAAGCCATGGATTGATGCTTGTTGGTGGAAGGGGAAGTATAAACTTTACCATTCTGTTTGGGAACCGCCTATAATGTGTGTAGCATGGAAGATATCGCCATCTCTTGGTTGTTATGTTGACAATGAAAGTATACCGCTCAAAATATTATTCACCTCTGTTTCAAAACCGAGCTCTGGCACCTCTACAAATCCCTGCTTCCCTTTGCGAAGGGCCTATCTATTTACTTTTATGCTGAGTCATCATCCTCTTATTAAAAAGCACTAGTTGGAGAGCACCACTGTCATTTGCATTCATTATTGTTAGTTTACATTGAGTATGACTTGACTGGATATCTTTTACCATGAATTACAATGTCTAGTCAGTCCTTGGTCTTTAAAGGTGCTCTGCATTTATGTTTTGCAGTCTCAGAAAGGGCTAGCGAGATACCACCTTGTTATATCATATTATGATTGTTTTGAGAAAGTGTTGTCATCCGAGATTTATTATTATTGCTCGCCAGTTGATTATGCTATTGATATGAGTAAACTTGAGACCTAAGAGTTATTGCGAATGTGGTTAGTTATAGTCTTTGCTGAAAACTTGAATGCTGGCTTAACATATTTACAACAACAAGAGCAAACAGAGTTTGTAAAAGTTTTTCTTTATCACTTTCAGTTTGTCAACCGAATTGCTTGAGGACAAGCAAAGGTTTAAGCTTGGGGGAGTTGATACGTCTCCGTCGTATCTACTTTTCCAAACACTTTTGCCCTTGTTTTGGACTCTAACATGCATGATTTGAATGGAACTAACCCAGACTGACGCTGTTTTCAGCATAATTACCATGGTGTTATTTATGTGCAGAAACAAACGTTCTTGGAATGACCTGAAACTTCACGGAGCAATTTTTTTGGAAAATATGAAAAATACCTGCAAAAGATGAAGGCCAGGGGGCCCACCACCTCTCCACGAGGGAGGGGCGCGCCTTCCCCCCTAGGGCGCGCCCCCTACCTCGTGGGCCCCCTGATGCCTCTCCGACTCCAACTCCAACTCCATATATTGTGTTTCAAGGAGAAAAAAAATCAGAGAGAAGAATTCATCGCGTTTTACGATACGGAGCCACCGCCAAGCCCTAAAACCTCTGAGGAGGGCTGATCTGGAGTCCGTTCGGGGCTCCGGAGGGGGGAATCCGTCACCATCGTCATCATCAACCATCCTCCACCACCAATTTCATGACGCTCACCACCGTGTGCGAGTAATTACATCATAGGCTTTCTGGACGGTGATGGGTTGGATGGGATCTATCATGTAATCGAGTTAGTTTTGTTAGGGTTTGATCCCTAGTATCCACTATGTTCTGAGATTGATGTTGCTATGACTTTGCTATGCTTAATGCTTGTCACTAGGGCCCGAGTGGCATGATTTAAGATCTGATCCTATTACGTTTTCATCAATATATGAGTGTTCTTGATGCTATCTTGCAAGTCTATAGTCACCTATTCTGTGTTATGATCTGTTAATCCTGAAGTGAAAATAATCGGGATACTTACCGGTGATGACCGTAGTTTGAGGAGTTCATGTATTAACTATGTGTTAATGCTTTGTTCCGGTACTCTATTAAAAGGAGGCCTTAATATCCCTTAGTTTCCGTAAGGACCCCGCTGCCACGGGAGGGTAGGACAAAAGATGTCATGCAAGTTCTTTTCCATAAGCACGTATGACTATATTCGGAATACATGCCTACATTATATCAATGAACTAGAGCTAGTTCTGTGTCACCCTAGGTTATGACTGTTACATGATGAACCGCATCCGGCATAATTCTCCATCACCGATCCATTGCCTACGAGCTTTCCACATATTGTTCTTCGCTTATTTACTTTTCTGTTGCTATTGCTATCATCACTACAAAATACCAAAAACACTACTTCTACTACTGTTATCTTTTGCTACCGTTACCACTACTATCATATTACTTTGCTACTAAATACTTTGCTGCAGATATTAAGTTTCCAGGTGTGGTTGAATTGACAACTCAGCTGCTAATACTTGAGAATATTCTTTGGCTCCCCTTGTGTCGAATCAATAAAATTGGGTTGAATACTCTACCCTCGAAAACTATTGCGATCCCCTATAATTGTGGGTTATCAAGAGTCTCCTATGTTGTAACTTTCATATACTAGTGGGGATTTTTCATTATAGGATTAGATGCACACCCACTTAGTTTTCATATTGACCTTTAATACACTTATAGCTCTTAGTGCATTCGTTGCATGGCAATCCCTACTCCTCACGTTGATATCGATTGATGGGCATCTCCATAGCCCGTTGGTTAGCCGCATCGATGTGAGACTTACTTACCTTTTTGTCTTCTCTATATTTACCCGTATCATCATACTCTATTCCACCCGTAGTCCTATATCCATGACTTGCGCTCATGTACTACGTAAGAGTTGAAAAAGCTGAAGCGCGTTAAAAAGTACGAACCAATTGCTCGGCTTGTCATCGGGGTTATGCATGATAAATACTTTGTGTTAAGAAGACAGAGCATGACAAGACTATATGATTTTGTAGGGATAACTTATTTTAGCATTGATATTTTGAAAGACATGGTTGCTTGTTGATATGCTTGAGTATCTAAATTATCATGTCAACACTAGACTATTGCTTTGAATCACATAAAAGTCCAATTGTCCATGCTATAAAGAAAATAATGTGATATGACATGTTAAATAGCACTCCACATCAAAAATTCTATTTTTATCACTTACCTACTCGAGGACGAGTAGGAGTTAAGCTTGGGGATGTTGATACGTCTCCAACGTATCTATAATTTTTGATTGTTTCATGTTGTTATATTATCAATCTTGGATGTTTATAATCATTTTATAGTCATTTTATATCATTTGTTGGTACTAACCTATTTGTCGGGGATATACCCCGCGGTATGACCCGGCAGGGCTTGGCATTTTCATTGCTAACCCGCCCTGGTGGCGACTCACGAGCCTGGCGACTCATGGATGGCCCTAACGGCGGGTCAGATAGAAAACTAGGCCCAAGGCCCAGAAGGCCGGCTCATGTTATGGTGGGCCGGTTTACGAGGAAAGGCATAAGGAATATTCTTCTACCAAGGAAGCAAGACTACGACTCCACTTGTAATAGAGCAATCCTAATCCTACCAGGACTAGTCATATAACCCGCCCCTTTAACATACATAAGGAGGGGCAGGGCTCCCCAAGAGGGACAAGCAAAAAGAAACAATCTCTAGGGTTAGACACCAAGAGCCGGCTTACCGGCGACTCCCTTATGAACATAATGAGATCTAGCCACGAACAACATGTAGGGCTATTACCGGATGATTTTTCCCGGGGCCCGAAGCTGTCTAAATCCTTGTCTTGTGTTGCATCTCTCGATTCCGCTCAACCACTCTCAAGCTACTACAAAGATGCGTTGGCCTCACGACTAAGTCCTCACACTAGGACATCTGCCATGACAATTCCACGACAGTTGGCGCCCACCGTGGGGCTCACGCACGATGGTGATGAGTCCTTGGAGGGATCTCTTTAGGGATTGAGAAGCTCGGGTCTGGACATATGAAGGTTTGAGTTTAAGAAAATTAAGATCATGTCAGGTGCCCTGTCAGTACTGCAAGTCGAAGGCGTTTTCGAGATCGATCAGTGCACAGACAACGTCGCCGGGACGCAGTCAAATCGCAAGCCGCCAAAAACCTTGATTTCCGGTTGCAGCATGTTTCACCTGTGCGCCAAGTCCCGATGATGTTTGCCGCTACTGCTAGTATTACTTTGAGTTGTAGAGCACCACGTCATTGTACAAAGGACCAACAAGAGAGAAGAGATTAATTAAATGAAGCAATCCAGCAAGATGGACAAGAATTCGTGTGTCGTCGGGTGTACTATGAATTCCATAGCACACTGCTTCTTCTTCCCATAAAAAACAGCGGCGTTTTAGCCTCAAAAACTGATCCCACGTGCCTCAAGACATCAGGTGGAGTACTACTTGGACTCGAATATGGATCAAGTGCAAAGGAGAAAAAAGGAAAGGACACGGAAGTTGCTAGCTGGCAAGTATGTTGCATGGTTCTCACGTGAGCATTAAAAAAAGGGACACGACCCGGAAACAGATTCTCCACGGGCTCAGACTCCTCTGTTGATCCGTTCCCTTGACCCGAAGAGCCGCGCCTTGAGCAGCGGTGGGCTCCCCAACCAACGCCGTACCACCGCGCCAGAGGCTGCCACCTCCGCTGCCGAAGCCCAACATCGTGGTCTCATCTTGATGGGTGTGAGTCGCCGGCACTGACCATCCTTCACTGATGTCCGCCGCCAGGTTGAACCGGTTCTGCCGCCACAAGTCGCTGCCACCAAGTTACCTCTGATACGTCTCCAACGTATCTATAATTTTTTATTGCTCCATGCTATATTATCTACTGTTTTGGACATTATTGGGCTTTATTATCCACTTTTATATTATTTTTGGGACTAACCTATTAACCGGAGGCCCAGCCCAGAATTGATGTTTTTTGCTTGTTTTAGGGTTTCGAAGAAAAGGAATATCAAACAGAGTCCAAACGGAATGAAATCTTCGGGAACGTGATTTTCTCAACGAACAAGACCCAGGAGACTTGGACCCTACATCAAGACACAAAAGAGGAGGCCACGAGGTAGGGGGGCGCCTACCCCCCCTCCCAGGCGCGCCCTCCACCCTCGTGGGCCCCCTGTTGCTCCACCGACGTACTCCTTCCTCCTATATATACCTACGTACCCCCAAATGATCATATACGGAGCCAAAACCCTAATTCCACTGCCGCAACTTTCTGTATCCACGGGATCCCATCTTGGGCCTGTTCTAGAGCTCCGTCGGAAGGGGCATCGATCATGGAGGGCTTCTACATCTACACCATAGCCCCTCCGATGAAGTGTGAGTAGTTTACCTCAGACCTATGGGTCCATATTTATTAGCTAGATGGCTTATTCTCTCTTTTTGGATCTCAATACAATGTTCTCCCCCTCTCTTGTGGAGAACTATTTGATGTAATCTTCTTTTTGCGGTGTGTTTGTTGAGATCGATGAATTGTGGGTTTATGATCAAGTCTATCTATGAACAATATTTGAATCTTCTCTGAATTCTTTTATGTATGATTGTTTATCTTTGCAAGTCTTTTCGAATTATTAGTTTGGTTTGGCCTACTAGATTGATATTTCTTGCAATGGGAGAAGTGCTTAGCTTTGGGTTCAATCTTGCGGTGTCCTTTCCCAGTGATAGTAGGGGCAGCAAGGCACATATTGTATTGTTGCCATCGAGGATAACAAGGTGGGGTTTTCATCATATTGCATGAGTTTATCCCTCTACATCATGTCATCTTGCTTAAGGCTTTACTCTATTTTTAACTTAATACTCTAGATGCATGCTGGATAGCGGTCGATGAGTGGAGTAATAGTAGTAGATGCAGGCAGGAGTCGGTCTACTTGTCTCGGACGTGATGCCTATATACATGATCATACCTAGATATTCTCATAACTGTGCTCAATTCTGTCAATTGCTCAACAGTAATTTTTCACCAACCGTTGAATACTTATGCTCTCGAGAGAAGCCACTAGTGAAACCTATGGCCCACGGGTCTATCTTTATCATATTAATCTCCTACTACTTAGTTATTTCCTTTGCTCTTTACTTTGCCTTTATTTTACTTTGCATCTTGATCACAAAAATACCAAAAATATTATCTTATCATATCTATCAGATCTCACTCTCGTAAGTGGCCGTGTAGGGATTGACAACCCCTATTCGCGTTGGTTGCGAAGATTTATTTGTTTTGTGCAAGTACGAGGGACTTGCGTGTAGCCTCCTACTGGATTGATACCTTGGTTCTCAAAAACTGAGGGAAATACTTACGCTACTTTGCTGCATCATCCCTTCCTCTTCGGGGAAAACCAACGCAGTGCTCAAGAGGTAGCAAGAAGGATTTCTGGCGCCGTTGCCGGGGAGGTCTACGCAAAAGTCAATATACCAAGTACCCATCACATACCCTTATCTCCTGCATTACATTATTTGTCATTTGCCTCTCGTTTTCCTCTCCCACACTTCACCCTTGCCGTTTTATTCACCCTCTCTGTCTCTATCCTCCCTCTCTTTCTCTATTTGCCTTCTTCTCGTATGTATCCTTGTTTGTGTTCCCATGTGCCTTCTATTTGCTTGCATCTTTTCTTGCTAAAAATCTATTGATATGGATCCACTTAAAGTGTTCTACTTAGATCATCTTCGATCCTTATGCGCTCGTGCTGAAACCCCAACTGGCCTAGTTGATGGGAAATCTTTAGATGAGCATGCTCATTTTGTGCGTCACCGTTCGTCTGGAAAAGGGAAACTCTTATGGAATCAAATAAACAAATTGATGTGTTATGCTTGGAATCTTTGTGAAATTCATGATTTTACTTGTTGATCTAAGAACCCTAAAAAACACCTCCCCTCCCTATGTGAGTTTAATGGTAATGAAATCTTATCTTCTTATGCAAAGGGTGTTTATAGTTACTATGATATCGAACAAATTGAAGAATTTGTTGCTTTTAAGGGTGCTTATGAAGTTGCTTCTTTGATTGAAAAGTATGCTACTACTCTCTACGAATTTGAAAATTTTGACATACTTAAATATTGCTATGAAAACTATGCTCATAATGTCTATGTCAAAGAATTTATTGAGAGAATGACCGTTGCTTTGGAAGAAAATAATGATATGCATGAATATATAGATAATGATGATTCCGATGATTTGATTTAAATATCCCTTGATGAACATGATGCTTGCTATTCTTGTGGCCATGATGCCAATATTTGTGAAGATGAATTTGCTATAGTTCCTTATGTTAAACATGAGATCGTTGCTATTGCACCCATACTTGGTAGTTCCTTCGATGAAAATCATGATTGCAATGATGTTATCATAAATTCTATTGATGTCAATTGTGCTAATAATATGCAAAACCCTAAGCTTGGGGATGCTAGTTTTGCTATGTCTACTACTTGTTGCAATGATCATGATTGGGGTGATTCTTCTTATGATCTTGAAAATTTATTTAAGCCCCATGATGAATATGAGATTGATAATAGTGTTTTCTATAACATTGAAAGTGGGTTTGGAGAGGTCATGACTTTAGTTAATGTTAATCCCACTATTTGGAAGAGTGTCAACTTTGCATGCATATGGATCGTGTTGAAAATATTTTATGTGATAGATATTTTGTTGAATTTGATTATGATCCTACATTTAATTATTATGAGAGAGGAAAATATGGTGGTAGAAATTTTCATGTTACTAAATTACCTCTCGTTATGTTGAGATTGCTATTGTTTCTTTCCGCTTCCTTGCATATGCTAGTTTTTGCTTGCCTTGCTAATTCGTTTGACTATAAGATGCCTATGCATAGTAAGTATGTTATACTTAGATGTGTTTTTCACGTGTTTTATGATTCTCTCTTTGTGCTTCAATTCTTGTCTTTCACGTGAGCATCGTTGAAATCGTATGCCTAGCTAGGGGCGTTAAACGATAGCGCTTGTTGGGAGGCAACCCAATTTTATATTTATTCCTTGATTTTTGCTCCTATTTAGAAATAAATAATTTATCTAGCCTCTGTTTTGGTTGTGTTTTTTGTGTTTAATTAGTGTTTGTGCCAAGTAGAACCGTTGGGAAGACTTGGGGAAAGTCTTGTTACACTTGCTGTAAAAAACAGAAACTTTAGCGCTCACGAGAACTACTGCCATTTTTATTTGGAAAGTGATATTTAGTTAATTCTTTTTGCAGATGATTAATAGATAAATTTATCACGTCCAGTAATTTATTTTAGAATTTTGGGGGTTCCAGATCTTGCGCTAGCTACAGATTACTACATACTGTTCTGTTTTTGACAGATTCTGTTTTTCGTGTGTTGTTTGCTTATTTTGATGAATCTATGGCTAGTAAATTAGTTTATAAACCATAGAGAAGTTGTAATACAGTAGGTATAACACCAATATAAATAAATAATGAGTTCATTACAGTACCTTGAAGTGGTCTTTTGTTTTCTTTCGCTAACGGAGCTCACGAGATTTTCTACTTTGAGTTTTGTGTTGTGAAGTTTTCAAGTTTTGGGTAAAGATTTGATGGATTATGGAACAAGGAGTGGCAAGAGCCTAAGCTTGGGGATGCCCATGGCACCCCCAAGATAATCTAAGGACACCTAAAAGCCAAAGCTTGGGGATGCCCTGGAAGGCATCCCCTCTTTCGTCTACTTCTATCGGTAACTTTACTTGGAGCTATATTTCTATTCGCCACATGATATGTGTTTTGCTTGGAGCGTCTTGTATGATTTGAGTCTTTACTTTTTAGTTTACCACAATCATCCTATCTGTACACACCTTTTGAGAGAGCCATACATGATTTGGAATTTGTTAGAATACTCTATGTGCTTCGCTTATATCTTTTGAGTTATATAGTTTTGCTCTAGTACTTCACTTATATCTTTTAAAACACGATGCTGGATTTGTTTTATAGAAACCATTGATCTCGCATGCTTCACTTAGATTATTTTGAGAGTCTTAAATAGCATGGTAATTTGCTTAAAATCCTAATATGCTAGCTATTCAAGATTAGTAAAATTTTCTTATGAGTGATTTGAATACTAAGAGAAGTTTGATGCTTGATGATTGTTTTGAGATATGGAGGTAATAATATCAAAGCTAGCTAGTTGAGTAGTTGTGAAATTGAGAAATGCTTGTGTTGAAGTTTGCAAGTCCCATAGCATGCACGTATGGTAAATGTTATGTAACAAATTTGAAACATGAGGTGTTATTTGATTGTCCTCCTTATGAGTGGCGGTCGGGACGAGCGATGGTCTTTTCCTACCAATCTATCCCCCTAGGAGCATGCACGTAGTGCTGAGGTTTTTGATGACTGAGGGAGTCCTAGATTAGGGAGTGTTTGGGTAGCCGGACTATACCTTCAGCTGGACTCCTGGACTATGAAGATACAAGATTGAAGAATTCGTCCCGTGTCCGGATGGGACTTTCCTTGGCGTGGAAGGCAAGCTTGGCGATGCGGATATTGAAGATCTCCTACCATTGTAACCGACTCTGTGTAACCCTAACCCTATTCGGTGTCTATATAAACCGAAGGGTTGTAGTCCGTAGGCAATCAACTCCATACACAAAAATCATACCATAGGCTAGCTTCTAGGGTTTAGCCTCCTTGATCTCGTGGTAGATCTACTCTTGTACTACCCATATCATCAATATTAATCAAGAAGGAGTAGGGTATTACTTCCATCGAGAGGGCCCGAACCTGGGTAAAACAAAGTGTCCCCTGTCTCCTGTTATCATCCGTCCTAGACGCATAGTTCGGGACCCCCTACCCGAGATCCGCCGGTTTTGACACCGACATTGGTGCTTTCATTGAGAGTTCCTCTGTGTCGTCGCTTTTAGGCCCGATGGCTCCTTCGATCATCAACAACGATGCAGTCCAGGGTGAGACTTTTCTCCCCGGACAGATCTTCGTCTTCGGCGGCTTCGCACTGCGGGCCAATTCGCTTGGCCACCTTGAGCAGACCGAAAGCTACGCCCCTGGCTATCAGGTCAGGTTTGGAAGCCTAAACTACACGGCTGACATCCGCGGGGACTTGATCTTCGATGGATTCAAGCCATAGCAAAGCGCGCCGCACTGTCTCGATGGGCATGATATAGCTCTGCCACCAAACAGCGCCTTGGGGGCCGCACACGCATCGGTTCCGACCATTGATTTGGAGCCTACTGCACCGATCGAGGATCAGCGGTTGGACGCTGCCTCAGGGGCTGTGATCTCAGAGGCGATTGAGCCGAACTCCAGCCCCGCACTCCGCATGGCCCGTGACTCCGAGGAGCCGGATTCTTCTCCGAGCTCCGAGCCCCCCCGCGCCCCTGCCGATCGAATCCGATTGGGCGCCGATCATGGAGTTCACCTTCGCGGACATCTTTCAGCACTCGCCCTTCGGCGACATCCTGAATTCTCTAAAGTCTCTCTGTTTATCAGGAGAGCCCTAGCCGGACTACGGTCAGCAAGGTTGGGACACGGACAACGAAGAAATTCAAAGCCCACCCACCACCCACTTCGTAGCCACTGTCGACGACTTAACCGACACGCTGGACTTCGACTCCAAAGACATCGACGACATGGACGACGATGTAGGAGACGAACAAGAACCAGCACCTGTAGGGCGCTGGAAGGCCACCTCGACATATGACATATATATGTGGATACTCCAAAAGATGGAGATGGCGATGGAACAGTGGGGGATGACGCGCCCAAGAAACAGCAAAAGCGCCAGCATCAGCGGCGCCGCTCTAAATCCCGCCAAAGCAAAAACGGTGATTCCGGCACGGGAGATAATACTACCCCGGATAGCGCCGAAGAACACCCACCTCAGCAAAATTCGGCATAGGAAGATGGAGAAACCAGCCCTCATGAAAGAGTGGCAGACCGAGAGGTCGAGGATGATAACTATACGCCTCCCTCCGAAGACGAGGCTAGCCTCGATGACGACGGATTCGTCATACCATCAGACCCCGCCGAACAAGAGCGTTTTAAATGCAGGCTTTTAGCTACGGCAAGCAGCCTTAAGAAAAAGCAGCAACAGCTTAGAGCTGCCCAAGAAATGCTAGCTGACAGATGGACTGAAGACCTTGCGGCCGAAGAGTATGAACTCGAACGCCCCTCCAAGAGTTACCCGAAGCGCAGGCCGCTACCCCGATCAGAGGAGGAAGCACCTACATCACCAGCGCGTGACATGGCAGACTGGCCACCTCGCGGTCGCTACAGAGAGGCCTGTCGGCCCTCCACCCAAGCCATGCCCCGACGCCGCTCAACTAAGGCACGGGAAAATGCGCCCGACCTGCGAGACATACTGGAGGATAAGGCAAGACAAACAAGATTGATCTACGGATCGTGCAGGCGCCCTACGGCATGTGACAATAATCTTCACTTCGGATACAACAAATCCGGCCGGGCCACACACAACAGACATAGCTCTTTCGAGCTGCGTCGCGATATAGCCCAGTACAGAGGCGCCGCACACCCGCTATGCTTCACGAATGAAGTAATGGATCATAAAATCCCAGAGGGTTTCAAACCCGTAAACATCGAATCATGCAATGGCACAACAGACCCGGCGGTATGGATTGAGGATTACCTCCTTCACATCCACATGGCACGCGGCGATGATCTACATGCCACCAAATACCTCCCACTCAAACTTAAAGGACCGGCACGGCATTGGCTTAACAGTTTGCCAGCAGACTCAATCGGTTCTTGGGAGGACCTAGAAGCCGCATTCCTCGACAACTTCGAGGGCACTTATGTGCGACCGCCGGATGCCGACGACTTAAGCCACATAATTCAGCAGCCAGAGGAATCAGCCAGACAATTCTGGACATGGTTCCTAACAAAGAAAAACCAGATAGTCGACTGTCCGGACGCAGAGGCCCTAGCAGCCTTCAAGCATAACATCCACGACGAGTGGCTTGCCCGGCACCTGGGACAGGAAAAACCGAAATCCATGGCAGCCCTCACGACACTCATGACCCGCTTTTGCGCGGGAGAAGACAGCTGGCTAGCTCGCAATAACAACTTATCAAAGAACCCTGGTAATTCGGGTACCAAGGACAAAAGTGGCAGGACACATCAGAATAAGCAAAAACACCGCGTTAACAGCGACATCAATGAAGACACGGCAGTCAATGCCGGATTCAAAGGCTATAAATCCGGTCAGCGGAAAAAGTCATTCAAAAAGAATACTCAGGGCCCGTCCAGTTTGGACCGAATACTCGATCGCTTGTGCCAGATACATGGCACCCCCGAAAGGCCAGCCAGTCACACTAACAGGGATTGTTGGGTGTTCAAGAAGGCAGGCAAGTTAAGGGCCGAAAACAGAGACAAGGGGTTGCACAACGACGACGAGGAGCCCAAGCCGCCGAACAACAATGGACAGAAGGGCTTTCCCCCACAAGTGCGGACGGTGAACATGATATACGCAACCCACATTCCCAAGCGGGAGCAGAAGCGTGCGCTACGGGACGTATACGCGATGGAGCCAGTCGCCCCAAAGTTCAACCCATGGTCCTCCTGCCCGATCACTTTTGATCGAAGGGACCATCCCACTAGCATCCGTCATGGCGGCTTCGCCGCATTGGTTCTCAACCCAATTATCGACGGATTTCATCTCACAAGAGTCCTCATGGACGGCGGCAGTAGCCTGAACCTGCTTTATCAGGATACAGTGCGGAAAATGGGCATAGATCCCTCAAGGATTAAACCCACAAGAACGACCTTTAAAGGCGTTATACCAGGTGTAGAAGCCAACTGTACAGGCTCAGTAACACTTGACGTGGTCTTTGGATCCCCGGACAATTTCCGAAACGAAGAGTTAATCTTCGATATAGTCCCGTTTCGTAGTGGCTATCACGCCCTGCTCGGACGAACCGCGTTTGCAAAGTTCAATGCGGTGCCGCACTACGCATATCTCAAGCTCAAGATGCCAGGCCCTCGAGGAGTAATTACGGTCAACGGAAACACCGAACGCTCCCTCCGTACGGAGGAGCATACGGCGGCTCTCGCAGTGGAGGTAAAAAGTAGCCTTCTCAGGCAATTCTCCCGTCCGGCAATTAAAAAGCCAGACACTGCCAAGCACGCCCGGAGTAACCCACAGCAGGACCGCCTGGCACACTCTGAGCAAGCGTAGCAAGGTGGCCCCAACCCCAGCTTTCGCGACATAGCGAAACCAGTACCTCGCGTACATAACTACGCCCTTGAAATACCATGGGCACAGGGGAAGGGGCACAATAACGGCACACCCAAAATATGGCTTAAAACGTACTAGGGGCTGCCGGATTCTTTTTTTAATTTTTTTTCTTATTTTCAGGACTCCATACTTCGGACGACCTGTTTGGCAATTAGACTGCCGCACAAATGATGCAAGATCCAGGGAGGTAGACAAGCCATGCCGCATTATGGAATCCCAGGTGGTCTCCGTTACGAACGCTATACCTGTTTTAAATACAATTCCGCGGCCTACCCCTGGTCAGGACATACTGAATAGTCTAATATCTTTTGCTTACCGCACTATTTGTATCGTTCGGCTTTGATAAATAGCCTCTCTATAAACAATGCTTAGCTTTTTGTCTATTTTTTGCATTACTCTCTTTTATATATGTTCATTAATGACATGTTGCACCCGTACACTATGGTACGGCAAGTACGCCAGGGGCTTCAGTACCCTTTAATATGGCGAGAGAAGTCCGTACACTTTCACAAGTGCGGCACCCCAAACTTATAGCACTATATGCATCGGCTCCGAATCATGATTTGGGTCAATAGTTGGGTTTGCCCGGCTCCTATGTTTTGGTGCCTTACGTTCCGCTATATCGGCTAAGGTAGCACTAGGAGAACCACTGCGATTGTGCCCCGGTTGAGTTGGGTTAAGCACCTCAGTGGAGAAAGCTAAAACTGACTGTCATGATGAGGCAAGAGACCGATCGCTGTTCGAGAGGTTTTTCGGGTCCCTAAAGACTTATGCCGCTTCGAGCGAGGAGCTGGATAACCCCAGCCAAGGCGTGGATAGCGCCCCGAACTCGGTCTTCCGAACTAGGGGCTTCGCCGAAATTTAAAATTATAAAGTTCTATGGCTAAGTGAGAGTGTTCAAGCATTATAGTCCGATTGCCTGGTTCGTCGTGCTCAGCGCCTCCCTCGAAGGACCCAAACATGGGAAAAAGAGCGCACAGGTTTATCACCGAACACCCCAGCACTAGTGGCATGGGGGCAGAAGTCGATGACTGGCCATCTCTCAATTTTTGATAAACGGCCGCACAAAAAATAATATTTTAAATTCAATAAGCATTGCTTAGCGCATATGAACAAGTTTTCAGCGCCCAAGATAAAATCGAGCGAGTTCATTCAAAAGTTACATCCTTGGTGCACTCATCTGCTACAAGGAGGGCACCCACAAGAACATCCTTATAGTAGTTCTCGGGCTTGCGATGCTCCTTCCCCAGAGGCGGCCCGTCCCTAACAAGCTTCTCACCGTCCAGCTTACCCCAGTGCACCTTTGCACGGGCAAGGGCCCTACGGGCACCTTCGATGCAGACGGAGCGCTTGATGACCTAGAGCCTTGGACAGGCCTCCACCAGCCGCCGCACCAGCCTGAAGTAGCTCCCAGGCAGGGCCTCTCCAGGCCACAGCTGAACTATGAAGCCCTTCATGGCCTGTTCGGCCGCCTTGTGGAGCTCGACCAGCTGTTTCAGCTGGTCGCTCAAGGGCACAGGGTGTCCGGCCTCAGCATACTGAGACCAGAACACCTTCTCCGTCGAGCTGCCCTCTTCAGCTCGGTAGAATGCGGTGGCGTCGGATACGCTGCGGGGAAGATCTGCCAATGCCCCTGGAGAGCTCCGGATTCGGGTAAGTAACAAGTAGTTTACTTTTATATTTCTGCTTTGCATAAAGAATGCCTTACCCGCTGCTATCTTTTTCACCTCCTCCAACTCTCGGAGGGCCTTTTGGGCTTCGGCCTTGGCAAACTTGGCAATCTCAAGGGCCGCCGCGAGCTCGGACGCTTGGGTCTTTGACTCAAGCTCCAAACTCTCATGTTTTTTCATGAGAGCTCGAAGCTCTCGCTGCACCTCGCCGACCTGAGCCCCAAGTTCCTCTCGCTCGGTGCGCTCGGCGGCCGTTTTCTTTTCGGCCTCAGATAGCGCCTGCTGGAGGGTCGCCACCTCAGTCGTGGCCCCTACAATAAGCAGTACAATCATGTTATTTTTTGCAATCACACCTCTCTATAGGCACCCTTTTCAGTAAGGTATTTCTTACCTTCTTTCTCCTCGAGCTGCCGCTTGGCAAGGCCGAGCTCTTGCTCGGTCCGCTTGAGGTCCTGCTTCAGGATACCCACCTCCGCAGTCAGTGCGGCGGTGGATAGCAGCGAAGCCTGCATACGCATATTGACTCTTTTTGTTAGACTCCTGTGAAATTTACTAGATCCTCTATTCGGCTTTTCTTTCCGAACGCCAAACAGAGCATCAGGGGCTACTGTCTATGCGGTAATATTTTTACATATTTTTACTTACCTCGAAGCCTGTTAGAAGGCTAGCACAAGCTTTAGTCTGTCCGCTCTTGGCGGACTGAACCTTCTGGATCACCGTACTCATAATAGTATGGTGCTCCTCGTCGATGGAGGCGCCTTCAAGCACCTCCAGCAGATTGTCCGGCGCCTCCGGTTGGACGGAGGCTGCCGGCTCAGAAGACTTGCTCCTCTTGGAAGGAGTTTGCCTAGCGCAGTCCGGAACTGTTGAAGATTCCGGCGCGGTGTCCAGCATAAAGCCGTACTTGGAGCCCTGGGGGATCTTGTCCCCTTTACTCCTGGAGTCCGGGAGGTCGCCTTGCGGCTCCTCCAGGACCACCTCCTCCTGCCCCGGAGCTCGCTGTGACGCCACTTCGGGGTCATCCGCAGTGCGGGGGAAGACAGCGGGCGGAACTTAGTTCACGTCCAAAGAATCCAGGGAGCTGCTCGACGACTCGTTGAGTTCGGCCCGGGGCGGGCTGCATGATTATATTCGACATTAGGGAAAGTTGTGCGACAAAAGGAATATCATGAGTTACTCTGGTATCCGAACACTTACGATTTCGCCGGACGCCTGGCCCTGTCCGGCCACTCCTCTTCGTCCTCATCGGCGTCGGTGACGTAGTCCGGCGGAGGGGTCTTCCTCTTCTTGGACCCTTCGGCCTTCCCCCTTGGGGCGGCCTTCCTTCTCTTTCCTCCCTCCGCTGGGGGGAGAGCTTTCTTCTTCCTCCTCCTCGTTTTTACGGGAGGAGGGCGTCTCGGACTCGTCGGATGACGAGTCCGACAACACCACGTTGCGGGTACTCTTTCGAGTCCCCATGGTCTTCTTCTTCTTGGCCTTCTTTTCCGGCACCACATAAGGCGCCGGAGCCAGCAGCTTCACTAGTAGAGCTGGGGCTGGGTCTTCGGGCAGCGGAGCCGGACAGTTAATCGGTCCGGATACCGCCCGCCAAGCCTATCAAAGGTAAGGGAGTTTAGATCCCGCATAGAGTTAAACTATGAAAAAACTCAACATCCTGTAAAAGGTGAAAATAACTTACCTCGCTGGTGTGACGCTGCGAGCTGTATCCGCGGTCCTCGGAAGCGGATGTGGGAGCCTCGGCGCCTTTGGTTAGCACCTTCCAGACGTCTTCATACGTCGTGTTGAAGAGCCTGTTAAGGGTTTGGTGCTGCGCTGGGACGAACTCCCACAGATTAAAATCCCATTGTTGGCACGGGAGGATCCGGCGGACGAGCATAACCTGGATTACATTAACAAGCCGGATTGGCTTGTTCACCAGGGACTGGATGCATGTTTGCAATCCGGTCACCTCTTTTTCGTCACCCCACGACAGGCCCGTCTCTTTCCAGGACATAAGCCGCGTGGGGGGTCCGGATCGGAACTCGGGGGCTGCGGTCCATTTCGGATCGCGTGGCTCGGTGATGTAAAACCACCCGGATTGCCACCCCTTTAGGGTCTCCACGAAGGAGCCCTCGAGCCATAGGACGTTGGCCATCTTGCCCGCCATGGCGCCTCCACACTCCGCCTGGCTGCCGCACACCACCTTGGGCTTGACGTTGAAGGTCTTGAGCCAGAGGCCGAAATGAGGGCGGACGCGGAGGAAAGCCTTGCATACGACGATAAACGCCGAGATATTGAGGATGAAGTTCGGGGCCAGATCATGGAAATCCAGGCCGTAGTAGAACATGAACCCCCGGACAAATGGGTGGAGTGGAAAACCCAGTCCGCGGAGGAAGTGGGGAAGGAATACTACCCTCTCATGGGGCCTTGGGGTGGGAAGAAGCTGCCCCTCCTCGGGAAGCCGGTGCGCGATGTCTTTGGATAAGTATCCGGCCTTCCTTAGCTTTTTGACATGGCCCTCCGTGACGGAGGAGACCATCCACTTGCCTCCCGCTCCGGACATTGCTGGAGAAGGTTGAAGTGGGAAGTGCGGGCTGGGGCGCTGGAGCTCGAGTGCGCGGGAGATGGATAGGCAAAGGAGGAAGAAGGCGTAGGTAAAAAAGAGGTGGATCCTTCTCCCCTTATATGGGCGGATGCGGTTGTGCGTCCCCACCTGCCTAATAAAACTCGCTTGCCTCCCAAGCGCCGTGGTAAAGGGCGCGGTTAGGGTTACCCACGTCCATATTGATGAGAAACCCGTAAAAAGGGCACGCGGTCTCTGCTTTGACAACACGTGCCAAGGAAACTGCCTCGCAAAACATGCTGAGGTGGAAAAGTAAAACGATTCGAGTAAAGGACTTGGCCGTAGTGTGATAGCGCATTGCGGAATACGTCAGCAGATTTGATTTGTGTTAATATTATTATTCTCTCCATGGCAATATGTGGAAACTTATTTTGCAGAATCGGACACTACTCTTGGTGTTTACAAATCTTCTATGAAGGACTTGGAGGAGGAACCCGCCTTGCAATGCCGAAGACAATTTGCGCGTCAGACTCGTCGTCATTGAAGCCTGGTTCAGGGGCTACTGAGGGAGTCCTGGATTAGGGGGTGTTCGGGTAGCCGGACTATACCTTCAGTCGGACTCCTGGACTATGAAGATACAAGATTGAAGACTTCGTCCCGTGTCCGGATGGGACTTTCCTTGGCGTGGAAGGCAAGCTTGGAGATGCGGATATTGAAGATCTCCTACCATTGTATCCGACTCTGTGTAACCCTAACCCTATCCGGTGTCTATATAAACCGAAGGGTTGTAGTCCGTAGGCAATCAACTCCATACACAACAATCATACCATAGGCTAGCTTCTAGGGTTTAGCCTCCTTGGTCTCGTGGTAGATCTACTCTTGTACTACCCATATCATCAATATTAATCAAGCAGGAGTAGGGTATTACCTCCATCGAGAGGGCCCGAACCTGGGAAAAACAAAGTGTCCCCTGTCTCCTGTTACCATCCGGCCTAGACGCACAGTTCGGGACCCCCTACCCGAGATCCGCCGGTTTTGACACCGACAATGACTTGTAGAGTTTTGCAATAAGTATGTGAGTTCTTTATGACTAATGTTGAGTCCATGGATTATACGCACTCTCACCCTTCCATCCTTGCTAGCCTCTTCGGTACCGTGCATTGCCCTTTCTCATATTGAGAGTTGGCGCAAACTTCGCCGGTGCATCCAAACCCCGTGATATGATACGCTCTATCACACATAAACCTCCTTATATCTTCCTCAAAACAGCCACCATACCTACCTATTATGGCATTTCCATAGCCATTTCGAGATATATTGCCATGCAACTTTCCACCATTCCGTTTATCATGACACATTCATTATTGTCATATTGCTTAGCATGATCATGTAGTTGACATAGTATTTGTGGCAAAGCCACCATTCATAATTCTTTCATACATGTCACTCTTGGTCCATTGCATATCCCGGTACACCGCCGGAGGCATTCATATAGAGTCATCTTTTGTTCTAGTATCGAGTTGTAATCATTGAGTTGTAAATAAATAGAAGTGTGATGATCGTCATTTTCTAGAGCACCGTCCCAAGTGTGGAATTATAAAAAAAGGAGAAAGGCCATAAAAAAGGCCAAAAAAGAGAAAGGCCATAAAAAAGAGAAAGGCCATAAAAAATAGAAGGCCAAAAAAATGAGAGAAAAAGAGAGAAGGGACAATGTTACTATCCTTTGCCACACTTGTGCTTCAAAGTAGCACCATAATCTTCATGATAGAGAGTCTCTTGTTTTGTCATTTTTATATACTAGTGGGAAATTTTCATTATAGAACTTGGCTTGTATATTCCAACAATGGGCCTCCTCAAGTGCCCTAGGTCTTCATGAGCAAGCAAGTTGGATGCACACCCACTTAGTTTCTTTTGTTAAGCTTTCATACATTTATAGCTCTAGTGCATCCGTTGCATGGAAATCCCTACTCCTTGCCTTAACATCAATCGGTGGGCATCTCCATAGCCCACTAATTAGCCTCGTTGATGTGAGACTTTCTCCTTTTTTTTCTTCTCGACATAACCCCCTCATTATATTCTATTCCACCCATAGTGCTATGTCCATGGCTCGCGCTCATATATTGCATGAAAGTTTATAGGTTTGAGATTACTAAAGTATGAAACAATTGCTTGGCTTGTCATCGGGGTTGTGCATGATGAGAGCATTCTTGTGTGACAAAAATGGAGCATGACTAAACTATATGATTTTGTAGGGATGAACTTTCTTTGGACATGTTATTTTGAGAAGACATAATTGCTTAGTTAGTATGCTTGAAGTATTATTGTTTTTATGTCAATATGAAATTTTGTCTTCAATCTTTCGGATCTGAATATTCATACCACAATTAAGAAGAATTACATTAAAATTATGCCAAGTAGCACTCCGCATCAAAAATTCTGTTTTTATCATTTACCTACTCGAGGACGAGCAGGTATTAAGCTTGGGGATGCTTGATACGTCTCGAACGTATCTATAATTTTTTATTCTTCCATGCTATATTATCTACTGTTTTGGACATTATTGGGCTTTATTATCCACTTTTATATTATTTTTGGGACTAGCCAATTAACCGGAGGCCCAGCCCAGAATTGTTGCTTTTTTGCCTGTTTTAGGGTTTCGAAGAAAAGGAATATCAAACGGAGTCCAAACGCGGGAACGTGATTTTCTCAACGAACAAGACCCAGGAGACTTGGACCCTATGTCAAGACACAAAAGGGGAGGCCATGAGGCAGGGGGCACGCCTACCGCCCCCCCCCCCAGGCGCGCCCTCCACCCTCGTGGGCCCCCTGTTGCTCCACCGACGTACTCCTTCCTCCTATATATACCTATGTACCCCCAAACAATTAGATACGGAGCCAAAACCCTAATTCCACTGCCGCAACATTCTGTATCCACAAGATCCCATCTTGGGGCCTGTTCCGGAGCTCCGCCAGAGGGGGCATCGATCACGGAGGGCTTCTGCATCAACACCATAGCCCCTCCGATGAAGTGTGAGTAGTTTACCTCAGACCTACGGGTCCATAGTTATTAGCTATATGGCTTCTTATCTTTTTTTGGATCTCAATACAATGTTCTCCCCCTCTCTTGTGGAGAACTATTCGATGTAATCTTCTTTTTGTGGTGTGTTTGTTGAGACCGATGAATTGTGGGTTTATGATCAAGTCTATCTATGAACAATATTTCAATCTTCTCTGAAATTCTTTTATGTATGATTGGTTATCTTTGCAAGTCTCTTCGAATTATCAGTTTGGTTTGGCATATTAGATTGATCTTTCTTGCAATGGGAGAAGTGCTTAGCTTTGGGTTCAATCTTGCGGTGTCCTTTCCCAGTGACAGTAGGGGCAGCAAGGCATGTATTGTATTGTTGCCATCGAGGATAACAAGATGGGGTTTTCATCATATTGCATGAGTTTATCCCTCTACATCATATCATCTTGCTTAAGGCGTTACTCTGTTTTTAACTTAATACTCTAGATGCATGCTGGATAGCGGTCGATGAGTGGAGTAATAGTAGTAGATGCAGGCAGGAGTCGGTCTACTTGTCTCGGACGTGATGCCTATATACATGATCATACCTAGATATTCTCATAACTATGCTCAATTCTGTCAATTGCTCAACAGTAATTTGTTCACCCATCGTAGAATACTTATGCTCTCGAGAGAAGCCACTAGTGAAACCTATGGCCCCCGGGTCTATCTTTATCATATTAATCTCCTACTACTTAGTTATTTCCTTTGCTCTTTACTTTGTCTTTATTTTACTTTGCATCTTTATCACAAAAATACCAAAAATATTATCTTATCATATCTATCAGATCTCACTCTCGTAAGTGGCCGTGTAGGGATTGACAACCCCTATTCGCATTGGTTGCGAGGATTTATTTGTTTTGTGCAGGTACGAGGGACTCGCACTTAGCCTCCTACTGGATTGATACCTTGGTTCTCAAAAACTGAGGGAAATACTTACACTACTTTGATGCATCATCCCTTCCTCTTCGGGGAAAACCAACACAGTGCTCAAGAGGTAGCAACCTCACCGGCACGTCGAGCCACCCCAGCCACATCGCCTCGCCTTGTTTCCAAATTGTTTTGCGTAGATGTCTACATATGTAATAAGGTGCACTCGTCTCCGTTAAATTGCTTTGCATATTTGATGTGAATTATACAAAATATATGTTGTCTGCTCGTGCTATTTCATGCTCGCAAATCTATTCAGCTCAAGAGTTTTTGCTGGCGTTTTCTATTGCGTCACTTCCAACAATCTTTTGAGCCGCCACGACGCGTGATTCAAAAAACCCCAGGCGCCAACTCCAATCCGAGTAGCAGTACACTGACACAAGAAAGCCAGTCGGAGTCTGGTTCAAGGAAAATAAAGGGAAAAAGAGTCAGCCCGCAGGTGACCAGACCGGACGCAAGTCGTTCCCGGATGTCACATTCAAACAGTAATAAGGAAAGATGGAAAATGCCAATATCGCTGAACACCACATATTGTCAAGTGTAATTATGAAAGAAAAAGGCAACATGCTACATGTGAAGACCAAGCCAAAAGAAGAAATCAGATGATGTTCTATCAAGAAGAGCTGGATGTTAAAAAAATGGCGTTTTACCGCGAATATAGAGCTCGCGCCAGCATTATTCTACACCACCCATTGCCGCGTCGCCTGACGGACGCGCGCAAGCCGCCGCCCCCACGGACCAGTCTACCTCAACACGCTGGTGTCGCGCTCGCTCTTAGGAACCGCCTGACAGACGCGCGCAAACCACCGCGCACGCTGTTCGGTTTACATCCGTCCGCACATGCGGCCGATTCCCCCGTCCGCACCGGCTTACAAACGCCGCGACAGAGTTGTCTGTGGTTGATTTTTCATCATGGTGATCATCAACTCCACGGCGGATCATTTTCGACCTAACATATCAGGTGATATCCATCCAGTTTACTTTTTGTTAGTACTTGTTAATTTTTTGTGAAAACAACTACTCTGCCCTATAGTGTTGTTATATACAGGTAAATTATTCATTACAAAAAATGTTGATATACCGCGGATATGTAGCATGCGCCAGCATCATTTTTATTGGCGTTCGTCTGTGTCGCGCAGCTTCACGGACACGCATTACCATTATTCCTTACAAAAGGTGTTGCAAAAGTAGGGGGAGCAAATATTATTTTTGCACCAGCGCTCATCCTGCGTAGATTGCCACCCCCGCCACATCAACAAACGTGATTGACTTATTGTCAGCCCCCGCGGCCGACTCTCCCGCCCGCGCCGGTTTACAAATGCCGTGGCGGACTCATCTGTCTGCTGCCACGGCCGACTCGGTCATGATTGATTTCAGCTTCACGTGGTGATCATCAACTCCGTGTTGGATAATTACAACCTGATGTACTAGGTGAAATCTGTCCAGTGTATTTTTATATTATATTGCTTTCTTTAAAAAAAGTAATTACTCTGGTTTTCAAGCTCTCTAAATACAGGAGAAGTTATCTACTGCGAGAGAGACTATTATATCTCTGAGTCATTGAAAGACTTCTAACGGTTTAAATCATGGTCAAATATGGAGAATCTCAAGCCAACTCCTCGAGTCATCTTAAGACTCGGGGGCTACAATGATATGACTCAACAAAGTTTTAAACAGTTTCAGCAAATTTAAGAACCCCAGGGCGTTCATCGGGAAAGTAACCCGGTCCTGGAGGCTACTGTTATATTGGAGTAAATTTAAAAGCCGTCAGAAAATTTCCGGCTCAAAATGAAGATTCCGGTTTAAAATCCGGTTCAAGAGACATCTCTCTCCCGCAAAGCTTTCAAGCTATCGAATCCAGTTCAACATCCGGCTCAAGGTAAATTTGTTTCTTACAATGCTTTGAAGCTCTCAATATCTGGTTTAAAGTTCCGGTTCAAAAAGAATTAATCTCTCACAAGATTCGAGTTCTCAGAAAAATTAAAGGTTGTCAAAGAGAACTTGCTGCCATGATGCGCGGTTCAAACATGGGTATCTTGCCTTAAGGCTTACCTTATCATGATCACTTGGGGGCTTCCTGTTCAAACATAGGTCGTATTTGAACCAAAGAGAACATAGCTGTCGGTACCCTTTTGATCGGCACACTACCAAACTCACTAGGGGGCTTCTTGATCGTATTCAAATCATAGCTCAACCCCTTTTGGGTCCGACGTGGATCGTATTCGAATTGGCGTCGTTAAACAACTCTCAAGGTCATTTGGGGGCTTCCTGTTCAAACATAGGTCGTATTCGAACCAAATAGAACATAGCTGTCGGTACCCTCTTGATCGGCAACGCCAAAGCCACTGGGGGCTACATGATCGTATTCGAATCCTAGCTTAACCCCTTTGGAACGGTTTACTGATCGTATTCGAATCATAAGCCTTGATTTTCTTTTTGTCCGGATTAAGTTTTTTTGAACACAATCTTTTGGGTTTTGAGACTTTTTGCTCATATCTGAAGCATATATATGTGGTTTCTATTAACCCACCCTGGCTTTCGATGAACAAGTCGCCAGCATATGACAATATTAATACTTGGAAGGATTGACTTCTAAGTTTTGGGCTATCACCCTTACTGCACATGTATCATAAGCTGGCAGTACGATTCAATATCACAGGTATGATATTGTTTATACATGATTATGTTTAAACCAACTCTGGCTATGGACTTTAAGCCACCAGTATATTCTGAATTACGCCATTGGAATCATGCGCGTATCAATGATTGGGTTATCACCCTCACTGTGCAGGTCACATAGACCGACAGTGCAAATTCAATCATAGGATAAGACTACATTTGGGTGGTTACCCGCCCTGGCTTTTGACATTAAGTCGCCAGAGCGTATGTTGTTTAAACTCTATTTAGGATTTGCAGAACTGTCACTTATATAAATTCTTAAGTCCAAGCTCATCATTAAAATTGATGCTTCAGAATGATCATCTGTGCTGGATTTTCTCAAAGGCTATAAATAGCTGGGTTATAAAAATTCCGGCTTACAATGGAGGCGTATTAAATCGCCATCGGCCAAGAGCGGCCGGGTATCTAAAACTCCGGATTTACTTGTCAACAGATAAGGTACTTGAATCTTTAAATAGCCAAACTTGGCTGGATTTTCATTATGATATTGAATGATTGAGGTTTTCAAACCGGGCTATTCAAATCTTTAATAGCCAACATGGCTGGATTTTTATTATGGTTATCAGTAACTAATATTATGATGGTGGTTTTCAAAGTCGCTTCAGCGCAATGGCTATTATTTTATCAATGGGTATGATTTATTCTACAATAAAGGAATAGTCCCGAGTCGCTGCAGGCTTACGACCCGGCACTTGGGGGCTACATTATTCAATTTGAGATTACATCGAATATGAAAGTCCCATGTCACGGCCAGCATGCACCATGGCACTTGGGGGCTAATGCAAAGTCATCTTTTGCTCAACTTATTGAAGACCCGACTCATCACATTCTAAATGAGCCGGCCCTTGGGGGCTACCAATTGCTCCTGTCAACTATTCAAGGTACACAAATCTTAATCCATTATATTGAAATGTATGCTACTCAGTTGGTAAAGCACAAAGCTCTTAACCTTGTGGTCATGGGTTCAAGCCCCATGATGGGGGTTACATCATATGACGTTATTGTAACACCCTCGATGCGACTATATCTCCCACGTGTCGAGGCACGACTTAGAGGCATAATCGCATTGAAGGCATAAGTCGCAAGTTAGGCAATCTTCACAACATCCCAAGTAATATGATAATAAAAGGGGAGATAACATAGTTGGCTTACACTCGCCACGTCAATCAAGTACATAAATAACATTACATCATCCAAACACTCATGGCCCGACTACGGCGCCAAAATAAAAGAGAACCCAACATGCGACACGGTCCCGATCACCCCCAACTAGGCACCACTACTGATCATCAGGAAAGGAAACATAGTAATGTTGAGAGTCTTCGTCGAACTCCCACTTGAGCTCAAACGCGTCACCTGGAGCGGAATCATCGGGCCCTGCATCTGGTGTAATAGTAATCTATGAGCCACAGGGACTCAAAAATATCGCACCCTCGCGATCAAGACTATTGAAGCTTATAGGTAAGGCAAGGTAAAATATGTGGAGCTGCAGCAAGCGACTAGCATATATGGTGGCTAAACTTATTCGCAAAAGAGAGCGAGAAGAAGAGGCAAAGCGCGAGCGAGAAACTAGAGAACAACCTGCGCAAACATTACTCCAACACCGTGTCCACTTCCCGGACTCCACCGAGAAGAGGCCATCATGGTAACACACTCAGTTGATTCATTTTAATTAAGTTAAGGTTCAAGTTATCTACAACCAGACATTAACAAATTCCAATCTGCCCATAACCGCGGGCACGGCTTTCGAAAGTTCAAATCCCTACAGGGGAGTCCCAACTTAGCCCATGACAAGCTCTCACAATCAACGAAGGAATAGACCTCCTCCCAAGACGTTCCGATCAGACTCGGTATCTCGGTTCTTCAAGACACTTCGACAGGTTAAAACAAGACCAGCAACACCGCCCGAATGTGCCGAAAAATCCCAATAGGAGCTGCACATATCTCTTTCTCAGGGCACACTCAGATGAGCGCTCCATACAACTAAAACCAAACCTCGAGTTTCCCCGAGGGGGCGCAGCACAGGACTCTAGTTTGGACCAACACTCAGAGGAGCACTGGCCCGGGGGGGTTTAAAATAAGATGACCCTCGGGCTCCGGAAACCCAAGGGAAAAAGAGGCTAGGTGGCAAATGGTAAAACCAAGGTTGGGCATTGCTGGAAAAGCTTTAATCAAGGCGAACTATTAAGGGGTTCCCATTATAACCCAACCGCGTAAGGAACGCAAAATCCGGGAACATAACACTGATATGACGGAAACTAGGGCGGCAAGAGTGGAACAAAACACTAGGCGAGAGGCCGAGCCTTCCACCCTTTACCAAGTATATAGATGCATTAAGATAACATGGCAATATAATGATATCCCAACAAGTAAATAAAGGTTCCAACAAGGAACGACCTCCAATCTTCACCTGCAACTAGCAACGCTATAAGAGGGGCTGAGCAAAGCGGTAACATAGCCAATCAACGGTTTGCTAGGACATGGAGGGTTAGAGGTTTGACATGGCAATTTGGGAGGCTTGAAAGAAAATGGTAGGCATCGTAGCAATGGCATAGCAAAAGAGCGAGCAAACTAGCATAGCAAAGATAGTAGTGATTTCGAGGGTATGATCATCTTGCCTGCATAGTTGTCAGAGTTGACTGGATCCTCGAAAGCAAACTCAACGGGCTCCTCGTTAGCGAACTCGTCTCCCGTCTCTACCCAAACAAGACAAACAAGCAACAAGGACACAATCAACCACGTGCAAGGATCAAACAATATGATGTTATGATGATATGCTATGTGGGATGCGATGCGGGATGCATATGCAAGATATGACAAGGGATGCATGAACCTGGCCTCAACATGGAAATCCAAGTATGCCACTGGAAAGATGAGATGAAATCTCTTGAAAACGATATAAAGATCATCGGACTCGGAGTTACGGTTTGGAAATGGCAAGCGATTCAAATATGACACCGGTCTGCGATTTACAGCAAGTAGCCATCTAAATGCAATGAGATGAACATGCTACAACACCCAAACATACCAACAAAATACATGGCAGGGATGCATACAAGATGCTTAACAAAAGTCTAGCACCGAGCTACGGCCAATTCATCCATTAACAGGTTCAAACAAGCATGGCAAAAATGCATATGACAAACAGATCTCAGACTTAGTGAAATTAACACTTGTCTGGAATTTCAGATCAGGTAGCACTCTTCGGAGCAACAAAACTACATGCTACAGGACCTGAACATGGCAAAGTAAAACATGCCATGGAGCTACTCAAAGAGCTTAACAAAATTCCCTTAGTGACCTTGAGCCAAAAGGGATTAGAAAATACAATTGCAAGCATGTGAACATAGCAAAAACATAATCAGATCACAGACTTAGCGAAAACTGGAGCATGCTAAAAACAGATATCAAGTAGGCATGTTTAAGAGCTCAATGCACTCACTACGGTGAAAGTCATGACAAGCTAAGCATACATCCATCAAGAATACACAAAATAAAAGCTAGACATGGCAAGAACAATAGCATAGCATGCACGGATCAACTACAACATCATCGCAAAATTGCAAACAAGTTGACAATCTACCCAGATTCACAAAGTAGCAAAAGTAGAGCTCAATTGACTCAAGCTAGGGTGCTCCATAATTGCAAACAAAGACATGGATGGATAGATCACTACAAGATTAACAAAACATCCTTACTAATCATCCTCGAAAGAGGCACAGATCACTAGAAAACAACATGAACATATGGCCATATGAGATAAACAGATCAAGGACTTAGTGGAATTGCTAAGTCCCTCAAAACAGAATTACTAAGTGCACCACTTTGCAAGCTTGTACTAGTCACCACACACATCACAAAAATACATGGGTTGCACCTCTGGAAAGATGACAAAACCCTTAACAAAATATATGTAGAGCATCAGGGCATATCATGCATAAAATAATCATGGCTAAAATGACAAAAACCTAAATGGAGTAGCAGATCTGACAATTATCTCAAGTAGCCCTCTTCTAACAGCATTTCGGGCATCAATATGAACTCAAATGAAAATGACGCAATGGAATGAAATGATGTACTCTCTGAGGTGAACATTTTGATATGCTATATGCCAAAAACGGAGCTACGGATGCAAAGTTACGACACGATGAACATGGGCACTTTAAACGGAAAATATCAGGGACTTAGTAGAATTTTCGACCTCCGGATCTAGGGTTCGTCCAGCGCGTGAACCGAGGTGGCGGCGCGGCTCGCCGGAGAGGACCCGGAGCTCACCGGAGAGGGGTGCCGGTGCCGGATCCGGGTGTGGGGATGCCGGATCTGGCCGGTGGCGGGGCGGCGACGGCGGAGCGCGGCGTCGGCGGGGGCGGCGCGGTCGAGGCGGCGGCGGCGGGGCGGCGCGGTCGAGGTGGCGGCGGCGGGGCAGCGTGGCGGCGAAGCTCGGGCGCGGCGGCGGAGCGGCGAAGGAGGCGGGCAGCGGCTCGCGGGCTCGCGGGGGCCGACGCTGGGCCTGGCGGGCCACGGCGGTGGAGGCGGCGGCGGCGCCACTTGGCGCGACGGGAGTGGGCGGCGGCGATGTGTCCGGCCAGGGCGGACGTGTCCGGCCGGCGCGGAGATGATTTTTAGGGTTTCAGACGAGGGGGGTCCGGATTTTCGGGAGGGGTGTATATATAGGCATAGAGGGTGCTAGGAGAGTCCAAATGAGGTGCGGTTTTCGGCCACGCGATCGTGATCGAACGCTCTAGAAGATGGAGAAGGCTTAGGTGGGTTTTGGGCCAAATTGGATGGATGTTGGGCTGCAACACACACGAGGCCTTTTCGGTCCCTCGGTTAACCGTTGGAGTATCAAACGAAGTCCAAATGATACGAAACTTGACAGGCGGTCTACCGGTAGTAAACCAAGGCCGCTTGGCAAGTCTCGGTCCAATCCGGAAATGTTTAATCCCCACACATGAAAGAAAGGTAGAAATGACCACCGGAGGAGAACGAAGCGCCGGAATGCAAAACGGACAATGGAGAAAAAGCTCGAATGCATGAGATGAACACGTATGCAAATGCAATGCACATGATGACATGATATGAGATGCATGACAACGACAACAACACACGGAGACAAAAACCCGAACCCAGGAAAATAAATTAACTTAACGCCGGAAACGGCAAGAGTTGGAGTACAAATTGGGAAAGTTACATCCGGGGTGTTACAACACTCCACCACTACGAAAGGATCTCGTCCCGAGATCTAGGACTGAAAGAACGCCGGGTACTTAGAATAGAGGTGATCCTCGCGTTCCCAGGTACCTTCACGGTCGGAATGGTGTGACCACTTGACTTTGAGAAATTTGATTGACTTATTGCGAGTCTTGTGTTCAGTCTCTTCAAGAATAGCAACTGGGTGCTCACGATAAGAGAGATCTTCTTGGAGCTCAATGTCCTCGAAGTTGACAGTGCAGTCAGGAGTCTTGAAGCACTTTCGGAGCTGAGAGACATGGAACATGTCATGAACATTTGCAAAGTTTGAAGGAAGCTCGAGTTGATAGGCGAGGTCGCCTCTCTTGCTGACAATCTTGAAAGGTCCCACGTATCTAGGGGCAAGCTTCCCTTTGATACCGAAGCGACGAGTACCTTTCATAGGAGAGACGCGGAGGTAAACATGATCTCCGATCTCGAAAGCCAAATCACGGTGCTTACTATCATAGTAGCTCTTCTGACGGGATTGGGCTGCTTTGAGGTTATCGCGAATGACTTTGCACATTTCCTCTGCCTCTGTGATTAAGTCATTACCCAAAAGCTGACGTTCACCGGTTTCAGACCAGTTGAGAGGGGTACGGCACCTCCTGCCATACAGAATTTCAAATGGGGCCTTGCCCAAACTTGCTTGAAAACTGTTGTTGTAGGAGAATTCAGCATAAGGAAGACAATCCTCCCACTTCATGCTGAACGAGATCACACAAGCCTTGAGCATATCTTCAAGAATCTGATTGACACGCTCGACTTGACCACTAGTTTGAGGATGGAAAGCTGTGCTGAAGCGGATGTTGGTGCCCATGGCCTTCTGAAAAGAATCCCAAAATTTGGAGGTAAAGATGCTGCCACGGTCTGAAGAGATCACTTGTGGAATACCGTGCAGAGAGACAATACGAGAGGTATAGAGTTCCGCCAATTGAGCTGCAGTGATCGACTCTTTGATAGGCAGAAAGTGAGCCACTTTGGTGAGTTTATCGATGACAATGAATATAGCATCATTGCCACGCTTGGACTTTGGAAACCCAGTCACGAAGTCCATTTCAATGTGGTCAAACTTCCATTCTGGAATGGCAAGAGGTTGGAGGAGACCAGCTGGCCTTTGGTGTTCTGCCTTCACTCTTCTGCAGACATCACATTCATTCACGAATTGAGCGATCTCGCGCTTCATTCGAGTCCACCAATAAGCCTGCTTGAGGTCCTGATACATCTTCGTGCTCCCAGGGTGGATGGAGAGGAGAGAATTGTGAGCCTCGATCATGATCACTTTATGGAGGTCACCTTTGCGTACAACAATACGATCCTCGAAGAAGAGAGTGTCTTTGTCATCAAGGCGGTAGCACTTGTACTTGGGCTGGCTCTTGGCAATCCCAATATTCACCTTTATCACCATAGCATCAAGAAGCTGGGCTTGGCAAATCTGGTCTTCCAAGGTAGGGGAGACTAGAAGGTTGGCGAGGAAACCTTGAGGAACAACTTGCAGATTAAGTTTGCGGAAAGCTTCACAAAGCTCGGGTTGATAAGGCTTAAGAATCAGACTGTTGCAATAAGCTTTCCTGCTCAATGCGTCAGCAATCACATTGGCCTTGCCTGGAGTATACTCGATACTCGGATTATACTCTTGAATCATTTCGACCCATCGAGTTTGCCTGAGGTTGAGATTAGGCTGAGTGAAGATGTACTTGAGACTCTTGTGATCAGTGAAAATGTCCACTTTTCTTCCCAATAGAAGATGTCTCCAAGTCAAAAGAGCATGCACAACTGCCTCCAACTCGAGATCATGAGTGGGGTAGTTCTTCTCATTAGGCTTCAATTGGCGAGAGGTATAAGCAACAACTTTCTTCTCTTGCATCAATACTGCGCCAAGACCTTGGAGAGAGGCATCACAAAAGACCTTGTACGACTTGGATTCATCAGGCGGAGTCAGAACTGGAGCAGTGATCAATTTCTCTTTCAAAGTGTTGAAAGCAATGTCACACTCCGGAGACCAAACGTACTTGACGTGCTTCTGAAGAAGATTTGAGAGAGGCTTCACGATCTTAGAAAAGTTTTCAACGAATCTTCGACAATAGCTTGCGAGACCGAGGAAGCTACGGAGTTGCTTCACGTTCTGAGGAGGTTCCCAATTCACAATTGCAGACACCTTCTCAGGATTCACCGCGATGCCCTTGGCAGAGATGATATGACCAAGATAAAGAACCTCATCGAGCCAAAATTCACACTTGGAGAACTTGGCGTAGAACTGATGTTCCCTGAGCTTATCAAGAACCAAACGCAAGTGCTTGGCATGATCCTCCTGAAGGAAATATGCCCTAGAGGCAATAATAAAGTTATTATTTATTTCCTTATATCATGATAAATGTTTATTATTTATGCTAGAATTGTATTAACCGAAAACATAATACATGTGTGAATACATAGACAAAAAGAGTGTCACTAGTATGCCTCTACTTGACTAGCTCGTTAATCAAAGATGGTTATGTTTCCTAACCATGAACAAAGAGTTGTTATTTGATTAACGAGGTCACATCATTAGTTGAATGATCTGATTGACATGACCCATTCCATTAGCTTAGCACCCGATCGTTTAGTATGTTGCTATTGCTTTCTTCATGACTTATACATGTTCCTATAACTATGAGATTATGCAACTCCCGTTTACCGAAGGAACACTTTGGGTACTACCAAACGTCACAACGTAACTGGGTGATTATAAAGGAGTACTACAGGTGTCTCCAAAGGTACATGTTGGGTTGGCGTATTTCGAGATTAGGTTTTGTCACTCCGATTGTCGGAGAGGTATCTCTGGGCCCTCTCGGTAGTACACATCACATAAGCCTTGCAAGCATTGTAACTAAGGTGTTAGTTGTGAGATGATGTATTACGAAACGAATAAAGAGACTTGCCGGTAACGAGATTGAACTAGGTATTGGATACCGACGATCGAATCTCGGGCAAGTAACATACCGATGACAAAGGGAACAACGTATGTTGTTATGCGGTCTGACCGATAAAGATCTACGTAGAATATGTAGGAGCCAATATGGGCATCCAGGTCCCGCTATTGGTTATTGACCGGAGACGTGTCTCGGTCATGTCTACATTGTTCTCGAACCCGTAGGGTCCGCACGCTTAAGGTTACGATGATAGTTATATTATGAGTTTATACATTTTGATGTACCGAAGGTTGTTCGGAGTCCCGGATGTGATCATGGACATGACGAGGAGTCTCGAAATGGTCGAGACGTAAAGATTGATATATTGGAAGCCTATGTTTGGATATCGGAAGTGTTCCGGGTGAAATCGGGATTTTACCGGAGTACCGGGAGGTTACCGGAACCCCCCGGGAGCCATGTGGGCCTTAATGGGCTTTAGTGGAAAGGATAAAGGAGCAGCCCAAGGTGGCTGCGCACCTCCCCCCTCCCCTAGTCCTATTAGGACTAGGAGAAGGTGGCCGGCCCACCTCTCCCTCTTTCCCCCTCGGGGAATCCTAGTCCAACTAGGATTGGGGGGGGGGAGTCCTACTCCCGGAAGGAGTAGGACTCCTCCTGCGCCCTCCTCCTAGCCGGCGCCCCCCTCCCCCTTGGCTCCTTTATATACTGAGGCAGAGGCACCCCAGAAACACACAAGTTGATCCACATGATCTATTCCTTAGCCGTGTGCGGTGCCCCCTGCCACCATAGTCCTCGATAATACTGTAGCGGAGTTTAGGCGAAGCCCTGCTGCTGTAGTATATCAAGATCATCACCACGCCGTCGTGCTGATGGAACTCTTCCCCGACACTTTGCTGGATCGGAGTCCGGGGATCGTCATCGAGCTAAATGTGTGCTCGAACTCGGAGGTGCCGTAGTTTCGGTGCTTGATCGGTTGGATCGTGAAGACGTACGACTACTTCCTCTACGTTGCGTCAACGCTTCCGCAGTCGGTCTGCGTGGGTACATAGACAACACTCTCCCCTCTCGTTGCTATGCATCACATGATCTTGCGTGTGCGTAGGAATTTTTTTGAAATTACTACGAAACCCAACACTTCCTTGTTCTTCGAGAAAACCAGAATGTCGTCGAGATAGACCAAAACGAAGTCATTGGTGTAGGCGTTGAAGATGAAGTTCATCATGCGAGAGAACGTCGGAGGAGCGTTGACGAGGCCAAAAGACATGACTGTGTATTCATATGAACCATAGCTTGTCCTGAAAGCCGTCTTGGGAATATCTTGCTCACGGATTCGAATCTGATGATAACCCATACGGAGATCAAGCTTGGATAATACTTGGGCACCTTTTAGTTGTTCGAACAGCTCATTGATGTTGGGAAGTGGGTATTTGTTCTTGATGGTCTTCTTGTTCAATGGACAATAATCAACACAAAGCCGGTCTGTTCCATCCTTCTTCTTCACAAAAAGAACACCACAACCCCACGGAGAAGAACTAGGCCAGATGAGACCCATTTTCTCTTGAATATCGAGTTGCTTCTTCAGCTCCTTCAACTCTTCAGGTCCGAGCTTGTAAGGACGTTTGCACACAGGTTCCGTGCCAGGCTCAAGATCAATAACGAATTCCACTGGCCGGTGCGGAGGCATTCCTGGAAGCTCTTCTGGAAAGACGTCTTGATATTCGTAAATGACTGGAATTTGAGAGATGGCATCCAATTCACCCTTCTCATTGAGAGAAAACAGACGGATGGTATTATCCTGAGCAGCAAAGACAATTACATCCTCAGACGAATGAGTCAATTGAATCTGCTTGTCAGCACAATCAAGATGTGCCTTGTGCTTAGAAAGCCAATCCATTTCGAGAATAAGATCAATATCCGAGTTACCAAGAACAATTGGGGAAGAAAGGAACTTGTAATCACCCAATGTGATAGTAACCTCCGGGACGCAGGTGTTAGCTGTCATCTGCTTGCCCGGTGACACAATTTGCAAGGAACTTTGCAGATACTGATAATCGCACTCATACTTTGATGCAAAAGGTTTGGAAATGAAACAATGCGATGCACCAGTGTCAAAAAGAACTTTTGCAGGAATATCGTTAACTGGAAGGTTACCCATGATGACATCTGACGAATCCTCTGCCTGAGCTGCATTCATCAAGTTGACCTTGGCGTGCTTGGGGTTATGCTTGACCACAACTGTACTTGCCGATCTGATAGGAGGAGGAGGAGGAAGACGCCTCTGGTTGAAACACTTGTTGGCATAGTGACCCTTCTGTTGGCACTTGTTGCACGTGACCTCTGAAAGCGGACGGTGGTACGGAGCACTCGATCTTGGAGGTTGAGACGAAGTCTTGTTCTGAAAGCCAGGGTTGGGTGGGTGGGAAGATCCACTGCCACCTTTGCTCTTCTGCTGATACGGCTGACGGAACGGAGGAGGAGGAAGCCAATAGTTCTGCTGCTTGGCCACTTGAGTAGAGGAAGAAGGAGTAACATCTCTGACTTGCTTCTTGGAAGCATCACACCTCAACTGAGCGGCCTCTTTCTTCAGTGCCATGTTGTAGAACTCATCGTATCTCAAGGGCTCAAAGAGAACAAGAGCTAGCTGAATTTCTTCTCTGAGACCACCCCTGAACTGGTATATCATGCTCTTCTCATCAGGGACGTCCTGCTTAGCAAAGCGGGCGAGCTTCTAAAACAACTTGTTGTAGTCATAGACAGACAAAGAGCCTTGCTTCAGGTTGCAGAATTCCTCACGCTTGCTTTCAACCACGCTCTGGGGAATATGATGAGCTCAGAAATCTCGACGAAATTCATCCCAGGTGATAACACGTCCACCTCTGGAATCATTGCACTGCTGGAACAATTCTGCAGCTTGATCTTTGAGTTGGAAAGAAGCGAACTTGACAAAGTCCTCAGGCCTGACATTACTGCACTCGAAATGCTTGCACAGATCCACTAGCCAATCGTCAGCATCGGTTGCCTCAACACAATTGCTGAAAGTCTTTGGCCCGTTAGCAAGGAACAGGTTGAGTGAAGCAAAGTGATTCTGATTGTTGCCTTGGTTCCCTTGGTTGCCTTGATTGCGCTCTTGGAGAATTTGCATGATCAACTGTGTGTTTGCATTGGTTGCGGCCATCACAGCTTGCCATGCCTCCGGAGGAGGTGGAGGTGGTGCCGGATCAGGATTCGGAGTCATGCGTGTTGGAGGAGCCATCCTGAAGAGGTTGACCACCATTAGCACATTGATAGGCAAATATTGAAGCTGAATCCAACAGAATGAAAATTGCAACATATAGTCTTCACATCCGAACACAATGAACGAATGCATTCCTCTTGAAATGGTCGCATATCCATAAATTGAGAAGCCACTTAGAATTAAGATAGAGAAATAAATCAACAAGGTACCGATCAAGAACGAATAATCGGTAAGAAATCCCAATCTCAAACCAATATCCGTGGAAGAAGAACTAGAGCTACAAGAATTCCCACCTATGAAACTCACGAACCTTTCCGGTTATGCAATCAGGTGTTGGGGATACAGGGGAAGCATAATATCTCACCCAAACTAGCAAATCCTACATCCAGCTGTATCCATCCTTCAACACATAACCAAGAAACCTTCGGAAACCATCTACCTCAACCTTCGAAAAGCATCCGTTATACAAGTTATGGCGATACTACCGAACTCCCGCCGCAGTACTGGGTGGCATCGAGGTTATCTCACCAACGAACTGCATAAAAGAGAATTATGATGACAACACCTCAGAGCTCGGGTATTCCAGAACTCAACTCGGGTATTCCAGAACTGCAACGATAAAATTATGATGACAACACCTCAGAGCTCAACTCCCCGGGACACTTCCACTAAACCCCTGACAGGAGGCACCAAGACAATGTTCTCATCATAAAACCATCGGAACGATTCCAAGATACCCGTGTGATCCTAAAAAAAATAGTGATATTTGAGAAGAGAAGAGTCAAAACTCTACGTCAGGATGCCTTACTAGAGCGATGAGGAGACTGGGAAGTAAAAAGAATTCCTAAACTCTCCGATATATAATTCCTAAATGACTCAAAACATTTTTCTAGACACAACTCGGCTGCTAAAACGATCAAGCAATGGGGCTCCTAAGGTCGGGGAAGGCTCTGATTACCAACTTGTAACACCCTTGATGCAACTATATCTCCCACGTGTGGAGGCACGACTTAGATGCATAATCGCATTGAAGGCATAAGTCGCAAGTTAGGCAATCTTCACAACATCCCGAGTAATATGATAATAAAAGGGGATATAACATAGTTGGCTTACACTCGCCACGTCAATCAAGTACATAAATAACATTACATCATCCAAACACTCATGGCCCGACTACGGCGCCAAAATAAAAGAGAACCCAACATGCGACACGGTCCCGATCACCCCCAACTGGGAACCACTACTGATCATCAGGAAAGGAAACATAGTAACGTTGAGAGTCTTTGTCGAACTCCCACTTGAGCTCAAACGCGTCACCTAGAGCGGAATCATCGGGCCCTGCATCTGGTGTAATAGTAATCTGTGAGCCACAGGGACTAAGCAATCTTGCACCCTCGCGATCAAGACTATTTAAGCCTATAGGTAAGGCAAGGTAAAATATGTGGAGCTGCAGCAAGAGACTAGCATATATGGTGGCTAAACTTATTCGCAAAAGAGAGCGAGAAGAGGTCACAAAGCGCGAGCAGAAACTAGAGAACAACCTGCGCAAACATTACTCCAACACCGTGTCCACTTCCCGGACTCCGCCGAGAAGAGGCCATCATGATAACACACTCAGTTGATTCATTTTAATTAAGTTAAGGTTCAAGTTATCTACAACCGGACATTAACAAATTCCCATCTACCCATAACCGCGGGCACGGCTTTCGAAAGTTCAAATCCCTGCAGGGGAGTCCCAACTTAGCCCATGACAAGCTCTCACGGTCAATGAAGGAATGGACCTCCTCCCAAGACGTTCTGATCAGACTCGGTATCTCGGTTCTTCAAGACACTTCGACAGGTTAAAACAAGACCAGCAACACCGCCCGAATGTGCCGACAAATCCCGATAGGAGCTGCACATATCTCTTTCTCAGGGCACACTCAGATGAGTGCTCCATACAACTAAAACCAAACCTCGAGTTTCCCCGAGGGGGCGCTGCACAGGACTCTAGTTTGGACCAACACTCAGAGGAGCACTGGCCCGGGGGGGTTTAAAATAAGTTGACCCTCGGGCTCCGGAAACCCAAGGGAAAAAGAGGCTAGGTGGCAAATGGTAAAACCAAGGTTCGGCATTGCTGGAAAAGCTTTAATCAAGGCGAACTATCAAGGGGTTCCCATTATAACCCAACCGCGTAAGGAACGCAAAATCCGGGAACATAACACCGATATGACGGAAACTAGGGCGGCAAGAGTGGAACAAAACACTAGGCGAGAGGCCGAGCCTTCCACCCTTTACCAAGTATATAGATGCATTAAGATAACATGGCAATATAATGATATCCCAACAAGTAAATAAAGGTTCCAACAAGGAACGGCCTCCAATCTTCACCTGCAACTAGCAACGCTATAAGAGGGGCTGAGCAAAGCGGTAACATAGCCAATCAACGGTTTGCTAGGACATGGAGGGTTATAGGTTTGACATGGCAATTTGGGAGGCTTGAAAGCAAATGGTAGCCATCGTAGCAATGGCATAGCAAAAGAGCGAGCAAACTAGCATAGCAAAGATAGTAGTGATCTCGAGGGTATGATCATCTTGCCTGCACAGTTGTCAGAGTTGACTGGATCCTCGAAAGCAAACTCAACGGGCTCCTCGTTAGCGAACTCGTCTCCCGGCTCTACCCAAACAAGACAAACAAGCAACAAGGACACAATCAACCACGTGCAAGGATCAAACAATATGATGCTATGATGATATGCTATGCGGGATGCGATGCGGGATGCATATGCAAGATATGACAAGGGATGCATGAACCTGGCCTCAACATAGAAATCCAAGTATGCCACTGGAAAGATGAGATGAAATCGCTTGAAAACGATATAAAGATCATCGGAATCGGAGTTACGGTTTGGAAATGGCAAGCGATTCAAATATGACACCGGTCTGCGATTTACAGCAAGTAGCCATCTAAATGCAATGAGATGAACATGCTACAACACCCAAACATAACAACAAAATACATGGCAGGGATGCATACAAGATGCTTAACAAAAGTCTAGCACTGAGCTACGGCCAATTCATCCATTAACAGGTTCAAACAAGCATGGCAAAAATGCATATGACAAACAGATCTCAGACTTAGTGAAATTAACACTTGTCTGGAATTTCAGATCAGGTAGCACTCTTCGGAGCAACAAAACTATATGCTACAGGACCTGAACATGGCAAAGTAAAGCATGGCATGGAGCTACTCAAAGAGCTTAACAAAAGTCCCTTATTGACCTTGAGCCAAAAGGGATCAGAAAATACAATTGCAAGCATGTGAACATAGAAAAAACATAATCAGATCACAGACTTAGCGAAAACTGGAGCATGATGAAAACAGATATCAAGTAGGCATGTTTAAGAGCTCGATGCACTCACTACGGTGCAAGTCATGACAAGCTAAGCATACATCCATCAAGAATACATAAAATGCAAGCTAGACATGGCAAGAACAATAGCATAGCATGCACGGATCAACTACAACATCATCGGCAAAATTGCAAACAAGTTGACAATCTACCCAGATTCACAAAGTAGCAAAAGTAGAGCTCGATTGACTCAATCTAGGGTGCTCCATAATTGCAAACAAATACATGGATGGATAGATCACTACAAGATTAACAAAACATCCTTATTGATCATCCTCGAAAGAGGCACGGATCACTAGGAAACAACATGAACATATGGCCATATGAGATAAACAGATCAAGGACTTAGTGGAATTGCTAAGTCCCTGAAAACAGAATTACTAAGTGCACCACTTTGCAAGCTTGTACTAGTCACCACACACATCACAAAAATACATGGGATGCATCTCTGGAAAGATGACAAAACCCTTAACAAAACATATGTAGAGCATCAGGGCATATCATGCATAAAATAATCATGGCAAAAATGACAAAAACCTAAATGGAGTAGCAGATCGAACAATTATATCAAGTAGCCCTCTTCTAACATCATTTAGGGCATCAAGATGAACTCAAATGAAAATGATGCAATGGAATGAAATGATGTACTCTCTGAGATGAACATTTTGATATGCTATATGCCAAAAACGGAGCTACGGATGCAAAGTTACGGCACGATGAACATGGGCACTTGAAACGGAAAATATCAGGGACTTAGTAAAATTTTCGACCTCCGAATCTAGGGTTCGTCCGGCGCGCGAACCGAGGTGGCGGCGCGGCTCGCCGAAGAGGACCCGGAGCTCACCGGAGAGGGGTGCCGGTGCTGGGCCCGGGCGTGGGGATGCCGGATCTGGCAGGCGGCGGGGCGGCAACGGCGAAGCGCGGCGTCGGCGGGGGCGGCGCGGTCGAGGCGGCGGCGGCGGGGCGGCGCGGCGGCGGAGCTCGGGCACGGCGGCGGAGCGGCGAAGGAGGCGGGCAACGGATCGCGGGCTCGCGAGGGCCGACGCTGGGCCTGGCGGGCCGCGGCGGTGGAGGCGGTGGCAGCGCCACTTGGCGCGACGGGAGTGGGCGGCGGCGATGTGTCCGGCCAGGGCAGATGTGTCCGGCCGGCGCGGAGATGATTTTTAGGGTTTCAGACGAGGGGGATCCGGATTTTCGGGAGGGGTGTATATATAGGCATAGAGGGTGCTAGGAGAGTCCAAATGAGGTGCGGTTTTCGGCCACGCGATCGTGGTTGAATGCTCTAGAATATGGAGAAGGCTTAGGTGGGTTTTGGGCCAAATTGGAGGGGTGTTGGGCTGCAACGCACACGAGGCCTTTTCGGTCCCTCGGTTAACCGGTGGAGTATCAAACGAAGTCCAAATGATACGAAACTTGACAGGCGGTCTACCGGTAGTAAACCAAGGCCGCTTGGCAAGTCTCGGTCCAATCCGGAAATGTTTAATCCACACACATGAAAGAAAGGTAGAAATGACCACCGGAGGAGAACGAAGCGCCGGAATGCAAAACGGACAACGGAGAAAAAGCTCGAATGCATGAGACGAACACGTATGCAAATGCAATGCACATGATGACATGATATGAGATGGATGACAACGACAACAACACACGGAGACAAAAACCCGAACCCGAGAAAATAAATTAACTTAACGCCAGAAACGGCAAGAGTTGGAGTACAAATTGGGAAAGTTACTTCCGGGGTGTTACAGTTATTTTCAATGAAGTATATATAAAGTCCCAGCTCAATATTATCTTACTGTGCCGGCCCTTGGGGGCTACACTGTAACATCCCAAATTTTCAATTTGGAATGTTATACATAGATCATTCATTGCATATCATATTTTGTTGCATCTCGTTCCGCGATCCTTGAAATCCTAAGAAACTCAAGGACCCTCAGAGAGAGTTGGGGATTTCCCTGTTTTCATATTTGAGTTTTATCAAATATTGATACAAGGATTTTTGGTTTTAATTATTTTTCTCTCCGAAAATATTTCATATTAAAATATATGAGAGGAGATAATATGACTTCTCCAAAATAAATGAAATATTGGAGGAAAAAGATTAAAATCAAATATTTGATTTTATCTAAAGTTTATTGCTATTTTATTTGAATTAGAAAAATTGCACGTTTTTCAAAGTTGCATTTTAGGGCCAAGAAATTGTTCATCTTGTTCTAAATATTTTATTTAGACGGTGAAAATTTGTTTTGGAATTTTTAGATTTTTATTTTATTTTCTAGGATTTATTTGGTTCCGGCGAAATTATTTAAAAAAAAGGTCCAGCGCCCGACTGGGCCCAAGCCTAGCCGAGCCGGCCCGCTCCCCGCGCCTATGTCTCCGACCTGGAGACCGCGCGTCGCCGCTGCCCGACCCGGAGTCCGGCCGGGACTCCGCCTCCCCGCCGCCTTGCCCCCTCGTCCAAGCAGACCCCCCTCCTCTTAAGTACGCCGCCCCCGAACCCCCCCTCCATCACCCAACCCCGCCGCTAGCCCCGACCGCAGCGCCGCCGTCGCCGCCTTTGCCGCGCCACGCCGCCGCCGTCGCCCTCGCACCCCGCCGCCGCAGCCCGTCTCGCTGGAGCCGCAGCTCCGCCTCGCCGGAGGTAACGCCGCCGTTGCCGCCGCTGTTTTTTTAAGAAAACCGATTCGGTTTTTTAGAAACCCTAGTTCGTTTTTTAGATCGGTTCGCCGGTTTTTCTCGGTTTAGTTATTTTGCGGACGTTCGTCCGTACGTTCGTTCTAACGAACGTGTTCACTCGTTAGCCGCAGACAACGAACGCTCGTTCGTTAGCCTGTTTGTCAGTTTTCTTTTTCTCGGATTTTCCGCGATTATTTTCAATCGTGATTTCTGATCTGATTTTCGTTTTAGTTTATCTTTTCGCTCGTTTGTCGGAATCAGGGGATTCAAGCGCCTAGATCTTCGTCTCGAAACCCTCTTTCGGTTTAACCAACTTGAAGAAGCTTTTGCTACTGTAAAAATTTGACCTTAGTCCAGATTAGTAAACAGATCTTGTTTCTTTCGTAGTTTGAGTTTCGTTGCTCCGTTTGATTTGAATCTTTTCACAAACTGGAGTTCCTAAGTTGAACTTTCTGGTTAGATCTTCTTGTTTGAGATTTGCCCGTGTTTCTTTGCTTGATTGCTTATGTATGCTATTGTTTGTTTGTGATAGAACACCCGGAGTGCGAAGCGTGCTACTAGGAGTCCCTAGGTTTTGCGGATCATCAGCAAGGCAAGTAACACTTTGATCATACCCCTTTATCACCCAATTTTTATGCATTAGTTCCAATCCTCAAACATTGCATGGTTAGGATGTGATTAACATGTGGGTTGGGAAGTAGTTGATGAGGTAGAACCTATTGCCCTGTTATATTCAAACCTTGGGAGTTACTTCTAGTATTGCTTTTATTGCTATGCTATGCTCGTAGACGTGGTTTGGATGAGTGAAATCCATGACAGATGTGAAATTGTTAATTAATGGTTCAACTTAAGGTGGCAACTTGAATACACATCTGGGTGGATTGTTTGTTGGGCACCTGGGGAATCCAGTGTTGTCATAGGATATCCCGGAGTACCCGTGTGATAATTCTATGGTCCGCCACCCAGGCTCAAAGGGAACTGAGATATTTTCATGCTAGAAACTTCCGTGTGAAGCCACAAGCTATTATGGGCTCTAGCATTGTTGAGTAAGTTGCATGAAGCTGCCGAAGAGGTGGATCAGCAGGTAGAGGGATGTAGGTTGGTATGGTCTGCCCGGAGTAAGGGGTTAATGCTTCTAAAAGGCTGTGTCTCGGTCATCCGTTTCTCAAACACCTTGTAGTGCGAGAAATCCAACGGAGGAGATCGGTTCTTGTGGGGAAAAGTGCGCAAACCTCTGCAGAGCGTATAAACTAATCATGGTTAGCCGTGTCCCCGGTTATGGACATCTTGAGTATCTAGTACTTGGAGTATCATAAGTATCTCATCACTCTAAAATAATATTGTTGGGTTGTTAATTACTTTAATTAGGATTGAGTTGGAGGAACCTTCTCAATGATGTTTCAACTACCATGATAGTTAAATAAAATCTATTCCTTTGTTGTAGGAAAAAATTGGCTTTTCGCAAAAACCATAACCATAGAGCTTTCCACCATCCAAATATGCATGTAGTGATAGCACTATTCTGTTCTTGCTCTACTGTGTTACTTTGCCAGCATATTCCATGTGATGACCCGTTTTCGGGCTGCAATGTATTATGTTGCAGACTTTTCAGACGAGGAGTAAGGTTCGTTAGGTCATTGCCGTGCAACTCAGCTATGTCGTTGGAGTTGATGGACTCACTTTATCTTCAAGCCTTCTGTTGTTATCGTATTAGATGGCCTTAAGTCATATTTATTGTAATAAGTTCTCTTTTGAGACATTCGATGTAATAAGTGTGTGATTGCTACTCTGTTATAAATCCTCGAGTAATGTATGTGTCAGCATTACCGATCCAGGGATGACACTGAAGCACAGAGACTTGACCGTTTGAGGTCGGGTCGTTACAAGATGGTATCAGAGCACACGCTGAGTGTAGGACATGACCACTAAGCTAAAGCCCTAGATCACTATTCTCTTCTCATTTCTGACTCCTCTCCATTTTCTACTCTTTAGGATGGCGGACGCAAGGAACAAGTTTGCACAACTGGATGAAGAAGCACCTTTTGGACGACGGTTGAAGTAAGTCACTAGGTACCTGAACATTGGAATACCAAGCTTCACCGGGACTTACAACGCCACTTTACCAGAAGAGGAGCGATGGATGATTCATGTTCCAGGAAGGACATTCAGGCCAGTCACTAAGCCCATAGAGTTTTCCTTCGATGCACCAACCTGGAGTCTAGGAAAGAGTATGGCAACTCACATCACCACGGGACGCATTGGAGAAGTTTATCACAAGGAGCTTAAGGATACTATCTATCAGATTTGTGGGCACCGAGACGAGCAATGGGAAATGATCAGTACCAGGAAGGACAGATCAATTGCAGCTTTCATCCAGTAGTTAAACCAGCATATTCGTTGCCAGGAGAACCAGATGTGCGCAGGAATGATAGACTTGAAGAAGGCGATGACTAGGATCACGGAACTGGAGGAAGAACTCAAGGCTACACGTGAATATTATGAGGAGGAAATCATCGTACTAGCGGATAAGAATGCCGACCTGACAATGAAGCTAGGAGTGTTCATGGGAGACCCCGCACCAGGAGGAGAAGATGAGGAACCCAAGGAGATTCGCCCGGAGGACTACATTATCATCGACGACGCCAACTCGGACCCCGGCAATAGCGATGATGACTATGAAGACGAAGCTGGAGAAGACATCATGGAGTCTTCAACCGAAGAATATTTTTAGTAGACCACCACATCAGTAGTAGTATTCCACCATGTAAACAGTATAGTCCGAGCACTTTTGTAACGATAGTTAGATCGATTGTATGCCCTTGCTTGATTGATTGAGTGAAATGTTTGTGTTTGTCACATGTGCATATGGGTAGTGTTTTCTCATTAGACCTCATTCTATTCTAATCTCTCCCCTCTAAACACATCAGATGCCTCCGAGACATGACCCCAGATTTACCTTCCCACCGGAGCTCACTCAGTTGATCTAGCAGCAGAATACCCTGATGCAGTTGTTAGTTCAGAACCAAGGCAACAACAATAACAATAACAACAATCCACCGCCGCCACCACCAGTTGATAACTTAGCCCGTTTTCTGAGGTTGCAGCCGCCGGTGTTTTCCAGTAGCATCGAGCCCATAGTAGCAGATGATTGGCTCCGCAGAATTGGAAGGGAGTTAACCACTGCAGGATGTACCGATGCTGAGAAGGTGCGTTTTGCCGCACATCAGTTGGATGGACCAGCAGCCTCATGGTGGGAGAATTACACTGTCACCTTCCCTATAGCCACTGTTACATGGGATCAGTTTCAGCAAGCTTTCCGTACAACCCATGTCTCAACTGGATCTATGAGTATGAAGAAGCATGAGTTTCGCAACTTACGCCAGGGGAGCCGTACTGTGGCTCAGTACGCGGATGATTTTAGCAAGTTATCTCGTTATGCCCCTGATGATGTGGCCACAGATGCCGCAAAGCAGGAGAAGTTTATGGAAGGGTTGAATGATGAGATGAGCATGTAGTTGATGGTGGCAACATTCAACAACTACCAGGAGTTGGTAGATAAGGCTCTTATGATTGAAGGGAAGCAGCAGCAAATTAAGAGCCGTAAAAGGAAGTATGGACAAGGAAGGTATAATTTAGGAGCTCAGCAGAAGCCTCACCTAACCCTAAACTCGGGACGACTTGTTCGTAACCATGGAGGCCACACCCATAATGGAGGAAGTAACCATAATCATACTGGGCCAAGGAATGGGAATGGGAATGGGAATGGAGCAAGCAACAATCAGAACCGCTCCAACCCAGCCACACTCGCGAAGAGAGACCTAAGCCACGTTACTTGTTTCAAGTGCGGGAAGACTGGACACTATACCACAGAGTGCCCAGAAGCAAAGAATGGAAACGGCAATGGGAGCGCTGGAAACAAGCCCAATCCATTCAACAAAGGACAAGTGAACCACGTCAATGTGGAAGAGGTTGAAGAGTAGCCAGACGTGGTTATTGGTAAGTTTTTGGTTAAGTCTTTTACCAGCCTTGTTCTTTTTTACTGGTGCATCGCATTCATACATATTAAGGGAATTCGTGGATAAGTTTAAACTACCAACCCAAACTCTTAGGACCCATCTGTTTGTAAGTTCACCTGGAGCAGAGTATATGGCTAGTCGATGGTGCGACCAGATACCCTTAACAATTGGTAGCCATGTTTTTCCATCCGACCTAATAATCTTGGAGTAACAAGGATTGGATGTGATATTAGGCATGGACTGGATGTCAAAGTATGGAGGAAGCATTGACTGTGTTAGTAAGTCAATTTGTCTCACCATCCCTGAGGGAAAAAGGATCAAGTATGTATCTAGGCATGCGCCAAGGAGTAGCCAATTAAATACTCTCACGAGAGTTGTTCAGGAGGAAGTGCCTGTAGTGAAGGATTTGAAGGAAATATGCCCTAGAGGCAATAATAAAGTTATTATTTATTTCCTTATATCATGATAAATGTTTATTATTCATGCTAGAATTGTATTAACCGGAAACATAATACATGTGTGAATACATAGACAAACAGAGTGTCACTAGTATGCCTCTACTTGCCTAGCTCGTTAATCAAAGATGGTTATGTTTCCTAACCATGAACAAAGAGTTGTTATTTGATTAACGGGATCACATCATTAGGTGAATGATCTGATTTACATGACCCATTCCATTAGCTTAGCACCCGATTGTTTAGTATGTTGCTATTGCTTTCTTCATGACTTATACATGTTCCTATGACTATGAGATTATGCAACTCCCGTTTGCCGGAGGAACACTTTGTGTGCTACCAAACGTCACAACGTAAATGGGTGATTATAAAGGTGCTCTATAGGTGTCTCCAAAGGTACATGTTGGGTTGGCGTATTTCGAGATTAGGATTTGTCACTCCGATTGTCGGAGAGGTATCTCTGGGCCCTCTCGATAATGCACATCACATAAGCCTTGCAAGCATTGCAACTAAAGAGTTAGTTGAGAAATGATGTATTAAGGAACGAGTAAAGAGACTTGCCGGTAACGAGATTGAACTAGGTATTGAGATACCGACGATCGAATCTCGGGCAAGTAACATACCGATGACAAAGGGAACAACGTATGTTGTTATGCGGTCTGACCGATAAAGATCTTCGTAGAATATGTAGGAACCAATATGAGCATCCAGGTTCCGCTATTGGTTATTGACCGGAGACGTGTCTCAGTCATGTCTACATTGTTCTCGAACCGTAGGGTCCGCACGCTTAACGTTACGATGACAGTTTCATTATGAGTTTATGTATTTTGATGTACCGAAGGTTGTTCGGAGTCCCGGATGTGATCATGGACATGACGAGGAGTCTCGAAATGGTCGAGACATAAAGATCGATATATTGGAAGCCTATATTTGGATATCGGAATCGTTCCGGGTCAAATCGGGATTTTACCGGAGTACCGGGGGGGTTACCGGAACCCCCCGGGGGGTTATTGGGCCTACATGAGCCTTAAGGGAGAAGAGGAAAGGAGTCAAGAGGTGGCCGCGCGCCCCTCCCCTTCCTAGTCCGAATAGGACAAGGGAAGGGGGGCGGCGCCCGCCCCCCCCCTTTCCTTTCCCTCTTCCTCCTCTTTCCCCTTCTCCTTCTCCAACTAGGAAAGAAGGGAGTCCTACTCCCGGTGGGAGTAGGACTCCCCCTTGGCGCGACCTCCTTGGCCGGCCGCCCCCTCCCCTTGGCTCCTTTATATACGGGGGCAGGGGGGCACCCTAGTACACACAAGTTGATATTCGTGATCGTTCCTTAGCCGTGTGCGGTGCCCCCCTCCACGATATTACACCTCGGTCATATTGTAGCGGTGCTTAGGCGAAGCCCTGCGACGGTTGAACATCAAGATCGTCACCACGCCGTCGTGCTGACGGAACTCTTCCCCGAAGCTTTGTTGGATCGGAGCCCGGGGAGCGTCATCGAGCTGAACGTGTGCCAAGAACTCGGAGGTGCCGGAGTAACGGTGCTTGGATCGGTTGAACCGGGAAGACGTACGACTACTTCCTCTACGTTGCGTCAACGCTTCCGCTTCGGTCTACGAGGGTACGTAGACAACACTCTCCCCTCTCGTTGCTATGCATCACCATGATCTTGCGTGTGCGTAGGAATTTTTTTGAAATTACTACGTTTCCCAACAGTGGCATCCGAGCCTAGGTTTTATGTGTTGATGTTATATGCACGAGTAGAACACAAGTGAGTTGTGGGCGATATAAGTCATACTGCTTACCAGCATGTCATACTTTGGTTCGGCGGTATTGTTGGACGAAGCGGCCTGGACCGACATTGCGCGTACGCTTACGCGAGACCGGTTCTCCCGACGTGCTTTGCACAAAGGTGGCTAGCGGGTGACAGTTTCTCCAACTTTAGTTGAACCGAGTGTGGCTACGCCCGGTCCTTGCGAAGGTTAAAACAACACCAACTTGACAAACTATCGTTGTGGTTTTTGATGCGTAGGTAAGATTGGTTCTTACTTAAGCCCGTAGCAGCCACGTAAAACTTGCAACAACAAAGTAGAGGACGTCTAACTTGTTTTTGCAGGGCATGTTGTGATGTGATATGGTCAAGACATGATGCTAAATTTTATTTTATGAGATGATCATGTTTTGTAACCGAGTTATCGGCAACTGGCAGGAGCCATATGGTTGTCGCTTTATTGTATGCAATGCAATCACGCTGTAATGCTTTACTTTATCACTAAGCGGTAGCGATAGTCATGGAAGCATAAGATTGGCGAGACAACAACGATGCTACGATGGAGATCAAGGTGTCCCGCCGGTGACGATGGTGATCACGATGGTGCTTCGAAGATGGAGATCACAAGCACAAGATGATGATGGCCATATCATATCACTTATATAGATTGCATGTGATGTTTATCTTTTATGCATCTTATCTTGCTTTAATTGACGGTAGCATTATAAGATGATCTCTCACTAATTATCAAGAAGTGTTCTCCCTGAGTATGCACCGTTGCGAAAGTTCTTCGTGCTGAGACACCATGTGATGATCGGGTGTGATAGGCTCTACGTTCAAATACAACGGGTGCAAAACAGTTGCACAGGCGGAATACTCAGGTTATACTTGACGAGCCAAGCATATACAGATATGGCCTCGGAACACGGAGACCGAAAGGTCGAGCGTGAATCATATAGTAGATATGATCAACATAGTGATGTTCACCAATGAAACTACTCCATCTCACGTGATGATCAGACATGGTTTAGTTGATTTGGATCATGTAATCACTTAGAGGATTAGAGGGATGTCTATCTAAGTGGGAGTTCTTTAAGTAAATCAATTGAACCTAAATTTATCATGAAACTTAGTACCTGATAGTATCTTGCTTGTTTATGCTTGATTGTAGATAGATGGCTCGTGCTGTTGTTCCGTTGAATTTTAATCCATTCCTTGAGAAAGCAAAGTTGAAAGATGATAGTAGCAATTACATGGACTGGGTCCGTAACTTGAGGATTATCCTCATTGCTGCACAGAAAAATTACGCCCTGGAAGCACCGCTGGGTGCCAGGCCTGCTGCTAGAGCAACACCAGATGTTATGAACGTCTGGCAGAGCAAAGCTGATGCCTACTCAATATTTCAGTGTGCCATGTTTTACGGCTTAGAATCGGGACTTCAACGACGTTTTGAACGTCATGGAGCATATGAGATGTTCCAGGAGTTGAAGTGAATATTTCAAGCAAATGCCCGAATTGAGAGATATGAAGTCTACAATAAGTTCTATAGCTGCAAGATGAAGGAGAACAGTTCTGTCAGTGAGCATATACTCAAAATGTCTGGGTATAATAATCACTTGATTCAATTGGGAGTTAATCTTCCAGATGATTGCGTCATTGACAGAATTCTCCAATCACTGCCACCAAGCTACAAGAGCTTCCTGATGAACTATAATATGCAAGGGATGAATAAGACTATTCCCGAGCTCTTCGCAATGCTAAAAGCTGCGGAGGTAGAAATCAAGAAGGAGCATCTAGTGTTGATGGTCAACAAGACCACTAGTTTCAAGAAAAAGGGCAAAGGGAAGAAGAAGGGGAACTTCAAAAAGAACAGCAAGCAAGTTGCTGCTCAAGAGAAGAAACCCAAACCTGGACCTAAGCCTGAAAGCGAGTGCTTCTACTGCAAGCAGACTGGTCACTGGAAGCGGAACTGCCCCAAGTATTTGGCGGATAAGAAGGATGGCAAGGTGAACAAAGGTATATGTGATATAAATGTTATTGATGTGTACCTTACTAATGCTCGCAGTAGCACCTGGGTATTTGATACTGGTTCTGTTGCTAATATTTGCAACTCGAAACAGGGACTACAGATTAAGCGAAGATTGGCTAAGGACAAGGTGACGATGCGCATGGGAAACGGTTCCAAATTCGATGTGATCGTAGTCGGCACGCTACCTCTACATCTACCTTTGGGATTAATATTAGACCTAAATAATTGTTATTTGGTGCCTGCGTTAAGCATGAACATTATATATGGATCTTGTTTGATGCGAGACGGTTATTCATTTAAATCTGAGAATAATGGTTGTTCTATTTATATGAGTAATATCTTTTATGGTCATGCACCCTTAAAGAGTGGTCTATTTTTATTGAATCTCGATAGTAGTGACACACATATTCATAGTGTTGAAGCCAAAAGATGCAGAGTTGATAATGATAGTGCAACTTATTTGTGGCACTGCCGTTTAGGTCATATCGGTGTAAAGCGCATGAAGAAACTCCATACTGATGGACTTTTGGAACCACTTGATTATGAATCACTTGGTACTTGCGAACCGTGCCTCATGGGCAAGATGACTAAAACACCGTTCTCCGGTACTATGGAGAGATCAACAGATTTGTTGGAAATCATACATACAGATGTATGTGGTCCGATGAATATTGAGGCTCGTGGCGGATATCGTTATTTTCTCACCTTCACAGATGACTTAAGCAGATATGGGTATATCTACTTAATAAAACATAAGTCTGAAACGTTTGAAAAGTTCAAAGAATTTCAGAGTGAAGTTGAAAATCATCGTAACAAGAAAATAAAGTTTCTACGATCTGATCGTGGAGGAGAATATTTGAGTTACGAGTTTGGTGTACATTTGAAACAATGCGGAATAGTTTCGCAACTCACGCCACCCGGAACACCACAGCGTAATGGTGTGTCTGAACGTCGTAATCGTACTTTACTAGATATCGTGCGATCTATGATGTCTCTTACTGATTTACCGCTATCGTTTTGGGGTTATGCTTTGGAGACGGCTGCATTCATGTTAAATAGGGCACCATCAAAATCCGTTGAGACGACGCCTTATGAATTATGGTTTGGCAAGAAACCAAAGTTGTCGTTTCTGAAAGTTTGGGGCTGCGATGCTTATGTGAAAAAGCTTCAACCTGATAAGCTCGAACCCAAATCGGAGAAATGTGTCTTCATAGGATATCCAAAGGAGACTATTGGATACACCTTCTATCACAGATCCGAAGGCAAGACTTTTGTTGCTAAGTTCAGAAACTTTCTGGAGAAGGAGTTTCTCTCGAAAGAAGTGAGTGGGAGGAAAGTAGAACTTGACGAGGTAACTGTACCTGCTCCCTTATTGGAAAGTAGTGCATCACAGAAAACTGTTTCTGTGACACCTACACTAGTTAGTGAGGAAGCTAATGATGATGATCATGAAACTTCAGAACAAGATACTACTGAACCTCATAGATCAACCAGAGTGAGATCCGCGCCAGAGTGGTACGGTAATCCTGTTCTGGAAGTCATGCTACTAGATCATGATGAACCTACGAACTATGAAGAAGCGATGGTGAGCCCAGATTCCGCAAAATGGCTTGAAGCCATGAAATCTGAGATGGGATCCATGTATGAGAACAAAGTATGGACTTTGGTTGACTTGCCTGATGATCGGCAAGCAATTGAGAATAAATGGATCTTCAAGAAGAAGACTGACGCTGACGGTAATATTATTGTCTACAAAGCTCGAGTTGTCGCAAAAGGTTTTCGGCAAGTTCAAGGGATTGACTATGATGAGACCTTCTCACCCGTAGCGATGCTTAAGTCTGTCCGAATCATGTTAGCAATTGCCGCATTTTATGATTATGAAATTTGGCAGATGGATGTCAAAACTGCATTCCTGAATGGATTTCTGGAAGAAGAGTTGTATATGATGCAACCAGAAGGTTTTGTCGATCCAAAGGGAGCTAACAAAGTGTGCAAGCTCCAGCGATCCATTTATGGACTGGTGCAAGCCTCTCGGAGTTGGAATAAACACTTTGATAGTGTGATCAAAGCATTTGGTTTTATACAGACTTTTGGAGAAGCCTGTATTTGCAAGAAAGTGAGTGGGAGCTCTGTAGCATTTCTGATATTATATGTGGATGACATATTGCTAATTGGAAATGACATAGAATTTTTGGATAGCATAAAGTGATACTTGAATAAGAGTTTTTCAAAGAAAGACCTCGGTGAAGCTACTTACATATTAGGCATTAAGATCTATAGAGATAGATCAAGACGCTTAATTGGACTTTCACAAAGCACATACCTTGACAAAGTTTTGAAGAAGTTCAAAATGGATCAAGCAAAGAAAGGGTTCTTGCCTGTGTTACAAGGTGTGAAGTTGAGTAAGACTCAATGCCCGACCACTGCAAAAGATAGAGAGAAAATGAAAGATGTTCCCTATGCTTCAGCCATAGGCTCTATCATGTATGCAATGCTGTGTACCAGACCTGATGTGTGCCTTGCTATAAGTCTAGCAGGGAGGTACCAAAGTGATCCAGGAGTGGATCACTGGACAGCGGTCAAGAACATCCTGAAATACCTGAAAAGGACTAAGGATATGTTTCTCATATATGGAGGTGACAAAGAGCTTATCGTAAAAGGATACGTTGATGCAAGATTTGACACTGATCCGGACGATTCTAAATTGCAAACCGCATACGTGTTTACATTAAACGGTGGAGCTGTCAGTTGGTGCGGTTCTAAACAAAGCGTTGTGGCGGGATCTACATGTGAAGCGGAGTACATAGCTGCTTCGGAAGCAGCAAATGAAGGAGTCTGGATGAAGGAGTTCATATCCGATCTACGTGTCATACTTAGTGCATCGGGTCCAATGAAAATCTTTTGTGACAATACTGGTGCAATTGCCTTGGCAAAGGAATCCAGATTTCACAAGAGAACCAAGCACATCAAGAGACGCTTCAATTCCATCCGGGATCTAGTCCAGGTGGGAGACATAGAGATTTGCAAGATACATACGGATCTGAATGTTGCAGACCCATTGACTAAGCCTCTTCCACGAGCAAAACATGATCAGCACCAAGGCTCCATGGGTGTTCGAATCATTGTTGTGTAATCTAGATTATTGACTCTAGTGCAAGTGGGAGACTGAAGGAAATATGCCCTAGAGGCAATAATAAAGTTATTATTTATTTCCTTATATCATGATAAATGTTTATTATTCATGCTAGAATTGTATTAATTGGAAATATAATACATGTGTGAATACATAGACAAACAGAGTGTCACTAGTATGCCTCTACTTGCCTAGCTCGTTAATCAAAGATGGTTATGTTTCCTAACCATGAACAAAGAGTTGTTATTTGATTAATGGGATCACATCATTAGGTGAATGATCTGATTTACATGACCCATTCCATTAGCTTAGCACCCGATCGTTTAGTATGTTTCTATTGCTTTCTTCATGACTTATACATGTTCCTATGACTATGAGATTATGCAACTCCCGTTTGCCGGAGGAACACTTTGTGTGCTACCAAATGTCACAACGTAAATGGGTGATTATAAAGGTGCTCTACAGGTGTCTCCAAAGGTACATGTTGGGTTGGCGTATTTCGAGATTAGGATTTGTCACTCCGATTGTCGGAGAGGTATCTGTAAGACCCCGGATGTAACTTTCCCTATTTGTACTCCAACTCTTGCCGTTTCTGGCATTAAGTTATATTTATTTTCTTGGGTTCGGGTCTTTGTCTCTGTGTGTTGTTATCGTTGTCATGCATCTCATATCATGTCATCATGTGCATTGCATTTGCATACGTGTTCATCTCATGCATTCGAGCATTTTCCCCGTTGTCCGTTTTGCATTCCGGCGCTTCGTTCTCCTCCGGTGGCCATTTCTAGTTTTCTTTCGTGTGTGGGGATTAAACATTTCCGAATTGGACCGAGACTTTCCAAGCGGCCTTGGTTTACTACCGGTAGACCGCCTGTCAAGTTTCGTGCCATTTGGACTTTGTTTGATACTCCAACGGTTAACCGAGGAACCGAAAAGGCCTCGTGTGTGTTGCAGCCCAACACCTATCCAATTTGGCCCAAAACCCACCAAACTCTGCTCCATGTCCTAGAGCGTTCGATCACGATCGCGTGGCCGAAAACCGCACCTCATTTGGACTCTCCTAGCTCCCTCTATGCCTATATATACACCCCTCCGTTTTCGGATCTTCTTCCTCCCCGAAACCCTAAAAACTGCAGCTTCGCGCGCCGGACATTGTCCGTCCGGGCCGGACACACCGCCGCCGCCACTCCCACGCCGCCACATGGCGCGCAGCCGCCGCCTCCCGCCGAAGCCCGCGCGGCCCGAAGGCCAGCCGCGGCCGCCGCCTACCCTCCCCGGCCCGCGCCCGCCACCTCCAGCCGCCGGCCGCCCCACGCCGCCACGCGCTGCCGCCGCCGCCTCCACGCCGCGCTGCCGCCGCCGCCTCCACGCGCCGCCGCCGCCTCCACGCGCCGCCGCCGCCTCCACGCCGCGTTGCCGCCGCCGCCTCCATGCGCCGCCGCCGCCCGCCGCCACCGCGCCGGCCGGAGCCGCCCCGGCCTCGTCTCCCCTCTTCCCCGGCCGGCGAACCCACTCCGGCGAGCTCCAGCCTGCCGGCGAGCCCGGATCCACCTCGGTTCGCGCGCCGCCCCGATCCAGATCTGTTTTTCAGGGTTGACCTAATTTTTTTTCTCTAAGTCCCCAGGATTTTAGCCCAAGTGCACATGTTTGAGGCTCCGTAACTTTGCATCCGTAGCTCCGATTTGGGCATATAGCATATCAAAATGATCACCTCAGAGAGTACATCATTTCATTCCATTGCATCATTTTCATTTGAGCTCATCTTGATGCCCGAAATGCTGTTAGAAGAGGGCTACTTGAGTTAATTGTCAGATCTGTTACTCCGTTTAGCACTTTTGTCATTTTTGCCATGATTATTGTGTGCATGATATGCCCGTGAGTTCTTCATATGTTTTGTTAAGGGTTTTGTCATCTCTCCAGAGGTGCCACCCATGTATTTTTAGGATGTGTGTGGTGACTTGTGCAAGCTTGCAAAGTGGTGCACTTGCTAATTCTGTTTTCAGGGACTTAGTGATTTCACCAAGTCCTGGGATTGTTTATCTCACGATGCCATATGTTCATGTTGTTTCCTAGTGATCCGTGCCTCATTTGAGGATGATCAGTAAAGGAGTTTTGTTAATCTTGTAGTGGTCTATCCATCCATGTCTTTTTTTGCAATTATGGAGCATCCTAGCTTGAGCCAATATTGCTCTACTTTTGCTTCGTGGTGAATCTGGGCAGATCGTCAACTTGTTTGCGATTTTGCCGATGTTATTGTAGTTGATCTGTGCATGCTATGCTATTGTTATTGCCATGTCTAGCTTGTATTTTGTGCCTTCTTAAGGGATGTATGCTTGTCTTGTCATGACTTGCATCGTACTGAGTGCATCGAGCTCGTAAACATGCCTTCGTGAGTTATGTTTCAGCATGTCCCAGTTTTCACAATGTCTGAAAACTGATTATGTTTTTGCTATGTTCGTGTGCTTGTTAGTATATTTTGTGATCCCTTTTGGCTCAAGGTTACTAAGGGACTTTTGTTAAGCTTGTTGAGTAGATGCATGCCATGTCTTTCTTTGACATGTTCAGGTCCTGTAGCATGTTGTTTTGTTGCTCCGAAGAGGGCTATATGATCTGAAATTCCAGACAAGTGTTAATTTCACTAAGTCTGAGATCTGTTTTACCATTTGCGTTTTTGCCATGCTTGTTTGAACCTGTTAATGGATGATTTGGCCGTAGCTCAGTGCTAGACTTTTGTTAAGCATCTTGTGTGCATCCCTGCCATGTATTTTGTTGTCATGTTTGGGTGCTGTAGCATGTTCATCTCGTTGCATTTAGATGTCTACTTGCTGTAAATCGCAGACCGGTGTCATTTTTGAATCGCTTGCCATTTCCAAACCGTAACTCCGATTCCGGCGTTCTTTATATCGTTTTCAAGCGATTTCATCTCATCTTTCCAGTGGAACACTTGGATTTCCAAGTTGAGGCCAGGTTCATGCATTTCCTGTCATATCTTGCATTTTGCATCCCGCATCGCATCCCGCATAGCATATCATCATTGCATCATATTGCTTGGTCTTGCACGTGGTTGATTGTATCCTTGTTGCTTGTTTGTCTTGTTTGGGTAGAGCCGGGAGACGAGTTCGCTAACGAGGAGCCCGTTGAGTTTGCTTTGAGGATCCAGTCAACTCTGACAACTGTGCAGGCAAGATGATCATACCCTCGAAATCACTACTATCTTTGCTATGCTAGTTTGCTCGCTCTTTTGCTATGCCATTGCTACGATGCCTACCACTTGCTTGCAAGCCTCCCAAATTGCCATGTCAAACCTCTAACCCACCATTGTCCTAGCAAACCGTTGATTGGCTATGTTACCGCTTTGCTCAGCCCCTCTTATAGCGTTGCTAGTTGCAGGTGAAGATTGGAGGCCGTTCCTTGTTGGAACATCTTTTATTTACTTGTTGGGATATCATTATATTGCCATGTTATCTTAATGCATCTATATACTTGGTAAAGGGTGGAAGGCTCGGCCTCTCGCCTAGTGTTTTGTTCCACTCTTGCCGCCCTAGTTTCCGTCATATCGGTGTTATGTTCCCGGATTTTGCGTTCCTTACGCGGTTGGGTTATAATGGGAACCCCTTGATAGTTCGCCTTGATTAAAGCTTTTCCAGCAATGCCCAACCTTGGTTTTACCATTCGCCACCTAGCCTCTTTTTCCCTTGGGTTACCGGAGCCCAAGGGTCATCTTATTTTAACCCCCCCCCCCGGGCCAGTGCTCCCTCTGAGTGTTGGTCCGAACCGGGCAGCCTGCGGGGCCACCTCGGGGAAACTTGAGGGTTGGTTTTACTCGTAGCTTGACCTATCTGAGTGTGCCCTGAGAACGAGATATGTGCAGCTCCTATCGGGATTTGTCGGCACATTCGGGCGGTGTTGCTGGTCTTGTTTTAACCTGTCGAAGTGTCTTGAATTACCGAGATACCGAGTCTGATCGGAACGTCTTGGGAGGAGGTCTATTCCTTCGTTGACCGTGAGAGCTTGTCATGGGCTAAGTTGGGACTCCCCTGCAGGGATTGAACTTTCGAAAGCCGTGCCCGCGGTTATGGGCAGATGGGAATTTGTTAATGTCCGGTTGTAGATAACTTGAACCTTAACTTAATTAAAATGAATCAACTGAGTGTGTTACCGTGATGGCCTCTTCTCGGCGGAGTCCGGGAAGTGGACACGGTGTTGGAGTAATGTTTGCGCAGGTTGTCTCTAGTTTCTCGCTCGTGCTTTGCCTCCTCTTCTCGCTCTCTTTTGCGAATAAGTTAGCCACCATACTTGCTAGTCGCTTGCTGCAGCTCCACTCATATTTTACCTTGCCATACCTATAAGCTTAAATAGTCTTGATCGCGAGGGTGCGAGATTGCTGAGTCCCTGTGGCTCACAGATTACTATTACACCAGATGCAGGGCCTGATGATTCCGCTCCAGGAGACGCGTATGAGCTCAAGTGGGAGTTCGACGAAGACTCTCAACGATACTATGTTTCCTTTCCCGATGATCAGTAGTGGTGCCCAGTTGGGGGTGATTGGGACCGTGTCGCATGTTGGGTTCTCTTTTATTTTGGCGCCGTAGTCGGGCCATGAGTGTTTGGATGATGTAATGTTATTTATGTACTTGATTGACGTGGCGAGTGTAAGCCAACTATGTTATCTCCCTTTTATTATCATATTACATGGGATGTTGTGAAGATTGCCTAACTTGCGACATATGCCTTCAATGCGATTATGTCTCTAAGTCGTGCCTCGACACGTGGGAGCTATAGTCGCATCGAGGGTGTTACAAGTTGGTAATCAGAGCCTTCCCCGACCTTAGGAGCCCCATTGCTTGATCGTTTTTAGCGGCCGAGTTGTGTCTAGAAAAATGTTTTGAGTCTTTAGGAATTATATATCGGAGAGTTTAGGAATTCTTTTTACTTCCCAGTCTCCTCATCGCTCTGGTAAGGCATCCTGACGTAGAGTTTTGACTCTTCTCTTCTCAAATTTCACTAAAAATTTTTAGGATCACGCGGGTATCTTGGAATCGTTCCGATGGTTTTATGATGAGAACATTGTCTTGGTGCCTCCTGTCAGGGGTTTAGTGGAAGTGTCCCGGGGAGTTGAGCTCTGAGGTGTTGTCATCATAATTTTATCGTTGCAGTTCTGGAATACCTGAGTTTAGTACGCCGACATCGAAAATCTCTTTTATGCAGTTCGTTGGTGAGATAACCTCGACGCCACCCAGTACTGGGGCGGGAGTTCGGGAGTATCGCCATAACTTGTATAACGGATGCTTTTCGAAGGTTGAGGTAGATGGTTTCCGAAGGTTTCTTGGTTATGTGTTGAAGGATGGATACAGCTGGATGTAGGATTTGCTAGTTTGGGTGAGATATTATGCTTCCCCTGTATCCCCAACACCTGATTGCATAACCGGAAAGGTTCGGGAGTTTCATAGGTGGGAATTCTAGTAGCTCTAGTTTTTCTTCCACGGATATTGGTTTGAGATTGGGATTTCTTACCGATTATTCGTTCTTGATCCGTACCTTGTTGATTTATTTCTCTACCTTAATTCTACGTGGCTTCTCAATTTATGGATATGTGACCATTTCAAGAGGAATGCATTCGTTCATTTTGTTCGGATGTGAAGACTATATGTTGCAATTTTCATTCCGTTGGATTCAGCTTCAATATTTATCTGTCAATGTGCTAATGGTGGTCAACCTCTTCAGGATGGCTCCTCCAACGCGCACGACTCCGAATCCTGATCCGCCACCACCTCCACCTCCTCCAGAGGCATGGCAAGCTGTGATGGCCGCAACCAATGCAAACACACAGTTGATCATGCAAATTCTTCAAGAGCGCAATCAAGGCAGTCAAGGGAATCAAGGCAGCAATCAGAGTCACTTTGCTACACTCAACCAGTTCCTTGCTAACGGGCCAAAGACTTTCAGCAATTGTGTTGAGGCAACCGATGCTGACGATTGGCTTGTGGATCTGTGTAAGCATTTCGAGTGCAGTAACGTCAGGCCTGAGGACTTTGTCAAGTTCGCTTCCTTCCAACTCAAAGATCAAGCTGCAGAATGGTTCCAGCAGTACAAGGACTCCAGAGGTGGACGTGTTATCACTTGGGATGATTTCCGTCGAGATTTCCGAGCTCATCATATTCCGCAGAGCGTGGTTGAAAGCAAGCGTGAGGAATTCCGCAATCTGAAGCAAGGCTCTTTGTCTGTCTATGACTACAACAAGTTGTTCCAGAAGCTCGCTCGCTTTGCCAAGCAGGACATCCCTGATGAGAAGAGCATGATATACCAGTTCAGGGGTGGTCTCAGAGAAGATATTCAGCTCGCTCTTGTTCTCTTCGAGCCCTTGAGATACGATGAGTTCTACAACATGGCACTGAAGCAAGAGGCTGCTCAGTTGAGGTTGATGCTTCCAAGAAGCGAGTCAGAGATGTTACTCCTTCTTCCTCTACTCAAGTGGCCAAGCAGCAGAAGTTTTGGCTTCCTCCTCCTCCGTTCCGTCAGCCGTATCAGCAGAAGAGCAAAGGTGGCAGTGGTTCTTCCCACCCACCCAACCCTGGCTTTCAGAACAAGACTTCGTCTCAAGCTCCAAGATCGAGTGCTCCATATCACCGTCCGCTTTCAGAGGTCACGTGCAACAAGTGCCAACAGAAGGGTCACTATGCCAACAAGTGTCTCAACCACAGGCGTCTTCCTCCTCCTCCTCCTGTCAGATCGGCAAGTACAGCTGTGGTCAAGCATAACCCCAAGCACGCCAAGGTCAATTTGATGAATGCAGCTCAGGCAGAGGACTCGTCAGATGTGATCATGGGTAACCTTCCTGTTAATGATATTCCTGCAAGAGTTCTTTTTGACACGGGTGCATCGCATTGTTTCATGTCAAAGCCATTTTTTACCAACCATGAGTTCGTTTCTTCTCATTTGGGTAAACAAATGGATATCATTTCTCCTGGCAAACGTTTGAGTGCTAGTCTGGAGGTGCCAGATGTTACTATCACGTTCGGCGACTACAAGTTCCTTTCTTCCCCAATGGTTCTTGGTAACTCGGATATTGATCTTATTCTCAGAATGGATTGGCTTTCTAAGCACAAGGCTCAGCTTGATTGTGCAGCCAGGCAGATTCAATTGACTCATTCGTCTGAGGATGTAATTGTCTTTGCCGCTCGGGATAATACCATCCGCCTGTTTTCTCTCAATGAGAAGGGTGAATTGGATGCCATCTCTCAAATTCCAGTCGTTTGCGAATATCAAGACGTCTTTCCAGAAGTGCTTCCAGGAATGCCTCCGCACCGGCCAATTGAATTCGTTATTGATCTTGAGCCTGGTACGGAACCTGTGTGCAAACGTCCTTACAAGCTCGGACCTGAAGAGTTGAAAGAGCTGAAGAAGCAACTCGATATGCAAGAGAAAATGGGTCTCATCCGGCCTAGTTCTTCTCCGTGGGGTTGTGGTGTTCTTTTTGTGAAGAAGAAGGATGGAACGGACCGACTTTGTGTTGATTACCGTCCAGTGAACAAGAAGACCATCAAGAACAAATACCCACTTCCCAACATCAATGAGCTGTTCGAACAACTCAAAGGTGCCCAAGTATTCTCCAAGCTTGATCTCCGTATGGGTTATCACCAGATTCGCATTCGTGAAGAAGATATTCCCAAGACAGCATTCAGAACAAGCTTTGGTTCATATGAATACACTGTCATGTCTTTTGGCCTCGCCAACGCTCCTCCGACGTTCTCTCGCATGATGAACTTCATCTTCAACGCCTACACCAATGACTTCGTTTTGGTCTATCTCGACGACATTCTGGTTTTCTCGAAGAACAAGGAAGATCATGCCAAGCACTTGCGTTTGGTTCTTGATAAGCTCAGGGAACATCAGTTCTACGCCAAGTTCTCCAAGTGTGAATTTTGGCTCGATGAGGTTCTTTATCTTGGTCATATCATCTCTGCCAAGGGCATTGCCGTGAATCCTGAGAAGGTGTCTGCAATTGTGAATTGGGAACCTCCTCAGAACGTGAAGCAACTCCGCAGTTTTCTCGGTCTCGCAAGCTATTGCCGAAGATTCGTTGAAAACTTTTCTAAGATCGCGAAGCCTCTCTCAAATCTTCTTCAGAAGCACGTCAAGTACGTTTGGTCTCCGGAGTGTGATATTGCTTTCAACACTTTGAAAGAGAAATTGATCACTGCTCCAGTTCTGACTCCGCCTGATGAATCCAAGCCGTACGAGGTCTTTTGTGATGCCTCTCTCCAAGGTCTTGGCGCAGTATTGATGCAAGAGAAGAAAGTTGTTGCTTATACATCTCGCCAGTTGAAGCCTAATGAGAAGAACTACCCCACTCATGATCTCGAGTTGGCGGCAGTTGTGCATGCTCTTTTGACTTGGAGACATCTTCTATTGGGAAGAAAAGTGGACATTTTCACTGATCACAAGAGTCTCAAGTACATCTTCACTCAGCCTAATCTCAACCTCAGGCAAACTCGATGGGTCGAAATGATTCAAGAGTATAATCCGAGTATTGAGTATACTCCAGGCAAGGCCAATGTGATTGCTGACGCTTTGAGCAGGAAGGCTTACTGCAACAGTCTGATTCTCAAGCCTTATCAACCCGAGCTTTGTGAAGCTTTCCGCAAACTTAATCTGCAAGTTGTTCCTCAAGGTTTCCTCGCCAACCTTCAAGTCTCTCCTACCTTAGAAGACCAGATTCGCCAAGCCCAGCTTCTTGATGCTATGGTGAAAAAGGTGAAGATTGGGATTGCCAAGAGTCAGTCCAAGTACAAGTGCTACCGCCTTGATGACAAGGACACTCTCTTCTTCGAGGATCGTATTGTTGTACCCAAAGGTGACCTCCGTAAAGTGATCATGAACGAGGCTCACAATTCTCTCCTCTCCATCCACCCTGGGAGCACGAAGATGTATCAGGACCTTAAGCAAGCTTATTGGTGGACTCGAATGAAGCGCGAGATCGCTCAATTCGTGAATGAATGTGATGTCTGCAGAAGAGTGAAGGCAGAACACCAAAGGCCAGCAGGTCTCCTCCAACCTCTTGCCATTCCAGAATGGAAGTTTGACCACATTGAAATGGACTTCGTGACTGGGTTTCCAAAGTCCAAGCGTGGCAATGATGCTATATTCGTTGTCATCGACAAACTCACCAAAGTGGCTCACTTTCTGCCTATCAAAGAGTCGATCACTGCAGCTCAATTGGCGGAACTCTATACCTCTCGTATTGTCTCTCTGCACGGTATTCCTCAAGTGATCTCTTCAGACCGTGGCAGCATCTTTACCTCGAAGTTTTGGGATTCTTTTCAGAAGGCCATGGGCACCAACATCCGCTTCAGCACAGCTTTCCATCCTCAAACAAGCGGTCAAGTCGAGCGTGTCAACCAGATTCTTGAAGATATGCTCAGGGCTTGTGTGATCTCCTTCGGCATGAAGTGGGAGGATTGTCTTCCTTATGCTGAATTCTCCTACAACAACAGTTTTCAAGCAAGTTCGGGCAAGGCCCCATTTGAAATTCTGTATGGCAGGAAGTGCCGTACCCCTCTCAACTGGTCTGAAACCGGTGAACGTCAGCTTTTGGGTAATGACTTAATCACAGAAGCAGAAGAAATGTGCAAAGTCATTCGTGATAACCTCAAAGCAGCCCAATCCCGCCAGAAGAGCTACTATGATAGTAAGCACCGTGATTTGGCTTTCGAGATCGGAGATCATGTTTACCTCCGTGTCTCTCCTATGAAAGGTACTCGTCGCTTCGGTATCAAAGGGAAGCTTGCCCCTAGATACGTGGGACCTTTCAAGATTGTCAGCAAGAGAGGCGACCTCGCCTATCAACTCGAGCTTCCTTCAAACTTTGCAAATGTTCATGACGTGTTCCATGTCTCTCAGCTTCGAAAGTGCTTCAAGACTCCTGACCGCACCGTCAACTTCGAGGACATTGAGCTCCAAGAAGATCTCTCTTATCGTGAGCACCCAGTTGCTATTCTTGAAGAGACTGAACGCAAGACTCGCAACAAGTCAATCAAATTTCTCAAAGTCAAGTGGTCACACCATTCCGACCGTGAAGCTACCTGGGAACGCGAGGATCACCTCCGTTCTGAGTACCCAGCGTTCTTTCAGTCCTAGATCTCGGGACGAGATCCTTTCGTAGTGGTGGAGTGTTGTAACACCCCGGATGTAACTTTCCCTATTTGTACTCCAACTCTTGCCGTTTCCGGCATTAAGTTATATTTATTTTCTCGGGTTCGGGTCTTTGTCTCCGTGTGTTGTTATCATTGTCATGCATCTCATATCATGTCATCATGTGCATTGCATTTGCATACGAGTTCATCTCATGCATTCGAGCATTTCCCCGTTGTCCGTTTTGCATTCCGGCGCTTCGTTCTCCTCCGGTGGCCATTTCTAGTTTTGTTTCGTGTGTGGGATTAAACATTTCCGGATTGGACCGAGACTTGCCAAGCAGCCTTGGTTTACTACCGGTAGACCGCCTGTCAAGTTTCGTGCCATTTGGACTTCGTTTGATACTCCAACAGTTAACCGAGGGACCGAAAAGGCCTCGTGTGTGTTGCAGCCCAACACCCATCCAATTTGGCCAAAACCCCACCAAACTCTGCTCCATGTCCTAGAGCGTTCGATCACGATCGCGTGGCCGAAAACCGCACCTCATTTGGACTCTCCTAGCTCCCTCTATGCCTATATATACACCCCTCCGTTTTCGGATCTTCTTCCTCCCCGAAACCCTAAAAACTGCAGCTCCGCGCGCCGGACATTGTCCGTCCGGGCCAGACACACCACCGCCGCCACTCCCACGCCGCCACGTGGCGCGCAACCGCCGCCTCTCGCCGAAGCCCGCGCGGCCCGGGCCAGGCCCCCGCGGCCCGAAGGCCAGCCGCCGCCGCCTGCCCTCCCCGGCCCGCGCCCGCCACCTCCAGCCGCCGGCCGCCCCACGCCGCCATGCGCCGCCGCCGCCGCCTCCATGCCGCACTGCCACCGCCGCCTCCACGCGCCGCCGCCTCCGCCCGCCGCCACCGCGCCGGCCGGAGCCGCCCCAGTCTCGTCTCCCCTCTTCCCCGGCCGGCGAACCCACTCCGGCGAGCTCCAGCCCGCCGGCGAGCCCGGATCCACCTCGGTTCGCGCGCTGCCCCGATCCAGATCTGTTTTTCAGGGTTGACCTAATTTTTTTTCTCTAATTCCCCAGGATTTTAGCCCAAGTGCACATGTTCGAGGCTCCATAACTTTGTATCCGTAGCTCCTATTTGGGCATATAGCATATCAAAATGTTCACCTCAGAGAGTACATCATTTCATTCCATTGCATCATTTTCATTTGAGCTCATCTTGATGCCCGAATTGCTGTTAGAAGGGGGCTACTTGAGTTAATTGTCAGATCTGTTACTCCGTTTAGCACTTTTGTCATTTTTGCCATGATTATCGTGTGCATGATATGCCCGTGAGTTCTTCATATATTTTGTTAAGGGTTTTGTCATATCTCCAGAGGTGCAACCCATGTATTTTTAGGATGTGTGTGGTGACTTGTGCAAGCTTGCAAAGTGGTGCACTTGCTAATTCTGTTTTCAGGGACTTAGTGATTTCACTAAGTCCTGGGATTGTTTATCTCACGATGCCATATGTTCATATTGTTTCCTAGTGATCCGTGCCTCTTTTGAGGATGATCAGTAAGGGAGTTTTGTTAAACTTGTAGTTCTATATCCATCCATGTCTTTGTTTGCAATTATGGAGCACCCTACCTTGAGTCAATCGAGCTCTACTTTTGCTTCGTGGTGATTCTGGGAAGATCGTCAACTTGTTTGCGATTTTGCCGATGTTATTGTAGTTGATCCGTGCATGCTATACTATTGTTCTTGCCATTTCTAGCTTGTATTTTGTGCCTTCTTAAGGGATGTATGCTTGTCTTGCCATGACTTGCATCGTAGTGAGTGCATCGAGCTCGTAAACATGCCTTCGTGAGTTATGTTTCAGCATGTCCCAGTTTTCACTAAGTCTGAAAACTGATTATGTTTTTGCTATGTTCGTGTGCTTGTTAGTATATTTTGTGATCCCTTTTGGCTCAAGGTCACTAAGGGACTTTTGTTAAACTTGTTGGGTAGCTCCATGCCATGTCTTTCTTTGACATGTTCAGGTCCTGTAGCATGTTGTTTTGTTGCTCCGAAGAGGGCTATATGATCTGAAATTCCAGACAAGTGTTAATTTCACAAAGTCTGAGATCTGTTTTACCATTTGCGTTTTTGCCATGCTTGTTTGAACCTGTTAATGGATGATTTGGCCGTAGCTCAGTGCTAGACTTTTGTTAAGCATCTTGTGTGCATCCCTGCCATGTATTTTGTTGTCATGTTTGGGTGTTGTAGCATGTTCATCTTGTTGCATTTAGATGCCTACTTGCTATAAATCGCAGACCGGTGTCATTTTTGAATCACTTGCCATTTCCAAACCGTAACTCCGATTCCGGCGTTCTTTATATTGTTTTCAAGCGATTTCATCTCATCTTTCTAGTGGCACACTTGGATTTCCATGTTGAGGCCAGGTTCATGCATTTCCTGTCATATCTTGCATTTTGCATCCCGCATCGCATCCCGCATAGCATATCATCATTTCATCATATTGCTTGGTCTTGCACGTGGTTGATTGTATCCTTGTTGCTTGTTTGTCTTGTTTGGGTAGAGCCGGGAGACGAGTTCGCTAACGAGGAGCCCGTTGAGTTTGCTCTTGAGGATCCAGTCAACTCTGACAACTGTGCAGGCAAGATGATCATACCCTCGAAATCACTACTATCTTTGCTATGCTAGTTTGCTCGCTCTTTTGCTATGCCATTGCTACGATGCCTACCACTTGCTTGCAAGCCTCCCAAATTGCCATGTCAAACCTCTAACCCACCATTGTCCTAGCAAACCGTTGATTGGCTATGTTACCGCTTTGCTCAGCCCCTCTTATAGCGTTGCTAGTTGCAGGTGAAGATTGGAGGCCGTTCCTTGTTGGAACATCTTTTATTTACTTGTTGGGATATCATTATATTGCCATGTTATCTTAATGCATCTATATACTTGGTAAAGGGTGGAAGGCTCGGCCTCTCGCCTAGTGTTTTGTTCCACTCTTGCCGCCCTAGTTTCCGTCATATCGGTGTTATGTTCCCGGATTTTGCGTTCCTTACGCGGTTGGGTTATAATGGGAACCCCTTGATAGTTCGCCTTGATTAAAGCTTTTCCAGCAATGCCCAACCTTGGTTTTACCATTCGCCACCTAGCCTCTTTTTCCCTTGGGTTACCGGAGCCCAAGGGTCATCTTATTTTAACCCCCCCCCCGGGCCAGTGCTCCCTCTGAGTGTTGGTCCGAACCGGGCAGCCTGCGGGGCCACCTCGGGGAAACTTGAGGGTTGGTTTTACTCGTAGCTTGACCTATCTGAGTGTGCCCTGAGAACGAGATATGTGCAGCTCCTATCGGGATTTGTCGGCACATTTGGGCGGTGTTGCTGGTCTTGTTTTAACCTGTCGAAGTGTCTTGAATTACCGAGATACCGAGTCTGATCGGAACGTCTTGGGAGGAGGTCTATTCCTTCGTTGACCGTGAGAGCTTGTCATGGGCTAAGTTGGGACTCCCCTGCAGGGATTGAACTTTCGAAAGCCGTGCCCGCGGTTATGGGCAGATGGGAATTTGTTAATGTCCGGTTGTAGATAACTTGAACCTTAACTTAATTAAAATGAATCAACCGAGTGTGTTACCGTGATGGCCTCTTCTCGGCGGAGTCCGGGAAGTGGACACGGTGTTGGTGTAATGTTTGCACAGGCTGTCCTCTAGTTTCTTGCTCGTGCTTTGCCTCCTCTTCTCGCTCTCTTTTGCGAATAAGTTAGCCACCATACTTGCTAGTCGCCTGCTGCAGCTCCACTCATATTTTACCTTGCCATACCTATAAGCTTAAATAGTCTTGATCGCGAGGGTGCGAGATTGCTGAGTCCCTGTGGCTCACAGATTACTATTACACCAGATGCAGGGCCTGATGATTCCGCTCTAGGAGACGCGTGTGAGCTCAAGTGGGAGTTCGACGAAGACTCTCAACGATTCTATGTTTCCTTTCCCGATGATCAGTAGTGGTGCCCAGTTGGGGGTGAACGGGACCGTTGTCGCATGTTGGGTTCTCTTTATTTTGGCGCCGTAGTCGGGCCATGAGTGTTTTGGATGATGTAATGTTATTTATGTACTTGATTGACGTGGCGAGTGTAAGCCAACTATGTTATCTCCCTTTTATTATCATATTACATGGGATGTTGTGAAGATTGCCTAAATTGCGACATATGCCTTCAATGCGATTATATCTCTAAGTCGTGCCTCGACACGTGGGAGCTATAGTCGCATCGAGGGTATTACAGTATCTATGGGCCCTCTCGGTAATGCACATCACATAAGCCTTGCAAGCATTGCAACTAAAGAGTTAGTTGCGAAATGATGTATTACGGAACGAGTAAAGAGACTTGCCGGTAACGAGGTTGAACTAGGTATTGAGATACCGATGATCGAATCTCGGGCAAGTAACATACCGATGACAAAGGGAACAACGTATGTTGTTATGCGGTCTGACCGATAAAGATCTTCGTAGAATATGTAGGAACCAATATGAGCATCCAGGTTCCGCTATTGGTTATTGACCGGAGACGTGTCTCAGTCATGTCTACATTGTTCTCGAACCGTAGGGTCCGCACGCTTAACGTTACGATGACAGTTTCATTATGAGTTTATGTATTTTGATGTACCGAAGGTTGTTCGGAGTCCCGGATGTGATCATGGACATGACGAGGAGTCTCGAAATGGTCGAGACATAAAGATCGATATATTGGAAGCCTATATTTGGATATCGGAATCGTTCCGGGTGAAATCGGGATTTTACCGGAGTACCGGGGGGGTTACCGGAACCCCCCGGGGGGTTATTGGGCCTACATGGGCCTTAAGGGAGAAGAGGAAAGGAGTCAAGAGGTGGCCGCGCGCCCCTCCCCTTCCTAGTCCGAATAGGACAAGGGAAGGGGGGCGGCGCCCCCCCCCCCCTTTCCTTTCCCTCTTCCTCCTCTTTCCCCTTCTCCTTCTCCAACTAGGAAAGAAGGGAGTCCTACTCCCGGTGGGAGTAGGACTCCCCCTTGGCGCGCCCTCCTTGGCCGGCCGCCCCCTCCCCTTGGCTCCTTTATATACGGGGGCAGGGGGGCACCCTAGTACACACAAGTTGATCTTCGTGATCGTTCCTTAGCCGTGTGCGGTGCCCCCCTCCACGATATTACACCTCGGTCATATTGTAGCGGTGCTTAGGCGAAGCCCTGCGGCGGTTGAACATCAAGATTGTCACCACGCCGTCGTGCTGACGGAACTCTTCCCCGAAGCTTTGTTGGATCGGAGCCCGGGGAGCGTCATCGAGCTGAACGTGTGCCAAGAACTCGGAGGTGCCGGAGTAACGGTGCTTGGATCAGTTGAACCGGGAAGACGTACGACTACTTCCTCTATGTTGCGTCAACGCTTCCGCTTCGGTCTACGAGGGTACGTAGACAACACTCTCCCCTCTCGTTGCTATGCATCACCATGATCTTGCGTGTGCGTAGGAATTTTTTTGAAATTACTACGTTTCCCAACAGGATTACCCGGATGTTTTTCCAGAAGAGTTACCAGGCATGCCAGCGGATCGAGATATCGAGTTTTTGGTAGAGTTATTGCCAGGCACCGGGCCTATATCGAAGAGACCATACCGGATGCCCGCAAACGATCTGTAGGAGATTAACAAACAGATCAAGGAGTTATTGGAGAAAGGTTACATTCGACGGAGCTCATCACCATGGGGAGCCCCGGTGCTTTTGGTCGAGAAGAAGGATAAGTCTCTAAGAATGGTTGTTGATTATCGAGCGTTAAATGAGGTAATGATCAAGAACAAATACCCACTGCCGATGATCAATGATTTGTTCGACCAGCTGCAAGGAGCTAAGGTGTTTTCAAAGATCGATCTGTGATATGGATATCACCAGCTGAAGATACGAGAGAAGGACATACCAAAGACAGCAATCACCACACGGTACGGGTTGTATGAATATACGATCATGTTGTTTTGACTAACTAACGCCCCTGCCTACTTCATGAGCATGATGAACAAAGTGTTCATGGAATATTTGGATAAGTTCGTGGTGGTGTTCATTGATGATATAATGGTATATTCAAAGAACGAGGAGGAGCACGAAGAGCATTTGCGTTTAGTTCTTGAGAAACTCAGGGAACAGCAGTTGTATGCCAAGTTCAGCAAATGTGAGTTTTGGCTGAAGGAAGTTGGATTCCTTGGACATGTTATATCAGGAGAAGGTGTAGCGGTAGATCCTACCAAGGTTCAGTCAGTTACTGAATGGTTGGCACCCACTTCAGTTAGCGAGATCCGTAGTTTTCTTGGACTCGTAGGATACTATCGGAGATTCATTGAGAATTTTTCCAAAATTGCTAAGCCAATGACGGAGTTATTGAAGAAGGATACCAAGTTTAAATGGACAGAAGAATGTGAAGCGAGTTTTCAGGAGTTAAAGAAACGTTTGACTACAGCCCCAGTGCTGATTCTGCCGGATATACGCCAGGAGTTTCAAGTGTATTGCGACGCCTCTCGCCTAGGACTTGGAAGTGTGATTATGCAGGACGGAAGAGTTGTTTCGTATGCCTCATGACAACTGAAACCGCATGAGTTAAATTATGCCACACATGATTTGGAGTTGGCTGCCATAGTGCATGCGTTGAACACCTGGAGACATTACCTTATTGGAAATCGTTGTGATGTGTACACGGATCATAAGAGTTTGAAGTACATTTTCACATAGAAGGAGCTGAACCTTAGGCAGAGGAGATGGTTGGAGCTTATAATGGATTATGACATGAAGCTTCACTATCATCCAGGCAAGGCCAATGTCGTAGTAGATGCCTTGAGCTGGAAGAGTTATGCTAATACCCTAGTGAGCATGGGATTACCGAAGGAGTTAGCAGAGGATCTCAAGGAACTTCGATTGGACATTGTTGCTAGAGGTTTTGTTGCAACAATGGAGGTTCAGTCTACATTGTTAGGAAAGATTTGAGAAGCTCGGAAGGATGACAAAGAGGTTGCCGAGATAAAAGAGAGAATGAGCGAAGGAAAGGCCAAAGGTTTTCGTGAGGATGAGCACGACACCTTATGGTTCGAGGACCGCGTTTATGTGCCCAATAACACAGAGATCAGGAAGTTAATACTTCAGGAGGCTCATGGCTCACCATACTCTATACACCCCGGAAAAACCAAGATGTATTTGGATTTGAAGGAATGTCTCTGGTGAAATGGTATGAAGAAGGATATTGCCGAGTATGTAGCCGTATGTGATGTACGTCAGAGAGTGAAGGCTGAGCATCAAAAGCCAGCAGGATTGTTACAGCCTATGCCGATACCCGAATGGAAGTGGGATAAACTTGGCATAGATTTTATCACCGTATTACCCAGAACCAAATCAGGATATGATTCTATATGGGTAGTAGTTGATCGCTTGACCAAAGTAGTTCACTTTATCCCAGTGAAAACCACCTATACAAGTGCAAAGTTGGCCAAGATATATATGAACAAGATCGTATGTCTACATGGAGTTCCGAGGACCATCGTATCAGATAGAGGGACACAGTTTACTTCAAAGTTTTGGCATCAGCTGCACCAAACTTTGGGGACAAGGTTGGAGTTCAGTACAACATTCCACCCGCAGACAGATGGACAGACCGAGAGAGTCAACCAGATTCTAGAGGATATGTTGAGGGCCTGTGCGCTAGATTATGGATCTAGTTGGGATGACAATTTGCCCTACGCGGAGTTCTAATACAACAAAAGCTACCAAGCCAGTTTAAAGATGGCACCGTTCGAAGCCCTGTACGGACGAAGGTGCAGAACACCGTTGATGTGGGATGAAGTCGGAGACCGACAATTGTTTGGACCAGATTTGATCAAAGAGTCTGAAGAGAAAGTTAAGTTAATCCGAGATAGACTGAAGATAGCTCAATCCAGACAGAAGAGTTATGCAGATTCGAAATGCAAGGAAATAACAAATTGGAGATAGAGCATATCTGCGAGTGTCACCCCTGCGAGGAGTGAAACGTTTCGGAGTTAAGGGAAAGTTAGCCCCGAGATTTGTAGGACTGTATCGAATTTTGGAACGTATGGGAGAAGTTTCCGACAAGTTGGAGTTACCTGAAGGACTGTCAGGAGTTCATGATGTATTTCATGTTTCACAGCTGAAGAAGTGCCATGCTGAGATGGCCGATATACCGTTAAGAGATACAGTACCCTTGGAGGCGATTCAGTTGGACAGTGATTTGACCTATGAGGAAAAGCCAGTCAGGATTCTTGAATTTGCCAGCCGAGTCACCCGCATCAAGGTTATCAAGTTTTGCAAAGTTCAGTGGAGCGACCATACCGAGGATGAAGCCACCTAGGAATGAGAGGATGATCTTCACAAAGACCACCCACACCTATTCTCTAGCCAACCCGAATCTCGAGGGCGAGATTCATCTTAAGGGGGGTAGGTTTGTAATATCCCAAATTTTCAATTTCGAATATTATACATAGATCATTCATTGCATATCATATTTTGTTGCATCTCGTTCTGCGATCCTCGAAATCCTAAGCAACTCAAGGATCCTCGGAGAGAGTTGGGGATTTCCCTTTTTTCATATTTGAGTTTTATCAAATATTGAAACGAGGATTTTTGGTTTTAATTATTTTTCTCTCCAAAAATATTTCATATTAAAATATATGAGAGGAGATAATATGACTTCTCCAAAATAAATGACATATTGGAGGAAAAAGAATAAAATCAAATATTTGATTTTATCCAGAGTTTATTGCTATTTTATTTGAATTAGAAAAATTGCACATTTTTCAAAGTTGCATTTTAGGGCCAAGAAAATGTTCATCTTGTTCTAAATATTTTATTTAGACGGCAAAAATTTGATTTGGTATTTTTCGATTTTTATTTTATTTTCTAGGATTTATTTGGTTTCGGCGAAATTATTTAAAAAAAATTCCAGCGCCCGACTGGGTTGAAGCCCAGCCGAGCCGGCCCGCTCCCCGCGCCGCCGTCTCCGACCTGGAGACTGCGCGCCGCCACCGCCCGACCCGGAGTTCGGCCGGGACTCCGCCTCCCCGCCGCCTTGCCCCAACCGCAGTGCCGCCGCCGCCTTTGCCGCGCCGCGCCGCTGCCCTCGCACCCCGCCGCCGCAGCCCGCCTCGCCGGAGCCGCAGCCCCACCTCGCCGGAGCATCGCCGGAGGTTTTCTAGAAAACCGATTTGGTTTTTTTAGAAACCCTAGTTCGTTTTTTAGATCGGTTCGCCGGTTTTCTCGGTTTAGTTATTTTGCGGATGTTCGTCCATACGTTCGTTCTAACGAACGTGTTCACTCGTTAGCCGCAGACAACGAACGCTCGCTCGTTAGCCTGTTGCTCAGTTTATCTTTTCGCTCGTTTGTCGGAATCAGATGATTCAAGCGCCTAGATCTTCGTCTCGAAACCCTCTTTCCGTTTAACCAACTTGAACAAGCTTTCGCTACTATAAAAATTTGACCTTAGTCCAGATTAGTAAACAAATCTTGTTTCTTTCGCAGTTTGAGTTTCATTGCTCCGTTTGATTTGAATCTTTTCACAAACCGGAGTTCTTAAGTTGAACTTTCTGGTTAGATCTTCTTGTTTGAGATTTATCCGTGTTTCTTTGCTTGATTTCTTATGTATGCTATTGTTTGTTTGCGATAGAACACCCGGAGTGTGAAGCGTGCTACTATGAGTCCCTAGGTTTTGCGTATCATCAACAAGGAAAGTAACACATTGATCATACCCCTTTATCACCCAGTTTTTATGCATTAGTTCCAATCCTCAAACATTGCATGGTTAGGATGTGATTAACATGTGGGTTGGGAAGTAGTTGATGAGGTAGAACCAATTGCCCTGTTATATTCAAACCTTGGGAGTTACTTCTATGTATTGCTTTTATTGCTATGCTATGCTCGTAGACGTGGTTTGGGTGAGTGAAATCCATGACAGATGTGAGATTGTTAATTAATGGTTCAACTTAAGGTGGCAACTTGAATACACATCTGGGTGGATTTTTTGTTGGGCACCTGGGGAATCCAGTGTTGTCCTAGGATATCCCGGAGTACCCGTGTGATAATCCTATGGTCCGCCACCCAGGCTCAAAGGGAACTGAGATATTTTCATGCTAGAAACTTCTGTGTGCAGCTACAAGCTATTATGGGCTCTAGCATAGTTGAGTAAGTTGCGTGAAGCTCCCGAAGAGGTGGATCAGCAGGTAGAGGGATGTAGGTTGGTATGGTCTGCCCGGAGTAAGGGGTTAATGCTTCTAAAAGGCTGTGTCTCGGTCATCCGTTTCTCAAACACCTTGTAGTGAGAGAAATCCAACGGAGGAGATCAGGTCTTGTGGGGAAAAGTGCGCAAACCTCTGCAGAGTGTATAAACTAATCATGGTTAGCCGTGTCCCCGGTTATGGATATCTTGAGTCTCTAGTACTTGGAGTATCATAAGTATCTCATCACTCTAAAATAATATTGTTGGGTTGTTAATTACTTTAATTGGGATTGAGTTGGAGGAACCTTCTCAATGATGTTTCAACTACCATGATAGTTAAATAAAATATATTCCTTTGTTGTAGGAAAAATTGGCTTTTCGCAAAAACCATAACCATAGAGCTTTCCACCATCCAAATATGCATGTAGTGATAGCACTATTCTGTTCTTGCTCTACTGTGTTACTTTGCTAGCATATTCCATGTGCTGACCCGTTTTCGGGCTGCAACGTATTATGTTGCAGACTTTTCAGATGAGGAGTAAGGTTCGTTAGGTCGTTGTTGTGCAGCTCAGCTATGCTGTTGGAGTTGATGGACTCACTTTATCTTCCAAGCCTTCCGCTGTTATCGTATTAGATGGCCTTAAGTCATATTTATTGTAATAAGTTCTCTTTTGAGACATTCGATGTAATAAGTGTGTGATTGCTACTCTGTTATAAATCCTCGAGTACTGTGTGTGTCAGCATTACCGACCAGGGATGACACTGAAGCACAAAGACTTGACCGTTTGAGGTCGGGTCGCTACATACATGTTGCTGTTCAAATCTACATGATCATATTTACAAAGTCCCTGCTCATTATTGCATAATGACCAGGCCCTTGGGGGCTACGGTGGTTGAAATTTTTATGAGCATAAGGCAATTACAAGTCCCAGGTTGCTTCAAGCATGACAACCCGGCACTTGGGGGGCTACAGGTGATATGTATATAAGGGAGGAATAACTTCATATTCTCAGTTTTGAGCAAATCAGGTATTATATTATTATTGGAGAAATCTGCAAAGTTTATGACCCGACGTCATCATAAGATTAACCCGGCATCAGCAACAATTACATGACCCGGCATCATTTGTTTATAACCCGACAATTTTGGCAATCATAAATTGGCAAGATCTACATCTTTTAAGACGGCTGAATATCAGTTGAATATTTCAAGACCAATATTTTTTCAAATCGGAGCATTGAAGGCCGACTCAAATGGATTATCTCTTATAATATTTCTTTACAAGAACCAATGTTAGCAAATGGATTATGAAGCTGGCCTATTGACCCGGATTTTCCAAGAGAAAATATTAAGGACTTAAGGATGATCAGGTGCCCGCTTACAAGAATATTTAACCCGGAGCACAACCTGTCAAATTTGTTCTTATGTTTATAATGCAGATTAGTTTAACATGGATAAATACAAATTAAACTGGGGGCTAATGTCGGGGATATACCCTACGATATGACCCGGCCGGGCTTAGCATTTTCATTGATAACCCGCCCTGGTGGCGACTCACGAGCCTGGCGACTCATGGATGGCCCTAATGGCGGGTCAGATAGAAGACTAGGCCCAAGGCCCAGAAGGCCGGCTCATGTTATGGTGGGCCGGTTTACGAGGAAAGGCATAAGGAATATTCTCCTACCAAGGAAGCAAGACTAGGACTCCACTTGTAATAGAGCAATCCTAATCCTACTAGGACTAGTCATATAACCCGCCCCTTCAACATATATAAGGAGGGGCAGGGCTCCCCAAGAGGGACAAGCAAAAAGAAACAATCTTTAGGGTTAGACACCAAGAGCCGGCTTACCGGCGACTCCCTCATGAACATAATGAAATCTATCCACAAACAGCATGTAGGGCTATTACCGGATGATGTTTCCCGGGGCCCAAAGCTGTCTAAATCCTTGTCTTGTGTTGCGTATCTCGATTCCGCTCAACCCCTCTCAAGCTACTACAAAGATGCGTTGGCCTCACGACTAAGTCCTCACACTAGGACATCTGCCGTGACAATACCACGACACTATAGATATAGTGCCAAGTGTCAGTTCCTGTTTTTTCCGTGTTTTTTACATCGCAGAAAATCAATATCATACGGAGTCCAAATGCCACGAAACTTTATGAAGATTTTTTATGGACCGGAAGGAACAAGTTGGGCCCTGGTAGCACCTGGGGGTAGTATCATGGAGGGGTCAACCCACCAGGGCGTGCTAGGAGGCCCAGGCGCGCCTTGGTGGGTTGTGCCCACCTCGGGTGCCCCTCGGACCACCTCTTTGCTCTATAAATACCCAAATATTCCCAAAACCCTAGATGAGTCGACGAAATATTCATACATCCGCCACAGAGTCCAGAACCACCAGATCCAATCTAGACACCATCTCGGATGGGGTTCACCACCTCCATTGGCGCCTCTCCAATGATGCGTGAGTAGTTCTTTGTAGACCTTCGGGTCCGTAGTTAGTAGCTAGATGGCTTCATCTCTCTCCTCAATACAATAGTCTCTTGGAGATCCATATGATGTAACTCTTTTTGCGGTGTGTTTGTTGGGATCTGATGAACTTTGAGTTTATGATCAGTCATATCTTTTTATATCCATGAAAGGTAATTGAGTTTCTTTGATCTCTTATATGCATAATCTCTTATAGCTTCATATTTCTTCTCTGATATTTGGGTTTTGTTTGGCGAACTTGATCTATTTATCTTGCAATGGGAAGAGGTTCCCGGTAATGGGTTCGATCTTACGGTGCTGGATCCCATTGACAGAAAAGGGAACCGACACGTATGTATCGTTGCTACTAAGGATACAAAGATGGGATCTATATCTACGCAATAGATAAACGGATCTTGTCTACATCATGTCATCGTTCTTATTGCATTACTCTGTTTTTCCATGAACTTAATACACTAGTTGCATGTTGGATAGCGATCAATGTGTGGAGTAATAGTAGTAGGTGCAGGCAGGAGTCGGTCTACTAATCTTGGACGTGATGCCTATGTAATGATCATTGCCTAGATATCGTCATAATTATTTGAGGTTCTATCAATTTCCCAACAGTAATTTGTTTATGCGCCGTTTGCTATCTTTCTCGAGAGAAGCCACTAGTGAAACCTACGGCCCCCGGGTCTTCTTCCTCATATATTTGCTTGCGATCTACTTTTCCTTTGCATTTTTATTCAGATCTATTAAACCAAAAATACTTTGCTGCAATTTATTTTATTCGCGATCTATTATTCCAATCTACTATAATTTTCTGGCATCGTTACCCGAAAGGGATTGACAACCCCTTTAACACGTCGGGTTGCGAGGTGTTGTTATTTGTGTGCAGGTGCTATTTACGTTGTGTTGCTTGGTTCTCCTACTGGTTCGATAATCTTGGTTTCTTCACTGAGGGAAATACCTACCGTTGTTGTGCTGCATCATCCCTTCCTCTTTGGGGAAATACAAACATAGTCCTAGCAGACAGGAGCTTTTTGGCGCTATAACCAAAGAGCAATCAGTTCTCCGGCATAAATGTCGGCCAAATATGAGTGAGGCAGCTCGCTGCTCCACCTCCCTCACCTAGACTGACGAAGCAAGTTGCCGCCCCAAGCTGGCGCATGGTTCAACAACTCGTCGCTCCAAGACATCTCGCGAAGGAGTAGCAAGTTTCTCTAGGCCGACACGGTGGGGAGCACGGCCGCACGGGCATAGTCGTTGTCGTGGACGACCCCATGTCATACCGTGCCTCCCGTGCCTGCGATCGCGCCATCCGCCGTCAATGCGCGCGTAACCGCACCTTGCCGATAGAGAAAGAAGTCAGCTACGCGGAGATCGATGAGTTGGTGGCCAACACATCTGCATCTGTCACCAACATCGAGGGAAAGTAGAACAAGGGAGTCCATCGCGCTTGGGTCCTAGGAAGGCCACCACCGGCGCATCGCTGGCTTGTACAGCCGGTGACTTGCCCAGTTCTTCAGCGCAGAGCATCACAACCCCCGCTTGGGCTACATGGAAGCCCCCCTCCCATTCCCATCCGGCTAAAGCATCAGCCGACGGTTCCAGTCCGATTAGCAGTGGGGAAGCGAGGCACCCTCTGAGCTGAAGCATATACCTCCAGGGCTCCCAACAGTCTGGTGAGCGGGCTACCGGACATGGGAAAGACAAATGGATCTGCCGCGGCCGGCCATAGCCTAGTGTAGTGTATCTGTGTCGTGGGAGTGGAGCTCTACGCGATCGTATGTGCACATAGTTTTACCTTTTTAGTTAAAGTATGTCCAAAATGTAAACTTTTTCGTCTGGTTTGTATGAAATCCGTCATGTTTATATGAAATTCGGTCATGTTTTGCATGAATTTCACCCGGTTTGTTGAAAAAGTGTTCGAAATGTATGCAGCTACAGTTGGATAGAGGCCTCCCGCATCCGTGTCCGCGGACTGGTCCCCCTGTCCGCGGACGAATGTGGGAGAAAATTTGCGGGTCGCCCTTGGAGACGCCTAAGAGCATCTACAACAGGGCGCCTCAAATCCGCCCTAAAAGTCCGGGTGGACGGCCCTGATGACCCACAAGCATAGGGGATCTATCGTAGTCCTTTTGATAAGTAAGAGTGTCAAACCCAACGAGGAGCAGAAGGAAATGATAAGCGGTTTCCAGCAAGGTATTCTCTGCAAGTACTGAAATAAGTGGTAACAGATAGTTTTGTGATAGGATAATTTGTAACGAGCAACAAGTAACAAAAGTAAATAAGGTGCAACAAGGTGGCCCAATCCTTTTTGTAGCAAAGGACAAGCCTGGACAAATTCTTATATGATGTAAAGCACTCCCGAGGACACATGGGAATATCGTCAAGCTAGTTTTCATCATGCTCATATGATTCGCGTTCGGTACTTTGATAATTTGGTATGTGGGTGGACCGCTGCTTGGGTGCTGCCCTTACTTGGACAAGCATCCCACTTATGATTAACCTCTATTGCAAGCATCCACAAATACAATAAAAGTATTAAGGTAAACCTAACCATAGCATGAAACATATGGATCCAAATCAGACCTTTACGAAGCAACGCATAAACTAGGGTTTAAGCTTCTCTCACTCTAGCAACCCATCATCTACTTATTACTTCCCAATTCCTTCCTCTAGTCCCAAATAATGGTGAAGTGTCATGTAGTCGACGTTCACATAACACCACTAGAGGAGAGACAACATACATCTCATCAAAATATCGAACGAATACCAAATTCACATGACTACTAATAGCAAGACTTCTCCCATGTCCTCAGGAACAGAAGTAACTACTCACAAAGCATAAACATGTTCATAATCAGAGGGGTATTAATGTGCATATAGGATCTGAACATATGATCTTCCACCAATTAAACCAACTAGCATCAACTACAAGGAGTAATTAGCACTACTAGCAACCTACTAGCACCAATCCTGGACTTGGAGACAAGAATTGGATACAAGAGATGAACTAAGGTTTTGAGATGAGATGGTGCTGATGAAGATGTTGATGGATATTGCCCTCTCCCGATGAGAGGAGCGTTGGTGATGACGATGGCAATGATTTCCCCCTCCGTGAGGGAAGTTTCCCCGGCAGAACAGCCCCGCCAGAACCCTAGATTGGTTCCGCCAAGGTTCCGCCTCGTGGCAGCGGAGTTTCGTCTGAGAAGATGGCTTATGATTTTTTTTCCCATCAAAAGAGTCCATATAGCAGAAGATGGTCATCGGAGGGCCACCAGGGGGCCCACGAGGTAGGGGGTGCGCGCTGGGCGCACCCCCACCCTCGTGGGCAGGGTGTGGCCCCCTGGTGAAGTTCTTGCGCTCAGTATTTTTTATATATTAGGAAAACATCATCCGTAAAGTTTCAAGACTTTTGGAGCTGTGCAGAATAGGTCTCTAATATTTGCTCCTTTTCCAGCCAGAATCCCAGCTGCCGGCATTCTCCCTCTTTATGTAAACCTTGTAAAATAAGAGAGAATAGGCATAAGTATTGTGACATAATGTGTAATAACAACCCATAATGCAATAAATATTGATATAAAAGCATGATGCAAAATGGACGTATCAACTCCCCCAAGCTTAGACCTCGCTTGTCCTCAAGCGAAAAGCCAAAATCGAAAAATATGTCCACATGTTTAGAGATGAAGGTGTCGATAAAAATAAAATACGGACATGAGGGCATCATGATCATTCTTAGAACAGCAACTTATATAATTCTTGTCATATGATATCTTATGCTAGAGTAATAATTCAATCACAATATCAAGCATGAATCGTAAACTTCATTGAAAACTAACAAACTATAATCTTAGTCATTGAGGCAATTGCAATTTATCATAACATAGGAAAGAGTCAATGTATAAGAGCTTTTCAGCAAGTCCACATACTCAACTATCATATAGTCTTTCACAATTGCTAACACTCACGCAATGCTTATGGGTATGGAGTTTTAATCGGACACAGAGAAAGATAGGGGCTTATAGTTTTGCCTCCCAACGTTTTACCTCAAGGGTAATGTCAACAGTAATAGTTCATGAAAACCCACATCCAATTAGCCATATATACCGGGATCTTTCCAACATATTGTGCTTGCCAGAGGATAAAATGTAAAAAGGAAGGGTGAAGATCACCATGACTCTTTTGCAGTAAAGGAGATAAAAGTAAAAGATAGGCCCTTCGCAGAGGGAAGCAGATGTTGTCATGCGCTTTTATGGTTGGATGCACAAAATCCTAATGTGAAAGAACATCACTTTATATTGCCACTTGTGATATGGACCTTTATTATGCAGTCTGTCGCTTTTATTACTTCCATATCACACGATCGTATAAAGCTTATTTCCTCCACACCGATCAATCATACATATTTAGAGAGCAATTTTTATTGCTTGCACCGATGACAACTTACTTGATGGATCTTACTCGATCCATAGTTAGGTATGGTGGACTCTCATGGCAAAACTGGTTTAAGGGTATTTGGAAGCACAAGTAGTATCTCTACTTGGTGCAATGAATTTGGCTAGTATGACGGAGAAAGGCAAGCTCAACATGTTGGAGGATCCAAGACAATATAATTTATCTCACATGTAAGAAAACATAACCCATTATGTTGTGTTCCTTGTCCAATGTCAACTCTTTAGCATGTCATATTTTAATGAGTGCTCACAATCATAAAATATGTCCAAGATAGTATATTTATATGTGAAGACCTCTCTTTCTTTATTACTTCCTATTAATTGCAATGATGACCAAAACTATGTTTGTCAACCCTCAATAACTTTTATTCATCATACTCTTTCTATGTGAGCTCATTACTCTCCATAAGAGTCACATGATCTCTTTGTTTCTTTTTATTTCTTTCTCTTTTCTTTTTTTCACTTAGGATCATGGCAAAAATAAGAAAGCCCTTGACTCAACACTAATCTTTATTATATAGCTCACGGACTCGATTACATAGAAGGATAATAAAGCAAAACTCACAACTAGATCATATTAAGAACTTTTATTCTACTAGATCAAAATATTACCAAAAGGATCGAACTAAGGAAAACGGTAAAGATAAAAGTGATGGTGATACAATACCGGGGCACACCCCCAAGCTTGGCAGTTGCCAAGTGGAGTGCCCATACCAGATACTCAATTCTTCTTTGTTGGAGGAGATGGTGGTGATGTTGTTGATGGCGTAGGCTTGTCGTCCTTCTTCCAAGGCATAGGCTCACCATCATAGAAGGATGACCGAGTCTCCGGGATCCTCAAATCTGCAGCCAAACTCATCCTTTTGAATCTATATTCATACTCACAGTTTTGGTTTTGCAGGTCATAGATCTGAGCTTGAAGGTGCTCGATTTTCTCGTGAAGCTTGAAGATGGTCTCCCCAATGTTGTCGGCATCCAGCTTGTGTTTGTTGGTGAACTCTGCGATCATCATGTAGTTGGAGTTGAGTCCACGCTCCACCATCCCTTGACACTTGAAAACTTGTTGCTCCATTGCTTCGAGCCTCGTCTCCTCGCTTACGTTCCCCTTCGGTCCCTCAGCATCACGGATGTGCAACAACCCATCACGCATCTCAATGGGTTGAGGGTGTCGCTGCACCTCCGCGAGGTAAGGGTTGATGACCTTCTCGAAGAACTTGTCCTTGGGAGCACTTGGAGACGTCATGATAATCTAGATCTGACAGAAAAATAGCTCGAAACAAATACATGAGATTTTTGCGTGATACGGGAGTCAAAACCCCCGGGAGGTTATATAATGAATTTTTACCGACCAAAATATGTGTCCTGTAAGAATTGGAGTCTGGAGGGCAAACGAGGTGCCCACAAGGTAGGGGGGCGCGCCCAGGGGGTAGGGCGCGCCCTCCACCCTCGTGGGGCCCTCGTGTCCTTTCCGGACTGCTGCTTATTTTCCTATTTTTCTAAATATTCCAAAACGGAGAAATACTGCCTTAAAAACTGTTTTGGAGTCGGTTTACTTACCGTACCACATACCTATTCCTTTTCAGAGTCTGAAGCATTCCGGAAAGTGTGCTTTATGTACTCCTCTGGGGTGATGGTTTCAATAACATTGGTTTCAACATTTATGGGATTACCTGAGATATAATGTTTGATTCTTTGACCATTTACCACCTTCAGATTTGTGCCTTTGAAGTTGTTGATTTTTATGGCACCAGGACGGTAGACCTCCTCGATAATGTAGGGACCTTCCCATTTAGAGATAAGTTTTCCTGCAAAAAATCTTAAACGAGAGTTGTACAGCAATACGTAATCACCTACATTAAACTCACGCTTTTGTATTCTTTTATCATGCCACCTTCTAACCTTTTCTTTAAACAACTTGGCATTTTCGTAGGCTTGGGTTCTCCATTCATCAAGTGAGTTAATATCAAATAACCTCTTCTCACCAGCAAGTTTAAAATCATAATTTAGTTCTTTAATAGCCCAATAAGCCTTGTGTTCTAGTTCGAGAGGTAAGTGACATGTTTTTCCATAGACCATTTTATACGGAGACATACCCATAGGATTTTTATATGCAGTTCTATAGGCCCATAATGCATCATCAAGTTTCTTGGACCAATTCTTTCTAGACCTATTAACAGTCTTTTGCAAAATTAATTTGAGTTCTCTATTACTCAATTCTACTTGACCACTAGACTGAGGATGATAAGGAGATGCAATTCTATGATTAACATCATATTTAGCAAGCATTTTACGGAAAGCACCATGAATAAAATGTGAACCACCGTCAGTCATTAAATATCTAGGGACTCCAAACCTTGGAAAAATAACTTCTTTAAGCATTTTAATAGAAGTGTTATAATCAGCACTACTGGTTGGAATAGCTTCTACCCACTTAGTAACGTAATCAACAACAACTAAAATATGTGTATAACCGTTAGAGGAAGGAAAAGGTCCCATATAGTCAAAGCCCCAAACATCAAATGGTTCAATAACAAGTGAACAATTCATAGGCATTTCTTGACGTCTACTAATATTACCAATTCTTTGACATTCATCACAAGATAAGAAAAACTTACGGGCATCCTTGAAGAGAGTAGGCCAATAAAAACTAGATTGTAGTACCTTATGTGCAGTTCTATCTCCAGCATGGTGCCCTCCATAAGCTTCGGAGTGACACTTGTGTAGGATCTGTTCCTGTTCATGCTCAGGTACACAACGTCTAATAACACCATCTACTCCTTCATTATAAAGATGTGGTTCATCCCAAAAGTAATGCCTCAAATCATAGAAGAACTTTTTCATTTGCTGGTATGTGAAACTAGGTGGTATAAACTTAGCAACGATGTAATTAGCATAATCAGCATACCATGGAGCAGTATGAGAAGCATTTATGACATTTAATTGCTCATCAGGAAAGCTATCATCAATAGCTAGTGGGTCATCAAGCACATTTTCTAACCTAGACAAGTTGTCTGCAACGGGGTTCTCAGCTCCTTTTCTATCAACAATATGTAGATCAAATTCTTGAAGCAAGAGAACCCATCTAATAAGTCTATGTTTAGCATCTTTGTTTTCCATAAGATATTTAATAGCAGCATGATCAGTGTGAATAGTTACTTTAGAATCAACAATATAGGGTCTAAACTTATCACAAGCAAATATAACTGCTAAGAATTCTTTTTCAGTAGTAGCATAATTTCTTTGAGCATTGTAACATAATGTGTAATAACAGCCCATAATGCAATAAATATTGATATAAAAGCATGATGCAAAATGGACGTATCAGGCCCATCACTGACCGGTCACAAAATTTTGATCCAAACGGGCGCCTCAAATGGGCCTCAAACGCTCGAGCTGTCATAGGGCAGATGTGGGGTGGCTCGTGCGCGCCCGGGCGCATCCGCCACGTTAGCCCGGCTGATACGTCTCCAATGTATCTATAATTTTTTATTGTTCCATGCTATTATATTATCTGTCTTGGATGTTTTATATGCATTTGTATGCTATTTTATATGATTTTTGGGACTAACCTATTAACCTAGAGCCCAGTGCTAGTTTCTGTTTTTTCCTTGTTTTTGAGATTCACAGAAAAGGAATATCAAACAGAGTCCAATTGGCCTGAAAATTTATGGTGATTTTTTATGGACCAGAAGAAGCCCCCGAAGCAAAAGAGTTGGGCCAGAAGAGTCCCGAGCCAACCACAAGGGTCGAGGGCGCGCCCTACCTCCCCCCTCCCCCCGGGAGGGTGCTCCACCCTTGTCGTTGACTCGTGGACCCCCTAACTTGTTCTCGACGCCAAAAAATCCTACGAATATAGAAACCCCCAGAAATAAACCTACATCGGGAGTTCCACTGCCGAAAGCCACTATAGCCACGAAAAACTAATCGAGAGCCCGTTCTGGCACCCTACCGGAGGGGGAAACTATCACCGGTGGTCATCTTCATCATCCCGGCGCTCTCCATGACGAGGAGGGAGTAGTTCACCCTCGGGGTTGAGGATATGTACCAGTAGCTATGTGTTTGATCTCCCTCTCTCTTTCTCTCTCTCTCTCTCTCTCTCGTGTTCTTGATTTGGCACGATCTTGATGTACCGCGAGCTTTGCTATTATAGTTGGATCTTATGATGTTTCTCCCCCTCTACCTTCTTGTAATGGATTGAGTTTTCCCTTCGAAGTTATCTTATCTGATTGAGTGTTTAAGGATTTGAGAACACTTCATGTATGTCTTGCATGTGTTTATCTGTGGTGACAATCGGATATTCACGTGATATACTTGATGTATGTTTTGGTGATCAACTTGCGGGTTATGTGACCTTGTGAACTTATGCATAGGGTTTGGCACACATTTTCGTCTTGACTCTCCTGTAGAAACTTTGGGGCACTCTTGAAGTTCTTTGTGTTGGTTTGAATAGATGAATCTGAGATTGTGTGACTCATATCGTATAATCAAACCCGCGGATACTTGTGGTGACATTGGAGTATCTAGGTGACATTAGGGTTTTGGTTGATGTGTGTCTTATGGTGTTATTTTAGTATGAACTCTAGGGCTGTTTGTGACACTTATAGGGATAACCCAATAAATCGATCAGAAAGAATAACGTTGAGGTGGTTTCGTGCCCTACAATAATCTCTTCGTTTATTCTCCGCTATTAGTGACTTTGGAGTGACTCTTTGTTGCACGTTGAGGGATTGTTATATGATCTAATTATGTTACCATTGTTGATAGAATTTGCACTAGTGAAAGGATAAACCCTAGGCCTTGTTTTCAAGCATTGCAATACCGTTTTCGCTCACTTTTACTACTAGTTACCTTGCTGTTTTTATATTTTCAGATTACAAAAACCTATATCTACCATCCATATTGCACTTGTATCACCATCTCTTCGCCGAATTAGTGCACCTATACAATTTACCATTGTATTGGATGTGTTGGGGACACAAGAGACTCTTTGTTATTTGGTTGCAGGGTTGTTTGAGAGAGACCGTCTTCATCCTATGCCTCCCACGGATTGATAAACCTTAGGTCATCCACTTGAGGGAAATTTGCTACTGTCCTATAAAACTCTGCGCTTGGAGGCCCAACACGAGTGTACAAGAAGAAGGTTGCGTAGTAGATATCACCGGCCCACCCCGACCCCACTCCGTCCCTACGAAATATCCCCAATCCGAAAACCCTACTCCGCTCCACTTTCGCTCTATCTCTTCTTCTCTCCTCCAATTTTTCCGATTCGATCCGGTCCGAGGACTCCAGGGACCATGTTGAGCTCCGGCAGCCGCTCCGACTCCGACTTGACAGCAACGAGGAGCTGGCCCTCCGCATTGCCCTCGAGAAGTCCAAGGTGGATACGTGGGGCAGTTCCGGATTTGCCGCCTCGCCTCTCCCTCGCAGGCGCAGCGAGGACGCCGGCGCTGGCCACTCTCGGTCCGTGCGCAGCTCCGCCAGGGCTACACAGCCCGCGCCTCCCCAGTGGTGTCCCCTGCCCCCACCGACCGCTGCTCCACGCGGGCAGCGGCGAGTGCTAGTGCCCGCACCGTCGGCCCGGACACGCACACCAGAATCGGAGGCACGCGCCGCCCGCCACGAGAGGCAGTGGGCAAGGAGGACGAATGCAGCATAGTAGTACATGTGCCACCGTCGAGGGTTGCTGGCGGGGCCCGACGAGGACGAGCAGTTCCTCGGTTGAGTCTACTACCGGTCACTTACGACGATGGAGACAGACGCTCGGCGACTCTAATGGAAGAACACCAAGGCGCTCTAGCTTGCCATTGAGCAGTCGTAGTGCGAGGCGGCGGAGGTAGCGGCGGAGGCGGCTCGGCTCGCGAAGTTCAAGCTACAGCAGGACATGGCCGTCCAGCGACTCAAAGGGTTTATCGTCCTCTCCAACTCCGACTCCTGCGACGACGACGACCACGATGCCTCGTCCGACGGCACTGATGATTCTCCACCAGCCGCCGATGCCTACAACAGTGTCGTCGACTAGAAGGGGAAAGGGCCGGCGAGGAAGTGGTGAAGATCTGTTTTCTTCACCTTAATTTTAAGTTTTAGATGTAGTTTGAACTTGTTTGTAGTATTATGTGCATTATGTGAACTTTGGCTATTTTTTGAAGATTCGTGTGCGATTAACGGATTGTAGCTTTCTATGCCCGTTTTTATGTCCATTCATGATTTGCGTAGTTTTTATCAATGTTGCATTAATATGGATATAGGGAGTCGGATATGAGAATACGTGAGTGGACGATGAAATTTGACGACTGACCGGTATGTGCCAGCGAACCGCGGCCAGACGCGTCCGCACACGTTTGAGGAGCCGGATTTGCCATGTCGGTCCGTAGATGATCTAAAGGACTTATTCTAAAGCCGGGCAATAGGCTCATTTTAAAAAAACATTCAACATGAATAGTGAGCTACTCCTTGTGTAAACTAATATAAAAGTAGGGATAAGTATATTTTTCGTCCTCGAACTCTTTTCAGAGTTTAGAAATCGCCCTTCAACTGTAAACCAGAGAATTTTCGTCCCTCAACTATCAAAACCAGATAGTTTTCGTCCCTCGTGCCGCTTCGGGCGGTTTTAGTCCGGGGTGAACAGTAAAATCGAAAAAATAGCAACAAAAATCAGAATAATCTGAAATTTTAGAGCATCGAAGATACTTTGGTGCGCAAGACACGTGCAAAATTTTGTGGTGTTTTGATATTCGAGCAGCTCGTGGAAAACAAAAAACTATAAATTTGTACATCAGTGAACAGTAAATTCAAAATAAATAGCAAAAAAATTCAAAACAGTATGAATTTTTTTGGCATAAAAGAGGCTTGGGTGCCCTACGTGCGTGCAAATTTTCGTGATGTTTGGGTATTGTACGAACTCTGACAAAAAGAAACAAAATTTGGCTAAGATGTTTTTAAAGTGCGCTATTTTGTTTTTTTTTTGGCTAGAGCTCCTCGTATGTCATTTGATCACAAAATTTTGCATGCATCTTGCGTACCTGAGCATCTTTGATGCCAAAATGTTTCATGCTTTTTTGAATTTTTTTTGCTATTTTTTAATTTAATCTTCACCGACGCACATATTTACAGTTTTTTGTTTGCCACAAGCTGCTTGAAATTCGAAACACCACGAAATTTTGCACGGGTCTTGCGCACCAGAATATCTTCGATGCTGTAAAATTTCAGATTTTTTTATTTATTTATTTTTGCTATTTTTCGATTTTATTGTTCACTGATTTAATGTTCATCCTAGAGTTAAACAGCCTGAAGCGGCACGAGGGACGAAAACTATCCGATTTTGATAGTTGATGGACGAAAACTCTACAGTTTAGAGTTGAGGGGCGATTTCTAAACTCTCGAAAGAGTTCGAGGACGAAAAATATACTTATCCCATAAAAGTATTTAGAACACTATTTTTTTTTGAGAGCCATTTAGAACACTATTTTAATGATATAAATGTTCTTATATTAGTTTTTGGAGAGAGTATATCGAAAGCAATTCCTAGAGTTACTTCAGCTCGGTTCATGCTAAATAATGACAATGTCCCCCGCAAAAAAAATTAACGACAACGTTAGAAACCCTTTCAATTTAGTGTGTGTCGGAAACACATCCATCTGTCAGGCGTCGTAAGAACGTGGCACGGCGCCCCCGCCACATCGCTAGTTGTATCTCTCCCCACAAACAGGAAGCGTGCCGCGCGTGCGTAGAAGATTCGAGGCAGTTGAGGCCCGGGCACCATATGTGGACGAGGAAGACGAGGGTGCACTGCTGCAAGCGTTGCACACGACGGATTGGCTCCAAGGACGCCACTCGCCGTCAGCCCACCTCCTGTTTTGCTTGTATGCGTTCGTGCTACGATTGTGATATACTGTCGCCTGTACTACCGGTACTCCCCCTTCCACCGTTCCACGTTCTTCAACAAACGACTGTAATCCCCTCAAAAAAAAAAAAACAAACGACTGTAATTTTTTGTGTTGAAACTGTAATGTTGTTATGTTTCCTAACTTCAACTGACGAATGTTATTATCCACGCCACGCATACTTGCTGTACTATTGTTTTTTTACATATTAATAACTTTTGCAAAATGATCTTATACTATGGGACGAATAGTTAGAGCATCTACAGCCGGGCCTCTTAAACCCGTCTTATACGCCCGGACGGACCACCCGGTCACTGACCGAACACGTTTTTTCGACCCAGGCGGACACCTCAAACGCCCAGACTGGCCGACACCTCCCATATTCAGCCCAAATATAGAGTGGCACCGCCTAGTAACCATGTCCCACGCCGTCGGGTAAGAAACGAGCCATTTCTGACGCCGGAGGGCCGGATCGAGCTCCTTGAGCAGATTCAGGCTAGGCGCGAAACCCGGGTCGCCGCGGGCTCCCTCGGGATGCAAGGAGGACTTTAAGGGGGAGGGGAATGACCCGGAGGAGAAGGATGTAGGGGACGTTGGCGACGCGGATCTGCATGCGGAGCAGCAGCCCATCCTCGATTCCCTTCGGTCGGAGTCGGCTGCGGAGGCAAGACGCCGTTGTCGGGAGCAGATGAAGGCGCAAGAGGCCGCGGAGGAGGCGGAGATATTCGCCTACATGAGTGAGGTCGAGTAGGAGGAGGATGAGCCGGAGCCTTCTTACCCACCCGTCACGTTGTTGTGGACATCTCCGACGATGAATAGTAGCTAGGATAGTACGTAGATGTGGTACATAGGATTTCTTTTATATGCATTGTATGAATTTAGGGGATGAATATGAGAAATGTGGATGCAAAATGGCTAATTTAAGGCGTGTCTGACTGTGTCTGCGGACGTGTTTACGAGCGTTTAAGGGATCGGATTTGTCAAGTCCGGCTGTAGATGCTCTTACCACGCCTTAATGGTCATTTGTCCTCGTAGTGACACGTCATGTCCTGTTACTGTTCATCATGTGCGTTGGTCGAGATACTTGGAACCTGATGTGTGGCAGTGCATCTGTGCATGCGTTGCACGCCAGCTGTACCAGCTTAGGCCCCGCTTGGAACGTCGGTTGGCCGTTAAATACCCCCCGTAAAGAATACACATACCAAGGCGTCGTTTTCCAACTGGAAATGATATGCAACCGGTAATATACATCTGTAAATTAAATCTGGGTGTACAAATTTACGCCCATGCCAAGCGGGCCTTAGCTGGACATGCCAGAGTGTGTATATATAATACACCCGTGACCTCCTTTCTAGTATACCGTACCGTGCAAAGCACTGTCTCCTCTTCCTCTCTATTTCTTATTGGCTCCGGCACCGCACGTACGCGGAGCTAGCTAGCATTATCATCGCCCTCAGGTACGTATTATTGCTTACTACATTATCATATCTCTGTGCATGCGTGCGACAGTTGAGCGCATTAGCACAAACATCAAGGCAAGATTTCCTACCATTTATGTGCATGCACGCACCATGCAGGCAATGACGACGTCGCCGGCGACACACGACGGCGCCGCCACCGGACTCAGCGAGCCACTCCTCCCGAACCGCAACGGCGTCCACGCAGGAGCACTGGTTGTCACGCCGGTCGTGGCCAATGGTCACGGCGGCGGCGACAAGCTTAAGGGCGACCTGAAAGCCAAGGACAAGTACTGGAAAGACGTCGACCAACCGGACGACGTGGCGGCAGCGCCAGACCTGGAGAATGGCGGCGGCCGGCCGCTGCTGTTCTCGAACAGGAGAGTCAAGAATATCATCCTGTACCCGTACAGGTGGGCTTTCCTCCTTGTAATTCGCTCTGCAGTGCATCTATCTTCGGTAATCTAAGGGGCCTAGCTTGGTGTATGTTTTTAAACTTATAGCAAATTTTGTGTCTGAAATATGAAATCCAATGAACTTTATCTTAAATCTCCGCAAGAAACATCAGTTGCAAGCTGTTTGAGGCAAAGTACCTTTCAATATTAACTGAGAGAAAAACTTTTCTGGGTTGAAACGAAAGTATTAATTAACGTTTGTTTTATTCTCTGAATTACACTGTAAAATACTCCAAACCATGATAAGAATTATAGAACGGAGGGAGTAATGACCAAACGTTTGTTTTATTCTTTGTAATTATTGATCAATGTTTGCCTGTTCATATCGAATCAAATACGCTTTACATTATGGAGCGGAGGGACTTATAGTTTTTTTTTTTTGCGTACGGGACAGACTTACATATAAAGAGACAAATATGTGTGAATCTTCTACTGCTGTCATGAGTCCATAAATTTTATTAGAAATACATTCTTGTCATTTATGGGCTACATAAAAAGACAAATATGTCTATCAAAAGTGAATCTGGTACTCACTACTATGGGTCAATCAATTTGTTTGGTGTACAGCTTGCACATTAATGTGTTGTAAAAAATTACTAAAAATATGTAGAACAAATCAATGCGTATAAGTGGAAAAAAAACATCAGGCTTCTTGGAGCATGATCCAAAAACACCACACTCTTCTGAAGTCTCGATACATTCTCGTTTGAGATAGATCGATTTGTGCTCAGAATATAAAATGAAATAGCTCATGTTAATAAACACTAAGTACTAGTAGGCACTTGCATAGCTAGACTATACATTTGCAAACATTTGCATGCACTGATTACTTTTTTCTCCGCTCATGATAAACAGGGTATTGATCCTGATACGAGTAATCGCCGTCATCTTATTTGTCGGATGGCGCATCAAGCATAATAATTCTGATGTCATGTGGTTTTGGGTGATGTCCGTCGTCGCAGACGTGTGGTTTAGCTTATCATGGCTAAGCTACCAGCTCCCAAAGTATAATCCCATTAAAATGATACCCGACCTTGCTACACTGAGAAAGCAATTTGACACTCCAGGCAGGAGCTCCCAACTGCCAGGCATCGACGTCATTGTTACCACTGCCAGTGCTACTGATGAGCCCATATTGTACACCATGAACGGTGTTCTCTCTATCCTTGCAGCCGACTATCATATTGGCAGGTGCAACTGCTACCTATCAGATGATAGTGGCTCATTGGTCCTCTATGAGGCATTGGTTGAAACTGCAAAGTTTGCTGCTTTGTGGGTTCCGTTCTGTAGAAAGCATCAGATTGAGCCAAGAGCACCAGAAAGCTATTTTGAACTAGAGGGCACGTTGTGCGGAGGGGCCTCACATAAGGAGTTCATTCAGGATTATAAGCATGTACGCACGCAATATGATGAGTTCAAGAAGCATTTAGATATGCTTCCTAACACCATCCGCCAAAGGTCAGACATTTACAGTAGAACAGGAACAAAGGATGAAGATGCAACAGTGACTTGGATGGCTGACGGAACACAATGGCCAGGCACATGGCTTGACCCAACAGAAAAACATAGGCCTGGCCACCATGCAGGAATTGTTAAGGTATAGAAGTCTTTTTAAGTAACTATTACTTTTATAACATATGTAGTACTCTTTTGTAATCTGATTGGCAAACAACATTTCATTTTCTGACAAAAATGTAACTTGTTTCTTAACAACAGATTGTGCAGAGCCATCCAGAACATGTGGTTCCACTAGGCGTACAAGAGAGCAATGACAACCCACTCAACTTTGACGACGTTGATATGCGCCTGCCGATGCTGGTGTATGTGGCTCGTGAAAAGAGCCCAGGTGTCGAGCACAACAAAAAGGCAGGCGCTTTGAATGCAGAGCTACGTATCTCAGCTCTACTCTCTAATGCACCTTTCTTCATCAACTTTGATTGCGACCATTACATCAACAATTCAGAAGCCCTGCGTGCAGCTATTTGCTTCATGCTAGACCCACGGGAAGGGGATAATACTGGATTTGTTCAGTTCCCGCAAAGATTTGATAATGTTGACCCAACAGACCGATATGGAAACCATAATCGAGTCTTTTTTGATGGCGCCATGTATGGCCTCAATGGTCAACAAGGGCCTACTTACCTTGGCACAGGTTGCATGTTTCGTCGCCTTGCACTCTATGGTATCGATCCACCTTGCTGGAGAGACGAGGACATCATAGTCGACAGTAACAGGTTTGGTAACTCATTACTCTTCCTGAACTCAGTTTTAGCAGCCATAAAGCAAGAAGAAGGTGTCACACTACAACCACCACTGGATGATTCATTTCTTGAAGAGGTGACAAAAGTAGTGTCATCTTCCTATGATGATTCGACAGATTGGGGTAGGGGCATTGGCTACATATACAATATGGCAACAGAAGACATAGTAACAGGATTTCGCATCCATGGGCAAGGTTGGCGCTCCATGTATGCTACCATGGAACGTGAAGCATTCCGTGGCACTGCACCCATCAATCTAACAGAGCGCCTCCGACAAATAGTCCGATGGTCTGGTGGTTCCCTAGAGATGTTCTTCTCACACATTAGCCCTCTGTTTGCTGGTCGTCGACTCAGCTTGGTGCAGCGACTCTCCTACATCAATTTCACTATCTACCCATTGACATCACTCTTTATCCTAATGTACGCCTTTTGTCCAGTGATGTGGCTTCTTCCAACAGAAATACTTGTACAGAGACCATATACTAGGTACATTGTGTACCTTATCATCGTCATTGCGATGATCCATGTGATTGGCATGTTTGAGATAATGTGGGCAGGAATCACATGGTTGGATTGGTGGCGCAACGAGCAATTTTTCATGATTGGCTCAGTAACTGCATATCCAACAGCAGTGTTGCACATGGTGGTGAATCTCCTTACAAAAAAAGGTATACACTTCAGAGTCACCACAAAGCAACCAGTTGCTGATACAGATGACAAGTATGCTGAGATGTATGAAGTGCATTGGGTGCCCATGATGGTACCGGCGGTTGTGATATTGTTTTCCAACATCTTGGCTATTGGTGTAGCAATTGGTAAATCAGTCTTATACATGGGGACATGGTCTGCAGCGCAGAGAAGGCATGGTGCACTGGGTCTGCTATTCAACCTGTGGATTATGGTGCTCCTTTACCCATTTGCATTGGCGATTATTGGAAGATGGGCCAAGAGAACTGGAATCCTCTTCATCTTACTACCCATTGCTTTTTTGTCCACCGCATTGATGTACATTGGCATCCATACATTCCTTTTACATTTCTTTCCATCCATGTTGATATAGAAAGTACCTTAGCATACTTTTCTATGGATCACTATGACAAATGAAGATATCTCCTTAAGGAAGGGACTTAAGTAGTTGAACGTGTATATTGTGGTATAGTAACCTATTTCAGGACTATTGAATGGAAGAACACTGCAAAAATCATGGTTGTTCCCGCAAAAAAAATCATGGTTTCTAGTTGGTGCATGCTCACATGTAGGGACGGGACTACAAAATGCAGATGGGGTGGAAGAGCAGCTAGATGTTTTTCGGCAAGCTTATTGATCCAACATCATATTTTTAAGCATTCCGAGCGAACGCCATCATCAGACACGTTGTATCTCATGGACGAATCCCAAAGCGTTTGCTCCCACACACCTAGGGCTGGACCAAAAGCTCGTAGCTCGCGAGCTTAAGACTAACCACAATGGGTAGTAACATAGAGTAGTAACATGCCCATGTTACTACTCTATGTTACTATCTCTATAGTGGGGAGTAACATATATGTGATAACATGCAACAATTCATTTATTAGGCTATAGACTCATCTTGCCTTGATATGTGTGATGTTACTCATACTAGTACTAACTAGCTATGTTACCACATGTGTCTTTTTCTTCATTTATTACTTGCCACATCATCTATTTTATCTAGATATGTGTGATGTTACTACATATGTTACTCCCATTATGGGTAGTCTAATGAGCGTTCGATAGTTCGGCTCATTAAGCTCGTAGCTCGCTTCTTAATGAACAGAGTCAATGATTGATTTCAGCTCGTTAAGCTTAACGAGCTTAACGAGCGAGCTAACGAGTTTCACAAGTAGCTCGTTAAACTCGTTAGTAATAACACAACACATATCTTCATCTTACATGACAAACTTTTTGTAGCACCTCAGCCATCTATTCAATCTAATCAACATATGAGGCAATAAACTACTACATTTCTTTTTGTAGTCAGCATATTTCATCTTGAAACCACACCTACACATTCATCATGTATATCGTAACACATTATAATCTATTAACGAGCTCTCGCGAGTGCTCACAAGCTTAACGAGCTTCAAACGAGCCGAGCTGAGTAGGATTTTCTGCTCGTTAATCTTAACGAGCTTAACGAGCATGAGCTTACCGACCCCCTCTGAGTGCTCGGCAATCTGGCGGCAGTACATGGTTCGCTCTGGATGGCAATCCGAGCAAACACTTTTGGGGATGGTAAATTATATTGTTGGAGCATGGAAATTGCCATCATTTTAGGTTCGTGAATGTCCAAAATATGCTTTCCTGAGTGCCACACTCAATACAGAGTACTTAGGGTTGTTTGGTCGAAGAAATAGTGATTTTCCAAGTGGTCAATGTCAAACATTGGGTATAGGCTAACTTAGGTGTATCTTAGCCTCGTAGTTGATGAAAAGGAAACTCTTTAGGAAAATGTCTTAAATAAAATTACAAAATGGTGACAAATCATTTTGCCGAGTGCCAAACACTGAAAAAACATCATATAGGTGGCCAATGGCAGATTTCTCCTTTCAGAAATCTTATAGATTTGACGTCGGATTTTTTTTGGCATTCAGAATGAATACCCTTAGACACGTTGGATCTAGTGCATAAATCCCAAAGTGTTCGCTCCCACGCATTGCTTCGAGCGAACTATGAGCTAGAGGTAGTTCACGGTTCGCTCTAGATGGAAATATGAGCGAACACTATTGGAGATGGGAAACTATGTTGCTGGAGCATGGCAATTGTCACCATTTTACATTGATGTAGCATGTAATTTTGTTCATCAACATGGAAAATCCTGAGCATGACAATTCTTGTTATTTTTTTAGGCTCCCAATTTTCCATGCTACAATCATGGAAAATCCCCGAAAACGCATGACAAATACATCCGTGGAGCATGGCAATTTTTTATACAACATGGCAATTTTTAGTTTATAACATGGCAAATACTTTACAACACCACAAAACCTTTCTTTTCGACATGGCAATTTTTGAAACGTTCGCTGTTAATGGTTATTTTGAGCGAACAAAAACATTTGTTCGTCGCTCTCTCCTCGGGGGAACGAATCCTTCGCTCGGAGGGACAACCGAACAATATACATGCGAGAAAGGATATGGACTGCAACTGGCACCTCAGTTGCGTGCTCTTTTTAATACCTCGTATGTGTGGTTTTCTTTTTTTACGGAACCTCGTGAGAGGTGCAAGGTGCTCCGATTTCATTAAGAAAAAGAGAATTCACAAGGTATAAGAAAAATATGAGGTCAAAATCACACAACATATGGTTGATTATGGGATAAACATTCAAAAAACACCAATGATGAACATGAACAACCCTAAACAAAATTAGACACCACCAAAAACCAAACTTGCCAATAGCACAAGCCAACGACTATGGGCCAATGACACCCCGGTAGGGAAGAAGAGGGTGTTCGACAATGCCTTCAAGGTGTAAATGGTGCCCATAGGTGCCAGCGTCACTGACATCAACCCTCGTCCAGACAAAGGTTTCGCACAGGGATCCACACTCCAGTCTCATCGAACCTCGTGAGAGAGGATCTTGCCACCCTAGCAACCACCGAACCTTAGCTCCAACCAATAATGATTCTGTGTCAAGGTGAACTCTTTGATGACACCTTCAAAGAGTTAAGGACACTCTTGGACTCCTCTGAAGCTTGTTCCCACTGATTGCTTCCTCATAACCCAACTAGCGGTGTTTGTTAGTTGAACATCTGTAGGGCCCCCAAAAGTAAGAGTTTGTAGTATCAGAATAATACTTCCTTAGTGCTTGAGAACCAAAGTATAAATTCATGGAGTTCTCCTATGCGCCAATGATCAATCTTGCGCTCAACTAAGAAACGTTTTTTGGTCTCCAACTTGACTAGTGAGGTTGTCAATCTCATTGGCTTTTCTAGTTACAAGGATTAATGTATCGATTTTATGGAAAATATTTTATATGCAAATGATGTTGAAATTCATAATATTAAATAACAATAAAGTAAGATAACGAGGTTGTATTTAGCAGGAATAAAGGACTGTAATCCATAATTTCACTAGTGTCATCTCTCCAAACAACATATGTATGGTGAATAAATTATAGTTATGTATCGATTAAATTGCAGTGTTTATGATTGATAATACATGTCATATATGCATTATATCATTATATCTATAGATCGTCTCTAATTGCATCTATATCTAATACTCTACTTCAATATCGAAATTCATCTTGCATCTCAAAGTAATAGGTAAAAATAGTGCATTGCATTAAACAAGATGACATAATGTTGAACCCAATCAATATACACCACTCCCTCATTATTCTCCTCACCTCCAGTTCATCACTGAGACAACTAGGCAAATATCTTCTTATCCTTAGTGGAAATAAGACACTAAATGCCTTTTCCCCTCTCTCATTGAGATATATTGCTTGCAAGGTTAAACCCAACCAATACACACCACTCCCTCATGGAGATCGTTCATCTAAACATGGTCATCGCAGAACTTATAGACTGGATAGCATGTACATATATGAAGCATGAGCAAAGAACCAAACAACATCTATAAATTCATATATAATATGATCATAGACCAACAATTTATCAAAACTCAACAGAATTGTGTTAGGAAGCTCATGCGACCTTGGTATTAAAGGACGGAGAGATAGAGAGAGGATATACTACAGAGCTACTGGTTTGGACCCATAGTCCAAGAAGTATTACTCATGCATGATTACCGCAGCAACAAAGTTGATGAAGAAGGCTCCCACAACAATTTACCCCCTTCACCAGAGTACCGAAAAAGGACACTAGATAAAATTGCCTCGGAACAGGTAAGATGGTGGCGTAAAAAATCCTCCTTAATTAGGCTTAGCATCAGGGAGTTTTCATAGAGCCAGAGGCACCGAGAGGTACTAAAGAGGAGCCCTAGGGGGCCCACGCGATGGGCTCGCTCAGCCAGCGCCTCAGCCGTGTGATTGGGCTACATGGAGGCATGTGCCCTCCCATCTAGCACTTCTTTGGCTCCTCTTAACCTCCTCTTGATTTCTTCTCACTATTTTTATTTTTTTGTCCCCAGAAAATACTTACCCCGTCGCATAAAAGTATTAAAAAATCTGACAATTGGCACTAGATTAATAGATTAGTCCTATTAAATCATAAAAGGTGGTTTCAAAATTATGTATAGATGATGTTATTATAACATGAACATAACAAAACTTATAGATACGTTGAAGATGTATCATGAACACCGTCGACCAAAGCTTACACCCAAAGCCCAGAGAACCTCTACCTCGGTGAGCCTCTTGGGAGGAGGTTAAGCCCCCGACACATGCCAAATTAAGGCCAACTCCACCGCGCGACCCCAAACGGACGTCCGCTTTGCCCGGATTCTGTCCATTTGGGTAGGGCGATGGGGTCGTGTCCGGGCGTATCCTGGGATGCGGTGGCCATGCGCCCAGCACATGGCCGCATCCTTTGGCCCCATCTTGTCCGCCTCCATATTAAAAAGAGAACAACGTTTTAAATACAAGCGGTCCTAGTTCAGGTCAGCGGCCCTAGTCGTGCCGGCAACAGAGCCATCGGCCTACACGTCCTCACTGGCAACACAGCCAGCCTCCAAAATGAATAGTTTTGTTCGCTGGCAACACAGCCAGCAGTCGGCAACACAGCCAGCCTCCAAAATAAATGCGTTTCTCGCCAGCACACAGCCAGCGCCCCAGCGGGCGGGCGGCACCCATGCCAGCCTCCAAAAAGAACGGCCACGGCTGATCGGATGACCTAGTTCAGGCCGTCGGCATCGAACATCTCCTTCTGTCTAGCCTCGAACCAGCTCCTTGTCTTCTCACTCATCTTGGTCAAGTCCATGCTCATGATCGCAAGGGCTACCTCCTTTGCTTTGGTTGCGGCATTGGTGGCCTCGATGTTGAGCTGTCGCTGCCCGGCCGAGACATTGGCGGCCTCGATGTTGAGCTGTCGCTGCCCGGCCGAGACATTGGCGGCCTCGATGTCGAGCTGCCTTTGCCGGGACGCCTCCTCCATGTCGATCTTCCTCCTCTTGGCCGCCTCCTCCATCTCAAGCTTCTTCCTTTGAAGCTCTAGGTATTGCTTCATTTGCTCATCCTTGCTTTGCCACTTCTTCTCGTCCCTCACATCCTTTTGAGACATCATGCCATGCAAAGTCTCATGCAAGGCCATGGATGAGGCATCATGTATGTCATCCACCTTGGAGTTGGTCTTGGCCCTCGGCCTCTTCAACGCCTCGCCATCTCCACCTCCGGTGAACTTGGCCGTCTTCTTGCCTCGTTTTTGAAGTTCACGGTATTGATCCTTGAACTTAGGGCAATTATTGATGATCATCCAACAATGCATAAGAGTGAATGGCTTTTCATTGTCCCAGGCCTTGAATGCTTCCAAAGATTGAAATGCCTACACGACATGATCAACAACAATTGAACATGCAAGCATATACAAGGCCGAAGTCTCATGGCCGTAGCAAGGAAAGGACTAGGATGAGGAGAGCATACCATGTCCCCAATGCCGAGACCACTCACGGGTCGTGCTTCAACGCTCTCAAGTGCGGCGCAATACTTGTTACACTCTTGTTGGATGAATAACCACCTCTTTTGAATCGAGGTGATGCCACGGTTGCTTGTAATTTGGTAGGGCTCAAACATATTCCTTTCACGGAATGTTTTGTGGACTCTTGTCCAAAAAACAAGGCCCTTTTGTTGCGCGCCGGTCCTCGGATCTTGGCTAATCTCCATCCAACATTGGCAAATCAACTTGTCCTCATCTTGTGTATATGAACCCATGTGAATGCTCTTCCTCCTCTTTTGTGATTCTACTCTTCGGGTGATGCTACGTCTTGAGCTTGCGTTGGTTTTTCTCGAAGAGGAAGGGATGATGCAGCAGAGTAGCATAAGTATTTCCCTCAGTTTTTGAGAACCAAGGTATCAATCCGGTAGGAGCCCACGCTCAAGTCCCTCATACCTGCACAAAGCGATAGCTACTCGCAACCAACGCGATTAGGGATTGTCAAGCCCTTCACGGTCACTTACGAGAGTGAGATCTGATAGATATAATATTTTTGGTATAAAGATGCAAAGTAAAAAGTAAAGGCAAAGTAAAAAGCAAAGCAAGATTAAAGTGATGGAGATTGATATGATGAGAATAGACCCGGGGGCCATAGGTTTCATTAGTGGCTTCTCTCAAGAGCATAAGTATTTTACGGTGGGTGAACAAATTACTGTTGAGCAATTGACATAATTGAGCATAGTTATGAGAATATCTAGGCATGATCATGTATATAGGCATCACCTCCGTGACAAGTAGATCGAAATGATTTTGCGTCTACTACTATTACTCCACTCATCGACCGCTATCCAACATGCATCTAGAGTATTAAGTTAAAAACAGAGTAACGCCTTAAGCAAGATGACGTGATGTAGAGAGATAAATTCATGCAATATGAAATAAACCCCATCTTGTTATCCTCGATGGCAACGATACAATACGTGCCTTGCTTCCCCTTCTGTCACTGGGTAAGGACACCGCAAGATCGAACCCAAAGCTAAGCACTTCTCCCATGGCAAGAACTACCAATCTAGTTGGCCAAACCAAACGGATAATTCGAAGAGACTTGCAAAGATAACCAATCATACATAAAAGAATTCAGAGAAGATTCAAATATTATTCATAGATAGACTTGATCATAAACCCACAATTCATCGGTCTCAACAAACACACCGCAAAAAGAAGATTACATCGAATAGATCTCCACAAGAGAGGGGGAGAACTTTGTATTGAGATTCAAAGAGAGAGAAGAAGCCATCTAGCTACTAACTATGGACCCGAAGGTCTGAGGTAAACTACTCATACTTCATCGGAGAGGCTAGGATGATGTAGAAGCCCTCCGTGATGACGGCCCTCTTCCGGCGGAGGAGCAACGAGGGGCCCACGAGGCAGGGGGGCACCTCCCACCCTCGTGACCGCCTCTTTTGTTCCTTGGAGCAGGGTCCAAGTCTCCTGGATCACGTTCGGTGAGAAAATCACGTTCCCAAAGATTTTATTCCGTTTGGACTCCGTTTGATATTCCGTTTCTTCGAAACACTGAAATAGGCAAAAAATAGCAATTCTGGGCTGGGCCTCCGGTTAATAGGTTAGTCCCAAAAATAATATAAAAGTGGAAAATAAAGCCCAATATAGTCCAAAACAGTAGATAATATAGCATGGAGCAATCAAAAATTATAGATACGTTGGAGACGTATCAGGCATCCCCAAGCTTAATTCCTGCTCGTCCTCGAGTAGGTAAATGATAAAAACAGAATTTTTGATGTGGAGTGCTACTTGGCATAATTTCAATGCAAATCTTCTTAATTGTGGTATGAATATTCAGATTAGAAAGATTCAAGACAAAAGTTTATATTGACATAAAAAATAATACTTCAAGCATACTAACTAAGCAATTATGTCTTCTCAAAATAACATGGCCAAAGAAAGTTATCCCTACAAAATCATATAGTCTGGCTATGCTCTATCTTCACCACACAAAATATTTAAATCATGCACAACCCTGATGACAAGCCAAGAAATTGTTTCATACTCTAACTTTTTCAAAACTTTTTCAATCTTCACACAATACATGAGCGTGAGCCATGGATATAGCACTATAGGTGGAATAGAATGGTGGTTGTGGAGAAGAAAAAAATGAGAAGATGGTCTCACGTCAACTAGGCGTATCAACGGGCTATGGAGATTCCCATCAATAGATATCAATGTGAGTGAGTAGGGATTGCCATGCAATGGATCCACTAGAGCTATAAGTATATGAAAGCTCAAAAAGAAACTAAGTGGGTGTGCATCCAACTTGCTTGCTCATGAAGACCTAGGGCAATTTTTTTAGGAAGCCCATCATTGGAATATACAAGTCAAGTTCTATAATGTAAAATTCTCACTAGTATATGAAATTGATAACATATGAGACTCTCTATATGAAGGACATGGTGCTACTTTGAAGCACAATATATGAGGCTTGCTATATCATGGTGCTACTTTGAAGCACAAGTGTGGAAAAAGGATAGTAGCATTGTCCCTTCTCTCTTTTTCTCTCATTGTTTTTATTTGGTCCTTTTCCTTTTTTTATGGCCTCTTTTTATTTGGGCTTCTTTGGCCTCTTTTTTTATTTTATTTTTTTGTCCGGAGTCTCATCACGACTTATGGGGGAATCATAGTCTCCATCATTCTTTCCTCACTGGGACAATGCTCTAATAATGATGATCATCACACTTTTATTTTTCTTACAACTCAACGATTACAACTCGATACTTAGAACAAAATATGACTCTATGTGAATGCATCCGGCGGTGTACCGGGATATGCAATATGACAATGATGGAGTGTGTCATGATAAACGGAACGGTGGAAAGTTGCATGGCAATATATCTCGGAATGGCTATGGAAATGCCATAATAGGTAGGTATTGTGGCTGTTTTGAGGAAGGTATATGGTAGGTGTATGATATCGGCGAAAGGTGCACGGTATTAGAGAGGCTAGCAAAGGTGGAAGGGTGCGAGTGCATATAATCCATAGACTCAACATTAGTCATAAAGAACTCATATACTTATTGCAAAAATCTAGAAGTTATCAAAGCAAAGTATTACGCGCATGCTCCTAGGGGGATAGATTAGTAGGAAAAGTCCATCGCTCATCCCCGACCGCCACTCATAAGGAAGACAATCAATAAATAAATCATGCTCCGACTTCATCACATAACGGTTCACCATACGTGCATGCTACGGGAATCACAAACCTTAACACAAATATTCTTTAAATTCACAACTACTCAACTAGCATAACTTTAATATTATCACCTCCATATCTCAAAACAATTATCATGCTTCAATCTTTTCTTAGTATTCAACACACTCAAAAGAAAGTTTCACAAGTCTTGAATACCAAGCATATTATTATTAAGCAAATTACCATGCTATTAAGAGACTCTCAAAATAATTTAAGTGAAGCATGATAGATCAATAGTTTCTTTAAAACAAATCCACCATCGTGCTCTAAAAGATCTAAGTGAAGCACATAGAGCAAAATTATAACGCTCAGAAGATATAAGTGAGGCATATAGAGCAAAATTATCTAGCTCAAAAGATATAAGTGAATCACATAGAGCAAAACTACTTAGCTCAAAAGATATAAGTGAAGCACATAGAGCAAAACTACTACGCTCAAAAGATATAAGTGAAGCACATAGAGTATTCTATCAATTTTTAATTCATGTATGGCTCTCTCAAAAGGTGTGTGCAGAAAGGATGATTGTGGCATACTAAGACACAAATACACAAATAATACAAGACGCTCCAAGCAAAACACATATCATGTTGGTGAATAAAAATATAGCTCCAAGTAAATTACCGATGGAAGTGGACGAAAGAGGGGATGCCTCCCGGGGCATCCCCAAGCTTTGACTTTTTGGTGTCCTTGGATTATCTTGGGGTTTCCATGGGCATCCCCAAGCTTAGGCTCTTGCCACTCCTTGTTCCATGATCCATCAAAAGAATTCACCCAAAACTTGAAAACTTCACAACACAAAACTCAAAATAGAAAACTCGTGAGCTCCGTTAGCGAAGGAAAACAAAAGACCACTTCAAGGTACTGTAATGAACTCATTCTTAATTTATATTGGTGTTAAACCTACTGTATTCCAACTTATCTATGGATTATAAACTATTTTACTAGCCATAGATTCATCAAAATAAGCAAACAACACACGAAAAACAGAATCTGCCAAAAACAGAACAGTCTGTAGTAATATGTAGCTAGCGCAAGATCTGGAACCCCAAAAATTATAAAATAAATTGCTGGACGTGGTGAATTTATATATTAATCATCTTAAAAAATAATTAACTAAATAGAACTCTTCAAATAAAAATGACAGCAGTTCTCGTGAGTGCTAAAGTTTCTGTTTTTTACAACAAGTTCAACAAGACTTTCCCCAAGTCTTCCCAACGGTTCTACTTGGCACAAACACTAATTAAACACAAAATACACAACCAAAACAGAGGCTAAATAATTTATTTATTACTAAGCAGGAGCAAAAAGGAAGGAATAAAAATAAAATTGGGTTGCCTCCCAACAAGCGCTATCGTTTAACGCCCCTAGCTAGGCATAAAAGCGAGGATAGATCTAGGTATTGCCATAATAGTAAGATAGATTATTGAAACTCATTTCATATTATCTACGTTCGGCAGCAAGCTTTCTTTGGAGCAAGCAAAAGTAATCAAAAGGACTAAATTAAACGGGACAAAATTCTCCAAGATCAACCTTGGGAGGTATAGGTTCCTCCTTTGGTCCTTCGTAATGCACAACCAATTCATCATTATAAGCATTCTTTTGATAGAATTTGTAAGCCTATATTCAAGAGAATATCCTAGCTCAGTATTTCGAATAGCCAAATCATCATTAAGTTCAGAAATTCTATCAACTAAAATATTGATAGGAACCCTTCTTCTAAGATTTTCATTGAAAGCAACATAATCTAGAGATTGAAAACGCAATATTTATTCTTGATCAAAGAGGATAGTTTCTATGGGAGGAAGGCAAGCATCCACCCTGTAATGCGCAAAGATTTCTTTGGCTTCTCTTGTTATGAATCTAAACTCATGAGCCAAAAAGATAGTAGCGGCACGCTTAACAGAAGAATGCTCAATATTAGAAAATTCCAGAAAAATCCTTTGTATGGAAGGATGCATGTGCATGAATTGTCTTTCAAGTTCAACTACAAGCATGGCAATAGTGTCCGCAAGACTACTAGTTCTGTGAAGGATAGAACTACCCATAGAAGGTAAAGCACCGGCACAAGTAAAGAAATCTTGAATAACTCCTTTTCCAATAATATTACCACTACCAACACGAAAAAAAATTGTATGAAAGATGGTAGGTTCTTTAGCAGGAGCATCAGAATTTTCCATGATATTGTTATCGCTCATATTGGCGATAACTTCCCCAGTTTCAGACATAACGACAAGGAAGCAAACTAGCACACGAGCAAACAAAAAGCAAGCGGGCAAAAAAGAGGCAAATAGAGAGGGAGGATAGAGAGAGAGAGGGCGAATAAAACGGCAAGGGTGAATTGGGGGGGAGAGGAAAACGAGAGGCAAATGGCAAATAATGTAATGCGAGAGATATGGATTGTGATGGGTACTTGGTATGTTGACTTTTTATGTAGACTCCCCGGCAATGGGGCCAGAAATCCTTCTTGGTACGTCTTGAGCTTGCTTTGGTTTTCCCCGAAGAGGAAGGGATGATGCAGCAGAGTAGCGTAAGTATTTCCCTCAGTTTTTGAGAACCAAGGTATCAATCCAGTAGGAGCCCACGCTCAAGTCCCTCGTACCTGCACAAAGCGATAGCTACTCGCAACCAACGCAATTAGGGGTTGTCAAGCCCTTCACGGTCACTTACGAGAGTGAGATCCGATAGATATAATATTTTTGGTATTTTTGGTATAAAGATGCAAAGTAAAAAAGTAAAGGCAAAGTAAAAAGCAAAGCAAGATTAAAGTGATGGAGATTGATATGATGAGAATAGACCCGGGGACCATAGGTTTCACTAGTGGCTTCTCTCAAGAGCATAAGTATTCTACGGTGGGTGAACAAATTACTGTTGAGCAATTGACATAACTGAGCATAGTTATGAGAATATCTAGGCATGATCATGTATATAGGCATCACGTCCGTGACAAGTAGATCGAAATGATTCTGCGTCTACTACTATTACTCCACTCATCGACTGCTATCCAGCATGCATCTAGAGTATTAAGTTAAAAACAGAGTAACGCCTTAAGCAAGATGACGTGATGTAGAGAGATAAATTCATGCAATGTGAAATAAACCCCATCTTGTTATCCTCGATGGCAACGATACAATACGTGCCTTGCTGCCCCTTCTGTCACTGGGTAAGGACACCGCAAGATCGAACCCAAAGCTAAGCACTTCTCCCATGGCAAGAACTACCAATCTAGTTGGCCAAACCAAACGGATAATTCGAAGAGACTTGCAAAGATAACCAATCATACATAAAAGAATTCAAAGAAGATTCAAATATTATTCATAGATAGACTTGATCATAAACCCACAATTCATCGGTCTCAACAAACACACCGCAAAAAGAAGATTACATCGAATAGATCTCCACAAGAGAGGGGGAGAACTTTGTATTGAGATTCAAAGAGAGAGAAGAAGCCATCTAGCTACTAACTATGGACCCGAAGGTCTGAGGTAAACTACTCACACTTCATCGGAGAGGCTAGGATGATGTAGAAGCCCTCCGTGATGACGGCCCTCTTCCGGCGGAGCTCCGGAACAGGCCCCAAGATGGGATCTCGTGGATACAGAAAGTTGCGGCAGTGGAATTAGGTTTTTGGCTCCTGTTCTGATCGTTTGGGGGTACGTGTGTATATATAGGAGGAAGAAGTACGCCGAAGGAGCAACGAGGGGCCCACGAGGCAGGGGGCGCGCCCTAGGGAGGGGGGGGCGCCCCCACCCTCGTGACCGCCTCTTTTGTTCCTTGGAGCAGGGTCCAAGTCTTCTGGATCACGTTCGGTGAGAAAATCACGTTCCCGAAGATTTTATTCCGTTTGGACTCCGTTTGATATTCCGTTTCTTCGAAACACTTAAATAGGCAAAAAAACAGCAATTCTGGGCTGGGCCTCCAGTTAATAGGTTAGTCCCAAAAATAATATAAAAGTGGAAAATAAAGCCCAATATAGTCCAAAACAGTAGATAATATAGCATGGAGCAATCAAAAATTATAGATACGTTGGAGACGTATCAGGTGAGCTCGTCGATGAACAATGGCTCGCCACCAATATCAATGTCATTGCCTTCTTCTTCATCACCATCACCTTCGCAATAGATGTCATTGTCTTCATGCCATGAGTCACCATGGTAGTAGTCAGCACGGTCGTCGGCCTCTTCATTGGCAACATACTAGGCGCGGCCATCTTGACTTTGGGTCTCGTCGGGGTCATAGGCACGGCCATGCGAACCCTCGTAGATCACATACTCCATGAACTGGTTGTAGAAGGGGTCGTCGATCGGTGGCGTTGGTGTTGGCATTCCGTCGAACAAGACGCGGGGGGACGACATGGTGCACGTAAACGGCGGCCGTGGTTGCTTTCTTTACATCTTGACGGACAACTGGCCACCGCTGTTAGACGCAGGCGTGACGTTGAGGTCGATGAAGGCCGAGGGGCACAGGGTGGACGACACGATCACGCCAACGTTCGGCGACCCCGAGAAACGGGTCTGGGCGTCGTGCCTTGGCGGGGGAAAGCCGGGCGACATAGGCGTGGTCCGTGACATCGGCAACTGGCAGTACGGAGGCCGGGCGACCGACGAGCCTGTGCTCGCCAGGCCGACAGCCACTGCAGAGAAACCGGCCGGACGGCAAATTCCAGGCATGAGGAGGGCGTGCGCTTTGTTGACGGTGTCCTCCTTCTCGTCGACCTCGGCCTTGAGCCGCGCGGCCTCCATCGCATCGCGCTCGGCGGCGAACATGGCCGTGGCGGCATTGCCCTTGACGACCGCCCTTCCGTTCCTCCTCTTTATCGATTCCGCGTCCAACCTGGCGATCTCCTCTGGCGTGCACTCCGACCGCGGCTTCCTTGACGCCTTGGCCTTCTTCTTCTTGACCTTTCCAGGCGGGTGGACAGCCAGGCCGCCAGAATTCGGCTGGGTGTCTGTTGGGGAACGTTGCAGAAAACAAAAAATTTCCTACTTGTTTCACCAAGATCCATCTAGGAGTTCATCTAGCAACAAGTCATCAGATGCATCTACATACCTTTGTAGATCGCGTGCGGAAGCGTTCAAAGAACGGTGATGATATAGTCGTACACGACGTGATCCAAATCACCGATGACCAAGCGCCGAACGAACGGCACCTCCGCGTTCAACACACGTACGGGACGGGAGACGTCTCCTCCTTCTTGATCCAGCAAGGGGAAAGGAGAGGTTGATGAAGATCCAGCAGCACGACGGCGTGGTGGTGGATGCAGGGCGTCACAGTAGCAGGGCTTCACCTATACTACGAGAGAGAGACGTAACGGGGAGAGAGGGAGGCGCCAGGGGCTGGTGTATGAAATCCCTCCTCTCCCCCACTATATATAGGAGGGCCAAGGGGGGTGGTGCGCAGCCTAGGAGATCTGATCTCCTAGGTGCGGCGGCCAGGGGGAGAATTCCCTCCCCCCAAGGCACCTAGAGGTGCCTTCCACCACTTGGACTCCTCCCCCATGGAAACCCTAGGCGCATGGGCCTAGTAGGGCTGGTGCCCTTGGCCCATGTAGGACAAGGCGCACCCCCTATAGCCCATGTGGCCCCCCGGGACAGGTGGCCCCACCCGGTGGGTCCCCAGGACCTCTCCGGTGGTCCCGGTACAATACCGATAACCCCGAAACTTGTCCCGATGGCCGAAACAGCACTTCCTATATATAATTCTTTACCTCCGGACCATTCCGGAACTCCTCATGACGTCCGGGATCTCATCCGGGACTCCGAACAACATTCGGGTTATTGCATATACATATCTTCACAACCCTAGCATCACCGAACCTTAAGTGCGTAGACCCTACGGGTTCGGGAGACAGGCAGACCTGACCGAGACGACTCTCCGGTCAATAACCAACAGCGGGATCTGGCTACCCATGTTGGCTCCCACATGCTCCACGATGATCTCATCGGATGAACCACGATGTCAAGGATTCAATCAACCCCGCATGCAATTCCCTTTGTCAATCGATATGTTACTTGCCCGAGATTCGATCGTCGGTATCCCAATACCTCGTTCAATCTCGTTACCGGCAAGTCACTTTACTCGTACCGTAATGCATGATCCGGTGACCAGACACTTGGTCACTTTGAGCTCAATATGATGATGCATTACCGAGTGGGCCCAGTGATACCTCTCCGTCATACGGAGTGACAAATCCCAGTCTTGATCCATGTCAACCCAACAGACACTTTCGGAGATACCCGTAGTATACCTTTATGGTCACCCAGTTACGTTGTGATGTTTGGTATACCCAAAGCACTCCTACGGTATCCGGGAGTTACACGATCTCATGGTCTAAGGAAAAGATACTTTGACATTGGAAAACTCTAGCAAACGAACTATACGATCTTGTGCTATGTTTAGGATTGGGTCTAGTCCATCACATCATTCTCCTAATGATGTGATCTCGTTATCAATGACATCCAATGTCCATAGTCAGGAAACCATGACTATCTGTTGATCAACGAGCTAGTCAACTAGAGGCTTACTAGGGACATGTTGGTGTCTGTTATTCACACATGTATTACGATTTCCGGATAACACAATTATAGCATGAATAAAGACAATTATCATGAACAAGGAAATATAATAATAATGCTTTTATTATTGCCTCTAGGGCATATTTCCAACAGTCTCCCACTTGCACTAGAGTCAATAATCTAGTTACATTGTGATGAATCGAACACCCATGGAATTCTGGTGTTGATCATGTTTTGCTCTAGGGAGAGGTTTAGTCAACGGATCCGCTACATTCAGGTCCGTATGTACTTTACAAATCTCTATGTCTCCATCTTGAACATTTTCACGGATGGAGTTGAAGCGACGCTTGATGTGCCTTGTCTTCTTGTGAAACCTGGGCTCTTTGGCAAGTGCAATAGCTCCAGTGTTGTCACAAAAGAGTTTGATTGGCCCCGACGCATTGGGTATGACTCCTAGGTCGGTGATGAACTCCTTCACCCATATTGCTTCATGTGCTGCCTCCGAGGCTGCCATGTACTCCGCTTCACATGTAGATCCCACCACGACGCTCTGCTTGCAGCTGCACCAGCTCACTGCTCCACCATTCAACATATACACGTATCCGGTTTGTGACTTAGAGTCATCCAGATCTGTGTCGAAGCTAGCGTCGACGTAACCCTTTACGACGAGCTCTTCGTCACCTCCATAAACGAGAAACATTTCCTTAGTCCTTTTTAGGTACTTCAGGATATTCTTGACCGCTGTCCGGTGTTCCTTGCCGGGATTACTTTAGTACCTTCCTACCAAACTTACGGCAAGGTTTACATCAGGTCTGGTACACAGCATGGCATACATAATAGAACCTATGGCTGAGGCATAGGGGATGACACTCATCTCTTGTATTTCTTCTGCGGTGGTCGGACATTGAGCTGAGCTCAATTTCACACCTTGTAACACAGGCAAGAACCCCTTCTTAGAATGATCCATATTGAACTTCTTCAATATCTTATCAAGGTATGTGCTTTGTGAAAGACCTATGAGGCGTCTCGATCTATCTCTATAGATTTTGATGCCTAATATATAAGCAGCTTCTCCAAGGTCCTTCATTGAAAAACTCTTATTCAAGTAGGCCTTGATGCTGTCCAAGAGTTCTATATCATTTCCCATCAAAAGTATGTCATCTACATATAATATGAGAAATGCTACAGAGCTCCCACTCACTTTCTTGTAAACGCAGGCTTCTCCATAAGTCTGTGTAAACCCAAACGCTTTGATCATCTCATCAAAGCGAATGTTCCAACTCCGAGATGCTTGCACCAGCCCATAAATCGAGCGTTGGAGCTTGCACACCTTGTTAGCATTCTTAGGATCGACAAAACCTTCCGGCTGCATCATATACAATTCTTCCTTAAGGAAACCATTAAGGAATGCCATTTTGACATCCATTTGCCATATTTCATAATCATAGAATGCGGCAATCGCTAACATGATTCGGACGGACTTCAGCTTCGCTACCGGTGAGAAAGTCTCATCGTAGCCAACCCCTTGAACTTGTCGATAACCCTTAGCGACAAGTCGAGCTTTATAGATGGTCACATTACCATCCGCGTCTGTCTTCTTCTTAAAGATCCATTTGTTTTCTATGGCTCGCCGTTCAACGGGCAAGTCAGTCAAAGTCCATACTTCGTTTTCATACATGGATCCTATCTCGGATTTCATGGCTTCTAGCCATTTGTCGGAATCCGGGCCCGCCATTGCTTCTTCATAGTTCGAAGGTTCACTGTTGTCTAACAACATGATTTCCAAGACAGGGTTGCCGTACCACTCTGGTGCGGAACGTGTCCTTGTGGACCTTCGAATTTCAGTAGGAGCTTGATCAGAAGTATCTTGATCAATATCATTAACTTCCTCTCTAGTCGGTGCAGGCACCTCAGGAACATTTTCTTGAGTTGCGCCATTTTCCGGTTCAAGAGGTAATACTTCATCAAGCTCTACTTTCCTCCCACTTACTTCTTTCGAGAGAAACTCTTTCTCCAGAAAGATTCCGTTCTTGGCAACAAAGATCTTGCCTTCGGATCTTAGGTAGAAGGTATACCCAATAGTTTCTTTTGGGTATCCTATGAAGACGCATTTTTCTGACTTGGGTTCGAGCTTCTCAGGTTGAAGTTTCTTCACATAAGCATCGCATCCCCAAAATTTTAGAAACGATAGCTTAGGTTTCTTCCCAAACCATAATTCATACGGTGTCGTCTCAACGGATTTTGACGGAGCCCTATTTAAAGTGAATGCGGCAGTCTCTAAAGCATAGCCCCAAAAAGATAGCGGTAAATCAGTAAGAGACATCATAGACCGCACCATATCCAATAGAGTGCAATTACGACGTTCGGACACACCGTTACGTTGAGGTGTTCCAGGCGGCGTGAGTTGTGAAACTATTCCACATTTTCTTAAGTGTGTACCAAATTCGTGACTCAAGTATTCTCCTCCACGATCTGATCGTAGAAACTTGATTTTCCTGTCACGTTGATTCTCAACCTCACTCCGAAATTCCTTGAACTTTTCAAAGGTTTCAGACTTGTGTTTCATTAAGTAGACATATCCATATCTACTCAAGTCATCAGTGAGGGTGAGAACATAACGATAGCCACCGCGAGCCTCAACACTCATTGGACCGCACACATCAGTATGTATGATTTCCAACAAGTTGGTTGCTCGCTCCATTGTTCCTGAGAACGGAGTCTTGGTCATTTTACCCATGAGGCATGGTTCGCACGTGTCAAATGATTCATAATCAAGAGACTCTAAAAGTCCATCAGCATGGAGCTTCTTCATGCGTTTGACACCTATGTGACCAAGGCGGCAGTGCCACAAGTATGTGGGACTATCATTATCAACCTTACATCTTTTGGTACTCACATTATGAACATGTGTAGCATTACGTTCGAGACTCATTAAGAATAAACCATTCACCATAGGAGCATGACCATAAAACATATCTCTCATATAAATGGAACAGCCATTATTCTCAGATTTAAATGAGTAGCCATCTCGAATTAAACGAGATCCCGATACAATGTTCATGCTCAAAGCTGGCACTAAATAACAGTTATTGAGGTTTAAAACTAATCCCGTAGGTAAATGCAGAGGCAGCGTGCCGACGGCGATCACATCGACCTTGGAACCATTCCCGACGCGCATCGTCACCTCGTCCTTCGCCAGTCTTCGTTTATTCCGCAGCTCTTGCTGTGAGTTACAAATATGAGCAACGGCACCGGTATCAAATACCCAGGAGTCACTACGAGTACTGGTAAGGTACTCATCAATTACATGTATATCAAATATACCTTTGGTATTGCCGGCCTTCTTGTCCGCTAAGTATTTGGGGCAGTTCCGTTTCCAGTGACCCTTCCCTTTGCAATAAAAGCACTCTGTCTCAGGCTTGGGTCCATTCTTTGGCTTCTTCCCGGCAGCTTGCTTGCCGGGCGCGGCAACTTCCTTGCCGTCCTTCTTGAAGTTCTTTTTACCCTTGCCTTTCTTGAACTTAGTGGTTTTATTGACCATCAACACTTGATGCTCCTTCTTGACTTCTACCTCCGCTGATTTTAGCATTGAGAACAACTCATGAATGGTCTTTTGCATCCCCTGCATGTTGAAGTTCATCACAAAGCTCTTGTAGCTTGGTGGAAGCGACTGGAGGATTCTATCAATGACCGCATCATCTGGGAGATTAACTCCCAGCTGAGACAAGCGGTTATGCAACCCAGACATAGTGAGTATGTGCTCACTGACAGAACTATTTTCCTCCATCTTACAGCTGAAGAACTTATCGGAGACTTCATATCTCTCGATCCGGGCATGAGCTTGAAAAACCATTTTCAGCTCTTCGAACATCTCGTATGCTCCATGTCTCTCAAAACGCTTTTGGAGCCCCGGCTCTAAGCTGTAAAGCATGCCGCACTGAACGAGGGAGTAGTCGTCAACACGTGTCTGCCAAGCGTTCATAACGTCTTGGTTCTGTGGGACGGGTGGATCACCTAGCGGTGCTTGTAGGACATAATCTTTCTTGGCAGCTATGAGGATGATCCTCAAGTTCCGGACCCAGTCCGTATAGTTGTTGCCATCGTCTTTCATCTTGGTTTTCTCTAGGAACGCGTTGAAGTTGAGGACTATGTTGGCCATTTGATCTACAAGACATATTGCAAAGATTTTAGACTAAGTTCATGATAATTAAGTTCATCTAATCAAATTATTAATGAACTCCCACTTAGATTAGACATCCCTCTAGTCATCTAAGTATTACATGATCCGAGTTGACTAGGCCGTGTCCGATCATCACGTGAGACGGACTAGTCAACGTAGGTGAACATCTTCATGTTGATCGTATCTTCTATACGACTCATGCTCGACCTTTCGGTCTTCTGTGTTCCGAGGCCATGTCTGTACATGCTAGGCTCGTCAAGTTAACCCTAAGTGTTTTGCATGTGTTCCGAGGCCATGTCTGTACATGCTAGGCTCGTCAACACCCGTTATATGTGAACGTAAGGATCCATCACACCCGATCATCACGGCGTGCTTAGAAACGACGAACTTTAGGAACGGTGCACAGTTAGGGGACAACACTTCTTGAAATTGTTATGAGGGATTATCTTATTTACTACCGTCGTTCTAAGTAAACAAGATGCAAAAACATGATAAACATCACATGCAATCAAATGATAAACGTGACATGATATGGCCAATATCACATAGCTCCTTTGATCTCCATCTTGGGGCTCCATGATCATCTTGTCACCAGCTTGACACCATGATCTCCATCATCATGATCTCCATCATCGTGTCTCCATGAAGTTGCTCGCCAACTATTACTTCTACTACTATGGCTAACGCATTTAGCAATAAAGTAAAGTAATTTACATGGCGTTTCTCAATGACACGCAGGTCATATAAAAGAATAAAGACAACTCCTATGGCTCCTGCCGGTTGTCATACTCATCGACATGCAAGTCGTGATTCCTATTACAATAACATGAACATCTCATACATCACATATAGATCATTCATCATTCATCACAACTTTGGCCATATCATATCACAAACCACTTGCTGCAAAAACAAGTTAGACGTCCTCTAATTGTTGTTGCAAGTTTTACGTGGCTGAATTAGGGTTCTAGCAAGAACGTCTTCTTACCTACGTTAAAGCCACAACATGATTTGTCAACTTCTATTTACCCTTCATAAGGACCCTGTTCATCGAATCCGCTCCAACTAAAGTGGGAGAGACAGACACCCGCCAGCCACCTTATGCAACTAGTGCATGTTAGTCGGTGGAACCGGTCTCACGTAAGCGTACGTGTAAGGTTGGTCCGGGCCGCTTCATCCCACAATACCGCTGAAGCAAGAAAATACTAGTAATGGCAAGAAGGTTGACAAATCTACGCCCACAATAAATTGTGTTCTACTCGCGCAAGAAGAACTACGCATAGACCTAGCTCATGATGCCACTGTTGGGGAACGTTGCAGAAAACAAAAATTTTCCTACTCGTTTCACCAAGATCCATCTAGGAGTTCATCTAGCAATGAGTCATCAGATGCATCTACATACCTTTGTAGATCGCGTGCGGAAGCGTTCAAAGAACGGTGATGATATAGTCGTACACGACGTGATCCAAATCACCGATGACCAAGCGCCGAACGGACGGCACCTCCGCGTTCAACACACGTACGGGATGGGAGACGTCTCCTCCTTCTTGATCCAGCAAGGGGAAAGGAGAGGTTGATGAAGATCCAGCAGCACGACGGCGTGGTGGTGGATGCAGGGCGTCACAGTAGCAGGGCTTCGCCTATACTACGAGAGAGAGACGTAACGGGGAGAGAGGGAGGCGCCAGGGGCTGGTGTATGAAATCCCTCCTCTCCCCCACTATATATAGGAGGGCCAAGGGGGGTGGTGCGCAGCCTAGGAGATCTGATCTCCTAGGTGCGGCGGCCAGGGGGAGAATTCCCTCCCCCCCAAGGCACCTAGAGGTGCCTTCCACCACTTGAACTCCTCCCCCATGGAAACCCTAGGCGCATGGGCCTAGTAGGGCTGGTGCCCTTGGCCCATGTAGGCCAAGGCGCACCCCCTACAGCCCATGTGGCCCCCCGGGACAGGTGGCCCCACCCGGTGGGCCCCCGGGACCTCTCCGGTGGTCCCGGTACAATACCAATAACCCCGAAACTTGTCCCGATGGCCGAAACAGCACTTCCTATATATAATTCTTTACCTCCGGACCATTCCGGAACTCCTCGTGACGTCCCGGTTCTCATCCGGGACTCCGAACAACATTCGGGTTACTGCATATACATATCTTCACAACCCTAGCGTCACCGAACCTTAAGTGTGTAGACCCTACGGGTTCGGGAGACAAGCAGACATGACCGAGACGACTCTCCGATCAATAACCAACAGCGGGATATGGATACCCATGTTGGCTCCCACATGCTCCACGATGATCTCATCGGATGAACCACGATGTCAAGGATTCAATCAACCCCGCATGCAATTCCCTTTGTCAATCGATATGTTACTTGCCCGAGATTCGATCGTCGGTATCCCAATACCTCGTTCAATCTCGTTACCGGCAAGTCACTTTACTCGTACCGTAATGCATGATCCCGTGACCAGACACTTGGTCACTTTGAGCTCAATATGAGATGCATTACCGAGTGGGCCCAGTGATACCTCTCCGTCATACGGAGTGACAAATCCCAGTCTTGATCCATGTCAACCCAACAGACACTTTCGGAGATACCCGTAGTATACCTTTATGGTCACCCAGTTACGTTGTGACGTTTGGTATACCCAAAGCACTCCTACGGTATCCGGGAGTTACACGATCTCATGGTCTAAGGAAAAGATACTTTGACATTGGAAAACTCTAGCAAACGAACTATACGATCTTGTGCTATGTTTAGGATTGGGTCTAGTCCATCACATCATTCTCCTAATGATGTGATCTCGTTATCAATGACTTCCAATGTCCATAGTCAGGAAACCATGACTATCTGTTGATCAACGAGCTAGTCAACTAGAGGCTTACTAGGGACATGTTGGTGTCTGTTATTCACACATGTATTACGATTTCCGGATAACACAATTATAGCATGAATAAAGACAATTATCATGAACAAGGAAATATAATAATAATGCTTTTATTATTGCCTCTAGGGCATATTTCCAACAGTGTCGGCCATGGACGGGGGAGGGAGGGGGCGGCGGGACGTGGGAGGGTTTGGGGGAAATGGCGCCAAATGGGGCGGGGGGGGGGGTTGCTTTGTGCCACCTACCGGCGAGTCAGGGGAGGACAAGCGCGCGCGTCCCGCCCGTCCGCGCGCTGTCCGTTTCACCCCAAAATCAATGCAAACTTGGGCCGGTGATGGATCGAAAGCGGAACAGAAAACAGATAAAGGTCCATTTGCTCCTGTGCGCTGGACCGTTTGGTTTATCTATTTTATCCCAAACGATACGCGAGGACGGGATGGGATCGCGCGGTGGAGTTGGCCTAACTGAAACATGGCACATCAATGTCGCAGGGTCACGAGTTGATCGTGTGATGCCTGTTCACTTTCCTAATTCACTTGATCCTTTCTCTAAAGAAAAAAGGTTTCCTAAAAAAAGTTTCCCTAACTTCATTCGGAGATCAGATTAAAATTTAAGTGGTTTTCTCAGATCAAAACACAACTTATGAAGCGTTTTTCTCGCGAAGACGACTCTGAAGGCGATCTAGGGTTTTGACCCAGCGGCGGCGGCTGCCTATCCTATGTCTGCCCGACGGGAATCATGGGTCTCTCTTGGGAAGCTAGCTTGATGCCATGACCAGAGGAGGAGAAGAGATGAGTCAGGTGGGCTGCTATTGGCCGTGATCTGGTTTCTCTCGGCTGCTTGGAAGGACTAGGTGAAGAGTAAAGTTTGACGTCCCAGCATGTTCTAGCATAGCTGGTTTTTCTGTCCTGGCACAGCCCGTTGCTTTGCAAGGTGGTGTGATCGGTTTCTTTTCCTCCGTATCTGTCTGTATACGGTAGGTTTTCTGGATTCAGTTTGTCTGCATAGTCGACGGAAGTGATGTTCGAGGAGGAACGCCTCACGCAATGAAGCTTATAAGCTGGAACTACTGGGGACTCCTGGGGACCCCGACGGTTCGTTCGCTTCTGGACTTCCAGAGGCGGCATAACCCGGATGCGTTTTTTCTGTCCGAGACGCATTTAGATGAAGATAGGGCAGAAGATTTGATGAGAAGGATGGGCATGGACTACAAAATCGTTGTGCCATGTCTCGATGGTAGAAAAGGTGGATTGCTTCTGGTCTGGAAGAAGGAGGTGGGGATCTACTCCCGGACTACTACCTTTAGTGTCATCGATGTGACGGTTGAAGAACAGGATGGAAGAGAGTGGAGACTCTCATGCATATACGGGGAACCCAGCTGGGATAATAAGGACTGTACGTAGCGCCTACTATGGGACTTGCATGCTCAGTCTAGCCTCCCATGGGTTGCCATTGGCGACTTCAATGAGATTTTGCTCTCTTCAGAGAAGGAGGGTAGAGCGTCGCGGCAGCAGGCGAGACTCCACGCGTTCCAAGATGCGTTGTCTGATTGTTCCTTGGAGGACATAGGATACCATGGCGATAAATTCACATGGTTCCGAGGTGGTCTGAGGGAACGTTTGGATCGGGCCGTCTCTAATGCCGAATGGATGGAAATGCACCCCTTGTGTGGACTGTGCAACCTTGATATGGGGAAATCAGATCATAGACCGATATGTCTGGACACTGACTACTTGGCCGGCGTGGCAGCCCCAAGGAAGCAGGCAAGACGTGTGTTTGAGGCCTGTTGGTTATCTGAGGAAACAGTGGAAGAAGTAGTTAAAATGACTTGGCAAAAAGCGGCCACTCGGGGGCTGTGCCCTTCGGCCAACTCAAAGCTTGCGGCAGTTCATAGAGACTTACATGCTTGGGATCGCAAAGTGTTGAAAGGGCCACGTGCTCGCCTGCGAACGGCACAGAAGGATCTAGAAAATCTAATGCGCTCATCGTTTACGATCGAGACAAGTCTGAAACAAAAGGACCTTACGGTGTTGATCGAGAACCTGCTCGAGCAAGAAGAAATATATTGGGCACAGCGTGGGCGAGTGAACTGGTTGCGCCGAGGAGATCAAACACAAAGTTTTTTAATCAATCTGCTTCAGCTCGTAGGTGTCATAATTTGATCAAAAACTAAAAAATAATAATGATGCTTGGATTGAGGGTAATGATAACCTCAAGCCCCTTATTTTTGATTACTTCTAGAGCCTTTTTAACTCGGATGCAGGTGTGATCAATGAAGGACTAGTACATTCTGTTAAGCAGGTTGTAACTGAGGATATGAATAGGATACTAATGGCGCCATTCACGAAGGAGGATGTTAAAAAATCTCTTTTCCAAATAGGAGATATGAAGGCTCCTGGACCGGACGGATTCCATGTTGTTTTCTTTAAACGGTTCTGGTATATTATAGGCGATGAGCTGACAAAAGAAGTCCTTGATGCGATCATTCACAAAAAAAAATTCCTGAAGGGTGGAATTCTACAAATGTTGTGCTCATCCCAAAGGTGGACAGCCCGGAGGTACTAACTCAGTTTAGACCCATTAGCTTATGTAATGTGGTCTACAAAATTATTTCTAAGATGCTAGCAAACAGACTCAAGAAGATCTTGCCTGAGGTAATCTCCCCAAATCAGTCGGCATTCGTTCCAGGTAGATTAATGACAGATACTGTGCTAGTGGCTTATGAGTGTTTTCATGCAATAAAAAAGAAGACACATGGATCAAATGGTGTTTGTGCAGTCAAGCTGGATATGCTCAAAGCGTATGATCGAGTTGAATGGGGCTTCTTACAGAGAATGATGTTGAAACTGGGCTTTAATCTGAGTTGGGTGGATATGATTATGGAGTGCGTCTCGTCTGTAAGCTACAGGATCAGGTTTAATGACACAGAGACAGATGAGTTTATGCCCACGAGGGGGCTTAGGCAGGGGGATCCTTTATCCCCTTACCTATTTCTGTTATGCTATGAGGGTTTATCCAGTTTACTGGCCCATGAAGAAAGCATTGGAGGAATTGAAGGTTTAAGGGTTTGCAGAAACGCGCCCTCAATCTCACACCTTCTTTTCGTTGATGACTCACTTATTTTAATGAAAGCAACAGATCAAAACGCAAATACCTTGAAGAAGATTTTGGATACTTATTGTGCAAGCTCGGGCAGCGGGTTAGTAATGCAAAATCCAGTATTTTTTTCAGCCCTAATACTGGAGTGTTGGTCAGGGAAGGTGTTTGTGGCATCCTGGATATCTTGACGGAAGCACTGACTGACAAGTACTTGGGTCTCCCTACTATGGTAGGAGTGGACAGAAGCGATTACTTCCAACACCTTGTTGATAGAGTTTGCCAAAGGTTGAAGGGATGGAAGGAAAAGATACTATCAGTACAAGGCAAAGAAATTTTGGTGAAATCGGTGGCACAAGCAATCCCTTCTTATGCCATGTCGGTCTTCAAATTACCCAAGGGGGTTTGCAAGTCAATAACAGATGAAATCGCAGGTTTTTGGTGGGGAGATGGAGAGGAGAAAAAGAAAATGCACTGGTTTGCATGGTGGAAATTATGTGTCCCAAAGAAGAAGGGTGGCATGGGGTTTAGGGACCTTCACAGCTTTAATCTTGCTATGTTAGCAAAGCAGTGTTGGCGACTTCTCCAAAATCCTGATTCTTTATGTGCACGTGTTCTGAGTGCCAAGTATTATCCAAATGTTGATATTCTGAAGGCAGGGCCTAAAAAGGGTTCATCATTCACTTGGCAAAGCATTGTTGCAGGTATACAGACTTTCAAGCGAGGGTGTATTTGGCATATAGGGTCTGGCTCACATATTAACATATAGGATGATCCCTGGATTCCTTCTAGTGAGTCAAGAAGGATGATCACACCTAAGGGAGGAACCATTCTGTCTAAGGTTGAAGAACTTATATATCCACATACGGGTCAGTGGGGTGTGGAGCTCCTTCGGGACAATTTTTTACCCGTGGGTGTTGCAAGAATCTTACAAATTCCTTTGCATGTTGAAGCCGTAGAAGATTTTGTTGCTTGGCACTTTACAAGGTCTGGTACCTTTTCGGTGCGATCTGCTTATCACGTAGAGTTCAACCACCAGTTCGGCCGTCAGTTTGGTCGATGGGATACTCCAGGTGATTCTCGAATTAACTTAGTGTGGAAACAACTTTGGCAGCTCCGCGTCGCCGGGAAAATCAAGCACTTTGGTTGGAAGGTTCTAAAGGGGGTGTTGCCATGTTTCGGTGTTCTAGCTGGAAGACACATTCCTATAATCCCCCAATGTCCCTTCTGTAAAATCGGTTTGGAAGATATACATCACTGCATCTTCACATGCTCAAGGGCCATGGAAGTGTGGAATGAACTTCAGCTGGCAGATACAGTACAGAAGGCAGTGGTACAAGATCGCTCGGGGTCCATTACTCTGGAGATCCTCCTACAATCTGATTTTGTGATACATGACATACCAGCAACAGAACTCATACTTGTGGCAATGTGGTACATTTGGTGGCAGCGGAGACACGCGATGAAGGGGGAAACCATACTCCTGATAGAACGGCCCTATCGATTAAGGTACTCGCTACAAATTTTGTTCGAGCAAACTCACCAAACAAGCCAACCCGAAAGTTAGACCAGATATGAAGGAAACCTGACTCGGGTATAGTGAAAATCAACGTGGATGCATCGTTCCATGCTGATACAATGGCCGGAGCATGTGGAGCCGTGGCGAGAGATGAACATGGGACCTTCATCGTAGCGGCGAGCTGGATTTTGCCTCATGTCGTTTCGGCAGATTCCGCAGAAATATATGCAATCAGGTTTGGACTTATTCTTGCTGCTAACGTTGGATGCACCAAAATTGTTATTGAATCAGATAGCTTGAATGCTCTTGAGGCGGCTTCAAACCCAGAGGCATACATGGGCGGTGATGCTGCAGTTATAACCGAAGCAAAAATCTTGGCTATGGAGTTTTCATCTGTTAGTTTCGTCCATTGCTGTAGGGAAGCCAACCTAGTAGCTGATAGCTTAGCAAAACATTGCTTTAGTACTAGAGTTTCAGAAGTTTGGGACTCCTTTACTCCTGACTTTATTCTTCCAAAAATTGTAAACGATTTGACCATCATTTGAGGAATAAAAGTTATTGATGATTTGGAAAAAAAGTGTCCGAGTATCCCCAGCCGCGATCGGGATCTGAACACGAGTCACTGTTTCATAGATGAACTCAGCTCTTCCATCTCTAGTTCACTACTCCATGCGCCAGACTGCGCTATCACTCAGCACACACATGCTCATGCACATCACCGAGCGCCTGTCGCGGACGCATATACACACCGCCCCAACACCGTGCACCCGGTCATATTATCATCGACACCGATTCAACCGATCTAAGGTAATATCATATTCATGATTTTATATGGCGGGCGAAACCGGAAATCAAATTTGGCCCTCGGGAACACGTGCTCCCGCGTGTGAAAAATGATTTTTGAAATGTCAAAAAAATCCTCGCAAAATTTTTATGTATTCATAGTCACATCCAAATGCTAGCCGCAAAGTTTTACGCAAAAAGGTTAAACATTTTGGAATGTAAAAATTGAACATCAAATGTTACTCTAAATTTATTTGTTTTCGCCGACGAAACATTAATGCTCCGTTTCACATGAAAATTGTCAAGCATACTTGCGGCACAAACACGAGCATCCATAGAAAAATGAAAAAAAAATGAAAATATTTTACCACTTTTTTTGAGTTGCTGTTTATCCGAGAGCAAATGCTCCCGGTAGCCAAAACGCCTCCCCAAGACGAAACGGCCATGATTGTGACACAAGCTGCAGGAAAATAGCCCCGTGATTGACATGCATGCCAAAATCATGGGAGATCGTGCTGATTTAGGCTGAAATTTTGCTGTAAAGTTGGTTGCCACGTATGTTGATAATTCAGTGATTTATCTTCATCAACATGATGCAGTTTGTTTGTTATACTTTTGATCCAAAATTTATTATTTTTAGCATTGTGTGTATAAACTATTTCATATCAATACTGATTTTGGAAGGAATAAAATCACGGGCAGATTATATTAATATGCCTATAGCCCCGCAGAAACAATATATATTAAGGGCCCCTAAGTTTAATTTTTGCCCGGGCCCCAAAAATCTCAGGACCGACCCTGAGCCCGGAGTCCCAGTTGAAGACCCGTGTGGTTTTCGTTGTATTACTTCACACTTATGATATTACATGGTTGAGTTATTTACATGTAATTTTCAGAACTCTAATGTCAATAGACTATTTTGAAGACCTGTCGGTTGTGATCATCTAGTTAGTTTAGTTGAATGCTTTTTGTGATTTTTGTGGGATTTTAAAATTATATTTATCTTTTTCAGATGGCTTCAGCCAGAAAACCTCTAAAGAAAGCTCCCGATTCGAAATATCCGGATCACAATCTCAGTCCGCTTTTCGCGCCAGTCCTCATGCCCTCCATTGCACTACATTGTCGCCGACCTCTTATCGGACTATCACACCTCCTCGTCCTCCCCATCACGGGCCAGCAGGGGCTAGCGTGTCTACTACGCGCTAGCCGACGCAAGGACCGAGCCGCCGATTTTCTTACGGTACACCATGGTTCACGGCTAGAGGCTGGTCGCATGTAGACACTACCTTCCATACATGGAAGAGTCCATGTTGCAGAAGCCCAGGCTGCCAATCTATGCAGTGGACGAAATTCTGTATCATCAACTATACTATGTTGCATAAACTTTCACACGTTTTTCAATATCAAATTATTTGTTAATAGTTCCTGCGGCAAATGCGCGAGGTATCATCTACTAATAGATAGTAACAACCGGCATCGTCCATAGGTCTCATAGTTTTTTTTCCATGCAAGAACAAACGAGTCTGGGATTGGTCGATGTGGGAACAGCTAAAGACGCATTTGTGTCCCCGGACAAGAAAAGATGCATTTGTGTGTCAATGGTGAGTTGAGCAAGAGGTTTCCGTACGTACCAGCCAGCGGATGGATAGCTTCGATTTGTTTAACTCTTGCATCTCAAAGGTAGCGACTATTACATGGATACGGTGCAGTGCACGCTAGTACTCGCTCAATTTCAAAATATCGTGCATTCTCGGTTCCTGCGCTTCAATCTTAATCATAAATTTAACTAACGAGACTGACTGCCACGGAAGCAAAAGTTATATCAGTGAATTCGTATTCAAAAGAAGTTTTCAATTATATAATTTTTGCTCCCGCCGCAGTCGGCCTCGTTGGTTAAGTTTATGGTCAAAGTTGAATCACGGAAAGCGCGAGCACACTATATTTTGAAACGGATGGAGTAATGTTTCTGCTGACATCATATTCAGCACGTCACAAAACAAAAACCATAAAGGCGTGAAAATAATAGAGGTGCGCGCTAGAGCCAATCGATGCACATTCATGTTTTGTACATATATAAGACATGCATAGAACACAAGAAGAAAGAAGATACTCAAGACAACCAGGGCCCTTTCATTCACCCGTTGTAAATGGAGACTGCAACATAATATGTGCACATATATGCATTGGCCAACTCATACGGGCTATTGATTGATTGATCGACAACGCAGTGTGTGTCCAGATCTGGCATGCTATGTACAAGACCGAGAGTGCCACCATCTGAACATGGACTATACTTATGGCTAGTTGATCTGTATTTCCTTACTTTTACATTCTGTATGTACATATTTAATTTTTAAAGAAAATTACCGTAGAACTATTGTTTTACAGTTTCGGGGTCAAAAAAAACTTATGGCTTGTTATAGGAAAGAAACTCCAACACTGCTTCCTTTCGCTCCTCAAAGCGCCACGGAAAAAACCACATCTTCAAGATGCGCTAGGCCGAGGGTAATGTTAAGCACACGGATCAAGCTGAATGGAGCAGCTTGCATTCAATCATTATGTCGGCAATAGAATTAATTCCCATTTTTATCCTCAAGTTTCAAGTTTATATGGTCGCATGCATCTTTCGAATGCAGAGGCCGAAGATAAGCCTTTTTTTTAAAAAAAGTTTCAGGCTTGTGACAGGTTTTAATTTACTCTTTAAGAAAAACATATCTCATTGGCTCGATATATCAAAGGTCTTTTTGATTAGGAAAAGTCCAAAATAAACCTTGAACTTGTACATGAAAGTTAAATTAAACCTTGAACTTTGAATCCCTAAAATCAGCACACCAAACTATTTAATCCCAGTCTATTCTAAACCTGGAGCGTGTTCTGAAGGGTATCGCCGACGTGGCAACTAAGACTATGGCCTGACCACCAGAAGCGAAGCATGTTTTATTTTTGTAACGTGCAACTAAAAATACCCAAAAGAAATTTTAACCTCACAGGTATTCCAACTTGAAACCTGATGCTTCAGGGATAATGCCGCCAGCCACTTCATCAAATGATTTTGGGTGATTAAAGTCAAGTGCGAAACTATTCAACAACACACGACACCGTCAAGATTTGACTTTTTTTAAAAATATTGAAACATTTTCTTGAAGATTGTCAACAATTTTGAAAAACAAATATTATTAAAAGGAAAAAAGCAATTTGAAAATTCCAAACTTTCTTTTGGAGAAAATTGAACAATTTTTTGGAATTATGATCATTTTTTGAAAAACACAAAGAAATTTTGAAAACATGAAACATTTTCAAAATTCTTGAACATTTTTAAAGTGCGAACACTTTTTGAAAAATGCCAAAAAAACACTAACAATTTTTTAAACCTGAACGAAACTTCAATATGCAAAAAATTCTAAAGTTTTAAAAAGTGGGAATAAATTTTCAAAATTTGTTTGCACTTTAAAATTTGGTTCAAGTTTCAAAATTGTTTGTTTCTTTTAGAGTGTCCGCACTTAAAAAAATCTTTGAAGATTTAAAAAATGGTTCACGTTTTCATATTTGTTGGTGTTTTTCAAAAAGGTTCATAATTCCAAAATATCCATAAAATGTACGGAGTTCAAAGTTGTTGATAGTTTTCAAGAAAATGTATCGATTTTTTTTTGAAAAAAAAATCAAATCTGGATGTTGCGCTAAGTGGTTAAATACTTTCCCGCTTATACTTTACCAAGAACAGGTATCTATTGGATTGTCTAGCAGGAATAGTTTAGCGACGCCAGGTCCCAAGTATCCCCAGCCGTCTACCCATTTCTGCGACTTTATAAGTAGCATGTTACGGAAACGTTACAAAAAATACCCGCTTTACGCCTGGTGGGCCAGTTCAGTAGCGTCCGGCGAAGCCAATCCTTGGTTTGAGGTGCCATGTCGACAATCCTTGTTTGGCAACACAGTCAAGGTTTATAAATAGACTGGGATCACAGAGTTCAGTGCGCTGATTCCAGGGATCCGAAGTTCAAGATTTGATTTAGCTTTCGTTTACAAATTCATGATTTATTTTGGACTTTTTCCTTCTGATTACGAACCAAAATCATGGCATGCCCATATCCATAGTGGGCATTTCCTGTGGTGTGAATGTTGATTGCAGTTTAGGTCCAAATAGTTAGAGGTACACGCAAGTAACGTTGGCGGCTTGGTGCTGTCGTCTTCATCGTGTGTCACGTAACAAGTAATATGAATCAGAAAGAGAAAACAACAACTTAAGGCGGTCGAGCCAATTGGTATACCCATCTATCTTTTGTACTATCTCATCGATCACTATTGTGCATCATATGGAGACATGCATGCAATGGACAAAAGCCATGTGGAGCACACCAGCGAAGGAGCTGAAGACAAGCAGAGTCAACTCATGCATTGAAGCCGGAGAGCAAAAATACTTTTTTTAGTTGAGAGCAAACATACATTTTAAGTGGCCAATCGCATGCATGTAGGAAATGGAAATTGAAGACCACAAAAACGTATGGAATGGCCAACTCTGGTCGTGGAGAGGCATATGAAAAAATGGCACCATCTGTCATTGTCCTGAATGGACCATTACTTGATTGATTCCCATGACCTTGGAAGTCGTTATCTGTTAGTGGCACCTGGCGTTGCTATAAGAGCGACTCTAGCAGATTCCTTACTCCTACGCTTCTTTTATAAAACCGTTAACATGAAGCTTAGGGGTAAAAGTACATACTCTAAGGCTGGCTATAATGGGAGTATCATAAGCCATATCATGCATGTCAACTACACATTTTTATGAGGTAGCACACAATTACTGATAAAAGAGAGGATTTAGTATCATACCAAGATACCATATCATTTTAAATATTGTACTACATTGTGTCATGAATGAAAATAAATGAGGCAATCAAAGATACTCCCTCCGTTTTTATTTACTCCTCATATTAGCTTTGACCTAAGTCAAACTTTATAAAGTTTGACCAAGTTTATCGAAAACAATCTAAACTTTCACAATAACAAATATATATGGTATGAAATAATATTGAATGATGATTCTAATGGTATTGATTTGGTATATATTGTGGATGTTAATATTTTTTTTATAAACTTAGTCGAAGTTTACAAAGTTTGACTTGAGACAAAGCTAATATGCGAAGTAAATAAAAACAGAGAGAGTACCAACTTATGATACTATGCATTACGAAAGTAGTATCATACACTGGTATCATATGCATGATACTAGTATATGATACTCTCCAATACAGGTAGCCTAACAGATTCCTTACAACTAATTTTATCTCTACAAATTCTAGAGTGCACTAGGCTCTAGCCTTTATATTTAGAGGGAAAGGATGGCTGTTTTAGGGTGCATTGGACTCTAGCCTTTATAGTTAGAGGGTGGGAGTGGCTGTTTTAGAGTGCATTAGGCTCTACCCTTTTTATATTTAGAGGGGTGGGGGTGATTGTTTTAGAGTACACTCTATGACTTGGAAGGGGGGGGGGGGGGTCAATGTGGTGGAGCTCCCCGGTTCAATGGTGCCGACACCGACATCAATGGTGTTAAGTCCGGTACACCTCCCATAGGCATGATTCTCACCGCTAAAATCACAATCCATCTAATTTACCCATTGCGTACTGCCACTATCCGTGCCTACAAATAGCCGGCCTCCGCACGTCCACCCTGCCCCCTCATTCTCCTTGGCACAACTTCCCCCTTCCCCATCTCCTCCAGTTTCAAGCTCTACCGCGAACGCTTCTACCTCCACGACACAATACCAATTGCTTCAATCGGCTAGCCGAGGAGGGGTCGGCACCAACATTGTACATCTCCATGGCTTCCTTGCCCCCACGCTGATATGGGTCTTCAAAACCTATAATAACCTCCTAATGGACGTGTCAGTTATTGGGCCCTTTCTTTCACTCTACTTTGCTATTCAGAACCACAGTGGTTTTCTTCGACAATCCTAGACCCGTGGCCTAATTCTTCGTTTTCTAAGAAAAATACTAATTCCACGTGTTTTTAGATGTTTTTCTAGCAACGCATGGGCCCCGAAGGAGGATTTTTGAATCCCAAGCTCCATGGATCTAGTAATTTTGAAAAAAAAAATCTAAAACAATTTATAGTTTAAAAATGTGAAAAAAGACACATGTATATAGTGATGCATACTTCATCTTTGTAAATTTTCATTATGAAATATGTTTTGGTGTGCTCCACCAAAAAAATCATGAACTTATATAGTGAATAGTAAATGTGTTAAAAATGATGTTTTTTATGTTTTACATCAGAATGTATTTCATCATAAAAATTTACAGATATGTAGTATACATCCTTATATACATGTGTAATGTTTTCCAAAATGTTCTGAAACTTAAAAGTTTAATTTTTTATTTTTTTTTCAAAAATCCTGCTGCATGGATCTCCAACAGCAAATTTCCAATGAGCGCTGTGCTAGTTTACTAAAGGAGAGGGTATTACATAAGTTTTTTTTTCTCAAAACAATCATGCGTTGTTATAAATCATAGACCACAACGTGTCCACGGTGGGCTTTTACTGTGGTGGTGTGAAGTAAAGGTGGCTGCAGTTTACGTGTGTAGCTACAGGTACACGTGAGTAACGTTGGTGCCGTCAACATAAATCAGAGAAGAAAACAACAAATTAGGGCGCTATAGCCAATCGATGCCCATCTATAGTTTGTATCTTTTGTGCCATCGGACCAACCACCATTGTGCACCAGATGAGGACATGCGTGCGACGGCCAATGGCCATGTGGAGCACAACAGTGGATCAAACAAACGAAGGAGCTCAAGACAAGCAGAGTCCACTCATCATGGTTTGCAGCCGGAGACCACAAATGCATTTTTGCAGTGGCCAATGCATGCGTTGCGTTGGGGCAAAGGAAATCGGAGACCACAAATAATGCTAGCTCCGGCCATGGGGCCATGTAGGAATGGAACCATCCGTTCATTGTCCTGAAATGAAATCTGAAATGGGCCATTGGAAGTCTTTTTCTGTCAGTGACCTAGTGACCTGGCGTTGCTATGTGAGACCGAGAGTGTCACCTTCAGCCGCTGATGTGTACGCGCGTGGCTGGACTGTGCCGTAACCACCATCCATGTCAGCTGCAGTGATGCACGAGACGAGCATGTGCATGCGCCATTTGGTTTGCTGGCCGTTGGGCGTCGGCGTCTCCTTTTGGAGCGAAACCGATGGTTAACTGGACCACTTGCACGGATCCTTCCCTTTCGTCGGCGCGTAGCTGAGTTTTGTCCCGACGAGCCTGCGTTAATAGCACTACTTTAGTAGTACACCTTAAGAGCGATTAAGTGGGACTAAAACTTGCTAGCCTCACCTATACTTGAATCCAAATACTAAAAGGGTGTTTGGTTCCAAGGACTTTCTTATGTTGGAACTAAAAAACGTCCCTAACAAACGAAACAGGGTGGTGCTTTTTTAAGACTCTTTGCTAAAAGTTTTTAGAAGCACCTCCTTGAGAGTCTTTTTTCAGAAAGTCCTAAGGACTAAAAAAAATCCTAGGACTAAAGAACCAAACACCACCTAAAAAGATTAAAATCAAGTTAATAAGCATTTATTATCTTTCAAACCCTCCAATTCAAAACTCTCATATATTAAAGGAGAGGAGTTAAATGAGGAGAGAGAGCACTAATCCATATTTTAATAGGGGTATCCCTGACTAAAATCTTTTAGTCTCAAGACTAGTTTTAGTCCCTTTTTAGTCAAGGGTGCTTGAAACTTTAGCCTCTTATAAAGAGACTATTTTTAGTCAGACTAAAATAAGTTTCTTAGATCCAAGCAGTCTCTAAGCTTCTTCGCAAGAAAAAAAACATGCATCTCAAGAGGCACTTCTTTCTCATTACACGAAAGATGAAAATACGATCTTACAACACACACACTTCAGCTGACAAAAATATTAGATTTGGCAAAGTTACAAAATTTGGAAAAGGGAGAGACTAGCCGCTTTAATGAATCAAGAAGAAAGCAGAGTGAGAAACTAGATCTTATATTTGTGCTGGTAACTTGGTAAGGTTACTCCGATCTTGCAACAAAAGTGCAAAGAAGATGGGTGAGAGGAGTCAAAGTGATTTTTTTTTGAGGCAAATGAGTCAAAGTAATGGTATCCTATGCTATGGTCTGACTTTATATGGTAATGTATGGGCCGCGACATGCGAATTGTGCGGTGTGTCACAGAAATGATTCAGTCCGGTAGTGGTGCGCGTCAGCCCATTGGGCTGGATCTCCCAGCTCGGTGTTGGGCCTGAACATGAGACGACAAACCCTTTTTTTAGGGAATAGTCGTAGATCAGTAGTGTGACAATAAAAAGTTTCTCAAACAGAAGAAACTACTCCCTCCATAAAGAAATATAAGATTTTAGTGATCTAAACACTCTTATATTTCTTTACAGAGGGAGTACACGAGTAAGACTATTTGCCTAAAAAAACAAGAGGATTGAGTCTGTGTGAGCTTGGCTCAACTGTATCAAAAAAATGAGCTCGCTCAGTTTGGCCTCAACTATTGAGTTGACGTATACTTTGCTTGTAATGATTTCAGGTTCTTTCTGAGTTATTTTTACCCAAGTAAAAAAAACATCCACTTGTTACACATGCTAAAATGTATTGGCTAAAGAACCAAAAAAACCGGGTGATAAAAGAACATTGATCTTCAGAATAACTTCACTTATTCGCTCAGATGAAAACTGCAACACTTTATATAAAAAGATGGCATATGTTCATACTTCATAATAGGACATATAACTAAGGCGAGAGGAGCTAAATGGACCCCGAGTTTATCTGCTCCTGTGCATGAACAGTGAAATTAAAAGAAATATTAGAGAAATTCCAAGAATTCCAAAACAAAATCCATGGAATATGTCTTAGTGCGTGATGTCCATGCTAAATTTCATCTCATTTGGACATTTTAGCAGCTCTCCGCAAAAAAATAAAATTAAGGTCTGTCAAAAAGTTTACTGTTTGTGCACTATTTGGGGCCGATTTTGTTTTTTTTGCTAAAAGCTGCTCAGATGTCCAAATACACTGAAATTTGGCATGGACCTCACACACTAAGCTGTCTTCCTTGCAAAAAAAAAAAACAATCTAAAAATTTTAAATTCTTTTTAGTATTTGTTTCAATTCTATTGTTCATCGAGATCAGACGAGCTCGGTAGCCGACATGGATATTCAGGATAAAATCAGTTTCAAGAGCTGGGTGACCCCCGTAGGTCCTGCACCGAGCCAAACAGTGGTACGACTATGAACCCCATCATAAGTTGCCATAAAGTGGGTAATAATGTTTAGGCTACAACACACATGAGTAATACAAATTTCTCTTTCTTTCAATTTCCCCTTGATCTCTCGCACTAGGAAAGAAAACCTTGATCTGTCAAGCTTCTCATTTTTCAAAAGATTAATGGCCAAAGACCAAATCCACTTTTGTGATGAGAGGCCCCTCCCCACCCGTCCCGCGAGCGACCAGGAGAGGGGGAGGGGGGACCCTAGCCGCCTCCCTTCCTCCCCTCCTTGCTGCCGCCAGGGCGCGCCAGCGGGCTCGGGTCCCTTCATTCTTTCGCTCTATGGCGGCTCGCGCGGGCTGGCAGCGGCGGCGTTGCGTTGCGCTGGCGACGTAGCGGCGAGCTCTAGGGGCAGGGTCGCGAGCACGTGGCAGCGGCGTGGAGGGCTTCGCGGGCGCGTGTGTGTCTTGTGCTGGGGCGGCGGCTGGGTCTGGCTCGGCTAGATGTGCGGCTCGGCAGCCTTCGACGGTGCGGGCTATCTCGCCGGCGGGGCACGGGTGCATCTGCTGCGATTCGCGCAGCTGCCGGTGGCCGATGTGCAAGGCCCGACGTGGCGCCTCCTGTGGTCGTCCCTGGGACGGATCTGACCGTCCGCGCATCCTAGTCATCGGCCGTGTGTTCCAGCGTGCTCCTCGCTGATTTGACCTGGAGGCCGTGGTGGGGCGTTGTAGCAGGCAACATGAGGAGGCTGGCTAGAGGGATGGGTGGTCTGCCCACCCGCCACCTGCGTGGAGGTGTGCTGGTCGAGGTCTCACAACGCTCCGCCCCTCCTCTTTTCCTTGGCCTGGTTGACTCCGGCTCCATCTGTCGAGGAGTTGGCGGCTCCAACGATTAAGGGTCTGCCGGTGGTGGTGATGTGTTCCTTTGGGTGGTCGTTGGGGGTGTCGGGTGGCAGGGCGGCGGCTCTGCGTGGGAGTTGCGGTGCTCGTGAGCGGAGCTCGCAGCTCGGGTGCGGACTGGCGACCTTGGTCACGTGGGCGGCGGAGTCGCCCGGGCCCGGCGAGCCGTGGTGGTGGTGTGGCCAGTCTCTTCGAACGGGGCACCCTAATCGGATATGAAGAGGTATACCGGGGTGAAATCCTTGTCTGGCTGCGGTCAGACCGACGATGGCGGCGTCCGCGGGCGGCGTCCCCTTCCTATAGGCTCCGTCGTGATCTCTTCTGATTCTCCGTGATGCTCTAGATGAAAATCTTGATCTTTGGATCGGGTGGCGTCGGCGCTCCGGTGTCATGCACTTCCTAAAGGCACTACCTTGGAGCTCATGGTTCGTCGGCGGTCAACTATGTTCTTCACGGTGGCTTGTTCTCGGTGGAGGGCTTCGTCATCTTTGTAGTGATGCTTGTTGTACATCCGTTGTCCGCTTTGAGTTGGCTTAGCTAATTTCCGGCACCATTGTATCTTGCTTTGTGTGTGTGTGTGTGTGTGTGTGTGTGTGTGTGTGTGTGTGTGTGTGTTTGGGTGCTATGTTGTATGGTTTAGATGTAGAGGGTCGTTGCTTTATATATAAAGCGGGGTGAAAGCCTTTTTCGGTAAAGACTAATGGCCTTCAAACAATTTAACACCACGAGCAAAGAAAGATTGCTCCATTGTAGCGCCAAATATACTCCTTCGAAGATAACACATAATTCTGTTTCCAGTGGAACATGGCAGGAGATTAAGTGACGACATGCAGTGGAAATTATGTTACCTTCCGCATCCCTCAAAATCATACCAGTTGTCGTAGAGTTGTCATCTTGTATGAAAGATCCATCATGTTTAGCTTCACAAATCCTTGATTCGAAGGAACCCAAGACAAGCTTGGTGGGGCAGGAACCACATTTTCTCCATCAGGTGAGGGTCCTCATTATCAACTACACATTTACCTTTGGCCAGATCCTTGCCCTGATTCAGAGCGATATTTAGGATAGAAGAAACATAACTGCTCATGAACCTCTTTGCGACGTCCAAAGGAGGGTCTAGTTTGCAATTTACCACTTCATTTCGTATGTACCATATCCGCCAAAGCTTCATGAATAGTTTGAGTCATTGGTCTTTACATAACTCACATGCAATGGAAGATCCATTATGCGTTGGTGTTCTTTATCCGCGTGAAGTCAGGATTTGACCGGATCTCTGGCATCGCCCTCCATAAAGAAGCAACTGATGGGCATCGACATAGAGCATGAAAAGTGTCTTCGAGAATGGCCATTACTATTGGGAACATACTAGTTTATTCCAAGTGTCTGGAGTGTTTCAACAACCATGTTTGGAGTAAATTTGTTGCCAGCCTATCCATATAAATAATTTCACCTATGATAGTGTACGTCCTCCCCAAACATGTTTCCATAATGACCGACGTTCACCACTTGGAGAAGAGCTGGAGGCATGGTGCTACGATTGTTGTCTCTCTTTAAGAGCCGTCTGATATGTACTCCTAAGAGTAAATTTTTGGAATTCTCTCTCACCCAGGCCAATAAATCATCAAAGTTCCTTGAGCAGGGCTTGATCTTTAAAATTTTGTGGGCATCCATAGGAATGTGTTCATGCACAATTGTTGGGTTCCAACCACCATTTACATCCAACATGTCATATACCCATTTGAGGTGGCACCTGCCCTTCCACGAGATGACATTCTCAGATGCACTATGCGGTGTCCAGTTGTCTCTCCATATATTAATATTTGGGCCATTGCCAACACGCCAAATTAAGCTCTTTTTCAGAAGTTCCAAACCATATTCAATTACTTACCAGGTGGATGAGGGGTTACCCATGAATATTGTATCCTCAAGCCTACCATGTGGATAATCCTTTGCACATAGAACTCTAGTACATAGGATATCAGGGAACAAGAGAAGCCTCCAATATTTTCTTGCGAGTATGGCCTGATTAAATAGCTTGGATTATTGAAATCTTATACATCACATACCTTTTGCCTTCAAAAGTTAATCCCATGCTTTCAAGAGAGTCTTCCTCTTGCCTTTTTCAATACCCCGCCAGTATTGATCATCACATAACCCCAAAGGCAACTTCAATACACTCAAAATATCTGCTGGTAAAGACTGTGCTACATACTTTATAAGAACTTCCTTCCCTACTTGAGATGGGTGATGTCTACTACGCAACTTTATTCTTGTAGAGACGTGTCGGGCCTCCAAGCGCAGAGTTTTGTGGGACAGTAGCAAATTTCCCTCAAGTGGATGACCTAAGGTTTATCAATCCGTGAGAGGTGTAGGATGAAGATGGTCTCTCTCAAACGACCCTGCAACCAAATACAAGAAATCTCTTGTGTCCCGAACACACCCAATACAATGGCAAATTGTATAGGTGCACTAGTTCAGCGAAGAGATGGTGATAAAAGTATAATATTGATGGTAGAAATATATTTCATAATCTGAATAAATAAAAACAACAAGGTAGCAGATAGTAAACGGACGCAAAAACGGTATTGCAATGCTTGAAAATGAGGCCTAGGGTTCGTACTTTCGCTAGTGCAATCTCTCAACAATGCTGATATAATTGGATCATATAACCATCCCTCAAAGTGCAACGAAGAATCACTCCAAAGTTCCTATCTAGCGGAGAGCATAAGAATAAATTGTTTGTAGGGTACGAAACCACCTCAAAGCTATTCTTTTCGTTCGATCTATTCAATAGTCCGTACTAAAATAACACCAAAGCAAATTCCCGTTCATAATACTCAATCCAACACAAAGAACTTCATAGAGTGCCCCAAGATTTCTACCGGAGAAACAAAAACAAGAATGTGCATCAACCCCTATGCATAGATTACCCCAATGTCACCTCGGGAATCCGTGAGTTGAGTGCCAAAACATATATCAGGTGAATCAATATGATACCCCATTGTCACCACGAGTATTCAATTGCAAGACATATATCAAGTGTTCTCAAATCCATAAAAGTATTCAATCCGATAACAACGAAATCTCAAAGGGAAAACTCAATTCATCACAAGATAGAGAGGGGAAAACACCATATGATCCGACTATATTAACAAAGCCCGCGATACATCAAGATTGTGACATCTCAAGAACACGAGAGAGAGAGAGATGAAACACATAGCTACTGGTACAAACCCTCGGCCCCGAGGGTGGACTACTCCCTCCTCATCATGGTGGCCACCGGGATGATGAAGATGGACACCGAAGATGATCCTCCCTCCGACAGGGTGCCGGAAAGGGTCTAGATTGGTTTTTGGTGGCTACTGAGCCTTGCGGCGGCAGAACTTCTGATCTAGGTTAATCCCGAAGGGTTTCAGAATATTTGGGAATTTATAGTGCAAAGAGGGGGTACGGGAGGCCACCAAGGTGGGCACAACCCACCTGGGCGCGCCTGGGCCCCCAGGCACGCCCTGGTGGGTTGCGTCCCCTCGGGGCACCCCTAGGTGCTTCTTTGGCCCACTGGTGGTTTTTTGGTCCATAAAAAAAATCCACAAAAAGTTTCACGGTGTTTGGACTCCGTTTGATATTGATTTCCTACGTTGTAAAAAACAAGCAAAAAACAGCAACTGGCACTGGGCACTGGGTCAATAGGTTAGTCCCAAAAATTATATAAAGTTGCTATAAAATGATTGTAAAACATCCAAGAATGATAATAAAACAACATGAATACTTCATAAATTATAGATACACTGGAGACGTATCAGCATCCCCAAGCTTAATTCCTACTCGTCCTCGAGTAGGTAAATGATAAAAGAAACGATTTATGAAGTGTGAATGCTAACAAAGTGCATAAGTTTGATCAATGATAATTTCAAACACTTTTCCTAGCATCATAACAACAACTCTTTCTTATAAAACTTCTCATGTTAAAATAGCAACCCATTCACATGTTAAGGTTCAAACGATGAATTCTCTTGAAACTCAACAACCTATGTTCTCAGTCACCAAGCAATTGTAATTCAACTAATTCAATAGAGTTTAAGTAAGAGCTCCACATACTCAACCATCATATAGTCTTCTATGATTGCTAACACTCACCGCATACACATGAGCAAAAAATTTCATCCAGACACATAGAAAGATAGGGGCTTATTGTTTTGCCTCCCAACGTATTCACCTCAAGGGTGATGTCAACAATAATAACTCATGCTACCCATATTCAACTGGACATATGTGCCTAGATCTTTCGTCACCACATGATGCTTGCCAAAATAGAAAAATAAAAAGGAATAGAGACAAAAACTTTGACTATTTGCATAAAAGTAAATACTGAAAAGTAAAAGATAGGCCCTTCGTAGAGGGAAGCAGAGGTTGCCATGCGATTATTTGTTTGTATGCTCAACCCCTTAGTGCAAAAGAACGTCACGTTATCACTAGTACAGCGAGGTGCTAAATGATACGTCTCCGTCGTATCTATAATTTTTGATTGTTCCATGCCAATATTATACAACTTTCATACAATTTTGGCAACTTTTTATACTATTTTTGGGACTAACATATTGATCCAGTGCCCCATCTATCTATAGCGGTCCACTCTCCCGCAACCCATTGTACCCTCTACTTGAACATGGTGCTTTATGCTTCATATTATTATCCAATGATGTGTTGCCATCCTATGATGTCTGAGTAGATTTTCGTTGTCCTGTTGGTGATTGGTGAATTGTTATGATTGGTTTAATTTGCTGGTGGTTATGTTGCTATCCTTTGGTGCCCATCATATGAACGCCCACGTGGATCACACCATATGGTTAGTTGTATGTTGATAGGACTATGTATTGGAGGGCAAGAGTGACAGAAGCTTTAACCTAGCATAGAAATTGGTGCATACGGGATTGAAGGGGGACCAATATATCTTAATGCTATGATTGGATTTTACCTTAATGAACGTTAGTAGTTGTGGATGCTTGCTAATAGTTTCAATCATAACTGCATTGAATTCCAAGTCAGGGATGACATGCTAGCAGTGACATCTCCCACATAAAACTTGCTATCGGTCTAGTAAAGTAGTCAATTCCTTAGGGACAATGTTGCAACTCCTACCACCACTTTTCCACACTCGCTATACTAACTTTAGTTGTGTCTTTATCTAAACAGCCCCTAGCTTTTATTTACATGCTCTTTATTATCTTGCAAACCTATCCAACAACACCTACAAAGTACTTCTAGTTTTATACTTGTTCTAGGTAAAGCGAACGTCAAGCGTGCGTAGAGTTGTATTGGTGGTCGATAAAACTTGAGAGAATATTTGTTCTACCTTTAGCTCCTTGTTGGGTTCGACACTCTTACTTATAGAAAGAGGATACAATTGATCCCTTATACTTGTGGGTTATCAAGACCTTTTTCTGGCACCGTTGCCGGGGATCAATAGCATGGGGTAAATATTCTCGTGTGTGCTTGTTTGCTTTATCACTAAGTAATTTTTATTTGCTGTTCTAAGTTGTTCTCTATCTTTAGTTATGGATATGGAACACGAAATACCAAAAAAATAGGTTTACTTGCTACTCATGGAAATGGGGAACCTCCTAAAACCCTCGATGCTCATTATGTGAAAGATATTATGCACTACTTTAATAATCCTGAGAAAACCCCATTCAATTATATAATGGGAGACACGTTGGATCAACATGAATACTTTAGGGATTACCGCTTGACTCAAAAAGGGAAACTATTATGGGATCAAATTTATATGTTGCATTGGTATGCTCGGCAACTATGCTTGAGATATGATTATACTTGTTGCTCTAGGATGAAGGCTCCACACCTTCCCTTTTCATGCAATTTTAATGATAATGACACCTTAGCTTCTTATGCTAATGACATATATGATTATTATGATGTGGAACGAATAGAAGAATTTTTTGCTTTTAAGGGTGCTTGTTAAATTGAATCTTTGTTTAAAGAGTTTGAAGATTTTGATGATTCAGTTTATAGACCTGAAAATTTAGCTATCCTTAAATATTGCTATGAGAATTATAAATACAATTATGATATTGATGAATTTATTGCCAAAGTCTCTGCTGTCCGAGAAGAGACTAATATTTTGCAGGAGTCTATGGAAGAAGGAATTGATGAAACTATGGGCTCATTGGATGAAAAAGATGATGAGGAGAGCGAAGAACAAAAGGAGGAAGATCCGATTAGCTACCCGTGCCCACCTTCTAATGAGAGTAACTCTTCAACTCATAGATTGTTTAATTTCCCTTTGTGCTTACCGAAGGATGATTGCTATGATGATTGTGATGATCCCGTTGATTCGTTTGAAATATCCCTTTTTGATGAACTTGATGCTTGCTATTCTGGTGGCCAAGATGCCAATATGAATTATGCTTATGGAGATGAACTTGCTATTGTTCCTTATGTTAAACATGAAATTGTTGCTATTGCACCCACACATGATAGTCCTATTATCTTTTTGAATTCTCCCGACTACACTATATCACAGAAGTTTGCCCTTATTAAGGATTATATTGATGGGTTGCGTTTTACTACTACACATGATGATTTTGATAGATATAATATGCATGTTCTTGATGCTCCTACTTGCAATTATTATGAGATAGGAACTACATCTCTGCCTCTCTATGTTTCCAACACGATAAAATTGCAAGAAACTTCTTATACTATGCATTGGCCTTTACTATGTGCGCGTGAATTACTCTTTTATGACATGCCGATGCATAGGAAGAGAGTTAAACTTCGTTTTTGCATGATATATGTTACTTTGTGCTCACTACTAAATCAAAAATCATTGTTAATTAAAATTGGCTCTGATATACCTTGGGATCCTGGTGGATCCATTACTTGAGCACTATATGCCTAGCTTAATGGCTTTAAAGAAAGCGCTGTCAGGCAGACAACCCGAAAGTTTTAGAGAGTCATTTATTTCTCTTGTTTTCTTTTATAAAGTAAAAATTCATTGTATTACAAGAATAATGTGCCAAGATTTGCCTTTAGGATGTTGACTTGGCTGTAGTGCGCGATTTTACATTTTTTACTAGAACGTCAAACGGTTCTGAAACTTTTTGCACTGTCTTTATATACAAGTTTTTTATTTTTCCTATATATTTCAGTATTTTTGGACTACCATAGGTATGGTGAATCTTCAGATTACTAAAGACTGTCCTGTTTAAGACAGATTCTATTTTTGATGCATAGTTTGCTTGTTTTGATGAAACTATCAATTTCTATCAGTTGATTAAGCCATGGAAAAGTTACATTACAGTAGATACAATACAAAAACAAAATATGAATTGGTTTGCAACATTACTTAGAGTAGTGATTTGCTTTATTATACTAACGGATCTTACCGAGCTTTCTGTTGAGTTTTGTGTGGATGAAGTGTTCGAAGATCGAGGATGTCTCGATATGAGGATAAGGAGGAGAGGCAAGAGATCAAGCTTGGGGATTCCCTAGGCAACCCAAGTAAATACTTAAGGATACTCAAGCGTCTAAGCTTGGGGATGCCACGTAAGGCATCCCATCTTGCTTCAACAAGTATCAGTATGTTTTCGGATTCGTTTCGTTCATGCGATATGTGCAATTCTTGGAGCGTATTTTGCATTTAGTTTTCACTTTTCTTTTATTCACCATGCTGGTATGAGATAGTCCATGATTGATTTATAGAATGCTCTTTTCACTTCACTTATATCTTTTGAGTATGGCTTTATAGAATGCTTCATGTGCTTCACTTATATCATTTGAAGTTTGGATTGCCTATTTCTCTTCACTTAGAAAATCACCATTTGTAGAATGCTCTTTTGCTTCACTTATATTTGTTAGAGCATGGGCATATCTTTTGTAGAAAGAATTAAACTCTCTTGCTTTACTTATATCTATTTAGAGAGATGACAGGAACTGGTCATTCACATGGTTAGTCATAAAATCCTACAGAAAACTTGTAGATCACTGAATATGATATGTTTGATTCCTTGCAATAGTTTTATGATATAAACAGGGCCGGTCCTGAGAATTTGGGGGCCCAGGGCGAAATTATGTTAGTGGGGCCCTTTGTGTAACTATAGTAGCGTTAATACTAATCTGTCTATTCTAAATGTAACAAATAAACACTTAAAATGCATTCGAATCAATTTTCATATCAAATAATTTGTATGTATTACCTTAAAAAAATCTTCTCAGATGCCTTGGTGCAAAATCACTTAGAATGTGGTGCTTGTCAATCCGATCCAGCAATTCCTTCCCAATTCTTTCCATCGATGGAAACCATCGTGGGCTCCGAAAAAAATGCCAACCACTCCTTTATGATTGTATAAGTCAACCTCATTTTTCCTTTTTCTTGTTTCATTAACACATGCATACTTTTTGGATGACAGGATAACACAGGGAGCTGAAATAAAATAAATTGCACCAGAAGTTAAAACGTGCTATGCATCCTGTATGAGAAGGTAAATTATTTAGTTAGCAACAATGTTGATTCCTGCTAATTATTGGAGGTAAATTACATATACTCCCTCCGTCCGAAAATATTTGTCATCAAAATGAATAAAAAGTGATGTATCTAAAACAAAAATACATCTGGATCCATCCCTTTCTAACCGTTTTGATGACAAGTATTTCCAGGTGGAGGGAATATGAAATAAGGAATAGTAATATGATTGTTAGAGTCCCAATTTCTCAATATCTCACACAGATCACAGCCTTTTACTCATCCAGATCCGGGGCATAACTATTTATACCTGGAATTTGATCTGGTCGGCGTTGGTGATCGGACACTCGACGATGCCACGATGTGGACTTCCGGCAGGATCGAGGAGCTGATCGTGCGTTCCTAGCATCTGGAAAGTGGAGACCGGAGGCGCTTGGTGATGTAAAGTGTGAGGGATTGAGCGCGTGTTCATCGTGCGTGGCTACGTACAGTGCCCGGAGAACTGTGTGCCAGCTACAAATGCAAATTGTGATAGGAATTTGGGAGCCAAGGGAACAGGGAATAGGAAATAGAAAATTAAGGTATCGTGCGAACTCACGTCTCACGATCGTAAGGAAGACGAGATGAGTTTTTTTACAATTAGGACGACGAGACGAGGTGATTACGCGGTTTGCCTGCATGTACCTACTTTGATTACGGCCCTTCCTCTCTGTGACTCTACTTGGGCTAATTTTTCAAAGAAGCTAAGGGTCTATGGGCTTCCTGCATATACCACGGCTGACCTGGGAGGGGCCCCCTGGATTTGGGGGGCCCGGGGCGGCCGCCCCTCTGCCCCCCCTCAGGACCGGCCCTGGATATAAAGATGGTGATATTAGAGTCATGCTAGTGGGTAGTTGTGGATTGTAGAAATACTTGTGTTGAAGCTTGTGATTCCCGTAGCATGCACGTATGGTGAACCGTTATGTGATGAAGTCGGAGCATGATTTATTTATTGATTGTCTTCCTTATGAGTGGCGTTCGGGGATGAGCGATGGTCTTTTCCTACCAATCTATCCCCCTAGGAGCATGCGCGTAGTACTTTGTTTTCAATAGCTAATATACTTTTGCAATAAGTATGTGAGTTCCTTATGACTAATGTTGAGTCCATGGATTATACGCACTTTCACCCTTCCATCATTGCTAGCCTCTTCGGTACCGTGCATTGCCCTTTCTCACCTTGAGAGTGGGTGCAAACTTCGCTGGTGCATCCAAATACCGTGATATGATGCGCTCTATCACACATAAGCCTCCTTATATCTTCCTCAAAACAACCACCATACCTACCTATCATGGTATTTTCATAGCCATTCTGAGATATAGCGCCATGCAACTTCCATCATCATATACATGACTTGAGCATTTATGGTCATATTGCTTTGCATGATCGTAAGATAGTTAGCATGATGTTTTCATGGCTTGTCCGTTTTTTGATTTCATTGCTACGCTGGATCATTGCACCTCCTGGTACACCGCCGGAGGCATTCATATAGAGTCATATTTTGTTCTAGTATCGAGTTGTAATATTGAGTTGTAAGTAAATAAAAGTGTGAAGATCATCATTATTAGAACATTGTCCCATGTGAGGTTATCAAAATAAAAGTGTCCAGAGAAGCCCCCAAAGAGAGAGAGAGAGAGAGAGAGAGAGAGGCCAAAGAACCCTACAAAAAAAGAAAAACAAATGGAAAAATGGAAAAAAAATGAGAGAAAAGAGAGAAGGGACAATGTTACTATCCTTCTACCACACTTGTGCTTCAGAGTAGCACCATGTTCATATAGAGAGCCTCTTGAGTTGTCACTTTCATATACTAGTGGGAATTTTCATTATAGAACTTGGCTTGTATATTCCAACGATGGGCTTCCTCAAATGCCCTAGGTCTTCATGAGCAAGCAAGTTGGATGCACACCCACTTGGTTTCAGTTTGAGCTTTCATACACTTATAGCTCTTAGTGCATCCGTTGCATGGCAATCCATACTCCTCGCATTGCCATCAATTGATGGGCATCTCCATAGCGCGTTGATTAGCCACGTCGATGTGAGACTTTCTCCTTTTTGTCTTCTCCACACAACCTCCATCATCATATTCTATTTCACCTATAGTGCTATATCCATGGATCATGCTCATGTATTGCGTGAAAGTTGAAAAGGTTTGAGAACATCCAAAGTATGAAACAATTGTTTGGCTTGTCATCGGGGTTGTGCATGATTTGAATGCTTTGTGTGGTGAATATGGAGCATAGCCAGACCATATGATTATGTAGGGATAACTTTCTTTGGCCATGTTATTTTGAAAAGACATGATTGCTTTATTAGTATGCTTGAAGTATTATTGTCTTAATGTCAAATGATAGACTTTTCTTTGAATCACTTGTGTCTTAATATTCATGCCATGATTACATGATCAAGATTATGCTAGGTAGCATTCCACATAAAAAATTGTTTTTTTGTCATTTACCTACTCGAGGACGAGCAGGAATTAAGCTTGGGGATGCTGATACGTCTCCGTCGTATATATACTTTTTTTATTGTTCCATGCCAATATTATACAACTTTCATATACTTTTGGCAACTTTTTATACTATTTTTGGGACTAACTTATTGATCCAGTGCCCCGTGCCAGTTCCTGTTTGTTGCATGTTTTTTGTTTCATAGAAAATCCATATCAAACGGAGTCCAAACGGGATAAAAACTGATGGAGATTTTTTTTGGAATATATGTGATTTTTGGGAAGAAGAATCAATGCGAGACGATGCCCGAGGGGGCCACGAGGCAGGGGGCATGCCCCAGGGGGTCAGGCGCGCCCTGGGCCCTCGTGGCCACCCCGTAAGGCGGTTGGTGCCCTTATTTCACCGCAAGAAAGCTAATATCCGAATAAAAATTGTGCCCAAATTTCAGCCCAATCGGAGTTACGGATCTCCGGGAATATAAGAAACGGTGAAAGGGCAGAATCTGGAACGCAGAAACAGAGAGAGACAGAGAGACAGATCCTATCTCGGAGGGCCTCTCGCCCCTCCGCCACCAAGGAGTCCACGGACCAGAGGGGAAACCCTTCTCCCATCTAGGGAGAAGGTCAAGGAAGAAGAAAAAGAAGGGGCCCCTCTTCCCCCTCTCTCGGTGGCGCCGGAACGACGCCTGGGCCATCATCGTCACCGCAATCTACACCAACACCTCCGTCATCTTGACCAACATCTTCATCACCTTCCCCCATCTATCTACAGCGGTCCACTCTCCCGCAACCCTCTATACCCTCTACTTGAACATGGTTCTTTATGAAGGAAATATGCCCTAGAGGTAATAATAAAGTTATTATTTATTTCCTTATTTCATGATAAATGTTTATTATTCATGCTAGAATTGTATTAACCGGAAACATAATACATGTGTGAATACATAGACAAACAAAGTGTCACTAGTATGCCTCTACTTGACTAGCTCATTAATCAAAGATGGTTATGTTTCCTAGCCATAGACATGAGTTGTCATTTGATTAATGGGATCACATCATTAGGAGAATGATGTGATTGACTTGACCCATTCTGTTAGCTTAGCACTTGATCGTTTAGTATGTTGCTTTTGCTTTCTTCATGACTTATACATGTTCCTGTGACTATGAGATTATGCAACTCCCGTTTACCGGAGGAACACTTTGTGTGCTACCAAATGTCACAACGTAACTGGGTGATTATGAAGGTGCTCTACAGGTGTCTCCAAAGGTACTTGTTGGGTTGGCGTATTTCGAGATTAGGATTTGTCACTCCGATTGTCGAAGAGGTATCTCTGGGCCCACTCGGTAAGGCACATCACTATAAGTCTTGCAAGCATTGTAACTAATGAGTTAGTTGCGGGATGATGTATTACGGAACGAGTAAAGAGACTTGCCGGTAACGATATTGAACTAGGTATTGAGATACCGATGATCGAATCTCGGGCAAGTAACATACCGATGACAAAGGGAACAATGTATGTTGTTATGCGGCTTGACCGATAAAGATCTTCGTAGAATATGTAGGAGCCAATATGAGCATCCACGTTCCGCTATTGGTTATTGACCGGAGACGTGTCTCAGTCATGTCTACATAGTTCTCGAACCCGTAGGGTCCGCACGCTTAATGTTCGGTGACGATTTGTATTATGAGTTTATGTGTTTTGATGTACTGAAGTTAGTACGGAGTCTCGGATGAGATCGGGGACATGACGAGGAGTCTCTAAATGGTCGAGACGTAAAGATCGATATATTGGACGACTATATTCGGACATCGGAAAGGTTCCGAGTGATTCGGGTATTTTTTGGAGTACCGGAGAGTTACGGGAATTCACCGGGGAGTATATGGGCCTTATTGGGCTTTAGGGGAAAGAGAGAGCATAGGGTGCGCACCCCCCCAATGCTTAGTCCGAATTGGACTAGGGGGAGGGGCGGCGCCCCTTCCTTCCTTCCTTCCTTCCTTCTCTTCTCTTTTCCCTTTCCTTCTCTCCTACTCCTACTACTTGGAAGGGCTCCTAATTCTACTAGGAAAGGGGGAATCCTACTCCCGATGGGAGTAGGACTCCCCTAGGGCGCGCCATAGAGAGGGCCGGCCCTCCCCCTCCTCCACTCCTTTATATAAGGGGAGGGGGGCACCCCTTGGAGACACAACAATTGATCTCTTGATCTCTTAGCCGTGTGCGGTTCCCCCATCCACCATATTCCACCTAGATTATATCATAGAGGTGCTTAGGCGAAGCCCTGCATCGGTAACAACATCATGACTGTCACCACGCCGTCGTGCTGACGGAAATCTCCCGTGAAGCTCTGCTGGATCGGAGTTCGCGGGACGTCATCGAGCTGAACGTGTGCTGAACTCGGAGGGGCCGTACGTTCGGTACTTGGATCGGTCGGATTGTGAATACATACGACTACATCATCCGTGTTGTGCTAACGCTTCCGCTTACGGTCTACAGGGTACGTGGAAAATACTCTTCCCTCTCGTTGTTATGCATCACCATGATCTTGCGTGTGCGTACGATTTTTTTTGAAATTACTACGTTCCCCAACAGTGATATCCGAGCCTGGTTTTATGCGTAGATGTTATATGCATGAGTAGAACACAAGTGAGTTGTAGGCGATACAAGTTATACTACTTACTAGCATGTCACACTTTGGTTCGGCGGTATTGTTGGATGAAGCGGCCCGGACCGACATTACGCGTACGCTTACGCAAGACTGGTTTTACCGCCGTGCTTTGCACACTTGTGACTAGCGGGTGTCAGTATCTCCAACTTTAGTTGAATCGAGTGTGGCTATGCCCGGTCCTTGAGAAGGTTAAAACAAGACTAACTTGACGAACTATCGTTGTGGTTTTGATGCGTAGGTAAGAACGGTTCTTGCTCAGCCCGTAGCAGCCACGTAAAACTTGCAACAACAAAGTAGAGGATGTCTAACTTGTTTTTGTAGGGCATGTTGTGATGTGATATGGTCAAGACGTGATGAGATATAAATTGTTGTATGAGATGATCATGTTTTGTTCAAGTTATCGGCAACTCGCTGAAGCCTTATGGTTGTCTCTTTATTGCATAAGATGCAAGCGTCATACAATTGCTTTACTTTATCGTTATGCGATAGCAATAGTTGCAAAAGCAATAGTTGGCGAGACGACCATATGACGACATGTTGATAAAGATCAAGATGATGGAGATCATGGTGTCATGCCGGTGACGATGGAGATCATGACAGTACTTTGGAGATGGAGATCAAAGGCGCAAGATGATCATGACCATATCATGTCACATATATTGATTGCATGTGATGTTTATCTTTTATACATCTTATTTTGCTTAGATCGACGGTAGCATTATAAGATGATCTCTCACTAAATTCCAAGGTATAAGTGTTCTCCCTGAGTATGCACTATTGCGAAAGTTCTTTGTGCTGAGACACCACGTGATGATCGGGTGTGATAAGCTCTATGTTCAAATACAACGAGTGCAAGACAGTTTTGCACACGCGGAATACTCAGGTTAAACTTGATGAGCCTAGCATATGCAGATATGGCATCGGGACATTGGAGACCGAAAGGTCGAGCGTGAATCATATAGTAGATATGATCAACATAGTGATGCTCACCATTGAAAACTACTCCATCTCACGTGATGATCAGACATGGTTTAGTTGATTTGGATCACGTGATCATTTAGATGACTAGAGGGATGTCTATCTAAGTGGGAGTTCTTAAGTAATTTGATTAATTGAACTTTAATTTATCATGAACTTAGTCCTGATAGTATTTGCATAACTATGTTGTAGATCAATAGCTCGCGATGTAGCTCCCCGTTTATTTTGATATGTTCCTAGAGTAAAACTAAGTTGAAAGATGTTAGTAGCAATGACGCGGATTGGATCCGTGATCTGAGGATTATCCTCATTGCTGCACAGAAGAATTATGTCCTTGATGCACCGCTAGGTGACAGACCGATTGCAGGAGCAGATGTAGACGTTATGAACGTCTGGCGAGCTCGATATGATGACTACTTGATAGTCTAGTGCACCATGCTTTACGACTTAGAATCGGGGCTTCAAAGACGTTTTGAACGGAACATATGAGATGTTCCAAGAGTTGAAATTAGTATTTCAGACTCATTCCCATGTCGAAAGGTATGAGACCTTTGACAAGCACTTTGCCTACAAGATGGAGGAGAATAGCTCCGCTAGTGAGCATGTGCTCAGAATGTCTGAGTACTACAATCACTTGAATCAAGTGGGAGTTAATCTTCCAGATAAGATAGTGATTGACAGAGTTCTCTAGTCACTATCACCAAGTTACTGGAACTTCGTGATGAACTATAATATGTAAGGGATAACGGAAACGATTCCCAAGCTCTTCGTGATGCTGAAATCGACGAAGGTAGAAATCAAGAAAAGCATCAAGTGTTGATGGTTGACAAGACCACTAGTTTCAAGAAAAGTGCAAAGGGAAGAAGGGGAACTTCAAGAAGAACGGCAAGCAAGTTGCTGCTCAAGTGAAGAAGCCCAAGTCTAGACCTAAGCCTGAGACTAAGTGCTTCTACTGCAAAGGGACTGGTCACTGGAAGCAGAACTGCCCCAAGTATTTGGCGGATAAGAAGGATGGCAAAGTGAACAAAGGTATATTTGATATACATGTTATTGATGTGTACTTTACTAGTGTTTATAGCAACTTCTCAGTATTTGATACTAGTTCAGTTGCTGAGATTAGTAACTCGAAACAGGAGTTGCAGAATGAACACATACTAGTTAAGGGTGAAGTGACGATGTGTGTTGGAAGTGGTTCCAAGATTGATATGATCATCATCGCACCCTCCCTATACTTTCGGGATTAGTGTTGAACCTAAATAAATGTTATTTGGTGCTTGTGTTAAGCTTGAATACGGTTTGATCATGTTTATTGCAATACGGTTATTCATTTAAAGTCAGAGAATAATTGTTGTTTTGTTTACATGAATAAAACCTTCAATGGTCTTACACCCAAGGTGAATGGTTTATTGAATCTCGATCGTAGTGATACACATATTCATAATATTGAAGCCAAAAGATGCAAAGTTAATAATGATAGTGCAACTTATTTGTGGCACTGTCGTTAAGTCATATTGGTGTAAAGGGCATGAAGAAAATCCATGCTGATGTGCTTTTGGAATCACTTGATTATGAATCAGTTGATGCTTGCGAACCATGCCTCATGGGCAAGATGACTAAGACTCCGTTCTCCAGAACAATGGAGCGAGCAACTGACTTATTGGATATAATACATACTGATGTATGAGCTCCGATGAGTGTTGAGGCTCGCGGCGGGTATCATTGTTTTCTGACCTTCACAGATGATTTGAGCAGATATGGGTATATCTACTTGAAGAAACATAAGTATGAAACATTTGAAAAGTCAAAGAATTTCAGAGTGAAGTAGAAAATCATCGTAACAAGAAAATAATGTTTCTACGATCTGATCGCAGAGGCAAATATTTGAGTTACGAGTTTGGTCTTCAATTAAAACAATGTGGAATAGTTTCACAAACTCATGCCACCTGGAACACCACAGAGTAATGGTGTGTCCGAACGTCATAACCGTACTTTATTTGATATAGTGCAATCTATGATGTCTCTTACTGATTTACCACTATCGTTTTAGGGTTATGCATTAGAGACAGCTGCATTCACATTAAAAAGGGCACCATCTAAATCCGTTGAGACGACACCGTATGAACTGTGGTTTAGCAAGAAACCTAAGCTGTCGTTTCTTAAAGTTTGGGGTTGCGATGCTTATGTGAAAAAGTTTCATCTTGATAAGCTCAAACCCAAGTCGGAGAAGTGCGTCTTCATAGGATACCCAAAAGAAATTGTTGGGTACACCTTCTATCATAGATCCGAAAGACAATATCTTTGTTGCTAAGAGTGGATCCTTTCTAGAAACAAAGTTTCTCTCGAAAGAAGTGAGTGGGAGGAAAGTAGAACTTGATGAGGTAACTGTACCTGCTCCCTTATTGGAAAGTAGTTCATCACAGAAATCTGTTCCTGTGGCTCCTACACCAATTAGTGAGGAAGCTAATGATGATGATCATGTAACTTCAGATCAAGGTACTACCAAACCTCGTAGGTAAACTAGAGTGAGCTCCGCACCAGAGTGGTATGGTAATCCTGTTCTGGAAATCATGTTACTAGACCATGATGAACCTACGAACTATGAGGAAGCGATGATGAGCCCAGATTCTGTGAAATGGCTTGAGGCCATGAAATCTGAGATGGGATCCATGTATGAGAACAAAGTATGGACTTTGATTGACTTGCCCGATGATCGGTGAGTCATTAAGAATAAATGGATCTTCAAGAAGAAGACGGACGCTGATAGTAGTGTTACTATCTACAAAGCTCGAATTGTCGCAAAATGTTCTCAACAAGTTCAAGGTGTTGACTATGATGAGATTTTCTCACTCGTATCGATGCTTAAAAGTCTGTCCGAATCATGTTAGCAGTTGCTGCATTTTATGAAATCTGGCAAATGGATGTCAAAACTATATTCCTTAATGGATTTCTAAAAAGAAGAGTTGTATATGATGCAACTAGAAGGTTTTGTCAATCCTAAAGGTGCTAACAAAGTGAGCAAGCTCCAGCGATCCTTCTATGGACTGGTGCAAGCATCTCGGAGTTGGAATATATGCTTTGATAAAGTGATCAAAGCATATGGTTTTATACAGACTTGCGGTGAAGCCTGTATTTACAAGAAAGTGAGTGGGAGCACTGCTGCATTTCTGATAAGTATATGTGAATGACATATTGTTGATCGGAAATAATGTAGAATTTTCTGGAAAGCATAAAGGAGTGTTTGAAAAGAGTTTTTCAAAGAAAGACCTCGATGAAGCTGCTTACATATTGAGAATCAAGATCTATAGAGATAAATCAAAATGCTTGATAAGTTTTTTCCAATGAGTACACACCTTGACAAGATTTTGAAGTATTTCAAAATGGAACAGTCAAAGAAAGAGTTATTACCTATGTTAGAAGGTGTAAAATTGAGTAAGACTCAAAGCCTGACCATGGCAGAAGATAGAAAGAGAATGAAAGTCATTCCCTATGCCTCAGCCATAGTTTCTATAAAGTATGCCATGTTGTGTACCAGATCTATTGTATACCCTACACTGAGTTTAGCAAGGGAGTACAATAGTGATATAGGAGTAGATCACTGGACAATGGTCAAAATTATCCTTAGTGGAATAAGGATATGTTTCTCGATTATGGAGGTGACAAAAGGTTCGTCGTAAAGGGTTACGTCGATGCAAATTTTGACACTAATCCAGATGACTCTAAGTCTCAATTTGGATACATTTTGAAAGTGGGAGCAATTAGCTAGAGTAGCTCCGTGCAGAGCATTGTTGACATAGAAATTTGCAAAATACATACAGATCTGAATGTGGTAGACCCGTAGACTAAACTTCTCTCACAAGCAAAACATGATCACACCTTAGTACTCTTTGGGAGTTAATGACATAGCGATGTGAACTAGATTATTGAATCTAGTAAACCCTTTGGGTGTTGGTCACATGACGATGTGAACTATGGGTGTTAATCACATGGTGATGTGAACTATTGGTGTTAAATCACATGGTGATGTGAACTAGATTATTGACTCTAGTGCAAGTGGGAGGGTGAAGGAAATATGCCCTAGAGGAAATAATAAAGTTATTATTTATTTCCTTATTTCATGATAAATGTTTATTATTCATGCTAGAATTGTATTAACCGAAAACATAATACATGTCTGAATGCATAGACAAACAGAGTGTCACTAGTATGCCTCTACTTGACTAGCTCGTTAATCAAAGATGGTTATGTTTCCTAGCCATAGACATGAGTTCTCATTTGATTAATGGGATCACATCATTAGGAGAATGATGTGATTGACTTGACCCATTCCGTTAGCTTAGCACTTGATTGCTTAGTATGTTGCTTTTGCTTTCTTCATGACTTATACATATACATATGACTATGAGATTATGCAACTACCATTTACCGGAGGAACACTTTGTTTGCTACCAAACGTCACAACGTAACTGGGTGATTATAAAGGTTCTCTACAGGTGTCTCCGAAGGTACTTGTTGGGTTGGCGTATTTCGAGATTAGGATTTGTCACTCCGATTGTCGGACAGTATCTCTGGGCCCACTCGGTAATGCAGATCACTATAAGCCTTGCAAGCATTGTAACTAATGAGTTAGTTGTGGGATGATGTATTACGGAATGAGTAAAGAGACTTGCCGGTAACGAGATTGAACTAGGTATTGAGATACCGACGATCGAATCTCGGGCAAGTAACATACCGATGACAAAGGGAACAACGTATGTTGTTATGCGGTTTGACCGATAAAGATCTTTATAGAATATGTAGGAGCCAATATGAGCATCCAGGTTCCGCTATTGGTTATTGACCGGAGACATGTCTCGGTCATGTCTACATAGTTCTCGAACCCGTAGGGTCCGCACGCTTAACGTTCGGTGACGATTTGTATTATGAGTTTATGTGTTTTGATGTACCGAAGGTAGTTCGGAGTCCCGGATGAGATCAGGGACATGATGAGGAGTCTCAAAATGGTCGAGACGTAAAGATCGATATATTGGACGACTATATTCGGACATCGGAAAGGTTCCAAATGATTCGGGTATTTTTCGGAATACCGGAGAGTTACGGGAATTCGCCGGGGAGTATATGGGCCTTATTGGGCTTTAGGGGAAAGAGAGAGGAGAGGCTGCGCGCCCCCTCCTTCCTTCTCTTCTCTTTTCCCTTTGCTTCTCTCCTACTCCTACTACTTGGAAGGGCTCCTAGTTCTACTAGGAAAGGGGGAATCCTACTACCGGTGGGAGTAGGACTCCCCTAGGGCGCGCCATAGAGAGGGCCGGCCCTCCCCCTCCTCCACTCCTTTATATACGGGGAGGGGGCACCCCTTGAAGACACAACAATTGATCTCTTGATCTCTTAGCCGTGTGCGGTGCCCCCCTCCACCATATTCCACCTCGATTAGATCGTAGCGGTGCTTAGGCGAAGCCCTGCGTCGGTAACAACATCATCACCGTCACCACGCCGTCGTGCTGATGGAACTCCCCCGTGAAGCTTTACTAGATCGGAGTTCGCGGGACGTCATCGAGCTGGACGTGTGCTGAACTCGGAGGTGCCGTAAGTTCGGTACTTGGATCGGTCGGATCGTGAAGAAGTATGACTACATCATCCGCGTTGTGCTAATGCTTCCGCTTACGGTCTACGAGGGTACGTGGACGATACTCTTCCCTCTCGTTGCTATGCATCACCATGATCTTGCGTGTGCGTAGGAATTTTTTTGAAGTTACTACATTCCCCAACACTTTATGTTTCATATTATTATCCAATTATGTATTGCCATCCTATGATGTCTGAGTAGATTTTCGTTGTCCTATCGGTGATTGGTGAATTGTTATGATTGGTTTAATTTGCTTGTGGTTATGTTGATGTCCTTTGGTGCCCATCATATGAGCGCGCGCGTGGATCACACCATAGGGTTAGTTGTATGTTGATAGGACTATGTATTGGAGGGCAAGTGTGACAGAAGCTTCAACCTAGCATAGAAATTGATGCATACGGGATTGAAGGGGGACCAATATATCTTAATGCTATGGTTGGGTTTTACCTTAATGAACGTTAGTAGTTGCGGATGCTTGCTAATAGTTCCAATCATAAGTGCATAGAATTCCAAGTCAGGGATAACATGCTAGCAGTGGCCTCTCCCACATAAAACTTGCTATCGGTCTAATAAAGTAGTCAATTGCTTAGGGACGATTTCGCAACTCCTACCACCACTTTTCCACACTCGCTATACTAACTTTAGTTGTGTCTTTATCTAAATAGCCCCTAGATTTTATTTGCGTACTCTTTATTATCTTGCAAACCTATCCAACAACACCTACAAAGTACTTCTAGTTATATACTTGTTCTAGGTAAATCGAATGTCAAGCGTGCGTAGAGTTGTATCGGTGGTCGATAAAACTTGAGGGAGTATTTGTTCTACCTTTAGCTCCTCGTTGGGTTCGACACTCTTACTTATCAAAAGAGGCTACAATTGATCCCCTATACTTTTGGGTTATCACTGAACAAACGGTTTTTGGCCCCTTTCTGCGGCGGCATTTGGAACCGTCGTCAAGTGAGTGTGGGCGATAGGGGGGGGGGGTACTTCCCACACGACCCAGAAACCATCGGGGATATGCCCTCCTAGCACACACGCTCGGCAAATAAGGTCGTGTGCGACCAGGGAGCGCTCAAATACGGAAATACGTATAGTAGAGTTAAAAAATACAATTATACAACGAAATTGTTTCCGGTCGCAAGTACATCCCACACAGTCCGTCCCCACTAAACGTTTCCGTTCATATGTACATCCCACACAGTCGCTCCAAGGAAAATGTTTCCGTTCACGGGTACATCACACACATATTTTCTCATTAACTCATTTGCGTTATTGACTGTATCACACACAGTCCATAGAAGAAACTGTGTGGCAAAGGCTGTCCATCACACACAGTTTTTAGGTGGTAAACGTTTGCATAAGGTGGCCTAACACAAACAGTTTTCAAGAGAAAGTCATGTGTGATTGTTCATTGATCCAACACGGTTTATTCCTAGAAATTGTATGTGTTGCCTAAGGTCATCGCCCATGGTATTTTTTCAACGACCGTTGGCAATAGCAAAACCCAATTAGCAGGCTAATTCACCATTAGCAGGCTAATTATCTGATTATTCATAATCCATTTATTAATCTAATTGACATTTCGTATTAAGCACACAATATATTTCATTTTCATAATTGAAATACATCAGAGTACAACATCATATAGCTTCAACACTCAGCTACCCCATTACATAACTACACCAGGACCAAGTTTCACATGCAACATCTATAACCTTTCGAAATTAGCATCATAGACGGTACATAGACAGAGGTATCTCATCTGGAAAACTGCTGAAGCAGAAGGCGAATATTGAGCCTTCATTGATGTTGAAGGTCTTTGTAACTTTAGGCCAGTGCCTGTGGATGATTGATTGTCCATCCTTCGTCCTCTTCAGGAACACTTCAATATTGAACCGTGGGTGTTGTATGAATACCTCCTCACCTCCTGACCATACATGTGGCTTGCGAGGTAATCATCAGTGAACTGCTTTGAAAAGGCCTGAAAATAAGGATGTGCATAAATATCTTGTTTATATTGGAAATGGGGCAAAGGAATAAAAAAGGCAAGGTATAATAGTTGGTACCATCCTGTAGTGAACTGATGTCTTCTTCATTGTGCAGACAAAGATCTTGTTGTTTTTTGTCGTTAATTTCTTTATCCTAACAATCTTTCTGAGTTTCTTGACTTGACTGATATTCATGGACAACTCATTTCCCCATATGCAAAAAGGGTCGAACAATAGGTCAAGACCTCTGACAGCAGGACCTACATGTGCAAGACCAAATTGTTAAAAACCTAAATATTAGAATGGTTCCTGCAATTGCCCAATAATGTGCTATTAGAGAACGGACCATGCACGTGCTAACCTCGATTGTAAACCTCAGTGCTTCCCATTGTTTCCCTGCAACACATATAAGGTAGTTAGTCATCAGGTTAAGTAAGAGTTCGCATGCTATGAGTAAAATATGTTGACGAAAAATAAGTACATTGCAGATTCATCGGAATAATTCAAGCCACATGGAAAACCCATTTATCCAAACCAAGCATGATTAAGAACTAGGAAATATAGCACTTGTATATGTTTCTCATTTATTAAGTGTAGCCAAATTTGATTTATTCCTCACATGCACAACAATACAAAATTCTACCCACGATAATTGGACATTGTAGTGTAGAATTGAACCAAGCAGTTAGCTAAACACCACAACAAATGAACCAAACATTAACTGAGCATCACATTGCACAATATAACATACTCCTAATAGAAGATCAGATAGCTAAACAAACCAAGCATGCTTAACAACTTGGAAATATAGCAATTGTATTTTTTGTCATGTATTTACTATAACCAAATTCAATTTATTCCTCACATGGTATACAATAACAGAATGCACCCACAACTATTGAACATCGCATTGCAGAATTGAACCAAACAAAACAGTTAACTAAACACTACAACAAATGAACCAAACGTTAACTGAGCACCACATTGCACAATATAACATACTCCTAATAGAAGATCAGATAGTTAACCAAACCAAGCATGCTTAACAACATGTAAATATAGCAATTGTATTTGTTTCTCATGTATTTAGTACAGCCAAATTAGATTTATTTTTCACATGGTATACAATAAAAGAATGCACCCACAACAATTGAACATCGCATTGCAGAATTGAACCAAACAACCAACATCGTCACGTTGTCGGCACGCGAGGCGTCGACGGTGGCCTCGACGACAAGGTGCTCCTCCAAGATCTGGGGGTCGATACGAATGGCAGCCATCGCGACCTCATCCGCGCGTGCGGCCGCGATTTGCTTCTCTGCTGCCAAATGGTCCTTGGGATCCTAGCTATACTGCGCGCACTATGGCTTAGGGCAGCACTTATTTGGTGGAGGGGTCGGTAATTTGGGTGGAAGGTGTCGCGCCGGCAGTAGGGGGATGAAGGAGAAGTAGGATGGGGGTCGGGTGTGGATTACCTGCCTGGATAGGCGAGGCCGAGCAGCATGGTGGACGGTCACCGGCAAGGAGGCGGCGCTACAAACAAGGAGTGAAGGTTTCAACTTGGAAAGGAAGGTGGAAATAACGGAAATGTGGATTTTGGTAAGGGGGAGGTGGCGGGGAGGTAGATATTTCCGCGGAAGCCGAAAATTTGGAATCGCTTCAGCGAAAAAACTGGCTCGGAAAGTGTCATCAGACATGATCCCTTATTCAAAACCGTGTACGATATGTGAACATCACAAACAATTCAGATAGCTTAACCCGTGTGTGTTGAGTTTGAACGTCAAAAATTTTGGTTCGAATTTCCCTGGTTACAGTGGTCATCCACGTCATTGCATAATTTGGGTACACAAAGGAGACTAACTTCTTAATCGACCAAGTTCAACAATTAAACAGAACTAGCTGACCTAAACATTACTCTAACAAATTAAAGACCGGTGCTCTTAATTAAACAAAACAAAGAGTACTACTACAGCTGGTGCTCGTCGATCTCCGCCGCCGCCTCCATGTCCAGCTCGCGCCCGACGGTCTCCTGGGGAAGGGGCTCCATGGCATCAATTGCACCATAATCGGCAAGCATCTCGCCATCAGCGTCCGCCATATCTTTGGAATAGGCCGCCACGAGTTGGGCGTGGGCGGCCGCGGTCTGGGCTCTGGCGGGGTCCGTCATGGCAAGGTATGCCACACAGGAACGGACGACTGTTCGAACTCTCTCGGCGATTGCCAACTCTTCGGCCATGGGTTGCCGGCCGTTGTCGGAGAAGCTTCGTTCGATTTGTGCGGTGACCGCCACGAGCTAGGCGTGGATAGCCTCGACATGGTAGTGGGCGGCCTCCATCAGGGCTAAGGTCGCCACTGCGGAACGGATAGCTGTTGTGCCGCTCTCGCCAGTTGCTATCCCCGAGGCAGATGCTGCTGCCGCCACCTGAGAAGCAACAGTGGCCGTTTGGGCTGCCTTGGCTGCCCGGACACAGACTGCGGTCGCTGATACGTCTCCGTCGTATCTATAATTTTTGGTTGTTCCATGCCAATATTATACAACTTTCATATACTTTTGGCAACTTTTTATACTATTTTTGGGACTAACATATTGATCCAGTGCCCAGTGCTAGTTCCTGTTTGTCGCATGTTTTATGTTTCGCAGAATATCCATGTCAAACGGAATCTAAACGGGATAAAAACGGATGGAGATTATTTTTGGAATATTTGGAAAATTCCAGAAGAAAAATCCACGCGAGACGGTGCCCGAGGTGGCCACAAGGCAGGGGGTGCGCCTGCCCCCTGGGAGCGCCCCTAACCCTCGTGGGCAACCCGTAAGGCGGTTGATGCCCTTCTTCAGCCGCAAGAAAGCTAATTTTTGGTATAAAAAACACGGCGATGGTTTCAGGCCAATCGGAGTTACGGATCTCCATATATATACGAAACGGTGAAAGGGCAGCAGACAGAACGCAGAAACAGAGAGAGACATAGAGACAGATCCAATCTCGAAGGGGCTCTCGCCCCTCCCATGCCATGGAGGCCAAGGACCAGAGGGGAAACCCTTCTCCCATCTAGGGAGGAGGTCAAGGAAGAAGAAGACGAAGGGCCCCCCCTCCCCCCTTCTCTTCCGATGGCGCCAGAATGCTGCCGTGGCCATCATCATCATCACCGCGATCTACACCAACACCTCCGCCATCTTCACCAACATCTCCATCACCTTCCCCCCTCTATCTACAGTGGTCCACTTTCCCGCAACCCGCTGTACCCTCTACTTGTACATGGTGCTTTATGCTTCATATCATTATCCAATGATGTGTTGCCATCCTATGATGTCCGAGTAGATTTTCGTTGTCCTATTAGTGGTTGACGAATTGCTATGATTGATTTAATTTGTTTGTGGTTATGTTGTTGTCCTTTGGTGCCCATCATATGATTGCGCGCGTGGATCACACCATAGGGTTAGTTGTATGTTGATAGGACTATGTATTGGAGGGCAAGAGTGACAGAAACTTCAACCTAGCATAGAAGTTGATGCATACGGGATTGAAGGGGGACCAATATATCTTAATTCTATGGTTGGGTTTTACCTTAACGAAACGTTAGTAGTTGCGGATGCTTGCTAATAGTTCCACTCATAAGTGCATAGAATTCCAAGTAAGGGATTACATGCTAGCAGTGGCCTCTCCCACATAATACTTGCTATCGGTCTAGTAAAGTAGTCAATTGCTTAGGGGCAATTTTGCAACTCCTACCACCACTTTTCCACACTCGCTATATTTACTTTATTGCATCTTTACTTACAACAGCCCCTACTTTCTAGTTACTTGCTCTTTATTATCTTGCAAACCTATCCAACAATACCTACAAAGTACTTCTAGTTTCACACTTGTTCTAGGTAAAGCGAACATCAAGCGTGCGTAGAGTTGTATCGGTGGTCGATAGAACTTCAGGGAATATTTGTTCTGCCTTTAGGTCCTCGTTGGGTTCAACACTCTTACTTGTCAAAAACTGTTGCGATTCCCTATACTTGTGGGTTATCAAGACCTTTTTCTGGCGCCGTTGCCGGGGAGCAATAGCGTGGGGTGAATATTCTCGTGTGTGCTTGTTTGCTTTATCACTAAGTAATTTTTATTTGCTGTTCTTAGTTGTTCTTTATCTTTAGTTATGGATATGGAACACAAATACCAAAAAAATTAGGTGTACTTTCTACTCATGGAGATGGGGAACCTCCTAAAACCCTCGATGCTGGTTATGTGAAAGATATTATGTACTACTTTAATAATCCTGAGAAAACCCCATTCAATTATGTAATGGGAGTAACGTTGGATCAACGTGAATACTTTAGGGATTACCGCTTGACACAAAAAGGAAACTATTATGGGATCAAATTCATATATTGAATTGGTATGCTAGGCAACTATGCTTGAGATATGATTATACTTGTTGCTCTAGGATGAAGGCTCCACACCTTCCCTTTTTATGCGAATTTAATGATAATAAAACCTTAGTTTCTTATGCTAATGGTATATATGATTACTATGATGTGGAACAAATAGAAGAATTTGTTGCTTTTATGGGTGCTTATGAAATTGAATCTATGTTTAAAGAGTTTGAAGATTTTGATGATGATGCTTATAGGCCTGCAAATTTATCTATCCTAAAATATTGCTATGATAATTATGAATATAATTCCTATATTAATGCGCTTATTGAAAAAGTCTCCGCTGTCCAAGAAGAGACTAATATTTTGCAGGAATATATGGAAGAAGAAGTTGATGAAACTGTGAGCTCATTGGATGAAAAAGATGAGGAGGGGAGCGAAGAACAAAAGGAGGAAGAGCGGATTGATCACCCGTGCCCACCTTCTAATGAGAGTATCTCTACAAATCATACATTGTTTAATTTCCCTTCATGCTTACCGAAGGATGAATGCTATGATAATTGCTATGATCCCGTTGATTCTTTTGAAATATCCCTTTTTGATGATGCTGGATATGCTTCTGGCCAAGATGCCAATATGAATTATGCTTATGGAGATGAACTTGCTATAGTTCCGTATGTTAAACATGAAATTGTTGATATTGCACCCACGCATGATAGTCCTATTATCTTTTTGAATTCTCCCAACTACACTATATCGGAGTAGTTTGCACTTATTAAGGATTATATTGATGGGTTGACTTTTACCGTTACACATGATGATTTTGATAGATATAATATGCATGTGCTTGCTGCTCCTACTTGCAATTATTATGAGAGAGGAACTATATCTCCACCTCTCTATGTTTCCAATACAATAACATTATAAGAAACTGTTTATACTATGCATTGGCCTTTACTATGTGTGCATGAATTGTTCTTTTATGACATGCCGATGCATAGGAAGAGAGTTAGACTTCGTCATTACATGATATATGTTGCTTTGTGCTCACTACTAAATTACAAATCATTGTTAATTAAAATTGGCTTTGATATACCTTGGGATCCGGGTGGATTCACTACTTGAGCACTATATGCCTAGCTTAATGGCTTTAAAGAAAGCGCTGCCAGGGAGACAACCTGGAAGTTTTAGGGAGTCATTTATTTCTGTTGAGTTCTTTCATATAGTTTAAAAACAACAAAAATAAAGAGGGGAACCCAAAACTTTTTCAAAAAGGAAAGTGAAAGTGAGAAATACAAGCATTGTCGAAGTGGGAGAGCTCCTTGAACTTTGTTCATGCTCACGACAACTTTGTGAATCTTGATTACAGAAACTTTTCAACAAAAATAATTATCCCCTTGTACAATTCCATTGTCTTATCAAATTAATGTGCCAAGGTTTGCCTTTAGGATGTTTACTTTGCTTGATGGTTTGTACGGTGGAGGACAAAAACTTTCGCTGTAGTGCACGATTTTACATTTTTAGATGGAATGTCAAATAGTTCTGATTCTTTTTGCACTGTCTTTATATACAAATTTTTTATTGTTCCTAATTTTGGCAGAAGTTTTCAAGTATCATAAGTATGGTGAATGTTCAGATTGCTACAGACTGTTCTGTTTTAGACAGATTCTGTTTTTGATGCATAGTTTGCTTGTTTTGATGAAACTAACGATTTATATCAGTGGATCAAGCCATGGAAAAGTTATATTACAGTAGACACAATGCAAAAATAAAATATGAATTGGTTTGCAACAGTATTAGAGTAGTGATTTGCTTTATTATACTAACGTATCTTACCAAGTTTTCTGTTGAAGTTTTGTGTGGATGAAGTGTTCGATGATCGAGAAGGTCTCGATGTGAGAAGAAGGAAGAGAGGCAAGAGCTCAAGCTTGGGGATGCCCGAGGCACCCCAAGTAAATATTCAAGGAGACTCAAGCGTCTAAGCTTGGGGATGCCCCGGAAGGCATCCCCTCTTTCTTCAACAATTATCGGTATGTTTTCGAATTCGTTTCATTCATGTGATATGTGCAATCTTGGAGCGTCTTTTGCATTTAGTTTTCATTTTTATTTTATGCACCATGCTGGTATGAGATAATCCTTGGTTGATTTATATAATGCTCTATGCACTTCACTTATATCATTTGAAGTTTGGATTGCCTGTTTCTCTTCACTTAGACAACCGCCATTTGTAGAATGCTCTTTTGCTTCACTTAGATTTGTTAGAGCGTGGGCATATCTTTTGTAGCAAGAATTAAACTCTCCTGCTTCACTTATATCTATTTAGAGAGATGACAGGAATTGGTCATTCACATGGTTAGTCATAAAATCCTACATAAAACTTGTAGATCACTGAATATGATATGTTTGATTCCTTGCAATAGTTTTGCGAGATAAAGATGGTGATATTAGAGTCATGCTAGTGGGTAGTTGTGGATTAGTAGAAATACTTGTGTTGATGTTTGTGATTCCCGTATCATGCACGTATGGTGAACCATTATGTAACGAAGTCGGAGCATGAGGTATTTATTGATTGTCTTCCTTATGGGTGGCGGTCGGGGATGAGCGATGGTATTTTCCTACCAATCTATCCCCCTAGGGGCATGCGTAGTAGTACTTTGCTTCGAGGGCTAATAAACTTTTGCAATAAGTATGTGAGTTCTTTATGACTAATGTTGAGTCCATGGATTGTACGCACTCTCACCCTTCCATCATTGCTAGCCTCTCTAGTATCGTGCAACTTTCGCCGGTACCATAAACCCACCATCTACCTTCCTCAAAACTGCCACCATACCTACCTATCATGGCATTTCCATAGCCATTCTGAGGTATATTGCCATGCAACTTCCATCATCATAATATACATGACTTGAGCATTCATTGTCATATTGCTTTGCATGATCGTAAGATAGCTAGCATGATGTTTTCATGGCTTGTCCATTTTTATGTGATTGCTACGCTAGATCATTGCACATCCCGGTACACCGCCGGAGGCATTCATATAGAGTCATATCTTTTTTCTAGATATCGAGTTGTAATATTGAGTTGTAAGTAAATAAAAGTGTGATGATCATCATTATTAGAACATTGTCCCATGTGAGGTTATCAAAATAAAAGAGGCCAAAGAAGCCCAAATAAAAAAAGAGGCCAAAGAAGCCCACAAAAAAACAAAAAATGGGAGAAAAAGAGAGAAGGGGCAATGTTACTGTCCTTTTACCACACTTGTGCTTCAAAGTAGCACCATGTTCTTCATGTAGAGAGTCTCTTGAGTTATCACTTTCATATACTAGTGGGAATTTTCATCATAGAACCTGGCTTGTATATTCCGATGATGGACTTCCTCAAACGCCTGAGATCTTCATGAGCAAGAAAGTTGGATGCACACCCACTTAGTTTTCAGTCTGAGCTTTCATACACTTATAGCTCCTAGTGCATCGTTGCATGGCAATCCCTACTCACTCACATTGATATCTATTGATGGGCATCTCCATATCCCGTTGATACGCCTAGTTGATGTGAGACTATCTTCTCCCTTTTTGTCTTCTCCACAACCACCATTCTATTCCACCTATAGTGCTATGTCCATGGCTCACGCTCATGTATTGTGTGAGGGTTGAAAATGCTGAAGCGCGTTAAAAAGTATGAACCAATTGCTCGGCTTGTCATCGGGGTTGTGCATGATGTGAATATTTTGTGTGGTGAAAATGGAGCATAGCAAGACTATATGATTTTGTAGGGATAGCTTTCTTTGGCATTGTTATTTTGAAAAGACATGATTGCTTTATTAGTGGGCTTGAAGTATTATTGTTTTTATGTCAAATGATAGACTATTGCTTTGAATCACTCGTATTTTTATATTCATGCCATGATTAGATATGTAATCAAGATTATGCTAGGTAGCATTCCACATCAAAAATTATCTTTTTTATCATTTACCTACTCGAGGACGAGCAGGAATTAAGCTTAGGGATGCTGACACGTCTCCGTCGTATCTATAATTTTTGATTGTTCCATGCCAATATTATACAACTTTCATATACTTTTGGCAACTTTTTATACTATTTTTGGGACTAACATATTGATCCAGTGCCCAGTGCCAGTTCTTGTTTGTTGCATGTTTTATGTTTCGCATAATATCCATATCAAACGGAATCCAAACGGGATAAAAACGGACGGAGCTTATTTTTGGAATATTTGGAAAATTCCAGAAGAAAAATCCACGCGAGACGGTGCCCGAGGTGGCCACGAGGCAGGGGGGCGCGCCTGCCCCCCTAGGCGCGCCCCTTACGCTCGTGGGCCACCCATAAGGCGGTTGATGCCCTTCTTCGGCCGCAAGAAAGCTAATTTTTGGTAAAAATAATCACGGCAAAGGTTTCAGGCCAATCGGAGTTACGTATCTCCATATATATACGAAACGGTGAAAGGGCAGCAGACAGAATGCAGAAACAGAGAGAGACAGAGAGACAGATCCAATCTCGGAGGTGCTCTCGCCGCTCCCATGCCATGGAGGCCAAGGACCAGAGGGGAAACCCTTCTCCCTTCTAGGGAGGAGGTCAATGTCGTGGTTCTAAGTATGATAGTAGAATGGGGGGTAGGGATGTAGAGGCAAGATCCTAGCTATGGAGTAGTTGTACACGTGAGGTTTACGAGTTCAGGCCCTTCTCAGAGGAAGTAACAACCCTACGTCTCGGAGCCCTGAGGCGGTCGACTGGATTATGCGCGTGTGATTTACAGGGGGTGCGAACCCTTGTCCCGGAGGAGGGGGTGGCTTATATAGAGTGTGCCAGGACCCCAGCCAGCCCACGTTACAAAGGGTTCAATGTACATTAAGGCAGGGTGTTACTGGTAACGCTAGTAATAAAGAGATATAAATGATCTTTAAGGTTACAGAGTGAATGACCGACCATTGCCATCCTGAGTGACGTTAGGCCTTCTACACTCTGAGTGGTTTCTTGTATCGTCGAGTGTCTTCAAGACTGTCGAGTGGAACATAGCTTTATGGTCGAGTGGACGATGATTTTTATTCGACTGTTTCTGGTTCTTTTAGAGGTGTCCTTGGGGAGGGTATCTTGGACAGATCCATGACCCTACCCTAGGTACATAGCTTCGTCATTAGCCCCCGAATGGATCAGGGTTTGAGTGAGGAAGGAGTTGAGAACACTTCCGACTCATTCTTCGTGCTATGAATATATCTTGCTCTGGATCAATGAACTGAGGAGATAACATCAACTTCTTTTTCAGTCGCCTTGGTCCATTCTTAGTTTTTGTCGAGTGAACTTTCACGGTAGAGTTCCGAATGATATGTGGAGGATGTTTTTAGTATGACAAGTTGCTCTTTGGGAAGCGCGCCAGACGGGCGGGACCGTGGTAATCGGGGCGGATTAGGCAGGTCGCCTCGATCCTCGTGCCACATTTTTCACCACGTATTGTGCACGCGACTGTTGCGGGATTTGTTTAGATCGTCTGGGCCTACCAGTCAATCACTCGGGGAATGACCTTATAAAAGGCACCGGACCGGGTCTTTGCACAGCGCGCTCCCATTTTCTTCCTTCTTCCTTAGACTTCTCCGTTGCGCTCGCTTCCGATCTCGGCGTCGCAACCTCGCTCGGTCTTGATCCGCCGCCATGGGGAAAGAGAATACGGTGGCGTTGGAGCGCGCGAAGAAGGCGACCGTGAAGGCGAAGGACAAGAGGACCAGCCGGGGCGGATCGTCGTCAAGATCCGGCCTGCCGCCGGGCTGGATCCAGGGCGACTGGATCCACACGATGATCAGCCAGGACGACCTCGATGATCTGGTGGAGGGGGACTGATCCCTCACAAATCGGCGCGGCTCCCGGGCAACGAGACCGAGCCGCAGCCACGGGAGGGTGAGTGTGTTCTCCTCGCTACCCATGTCGACTGCGGGTTTTCTTTTCCTCCCCAACCTTTCTTTCGTGGCTTTCTAAACTTCTTCGGGGCTTAACTCCACCACTTCACTCCAAACACCATAGTCTATCTGGCTGCTTTTGTGTCGATGTGTGAAAATTTCTTGGGTTGTCGACCGCACTGGGGTCTCTTCAAACACATCTTCACATGTTGCTCCCAGTCGGTCAAGGGCCAACCCGAGTGACGAGAGGATGCACGTGATCCAGATGTGCGGGGGCCTTGGTATCTAGATGAGGAACAAGAGTACCTTCCCAGCGATGATCCTTCCCGACTTGGTTCGGGGCTGGCAGTCAACTTGGTTTTACTGTAAGGACCAGCCGACCCCGGGCCAGTCGACTGGACTTCCTCCCTTTTGCCTAGCTCGAGTGGAGAAGCCCTCCTCCTTGAGGGTGGTCCCAGAAGAGAAGGCGCAGGTCAAGGTGTTGGTCGAGCGGGTCGTCCAACTTGTCCCCGACGGGGTGACTGGGATGGACCTGCTGGAGGTCTTTCTCAGTCGACGCATCCAACCGCTTCAGGCCCGTGACCATCCGATGTGGATGTACTGGTGACTCGAGGACTCCACTCGAATCCACCCGGAGGATGTTAGTGAAGACACCTTGGAGAAGTGGCCGAGGGGAATCACTAGCAACAAAGACAATCCCCGGGGCTCTAGGAGGGTGATTCCATTCGACCACTCGCGCCAGCTAGAACAGGTATGATTCTACTTTGACAAGTATCTTCCTGATTCACTGTGTGACACCTTGTTGATGGCCGACTGTATTTCTTTTGCTCGTTTTCTTTTTAGGCTCTCATTGATATGTACTCGATGCCCAATGGAGTGCAGGGGCAAGACATCAAGGAAGGAGCGAGCGGGGGCGAGAGCGGCGAGTGGCACTCGAATGCCGAGGAGGACGAGGAGAGTGACGACTCGACTGATGACGAAGAGGTCGACTCGCCTCCTCACAGAGAGAGGAGATCCAAGCACACTCACGACCCGGAGAGCACCCCGGACCTGGCGACCGCGTCGACTGGGCAATCTTCAAAGCGCCCACGGACGTCTTCCCCAACGCCGATTGAGAAGGCCCCGAAGCAGCTCAAGGTCGTGCCGCCTCCAGCGCCAAAAGCACCGAAGGCCACCTCCTCCAAACCACCAAAGGCTTTACCCAGGATCAAAGTGACCGTCCCATCTCCGGGTAATCATCTGACCTGTTCTTTTTGTCGACTCGAGCAACAGAACGTGACCGACTGAGTGCGGATGTTTGCAGTGCTGCTACATCAGGAACCTCTTCTTACCAGTACCGAGATAAGGAGATGGAAGACGCAGTTACCTCCAACCCAGGTAAAAACTCTTATGATCTTGTTCTTGATTACTTGGTCGATAGAATTCGAGTGGTTTATTTGGGGTCGACTAATCTTCCCTGCAGCTCCACCCAATGTCATGGATCTCCCAGAGGATGATGAAGATGTGGCTCCTAAGCCCAGAAAGAGCAAAAAGGTAGCAGCTGGCAAGGCTTCTCAGCAGGGACCAATGACAACACCAACCGCCCGTCAATCTGAAGACGCATGCGGGGCCTCTGTAACTTTCATTGTACCCTTGTCGAGTGAGCGCCCCGCACCGTCGACTGTACCCGTGATTCCTTCCGTCATCCCATCTCACGCCCAGGAGGTCCAAGCTACTGCACCTGGGTCGTCTTCCCTCTACTTCACCAGCTACCCTGTCCCGGAAAACCAGTCGGATGCGGCTGCGGAAGCCATCCGTCAGGCTAACGTGATGATGGAGCGGATGAAGACGGTGCACGAGAATAGCCAGGCTGCTTACGATGCCAGCGCTGCTCTCCGGGCCAATGTCCAGGTACGTAAACTTTCGACTGACCTTGTTCTGTCAGGATATGCTATCTGAAATATTCTCTTCCATACAATCTCCTGTTGTTTGCGTCGAATCTGTACACCCACTAGGTGCTTTGTTGTCTTTGGTATTTGCGCTCTTCCACTCGGTCTGGGCGAGTAGGATCTGAACCGGTGGGGGCATGCTAAGTGCACCCACTGGGTGTAGTCCTCGAGACCGCAGTCGACTACTGGCAGTCGACTGGGGTCTGAGTTCTTTTTTCCTTTCTTTTCTTCCACTCGACCCGGGCGGACAGGTAGAATGGGATCTGAACCAGTGGGGGCACGTCAAGTGCACCCACTGGGTGTAGGCCCCGAAACCGTGGTCGACTGCTGGCAGTCGGCCGGGGTCTGAATAGTTTTTTTACTTGATCCGGGTGGACCGGTCGAGTTGGGTCTTAATTAGCGGGGGCACGCCAAGTGCACCCGCTGGGTGTAGTCCCCGAGATCGCAGTTGACTGCGTGCAGTCGGCTGGGGTCTAAGTGAACTCTTTAAGTTTTATCCACTCGGAAGTAAACAAGCTTTGATCTTGTCGATTGACACGTCTTTTGCCTTCTGCAGAAGTCTTGTACTCTCATTTCCAAGTTTGCTGAACTTGAGGAGAAGCAGAGGCAACTCAACCTCGACTTGGAGTTGGCCCAGCAGAATCTGAAGAAGGCTCAAGATGAAGCTGCTGGTATGGAAGGTAACTGCCAGTCGACTGTCTTTTTAAAACATTTCTTCGAACTCTTCTCTGATCTGATTGCTTCTTTTGTAGAGAAAATGAAGTTGGCTCTAGAGAAGAAGGACTCGGACCTCACCGCTGCGCAAAAGGAAGCCCAAGATAAAACTGCCCTTGTAGACCAGAAGCTGGCTTCAGTTGGATCGCTGGAAGGGGAGGTGAACAAACTGAAGTCCTGCCTCAATGAGTCCAACCGAGAAGTGAGTCGTCTGAAGAAGGATAAAATTGTCCTGGATGAAAAGCTAGAGTCTGCAATCCACAAGAGGAATGACACGGAAGCTTAGCTGAGAGCTCTTGCCAAGAAGCTCTATCTGATGCTGGAAGGTACTCCTTTCAAACCGACTGTGTTGATGCTTGCAAATGAATCCTGTCCAGTCGACTCACTAATTTTTTGACTACAGAATTCTGCCAAGACTTTGAGGAGGAAACTAGAAAGGTCGAGATGGGTCTGGACCCTATCGCTTCTTTAGTTTGCGACGAAACTGCAATGAACGTGCTCTGACTGGAGTCTCGTGTTGCCGGCGTCACAAGCTACCTCGGGCGTGTGAAGGAGGCAGTCTCACGAGTCGACTCATTGCTCTGGCCAAGGGCGACGCTTCAAAATGACCTGGAATCCCTGATGGCTCGACTCAACGAGATCCCTGACCGAGTGCAAGAATGGAAGAAGTCCTCCGCCCGGTGTGGTGCTGACGTGGCGCTGTCCTTGGTGCGAGTCCACTGCATGGAAGCTCGCAAAGACAAGTTGGCGGCGATCAAGGTCGCTAACACCAAAAGGCATGACTTCCAGTCCTTCATGGAGACTTTCATCGTTGCTGCCACTCGGATCATGGATGGGATCGACTTGGACGAATTCGTCGAGCCTGCCAGCCCTCTTCCTGCCGAGTGAACAAACTTATGAGACTTGAATCTGCCTTAAATTTGCCTCGGAATGCCGAGTGATTGCTGTAACCGTTAAACTCCTTCAGGCTTGATGCTCGAATACTTTTGATTTGCTGCTTGGAACTTTAAGATTTATCCGAATTTGGTTTATTTCCGAATATACTTGCGCTTTGCCTTCAAGTGGACTATGTTCTTTGCTCGAAATAATCTTTGTGTTGGAGATGTAGCTTTGAGGTGGTAACTCCAGTCGAACTGCACTTCGTCATCCTTGCGGATTGGGACGGTGCATGCATTGCAGCCGACATGCACCTCGTCGTCCTTGCGGATAGGGATGGAGTGCACATTGTACTTGTGGCGTAGCTCCGAAAGAGAGGGTTGTAGCCGACCTGCACCTCGTCGTCCTTGCAGATAGGGATGGAGCGCACATTGTACTTGTGGCGTAGCTCCGAAGGAGAGGGTTGCAGTCGACCTGCACCTCGTCATCCTTGCGGATAGGGATGGAGCACACACTGTACTCGTGGCGTAGCTCCGAAGGAGAAGGTTGCAGTCAACCTGCACCTCGTCATCCTTGCGGATAGGGATGGAGCGCATGTTGTACTTGTGGCGTAGCTCTGAAGAAGGTTGCAGTCGACCTGCACCTCGTCGTCCTTGCGGATAGGGATGGAGCGCATGTTGTACTTGTGGCGTAGCTCCGAAGGAGAAGGTTGCAGTCGACCTGCACCTCATCGTCCTTGCGGATAGGGACGGAGCGCACGTTGTACTTGTGGCGTAGCTCCGAAGGAGAAGGTTGTAGTCGACCTACACCTCGTCATCCTTGCGGATAGGGATGGAGCGCACGTTGTACTTGTGGCGTAGCTCCGAAGGAGAAGGTTGTAGTCGACCTGCACCTCGTCGTCCTTGCGGACAGGGATGGAGCGCACGTTGTAATTGTGGCGTAGCGCCGAAGGAGAAGGTTGCAGTCGACCTGCACCTCGTCGTCCTTGCGGATAGGGACGTGTTTCGAACTTAGGCGAGTAATAGACTGCAGCTAAGCCCCCGAGTGGGAGGGTTACTCTCCACTCGGCAGGATTTTTTAAACTTAGGCGAGTACTGGACTGCAGCTAAGCCTCCGAGTGGGAGGGTTGCTCTCCACTCGGTAGGATTTTACAAACTTAGGCGAGTGCTGGACTGCAGCTAAGCCTCCGAGTGGGAGAACTTAGGCGAGTACTGGAGTGCAGCTAAGCCCCCGAGTGGGAGGATTGCTCTCCACTCGGTAGGATTTTACAAACTTAGGCGAGTACTGGACTGCAGCTAAGCCTTCGAGTGGGAGAACTTAGGTGAGTACTGGACTGCAGCTAAGCCCCCGAGTGGGAGGATTGCTCTCCACTCGGTAGGATTTTACAAACTTAGGCGAGTACTGGACTGCAGCTGAGCCTCCGAGTGGGAGAACTTAGGTGAGTACTGGACTGCAGCTAAGCCCCCGAGTGGGAGGATTGCTCTGCACTCGGTAGGATTTTATGAACTTAGGTGAGTACTGGACTGCAGCTATGCCTCCGAGTGGGAGAACTTAGGTGAGTACTGGACTGCAGCTAAGCCCCCGAGTGGGAGGATTTCTCTCCACTCGGTAGGATTTTACAAACTTAGGCGAGTACTGGACTGGAGCTGAGCCTCCGAGTGGGAGAACTTAGGTGAGTACTGGACTGCAGCTAAGCCCCCAAGTGGGAGGATTGCGCTCCACTCGGTAGGATTTTACAAACTTAGGCGAGTACTGGACTGCAGCTGAGCCTCCGAGTGGGAGAACTTAGGCGAGTACTGTACTGCAGCTAATCCCCCGAGTGGGAGGATTGCTCTCCACTCGGTAGGATTTTACAAACTTAGGCGAGTACTAGACTGCAGTTGAGCCTCCAAGTGGGAGAACTTAGGCGAGTACTGGACTGCAGCTAAGCCCCCGAGTGGGAGGATTGCTCTCCATTCGGTAGGATTTTACAAACTTAGGCGAGTACTGGACTGCAGCTAAGTCCCCGAGTGGGAGAACTTAGGCGAGTGCCGGACTGCAGCTAAGCCCCCGAGTGGGAGGGTTGCTCTCCACATGGTAGGATTTTATAAACTTAGGCGAGTACTGTACTACAGCTAAGCCCCCGAGTGGGAGGGTTGCTCTCCACTTGGTAGGATTTTACAAACTTAGGCGAGTACTGGACTGCAGCTAAGCCCCCGAGTGGGAGGGTTGCTCTCCACTTGGTAGAATTTTACAAACTTAGGCGAGTACTGGACTACAGCTAAGTCCCCGAGTGGGAGAACTTAGGCGAGTACTGGACTGCAGCTAAGCCCCCGAGTGGGAGGGTTGCTCTTCACTCGGTAGGATTTTTTTCAAACTTAGGCGAAATGGATTCGCGGCTAAGCCTCCCGAGTGAGAGGCTTGCCCATCACTTGGTAGGATTTTCTTTCGAACTTAGGCGAAACGGATTCGCGGCTAAGCCCACCCACTGGGGGATTTCAGAGGTAAATAAAAGCAACAACAACCATGCGAGGAGATTAAAAAGCTCTTATCTTTGACGAACAAATTACAAAGGTACTTCTTATTACATTTTATTCGAATGAGTGCTTAAGTATGAAAGGGGCGAAGCAGCTCCGCGTTCCAGGCTCGTGGCTCATCCCTCTGATGCTCAACACTGTAAAGATGGTATGCTCCATTGTGGAGAACTTTGGTGACGATGAAGGGGCCTTCCCAAGCCGGGGCGAGCTTGTGTGGTTTTTGTTGATCCACTCGAAGAACCAGGTCTCCTTCTTGAAAGGTTTGACCCCTCATGTTTCTGGCGTGGAATCGACGTAAGTCTTGCTGATAAATGGTCGACCGGATCAAGGCCATCTCCCTTTCCTCCTCTAAGAGGTCAACTAAATCTTGCCAGGCCTGCTCTGCTTCCGCTTCGGAGAAGAGATCGACTCGGGGTGCGTTGTGGAGTAGGTCACTTGGCAGAACAGCTTCGGCTCCATAGACCAAAAAGAAAGGGATTCGTCCAGTCGATCGATTGGGAGTTGTCCTCAAACCCCGAAGAACTGACGGAAGTTCATCAACCCAAGCACCTGCTGCATGTTTGAGATCACGCATCAGTCGGGGTTTCAATCCTTTGAGAATTAGGCCATTCGCTCTCTCTGCTTGTCTGTTCAACTGCGGGTGAGCAACTGAAGCATAGTCGACTCGTGTGCCTTGAGAAGCGCAGAAAGCTCTAAACTCATCAGAATCGAAGTTCGACCCATTATCCGTGATCATGCTGCGTGGAACTCCATATCTGAATGTCAATTCTCTGATAAAACTGACAGTGGTGCTGGCTTCAAGACTCTTGATAGGTTTAGCTTCGATCCATTTAGTAAACTTGTCGACTGCTACGAGCACATGAGTGGAGCCGCACCTACCAGTTCTTAGTGGTCCCACCATATCCAATCCCCAAACAACAAAGGGCCATACTAGGGGAATGGTCTTCAGGGCGGACGCTGGCTTGTGAGACATGTCGGAGTAAAACCGGCAGCCTTCACATCTGTCGACTATATCTTTCGCCATTTCATTTGCTCGTGGCCAATAGAATCCGGCTCGATATGCTTTATCCACGATGGCCCGAGAGGACGCATGGTGACCACAGGTCCCCGAGTGGATGTCGTTGAGGATCATTCGACCTTCTTCTGGCGTTATGCATTTCTGACCGACTCCAGTCACACTTTCCCTGAACAGTTGTCCTCTGATCACAGTAAAGGCCTTGGATCGATGGACGATCTGTCGAGCCTCTTCTTCGTCCTCTGGGAGTTCCTTCCTAAGGATGTACGCAATGTACGGCACTGTCCAGTCGGGAGTAATGACTAGAACCTCCATGACCAGGTCGACCACGGCTGGGACCTCGACTTCAGTCGGATTTGTGGTGCTCTTAGGCTGCGGGGGCTCTTCAGTAAAAGGATCTTCCTGAACTGTCGGTGTGTGAATATGTTCCAAAAACACATTGCTGGGAATGGCTTCTCTCTTGGAACCTATCTTTTCCAAGTCATCGGCTGCCTGATTTTTCAGTCGGGGTATGTGATGGAGCTCTGACCCCTCAAACTTCTTTTCCAACTTCCTCACCGTGTTGCAGTAACCAGTCATGGCTGGGCTTCTGATGTCCCACTCCTTCATCACTTGATTGACTACCAAATCTGAGTCACCATAGACCATGAGGCGACGGACACCGAGTGAGATGCCCATATGCAACCCATACAGGAGTGCTACATATTCTGCTTCATTATTGGAGGAATCAAAGTGAATCTGGAGGACATATCTGAGCTTGTCTCCTTGGGGGGATACCAGAACCACCCCAGCACCAGACCCATTCAGCATCTTGGAACCATCAAAGAACATGGTCCAGTGCTCCGAGTGGACTTGAGTCGGCAATTGTTGTTCAATCCACTCGGCGAGGAAATCTGCTATTGCTTGGGAGTTAATAGTTTTCTTTGCCTCAAACTTGATATCTAAGGGAAGGAGTTCAATCGCCCACTTTGCCACTCGACTAGTTGCATCTCTATTGTGCAGAATCTCTGACAATGGAGCGTCACTGACGACTTTAACAGAGTGATCAGAGAAATAGTGTGCAACCTTCTTCGTGGTCATGTAAATCCCATAAACAAGCTTCTGATAGTGCGGATATCTCTGCTTTGATGGGGCCATGACTTCAGAAATATAATAAACCGGGTGCTGAACTTTATAAGCTTTTCCCTCTTCTTCCCACTCGACCGTAAGTACTGTACTGACGACTTGTCCAGTGGCTGCTATATAAAGCAGTAAAGGCTCTTTGCTGATTGGGGCAGCAAGTACCGGCTGGGTGGAGAGCAGAGCTTTTAGCTCTGCAAATGTTGCATCAGCTTCAGGAGTTCACTCGAACTTATCTGATTTCTTCATCAGTCGGTAAAGAGGCAGTGCCTTTTCACCGAGGCGAAAAATGAATCGACTTAGGGCGGCCAAGCAACCAGTAAGCTTATGGACATCATGCACACGCACAGGGTGTTTCATCCGGAGTATAGCACCCACTTTGTCTGGGTTAGCATCGATCCCTCGTTCGGAAACGAGAAAACCGAGTAATTTTCCGCCTGGAACTCCAAACATGCACTTTGATGGATTAAGCTTGATATCAGACCTTCTGAGGTTGGCAAAGGTTTCAGAAAGGTCAGTCAGTAGGTCGAAACCTTTACGTGACTTGACCACAATGTCATCCATGTATGCTTCCACATTCCGACTGATCTGAGTGAGCAGGCACACCTGAATCATCCGCATGAATGTGGCTCCAGCGTTCTTCAAACCGACTCACCAGTGAACTTACTGACTCCAGTCGCCACCTGAAGTTGGGGGGAATCACTGCAGCCCTGATGGCTCTGCTGAAGCACTCCGGACCTGAGACATGCACTCTTCTGCTGGTTGGTAGATCTCTGTCATGACCTTCTCGGTGAGCTATGTTTCTGTCGAGCAAGCCCTGAATGAGAATAGATCTCGCATCAAAGCCCGGCTCTCTGGGGTCGACTGGAATCCCTCGCCCCATACTGTGAGGGCGCCTATCATCATGTTGCTGAGGCACGTACGACCCACTCCTTGGGGGAGGTGTGGGCACTCGACGACGATCATCGGGATCGACTCGGTGGTCATACTGCCCACGGTTTTTGTACTGATCTCGTTGGTCTCCATGTCCCTCACGCCTCGGGGGCAATCTTGGGCTGTGAGCCGACTGAACTGTGTCTGCAACCATGGACCTGCTATTGATCCTATTCCGTGACTGAGATACTACTGTATTCTGCTCTCCTACAGCACGGAGCAAAGCTCGGATCTGCACCAGACCTCGACCAGCTTCTGACTGGGAAGGTTGGATCGACTCCTCTATCCGGGCTGCAGTTGCGAGATTCTGGATCGGAGTTCAGTATACCTGAGTCGGAGGAGGAAAGAGTTGACATTGACTGGATTCAGGGGCACGCTGTCGAGCACGCTCGTCGAGTGCGCGCTGGAGATTCCCAGTCGAGTGCGCTCAGCCAAGTTGGCTAGGCGCGCCTCCTCCAAGGCCTGGGCCTCAGGGGTTTCTCCAACGATAGGAGTGTGAAGTGCATCCATGTTCCGGCGGCGAAGTTCTTCTCTCCGCTGCGAGGAGAGGGGTTCGGGGCGGTACTCTTCATGAATATGCAACGGGTCGCTGGCCCCATTGCCTCCGTCTTCACGGGTGAAGCTAGGAGGACTGTGCGGTCCATTGACCATCAAAACTTCTGCCGCGGGGTCGCTGCTATCGCACTCGGATGCAGTCTCTACGGAGCCCGTCGACAGATCGAACAGGCCGTAGAGGGTTTTGTCGGGCTCGATTGCCACGACTTGAGGGGTGGCCGACTGGCGAGCCACCGCATGCTTCACCCATCGCTGAAGCCTTGATCGACCGGAACGTTTGCTCCGGCGGGTCGCAGGGAGGGGGAAGCCATAGGAGTCGACCGATACTGGGTCGAGGGCTGCCGCAGGAGGACGCCGCGGACACACACACGAAAGTGCGTTGCCCCGCGGACGGGGAGTGCGTCGACGTCGAGTGGAGCCTCCTGAAGCCAAGCGGAGTCGTCGGCGACAAACACGAGCGCGCCAAGGCGGATCTCGCGGCCCTCAGCCAATCCTCCGCCTGAAACCATGATGAAGGGGATTGGAAAAATTGCAACTTCTCCAAAAAGTCGCTAAGACACCTGCCCCATGGTGGGCTCCAACTGTCGTGGTTCTAAGTATGACAGTAGAATGGGGGGTAGGAATGTAGAGGCAAGATCCTAGCTATGGAGTAGTTGTACACGCAAGGTTTACGAGTTCAGGCCCTTCTCAGAGGAAGTAACAGCCCTACGTCTCGGAGCCCTGAGGCAACCGATTGGATTATGCGCGTGTGAGTTACAGGGGGTGCGAACCCTTGTCCCAGAGGAGGGGGTGGCTTATATAGAGTGCGCCAGGACCCCAGCCAGCCTAGGTTACAAAGGGTTCAATGTACATTAAGGCAGGGCATTACTGGTAACACTAGTAATAAAGAGATATAAATGATCTTTAGGGTTACAGAGTGAATGACCGACCGTTGCCATCCTGAGTGATGTTAGGCCTTCTACACTCCAAGTGGTTTCTTGTATCGTCGAGTGTCTTCAAGACTGTCGAGTGGAACATAGCTTTATGGTCGAGTGGACGATGATTTTTTCTTCGACTGCTTCTGGTTCTTTTAGAGGTGTCCTTGGGGAGGGTATCTTGGACAGATCCATGACCCTACCCTAGGTACATAGCTTCATCAGTCAAGGAAGAAGAAGACGAAGGGCCCCCCCTCTCCCCTTCTCTTCCGGTGGCGCCGGAACGCTGCCATGGCCATCATCATCATCACCGCGATCTACACCAACACCTCCGCCATCTTCACCAACATCTCCATCACCTTCCCCCCTCTATCTACAGCGGTCCACTTTCCCGCAACCCGCTATACCCTCTAATTGAACATGGTGCTTTATGCTTCATATTATTATCCAATGATGTGTTGCCATCCTATGATGTCTGAGTAGATTTTCGTTGTCCTATTTGTGGTTGATGAATTGCTATGATTGATTTAATTTTCTTGTGGTTATGTTGCTGTCCTTTGGTGCCCATCATATGATTGCGCCCGTGGATCACACCATAGGGTTAGTTGTATGTTGATATGACTATGTATTGGAGGGCAAGAGTGACAGAAACTTCAACCTAGCATAGAAATTGATGCATACGGGATTGAAGGGGGACCAATATATCTTAATGCTATGGTTGGGTTTTACCTTAATGAATGTTAGTAGTTGCGGATGCTTGCTAATAGTTCCAATCATAAGTGCATAGAATTCCAAGTAAGGGATGGCATGCTAGGAGTGGCCTCTCCCACATAATACTTGCTATCGGTCTAGTAAAGTAGCAAATTGCTTAGGGGCAATTTCGCAACTCCTACCACCACTTTTCCACACTCGCTATATTTACTTTATTGCTTCTTTACTTACAACAGCCCCTACTTTTTAGTTACTTGCTCTTTATTATCTTGCAAACCTATCCAACAATACCTACAAAGTACTTCTAGTTTCATACTTGTTCTAGGTAAAGCGAACATCAAGCGTGCGTAGAGTTGTATCGGTGGTCGATAGAACTTGAGGGAATATTTGTTCTGCCTTTAGATCCTCGTTGGGTTTGACACTCTTACTTATCGAAAACTGTTGTGATCCCCTATACTTGTGGGTTATCAGTCGCCCTCATGAAGCATGTTAGCACGCGCCTGGCGGCTGCGGCCACGCTCTCGCCAGAGTGGGCCGCCGAAGTTGCCCTCACGACGTAGGTCCACGTCCCCATCTTTCACCGGCGACGAATGAACAGTGATATGAAATTTGGGGAGTGAGCTAGTGTGCTTGACACATCGGCTGTGGACTGTAGCCGATGCACCTTCTCTCGTAAGCCATAGGCGTACTATACACCAACGGTGCTCCAAGATATTTTCTGCTGCATCTCACATGGTTGGTGATAATAAACTGTGTGCGGTCTACTTGATATATCGTCTTGATTTGAATTACGTAATTGGGTCACATCTACAAAAGATGGTGTTTGAATTGCGAGAACTTTTATCTTTAGTGAACATGCAACTATTGGCGTGTCGTCAAAAATGTAATTATTCAGGGTTCGTTTGGACGTTTTTATAAATTAACTTGGTTTTGTAGGCATTTCAGGTGCATAATTCTAATTTGAACTACATGCACATGCTCCAGTGCATATAAACGGGTTGAAAAATCAAATATGCGTCTTTGGTTGCATGCTTAGGTCACATGCAAGAAATGGGAATGAATGTCACACACCCTGCCACCTTCACTCGGCCGCAAACATTGAGATACCTGGTTTTCAAATTCTAATAAATCCAAAACTCGTTTGAAATTCATGAAACTTGGCATGCTATCATGGAGCACCATCAACATGCCATGGTAAAAAAATTGTACCATTTGGGGCATGTTTGGGTATAAGCTTCTCACAAACCAGAGCTTCTCACAACAAGCGTGATGGTTTCGGTAGGGAACGTGCCACCTTTGGGGACGAAACGATATATGTTGCCTCTTATTGCTTTCAAAAAAAATTGAGTGTCAACATAGAACAACATGAGTGTTGTGTTTAATTTTGGAATTTTTTGGGGTTTGTTTGGACATTTTTATACATTAACTGGGTTTCCCAGGCATTTCATGTGCACAATTCAAATTTGAACTACATGCACATTCTCCAATGCATATAAACTGGCCGAAAAATCAAATATGTGTCCTTGGTTGCATGCTTAGGTCCCATGCAAGAAATGAGAATGAATTTCAAACACCCTACCACTGTCACTCGGCCGCAAACATTGAGATACCTGGTTTTTAAATTCTAGTAAATCCAAAACTCGTTTGAAATTCACGAAACTTGGCATGCTATCATGGAGCGGCATCGACATGCGTGGTAAAATTTTTGTCCCATTTGGGGCAGGTTTGGGTATAAGCTTCTCACAAACCAGAGCTTCTCACAACAAGCGTGATGGTTTCGGTGGGGAACGTGCCACCTTTGGGGACGAAACAATATCCATTGCCTATTATTGCTTTCAAAAAAATTCGAGTGTCAACATAGAACAACATGAGTGTTGTGTTTAATTTTGGAATTTTTCAGGGTTCGTTTGGACATTTTTATATATTAACTGGGTTTCCCAAGCATTTTATGCGCATAATTCAAATTTGAACTACATGCACATTCTCAAGTGCATATAAACTGGTTGAAAATCAAATCTGTGTCCTTGGTTGCATGCTTAGGTCCCATGCAAGAAATGGGAATGAATTTCAAACACCCTGCCACCATCACTCGACCGCAAACATTGAGATACCTGGTTTTTAAATTCTAGTAAATCCAAAACTCGTCTGAAATTCATGAAACTTGGCATGCTATCATGGAGCGGCATCAACATGTCGCGGTAAAAAAATTGTCCCATTTGGGGCAGGTTTGGGTATAAGCTTCTCACAAACCTTAGCTTCTCACAATAAGCGTGATGGTTTTGGTAGGGAACGTGCCACCTTTGGGGACGAAACGATATCCATTGCCTCTTATTGCTTTCAAAAAATTTCAAGTGTCAACAAGAACAACAGGAGTGTTGTGTTCAATTTTGGAATTTTTCGAGGTTCGTTTGGATACTTTTATACGTCAACTGGGTTTTCCAGGCATTTTCTATGCATAATTCAAATTTGAACTACATCCACATTCTCCAGTGCATATAAACTGGTTGAAAAATCAAATATGTGTCCTTGGTTGCATGCTTAGGTCCCATGCAAGAAATGGGAATGAATTTCACACACCCTGCCACCGTCACTCGGCCTCAAACATTGAGATACCTGGTTTTTCAATTCTAGTAAATCCAAAACTCGTCTGAAATTTATGAAACATGGCATGCTATCATGGAGCGGAATCAACATGCCGTGGTAAATTTTTTGTCCCATTTGGGGTAGGTTTGGGTATAATCTTCTCACAAACATTAGTTTCTCACAACAGGCGTGATGGTTTCGGTAGGGAACGTGTCACCTTTGGGGAAGAAAGGATATCCGTTGCCTCTTATTGCTTTCAAATTTGTTCTAGTGTCAACATAGAACAACAAGAGTGTTGTTTTTACTTTTGAAATTTTTGGGGTTTGTTTGGACATTTTTATACATTAATTGGGTTTTCTAGGCATTTCATGTGCATAATTCAAATTTGAACTACATGCACAAGCTCCGGTGCATATAAATTGGTTGAAAAATCAAATTTGTGTCCTTCGGGGCATGCTTAGGTCCCTGATAACCCACAAGTATAGGAGATCAATTGTAGCCTCTTTCTATAAGTAAGAGTGTTGAACCCAATGAGGAGCTAAAGGTAGAACAAATATTCCCTCAAGTTCTATCGACCACCGATACAACTCTACGCACGCTTAACGTTCGCTTTACCTAGAACAAGTATGAAACTAGAAATACTATGTAGGTGTAACGAGATAGGTTTGCAAGAATATAAAGAGCATGTAAGTAAAAACTAGGGGCTGTTTAGGTAAAGAAGCAATAAAGCTAGTATAGCGAGTGTGAAAGAAGTGGTGGTAGGAGTTGCGAAATTGTCCCTAAGCAATTGACTACTTTACTAGACCGATAGCAAGTTTTATGTGGGAGAGGCCACTGCTAGCATGTCATCCCTGACTTGGAATTCTATGCACTTATGATTGGAACTATTAGAGAGCATCCGCAACTACTAACATTCATTAAGGTAAAACCCAACCATAGCATTAAGATATACTGGTCCCCTTCAATCCCGTATGCATCAATTTCTATGCTAGGTTGAAGCTTCTGTCACTCTTGCCCTCCAATACATAGTCCTATCAACATACAACTAACCCTATGGTGTGATCCACACGCGTGCTCATATGATGGGCACCAAAGGACAACAACATAACCACAAGCAAATTAAACTAATCATAGCAATTCACCAATTACCGAATAGGACAACGAAAATCTACTCAAACATCATAGGATGGCAACACATCATTGGATAATAATATGAAGCATAAAGCACCATGTTCAAGTAGAGGGTACAGCGGGTTGCGGGAGAGTGGACTACTGTAGATAGATGGGGGAAGGTGATGAAGATGTTGGTGAAGATGACGGAGGTGTTGGTGTAGATCGCCGTCACACGATGATGGCCCCGGCGGCGTTCCAGCGCCACCGGAAGAGAGGGGGAGAGGGCACCCTTCTTCTACTTCCTTGACCTTCCACCTAGATGGGAGAAGGGTTTCCCCTCTGGTCCATGGCCTCCATGGCGGCGGAGGGGCGAGAGCCCCTCCGAAATTGGATCTGTCTCTCTGTCTCTCTCTGTTTATGCGTTTCCTGATTCTGCACTTTCACCATTTCTTAAATTTCAGAGATCCGTAACTCCGATTGGCCTGAAATTTGGACACGATTTTTATTCGGATATTGGCTTTCTTGCAGCGAAAGAAGGGCACCAACCGCCTTACGGAGTGGCCACGAGGGCCCAGGGCGCGCCTGACCCCCTGGGGCGCGCCCCCTGCCTCGTGGCCCCCTCGGGCATCGTCTCACATTGATTCATCTTCCCAAAAATCACATATATTCCAAAAATAAATCTCCGTCAGTTTTTATCCCGTTTGGACTCCGTTTGATATGGATTTTCTGCGAAACAAAAAACATGCAACAAAAAGGAACTGGCACTGGGCACTGGATCAATATGTTTGTCCTGAAAGTAGTATAAAAAGTTGCCAAAAGTATATAAAAGTTGTAGAATATTGGCATGGAACAATTAAAAATTATAGATACGACGGAGACGTATCAGCATCCCCAAGCTTAATTCCTGCTCATCTTCGAGTAGGTAAATGATAAAAAAGATAATTTTTTATGTGGGATGCTACCTAGCATAATCTTGATCATGTAATCTAATCATGGCATGAATATTAAGACACGAGCGATTCAAAGCAATAGTCTATCATTTGACATTAAGTCAATAATACTTCAAGCATACTAATAAAGCAATCATGTCTTTTCAAAATAACATGGCCAAAGAAATTTATCCCTACAAAATCATATGGTCTGGCTATGCTCCATCTTAACCACACAAAGTATTCAAATCATGCAAAACCTCGATGACAAGCCAAGCAATTGTTTCATACTTTCGATGTTCTCAAACCTTTTCAACTTTCACGCAATACATGAGCATGAGCCATGGATATAGCACTATAGGTGGAATAGAACATGATGGTGGAGGTTGTGTGGAGAATACAAAAGGGAGAAAGTCTCACATCAACGTGGCTAATCAATGGACTATGGAGATGCCCATCAATTGATGTCAATGTGAGGAGTAGGGATTGCCATGCAACGGATGCACTAAGAGCTATAAGTGTATGAAAGCTCAAACTGAAACTAAGTGGGTGTGCATCCAACCTGCTTGCTCATGAATACCTAGGGCATTTGAGGAAGCCCATCATTGGAATATACAAGCCAAGTTCTATAATGAAAATTCCCACTAGTATATGAAAGTGATAACTCAAGAGACTCTCTATATGAAGAACATGGTGTTACTCTAAAGCACAAGTGTGGTAAAAGGATAGTAACATTGTCCCTTCTCTCTTTTCTCTTTTTTTATTTTTTCTCTTTTTTCTCTTTTTTCTCTTTTTTCTCTTTTTTTGGTAGGATTCTTTGGCCTCTCTATTTTTGGGGGGCTTCTTTGGCCACTTTTATTTTGATAACCTCACATGGTACAATGTTCTAATAATGATGATCGTCACACTTTTATTTACTTACAACTCAATATTACAACTCGATACTAGAACAAAGATATGACTCTATATGAATGCCTCCGGCGGTGTACCGGGATGTGCAATCATCTAGCATAGCAAAGATATCAAAAAACGGACGAGCCATGACAACATCATGCTAGCTATCTTACAATCATGCAAAGCAATATGACAATAAATGCTCTAGTCATGTATAGGATGAGGATGGAAGTTGCATGGCAATATATCTCGGAATGGCTATGGAAATGCCATAATAGGTAGGTATGGTGGCTGTTTTGAGGAAGATATAAGGAGGTTTATGTGTGATAGAGTGTATCGTATCACGGGGTTTGGATGCACCGGCGAAGTTTGCACCAACTCTCGAGGTGAAAAAGGGCAATGCACGGTGCCGAAGAGGCTAGCAATGATGGAAGGGTGAGAGTGCGTATAATCCATGGACTCAACATTAGTCATAAGGAACTCACATACTTATTGCAAAAATCTATTAGTCATCGAAACAACGTACTACGTGCATGCTCTTAGGGGGATAGATTGGTAGGAAAAGACCATCGCTCGTCCCCAACCGCCACTCATAAGGAAGACAATCAATAAATACCTCATGCTTCAACTTCGTTACATAAGGTTCACCATACGTGCATGCTACGGGAATCACAAACTTCAGCACAAGTATTTCTACAATCCACAACTACCCACTAGCATGACTCCAATATCACCATCTTTATATCGCAAAACTATTGCAAGGAATCAAACATATAATATTCAGTGATCTACAAGTTTTATGTACGATTTTATGACTAACCATGTGAATGACCAATTCCTGACAATCTCTCTAAATAGATATAAGTGATGCAAGAGAGTTTAATTCTTTCTACAAAAGATATGCCCATGCTCTAACAAATATAAGTGAAGCAAAAGAGCATTCTACAAATGGCGGTTTTCTAAGTGAAGAGAAATAGGCAATCCAAACTTCAAATGATATAAGTGAAGCACATGAAGCATTCTATAAAGCCATACTCAAAAAATATAAGTGAAGTGCAATGAGCATTCTATAAATCAACCAAGGACTATCTCATACCAGCATGGTGCATAAAAGAAAAGTGAAAACTAAATGCAGAAGACGCTCCAAGATTTGCACATATCACATGAATGAAACGAATCCGAAAACATACCGATACCTGTTGAAGAAAGATGGGATGCCTTCCAGGGCATCCCCAAGCTTAGACGCTTGAGTCTCCATGAATATTTAATTGGGGTGCCTTGGGCATCCCCAATCTTGAGCTCTTTCCTCTCCTCCTTCTCCTCATATCGAGACCTCCTCGATCTTTGATCACTTCATCCACACAAAACTCAACAGAAAGCTCGGAAAGATCCGTTAGTATAATAAAGCAAATCACTACTCTAAGTACAGTTGCAAACCAATTCATATTTTATTTTTGCATTGTAGCTACTATAATATAACTTTTCCATGGCTTAATACACTAATAGAAATCGATAGTTTCATCAAAACAAGCAAACTATGCATCAAAAACAGAATCTGTCTTAAATAGGACAGTCTGTAGTAATCTGAACATTCACCATTCTTCTGTTAGTCCAAAAATTCTGAATTGTTTTGGAAAAAAAATTGTATAGAAAGACAGTGCAAAAAGTTTCAGAACCATTTGACATTCCAGTAAAAAATGTAAAATCGCGCACTACAGCCAAAGTTTCTGCCTTGCACCGCACAAACCAACAAGCAATGTAAACATCCTAAAGGCAAATCTTGGCACATTATTTTTATTTTTAAACTTTTTAAAAGCACACAACAGAAATAGATGACTCTCTAAAACTTCCGGGTTGTCTCCCTGGCAGCGCTTTCTTTAAAGCCATCAAGCTAGGCATATAGTGCTCAAGTAATGGATCCACCCGGATCCCAAGGTATATCAAAGCCAATTTTAATTAACAATGATTCGTGATTTAGTAGTGAGCACAAAGTAACATATATCATGCAACAACTAATGCTAACTCTCTTCCTATACATCGGCATGTCATAAAAGAACAATTCATGCACACATAGTAAAGGCCAATGCATAGTATAAACAGTTTCTTGCAATTTTATCATATTGGAAACATGGAGAGGCGGAGATGTAGTTCCTCTCTCATAATAATTGCAAGTAGGAGCAGCAAGCACATGCATATTATATTCATCAAAATTATCATGTGCAACGGTAAAACGCAACCCATCAATATACTCCCTAATAAGGTAAAACTTCTCCGATATAGTGTAGTCGGGAGAATTCAAAAAGATAATAGGACTGTCATGCGTGGGTGCAAAAGGAACAATTTCATGTTCATCATAAGGAACAATAGCAAGTTCATCTCCATAAGCATAATTCATATTGGCATCTTTGCCACAAGAATAGCAAGCATCAAGTTCATCAAAAAGGGATATTTCAAACGAATCAACAGGATCATAACAATCATCATAGCAATCATCCTTCGGTAAGCACGAAGGGAAATTAAACAATGTATGAGTTGAAGAGTTACTCTCATTTGAAGGTGGGCACGGGTAGCTAATCGGATCTTCCTCCTTTTGTTCTTCGCTCTCCTCATCATCTTTTTCATCCAATGAGCCCATAGTTTCATCAATTCCTTCTTCCATAGACTCCTGCAAAATATTAGTCTCTTCTCGGACAGCGGAGACTTTCTTCATAAATTAATCAATATCATAATTGTATTTATAATTCTCATAGCAATATTTAAGGATAGCTAAATTTTCAGGTCTATAAACTGAATCATCAAAATCTTCAAACTCTTTAAACAAAGATTCAATTTCACAAGCACCCTTAAAAGCAACAAATTCTTCTATTCGTTCCACATCATAGTAATCATATATACCATTAGCATAAGAAGCTAAGGTTTCATTATCATTAAATTTTCATGAAAAGGGAAGGTGTGCAGCCTTCATCCTAGAGCAACAAGTATAATCGTATCTCAAGCATAGTTGCCGAGCATACCAATGCAACATATAAATTTGATCCCATAATAGTTTCCCTTTTTGGGTCAAGCGATTATCCCTAAAGTATTCATGTTGATCCAACGTGTCTCCCATTATATAATTGAATGGGGTTTTCTCAGGATTATTAAAGTAGTGCATAATATCTTTCACGTAATAAGCATCGAGGGTTTTAGGATGTTCCCCATCTCCATGAGTAGCAAGTAAACCTAATTTTTTTTGGTATCTCGTGTTCCATATCCATAAAAAAAGATAGAGAACAACTTAGAATAGCAAATAAAAATTACTTAGTGATAAAGCAAACAAGCACACACGAGAATATTCACCCCACGCTATAACTCCCCGGCAACGGTGCCAGAAAAAGGTCTTGATAACCCACATGTACAGGGGATCAATTGTAGCCTCTTCCGATAAGTAAGAGTGTCGAACCCAACGAGGAGCTAAAGGTAGAAAAAAATTCCTTCAAGTTCTATCAACCACCGGTACAACTCTACACACGCTTAACGTTCGCTTTACCTAGAACAAGTATGAAACTAGAAGTACTATGCAGGTGTAACGAGATAGGTTTGCAAGAATATAAAGAGCACGTAAATAAAAACTAGGGGCTCTTTAGGTAAATAAGCAATAAAGTTAGTATAGCGAGTGTGAAAAGTGGCGGTAGGAGTTGCGAAATTTTCCCTAAGAAATTGACTACTTTAATAGACCGATAGCAAGTTTTACGTGGGAGAGGCCACTGCTAGCATGTCATCCCTGACTTGGAATTCTATAGACTTATGGTTAGAACTATTAGCAAGCATCCGAAACTACTAACGTTCATTAAGGTAAAACCCAACCCTAGCATTAAGATATATTGGCCCCCCTTCAATCCCGTATGCATCAATTTCTATGCTAGGTTGAAGCTTCTGTCACTCTTGCCCTCCAATACATAGTCCTATCAACATACAACTAACCCTATGGTGTGATCCACGCATGCGCTCATATGATGGGCACCAAAGGACAGCAACATAACCACAAGCAAATTAAACCAATCATAGCAATTCACCAATTACCGAATAGGACAACAAAAATCTACTCAGACATCATAGGATGGCAACACATCATTAGATAATAATATGAAGCATAAAGCACCATGTTCAAGTAGAGGGTATAGTGGGTTGTGGGAGAGTGGACCGCTGTAGATAGATGGGGGAAGGTGATGAAGATGTTGGTGAAGCTGACGAAGGTGTTGGTGTAGATCACCGTCACACGATGATGGCCCCGGCGGCGTTCCGGCGCCACCAGAAGAGAGGGGAAGAGGGCCCCACTTTTTCTTCTTCTTCCTTGACCTCCCCCCTACATGGGAGAAGGGTTTCCCCTCTGGTCCATGTCCTCCATGGCGGCGGAGGGCCGAGAGCCCCTCCAAGATTGGATATGTCTCTCTGTCTCGCTCTGTTTATGCGTTTCCTGATTCTGCCCTTTCACTGTTTCTTAAATTTCCGGAGATCCGTAACTCCGATTGGGATGAAATTTGGACACGATTTTTATTCGGATATTGGGTTTCTTGCGGCGAAAGAAGGGCACCAACCGCCTTACGGAGTGACCACGAGGGCCTAGGGCGCGCCCCCTGCCTCGTGCCCCCCTCGGGCATCGTATCGTGTTGATTCCTTATCCCAGAAATCACATATATTCCAAAAAATCTCCATCAGTTTTTATCCCGTTTGGACTCCGTTTGATATGGATTTTCTGTGATACAAAAAACATGCAATAAACAGGAACTGGCATTGGGCACTGGATCAATATGTTAGTCCCAAAAATAGTATAAAAAGTTGCCAAAAGTATATAAAAGTTGTAAAATATTGGCATGGAACAATCAAAATATATAGATACGACGGAGACATATCAGCACCCCCAAGCTTAATTCCTGCTCGTCCTCCAGTAGGTAAATGATACAAAAGATAATTTTTGATGTGGAATGCTACCTAGCATAATCTTGATCATGTAATCTAATCATGGCATGAATATTAAGACATGAGTGATTCAAAGTAATAGTCCATCATTTGACATTAAGACAATAATACTTCAAGCATACTAATAAAGCAATCATGTCTTTTCAAAATAACATGGCCAAAGAAAGTTATCCCTATAAAATCATATGGTCTGGCTATGCTCCATCTTAACCACACAAAGTATTCAAATCATGCAAAACCCCGATGACAAGCCAAGAAATTGTTTCATACTTTTGATGTTCTCAAACCTTTTCAACTTTCACGCAATACATGATCATGAGCCATGGATATAGCACTATATGTGGAATAGAACATGATGGTGGTGGTTGTGTGGAGAAGCCATAAAGGGAGAAAGTCTCACATCAACGCGGCTAATCAATGGGCTATGGAGATTCCCATCAATTGATGTCAATGCGAGGAGTAGGGATTGCCATGCAACGGATGCACTAAGAGCTATAAGTGTATGAAAGCTCAAATTGAAACTAAGTGGGTGTGCATCCAACTTGCTTGCTCATGAAGACCTAGGGCACTTGAGGAAGGCCATCATTGGAATATACAAGCCAAGTTCTATAATGAAAATTCCCACTAGTATATGAAAGTGATAACTCAAGAGACTCTCTATATGAAGAACATGGTGTTACTCTGAAGCACAAGTGTGGTAAAAGGATAGTAACATTGTCCCTTCTCTCTTTTCTCTCATTTTTTTTATTTTTTCTCTTTTTTTGTAGGCTTCTTTGGCCGCTCTTTTTTTGGGGGCTTCTTTGGCCACTTTTATTTTGATAACCTCACATGGGACAATGTTCTAATAATGATGATTGGATCTGTCTCTCTGTCTCTCTTTGTTTGTGTGTTTCTGATTCTGCCCTTTCATCGTTTCTTAAATTCTCGGAGATCCGTAACTCCGATCGGGCTGGAATTTGGACACGATTTTTATCCGGATATTGGCTTTCTTGCGGCGAAAGAAGGGCACCAACTGCCTTACGAAGTGGCCATGAGGGCCCAAGGCGCGCCTAACCTCTGGGGTGCGCCCCCTGCCTCGTGGCCCCCTCGGGCATCGTCTCGTGTTGATTCTTCTTCCCAAAAATCACATATATTCCAAAAAAATCTCCGTCAGTTTTTATCCCGTTTGGACTCCTTTTGATAACGATTTTCTGCGAAACAAAAAACATGCAACAAACAAGAACTGGCACTGGGCACTGGATCAATATGTTAGTCCCAAAAATAGTATAAAAACTTGCCAAAAGTATATAAAAGTTGTAGAATATTGGCATGGAACAATCAAAAATTATAGATATGACGGAGAAGTATCGGTCCCATGCAAGAAATAGGAATGAATTTAAAACACTAGGGCACTGTTGATTGCCGGCAAAACATTGAGATACCTGATTTTTAAATTCTAGTAAATCCAAAACTCGTCTGAAATTCATGAAACTTGGCATGCTATCATGGAACGGCATCAACATGCCGTGGTAAAAAAATTGTCCCATTTGGGGCAGGTTTGGGTATAAGCTTCTCACAAACCTTAGCTTCTCACAACAAGCGTGATGGTTTCGGTAGGGAACGTGTCACCCTTGGGGACGAAACGATATTCGTTGCCTCTTATTGCTTTCAAAAAAATTTCTAGTGTCAACATAGAACAACAGGAGTGTTGTGTTTACTTTTGGAATTTTTTGGGGTTCATTTGGACATTTTTATACATTAATTGGGTTTTCTAGGCATTTCATGTGCATAATTCAGATTTGAACTACATGCACAAGCTCTAGTGCATATAAATTGGTTGAAAAATCAAATATGTGTCCTTCGGGGCATGCTTAGGTCCCATGCAAGAAATGGGAATGAATTTCAAACACCAGGGCACTGTTGAATTCTGGCAAAACATTGAGATAGTTGGTTTTTAAATTCTAATAAATCCAAAACTCGTCTGAAATTCGTCAAACTTGGCATGCTATCATGGAGCGGCATCAACATGTCGTGGTAAAATTTTTGTTCCATTTGGGGTAGGTTTGGGTATAAGCTCCTCACAAACCTTAGCTTCTCACAACAAGTGTGATGGTTTTGGTAGGGAATGTGCCACCTTTGGGGACGAAATGATATCCGTTGCCTCTTATTGCTTTCAGAAATTTTCTAGTGTCAACATAGAAAAACAGGAGTGTTGTGTTTACTTTTGGAATTTTTTGGGGTTCATTTGGACATTTTTGTACATTAACTGGGTTTTCTAGGCATTTCATGTGCATAATTCAAATTTGAACTACATCCACAAGCTCCAATGCAGATAAATTGGTTGAAAAATCAAATCTATTTCCTTCAGGGCATGCTTAGGTCCCATGCAAGAAATGGAAATGAATTTCAAACACCAGGGCACTGTTGATTGCCGGCAAAACATTGAGATACTTTGTTTTGAAATTCTAGTAAATCCAAAACTCATCTGAAATTCATGAAACTTGGCATGCTATAATGGAATGGCACCCGACATGCCGTGGTATTTTTCGTGTCCATTTTGAGAGAAGGCGCACTCGAATAACAACCAACAAATGCATTTTGAAACAAATAGATGCCACTGTAACATCTCAAATGTTTTGTATAATTTAAATTGTGTGCGTTCTGTTAACCATTCACGTGAAGCCATGCCTCACTATTTTAATGGCTAGGAGGTGTCGTGCGAACATGTGCTTGAGTGCTTGACTAAACGGAAGGCGTGCGAGCTGTACTCCAATGGGGAGGTGATACGTCCATTTTGAATCATGCTTTTATATCGATATTTATTGCATTATGGGCTGTTATTACACATTATGTCACAATACTTATGCCTATTCTCTCTTATTTTACAAGGTTTACATAAAGAGGGAGAATGCCGGCAGTTGGGATTCTGGGCTGGAAAAGGAGCAAATATTAGAGACCTATTCTGCACAGCTCCAAAACTACTGAAACTTCACGAAAGTCATTTTCAGAATATATAAAAAATACTGAGCGCAAGAAGTTCCAGAGGGGGCCACACCCTGGCCACGAGGGTGGGGGCACACCCTACCCCCTGGGTGCGCCCCCTGCCTCGTGGGCCCCCTGGTGGCCCTCCGATGCCCATCTTCTGCTATATGGAGTCTTTCATTAAGGAAAAAAAATCATAAGCAAGCTTTTGGGACGAGACTCCGCCGCCACGAGGCAGAACCTTGGCGGAACCAATCTAGGGCTCTGGCGGAGCTGTTCTGTCGGGGAAACTTCCCTCTGGGAAGGGGAAATCATCACCATGTCATCACCAGCGCTCCTCTCACTGGGAGGGGGTCAATCTCCATCAACATCTTCACTAGCACCATCTCCTCTCAAACCCTAGTTCATCTCTTGTATCCAATTCTTGTCTCTAAGTCTGGGATTGGTACCTGTGGGTTGCTAGTAGTGTTAATTACTCCTTGTAGTTGATGCTAGTTGATTTACATGGTGGAAGATCATATGTTCAGATCCTATATGCACATCAATACCCCTCTAATTATGAACATGAATATGCTTTGTGAGTAGTTAAGTTTGTTCCTGAGGACATGGGAGAAGTCTTGCTACTAGTAGTCATGTGAATTTGGCATTCATTTGATATTTTGATGAGATGTATGTTGTCTCTCCTCTAGTGGTGTTATGTGAACGTCTACTACATGACACTTCACCATTATTTAGGCATAGAGGAAGGCATTGGGAAGTAATAAGTAGATGATGGGTTGCTAGAGTGACAGAAGCTTAAACCCTAGTTTATGCGTTGCTTCGTAAGGGGCTGATTTGGATCCATATGTTTCACGCTATGGTTAGGTTTACCTTAATACTTTTGTTGTAGTTGCGGATGCTTGCAATAGAGGTTAATCATAAGTGGGATGCTTGTCCAAGTAAGTACAGTACCCAAGCACCGGTCCACCCACATACCAAATTATCAAAGTACCGAACGCGAATCATATGAACGTGATGAAAACTTGGTTGACGATAATTCCCATGTGTCCTCGGGAGTGCTTTTTCTCTATATAAGAGTTTGTCCAAGCTTGTCCTTTGCTACAAAAAGTATTGGGCCATCTTGCTGTACTTTATTTACTTTTGTTACTTGTTTCTCGTTACAAATTATCTTATCACAAAACTATCTATTACCTATAATTTCAGTGTTTGCAGAGAATACCTTGCTGAAAACCGCTTATCATTTCCTTCTGCTCCTCGTTGGGTTCGACACTCTTACTTATCGAAGGACTATGATAGATCCCCTATACTTGTGGGTCATCAAGACTCTTTTCTGGTGCCGTTGCTAGGGAGTGAAGCGCCTTTGGTAGGTGGAATTTGGTAATGAAAATTTTATATAGTGTGCTGAAATTTACTGTCACTTGTTACTATGGAAAGTAATCCTCTGAGGGGCTTGTTCGGGGTATCTTCACCTCGACCAGTAGAGCAAAGAGTTGCTCCTCAACCAACTGAACCTACTGAAAATGAAAATGAAAATGTCTAGTTTGAAATTCCTTTGGGTATGATAGAAAAATTGCTAGCCAATCCTTCAAGAGATGGAACATTACATCCTGATGAGCACCTAATATATGTGGATGAAGTTTGTGGATTATTTAAGCTTGCAGGTATGCCCGATGATGTTATCAAGAAGAAGGTCTTCCCTTTATGTTTGGAGGGAGACGCATTGACATGGTATAGGCTATGTGATGATATGGGATCGTGGAACTACAAACGATTGAAATTGGAATTTCATCAGAAGTTTTATCCTATGCATCTTGCTCATTGCGATCGTAATTATATATATAATTTTTGGCCTCGCGAAGGAGAAAGCATCTCTCAAGCTTGGGGAAGGCTTAAATCAATGGTATATTCATGCCCCAATCATGAGCTCTCAAGAGAAATGATTATTCAAAAAATTTATGCTCGGCTTTGTGATAACAACCGCACCATGCTCGATACTTCTTGTGCTGGCTCTTTTATGATGAAGACTATTGAATTCAAATGGGTTTTATTGGAAAGAATTAAATGCAACTCTGAAGATTGGGATCTCGACAAAGGTAAGGAGTCAGGTATGACACCTAAGTTTGATTGTGTTAAATCTTTTATGGATACCGATGTTTTCCATAAATTTAACACTAAATATGGACTTAACTCTGAGATAGTAGCTTCTTTCTGTGAATCTTTTGCCACTCATATTAATCTTCCTAAAGAGAAGTGGTTTAAATATCACCCTCCCATTGAAGTAAAAGTAGCTGCACCTATTAAAGTTGAAGAAAAGACTGTCACTTATAATGATCCTATTGTTCCTACTGCTTATGTTGAGAAACCACCTTTTCCTGTTAGGATAAAAGATCATGCTAAAGCTTCAACTATGGTTAGTAAAAGCAATATTAGAACTTATACACCTCCTGAACAAGTTAAAGTTGAACCTAATATTGCTATTGTTAAGGATCTCTTGGCTGATAATATTGATGGGCATGTTATTTATTTCTGTGATGAAACTGCTAGAATTGCTAAACCTTGTGCTAAAGATAAACATAGACCTGTGGTAGGCATGCCTATTATTTCTGTTAAAATAGGAGATCATTGTTATCATGGCTTGTGTGATATGGGTGCTAGTGCTAGTGCAATACCTATTAACTTGTACAACGAAATTATGCATGATATTGCACCTGCTGAGTTAGAAGATATTGATGTCACAATTAAACTTGCCAATAGATATACTATTTCACCAATTGGGATTGTTAGAGATGTTGAAGTCATGTGTGGGAAAACTAAATATCCTGCTGATTTTCTTGTTCTTGGTTCCCCACAAGATAGCTTTTGTCCCATTATATTTGGTAGACCCTTCTTAAACACTGTTAATGCTAGGATAAACTGCAAAAAGGATGTTATTACTATTGGTTTAGGTGATATGTCTCATGACTTCAACTTTTCTAAATTTCGTAGACAACACCGTGAAGAAGAATTGCCTAGTAAAGATGAAATTATTGGTCTTGCTTCTATTGCCGTACCTCCTAGTGATCCTTTAGAACGGTATTTGCTAGACCATGAAAATGATATGTTTATGAATGAAAGAAGGGAAATAGATGAGGTGTTCTTTAAACAGGGATCTATTCTGAAACACAACTTGCCTGTTGAAATCTTAGGGGATCCTCCTCCACCCAAGGGTGATCCCGTGTTTGAGCTTAAACCATTGCCTGATACTCTTAAATATGCTTATCTTGATGAAAAGAAGATATATCCTGTTATTATTAGTGCTAACCTTTCAGATAAGGAGGAAGAAAAATTATTGAAAATTCTGAAGAAGCACCATGCTGCTATTGGATATACTCTTGATGATCTTAAGGGCATTAGTCCCACTCTATGTCAACACAAAATAAATTTGGAGAAAGATGCCAAACCGGTTATATCACCAACGACGACTGAATCCTAAGATGAAAGAAGTGGTAAGAAAAGAAATAGTAAAGCTCTTTGAGGCAGGTATAATTCATCCCGCTGCTGATAGTCAGTGGGTAAGTCCTGTCCATTGTGTTCCTAAGAAGGGAGGTATTACTGTCGTTCCTAATGATAAAGATGAATTGATTCCGCAAAGAATTATTACAGGTTATAGGATGGTAATTGATTTCCGCAAATTAAATAAGGCTACTAAAAAATATCATTACCCCTTACCTTTTATTGATCAAATGCTAGAAAGATTATCCAAACATACACATTTTTGCTTTCTAGATGGTTATTCTGGCTTCTCTCAAATACCTGTATCAGCTGAAATTATGCTACAACCGAAAAACAATTCTTAGCAGTTGTATTTGCTTGCGATAAGTTCAGACCTTATATTGTTGATTCTAAAGTAACTATTCACACTGATCATGCTGCTATTAAATATCTTATGGTAAAGAAAGAAGCTAAACCTAGACTTATTAGATGCGTTCTCTTGCTACAAGAATTTGATTTGCATATTATTGATAGAAAGGGAGCTGAGAACCCCGTTGCAGATAACTTGTCTAGGTTAGAAAATGTTCTTGATGACCCACTACCTATTGATGATTGCTTTCCTGATGAAAAATTAAATGTCATAAATGCTTCTCATACTGCTCCATGGTATGCTGATTATGCTAATTACATTGTTGCTAAATTTATACCACCTAGTTTCACATACCAGCAAAAGAAAAAGTTTTTCTATGATTTAAGACATTACTTTTGGGATGACCCACATCTTTATAAAGAAGGAGTAGGTGGTGTTATTAGACGTTGTGTACCTGAGCATGAACAAGAACAGATCCTACGCAAGTGTCACTCCGAAGCTTATGGAGGACACCACGCTGGAGATAGAACTGCACATAAGGTATTGCAATCCGGTTTTTATTGGCCTACTCTCTTCAAGGATGCCCGTAAGTTTGTTTTATCTTGTGATGAATGTTAAAGAATTGGTAATATTAGTAGACGTCAAGAAATTCCTATGAATTATTCAGTTGTTATTGAACCATTTGATGTTTGGGGCTTTGACTATATGGGACCGTTTCCTGCCTCTAATGGATATACACATATTTTAGTTGCTGTTGATTACGTTACTAAGTGGGTAGAAGCTATTCCAACTAGTAGTGCTGATCATAACACCTCTATTAAGATGCTTAAAGAAGTTATTTTTCTGAGTTTGGAGTCCCTAGATATTTAATGACTGATGGTGGTTCACATTTTATTCATGGTGCTTTCCGGAAAATGCTTGCTAAGTATGATGTTAATCATAGAATTGCATCTCCTTATCACCCATAGTCTAGTGGTCAAGTAGAATTGAGTAATAGAGAACTCAAATTAATTTTGCAAAAGACTATTAATTGATCTAGAAAGAATTGGTCCAAGAAACTTGATGATGCATTATGGGCCTATAGAACTGCATATAAAAATCCTATGGGTATGTCTCTGTATAAAATGGTCTATGGAAAAGCATGTCACTTACCTCTCGAACTAGAACATAAGGCTTATTGGGTTATTAAAGAGCTCAATTATGATTTCAAACTTGCCGGTGAGAAAAGGTTATTTGACATTAGCTCACTTGATGAATGGAGAACCCAAGCCTATGAGAATGCCAATTTTTTTAAAGAAAAAGATAAAAGATGGCATGACAAAAGAATACAAAAGCGTGAGTTTAATGTAGGTGATTATGTATTGCTATACAACTCTCGTTTAAGATTTTTTGCAGGAAAGCTTCTCTCTAAATGGGAAGTTCCTTACGTTATCGAGGAGGTCTATCGTTCCGGTGCCATAAAAATCAACAACTTCGAAGGCACAAATCTGAAGGTGGTAAACGGCCAAAGAATCAAACATTATATCTCAGGTAATCCTATAAATGTTGAAACCAATGTTATTGAAACCGTAACCCCAGAGGAATACATAAGGGACACTTTCCGGAACGTTTCAGACTCCGAAATGGAATAGGTATGTGGTACGGTAAGTAAACCAACTCCAAAACAGTTCTAATGGCAATTTTTCTCCGTTTTGGAATATTTAGAAAAATAGAAAAATAAGAAGCAGTCCGGGAAGGACACGAGGGCTCCACGAGGGAGGAGGGCGCGCCCTACCCCCCTGGGCGTGCCCCCTGCCTCGTGGGTAACTCGTGCGCTCTCCGGACTCCATTTTCTTGCATGTTACGTATTTTGGTCGGTAAAATTCATTATATAATCCCCCAAAAGTTCTGACCACAGTATCACGCAAAAATCTCATGTTCTTGTTTCGAGCTGTTTCTGCTGCGGATTAGAGCAATATGTAGTAGATCCTAAGGTCTATGGGGGCGTGGAGCATTGTGGTTGGACTACGGAAGAAGAAGAGGACTATGAACCCAGGGGAAAGGAGGAGACGAGTTCAAATGAAGATGAAGTCCCATTACCTCAACCTGGGGACATGCATGTGGAGTTCAAAAAGTCAAGCCTCCCTGATAGAGCAAAGAAACCTAAGATCGAGTTTATCCCTTTTTGCCTCTTACAGGAAAACAAACAGGAATTATGCAAAAAGATACTGAGCCTGGAGCAGGAGATCGATGACCTAAGGGACCAAAATTCTGTCCTCAAGCGCAAATTAAGGAAGAAGCCTACGCCATCAACAAAACCATCACCTTCTTCACCAACAAAGAAGAACTGAGCATCGGGTATGGGCACTTGATATGTCTCCAACGTATCTATAATTTTTGATTGTTCCATGCTATATTATATTCTGTTTTGGACATTTTTGGGCTTTATTATACACTTTTATATTATTTTTGGGACTAACCTATTAACCGGAGGCCCAACCCAGAATTGTTGTTTTTGCCTATTTTAGGGTTTCGCAGAAAAAGAATATCAAACGGAGTCCAAACGGAATGAAACCTTCGGGAACGTGATTTTTGAAATGAACCAGAGGACTTGGACCCTACGTCAAGACATCAACCAGGAGGCCACGAGGTAGGGGGCGTGCCTACCCCCCCCCCCCCCCAGGCGCGCCCTCCACCCTCGTGCCCCCCTTTTGCTCCACCGACGTGCTCCTTCCTCCTATATATACCTACGTACCCCCAAACTACCAGATACGGAGCCAAAACCCTAATTCCACCATCGTAACTTTCTGTATCCACGAGATCCCATCTTGGGTCCTTTTTCGGAGCTCCGCCGGAGGGGGCATCGATCACGGAGGGCTTCTACATCAACACCATAGCCTCTCCGATGAAGTGTGAGTAGTTTACTTCAGACCTTCGGGTCCATAGTTATTAGCTAGATGGCTTCTTCTCTCTTTTTGGATCTCAGTACAAAGTTCTCCCCCTCTCTTGTGGAGATCTATTCGAGGTAATCTTCTTTTGTGGTGTGTTTGTTGAGACCGATGAATTGTGGGTTTATGATCAAGTTTAACTATGAACAATATTTGAATCTTCTCTGAATTCTTTTATGTATGATTGGTTATCTTTGCAAGTATCTTCGAATTATCAGTTTGGTTTGGCCTACTAGATTGATCTTTCTTGCAATGGGAGAAGTGCTTAGCTTTGGGTTCAATCTTGTGGTGTCCTTTCCCAGTGACAGTAGGGGCAGCAAGGCACGTATTGTATTGTTGCCATCGAGGATAACAAGATGGGGTTTATATCATATTGCATGAGTTTATCCCTCTACATCATGTCATCTTGCTTATAGTGTTACTCTGTTCTCTTGAACTTAATACTCTAGATGCATGCAGGATAGCGGTCGATGTGTGGAGTAATAGTAGTAGATGCAGGCAGGAGTCGGTCTACTTGTCTCGGACTTGATGCCTATATACATGATCATACCTAGATATTCTCATAACTATGCTCAATTCTGTCAATTGCTCAACAGTAATTTGTTTACCCACCGTGAATACTTATGCTCTTGAGAGAAGCCACTAGTGAAACATATGGGCCCCGGGTCTATCTTCCATCATATTAATCTTCCAATACTTAGTTATTTCCTTTGTCATTGTGCCCCTCTTTTTGTACATCGACAGGAGCCCCCGGGCCTGGGCCACACATAAGCGCAACGCGTTGTTGGGCTAGGCCCAAAAATGGTGCGCGGGCAGGCAGGGCGGTTTTTACCGCGGTAAGATTCTTCGTGCGTTGCGCTTCCCACGATTCCCGCGCGTGGCGCGGCGTGGGGAGGCGCGTGTGACGTGGGCGGCATGCGTGGGGTTGGTTCCCGCAGGCATGCGTCACATCGTAGTAAAGGGGTGGTTCGCGCCTTCCCCATAAACGGAGGGAGGCGTGGAGGCGCGGCCCATTTATTGAATGGGGCTGAGGCGCGGTCTTCAAGGCGTCCACTCCCCACGATCACGGGGTGGGGAGTGGTCGTCTCACCCGTCCCCTCGGTTCTGCACGTCCGCCATGTGTCTCCCATGCGCCTGGGGTGGCAAACGGTGGAGGCGGGAAACCGGGCCATCGCTGGTTGGGGCGGCGGGTCGGTCCTGGCTCCCTGCGCCTTACGTATCTAGATTGGCAGCGGGGCGGCCGAGCCCCAACCCTGATCCTTTATAAAGAGCGGGAGGGGGGATGGCGTCCCGCATTCTTTCATCTTCTTCTTCCTTCAGCTTCTGCTCCTCCCTTCCATCCGTCATGGAGAGAGGGAATCCCGGTCCTTCAACAGTGGCTGCGAGGGTCGCCGCTCGACAACGCGTCCCTCCTTCTCCTGCGCCTGCGGTGGCAGAGCCAGCCACGAGGGGAAGGGGGAGGGGGCGAGGCCGTGGGCGAGGCCGGGGCGCTCGGGGAAGGGGAGGACGGGGCGGCACGCCGGCCTTGCCTCCGCCAGCAGCTCCTCCTCCAATGGAGGGCCATGTTGGGGATGACCCTTGTGAGTTCTTCGTCAGGCTGCATCGGCCGCTGTGCCGTCGCCTTCGTCTCCTGACTCGATTTGCGCGGGAGATGGAGCTGGATCCGCCGGAGTCGTTGCGGGTGCACATGAGGGGCTGCGGGATCAGTGGCACGCGGGTCCGCGCCGACTTCCCCGCCCCTCACGTGATGTATCTTCGTCGGGGATGGAAGAAGTTTGCTCATATCCACCGCTTGACGGAGGGGCTCACGCTCCATTTTAAGCTGATGGAGGGTGGCCTTCTCTCCGTCAAGGTCTTCGGGCTCTTTGGGACCCGTGCAAGGTGCTGCGTGGAGAGCTCTTCTGATAGTGAAGACTCCTCCTTGGGCGGGAGTGACGAGGAGGACAGCGGCAGCGACGACGAGGGTAGTAGGCGGCAGGATGACGGGTCCGACTAGGTGTCGGGTGCCGCTCCGTGCGGCACCGGCGACCCCATCATCCGTGTCGCCGGCTCCTTGAACTTCTCGGGGTCGTCTCCTTGGGCGGCTGGCGTTGGGAGGCCGCGGAAGAGGAAGAGGGCGGGCGGCAAGGCCGTCAAGTTGGAGTACGCGGGCACCAACACCTTCGACGCGTGCTGACGTCCTGCCGCCTCGTCTTCGAGCTCTACTTCCGGCGCCGCCATCACCATCCATCCTTTGGACGGCCACCAAGATGTTCTCTTGGTGTCTTCTGCCACCCGTAGCTCGCCTAGGCGCTCCTTTTATCCCTTTCGCCTCTTTGACCTGCCTCCTGAGGAGAGGGAGAATAAAGGGATTACGGGCACCTTATCTCTTTTTAGTTTGTAAGCCTTCGGGCCTTTGTTGAATTTAAAACTTGTAATCCCATCATTCATGTTTTTCATTCCCTATGGACTGTATCTGAGTGGAATGTTTTTTTAATGAAAAAGGGATGCTTGCCGGGTCATTTGTTTGCGGGTGGAACCCACGACAAGGAGTAAATCCTTGATATCTTCAAGATAAACATTTCCTTGCCCGGCAACAGGCCTTGCCGTCTCCCCACTTCGCTCGACCTTCCTCATGCCTTTGGCGGAGGCAGGGATGAGACGGGTTCAGGCTCCTTGTTTCATCCTTTCGCTGCCGCGACTACGACCAAACATGGCCCCAGGAATGAGCCCTAGGGCCTTGAGTTAGGGGAGCATGGTAGCTTAGGGGAAAACGAGGTTTCACATACCTCAGTCCATAATGGAATGCATGATAACGGATGAAGAACTTATCTGAAGCTGCAGTCCCCGGCAACCCTGGTTCGCCGTGGGTGAATCTTTGCTCTTGCAGCCCCCGGCAATACTGGCTTGCCGGGGGCTAGATGCTGGTATGTTCCTCTTTTTTTTCTCCCCAAGTGGTTCGGCACGGATATCTGTGTGTCTTGTGAACCAAAGAAGACAAAAGAAAGACAAAGAGACGCACACTCGACCTCTAAGCTAGGGGTTAGTCGCCGCTAAGCACTATCAACCCTAACGAAGGACGAGACTCGACCTAGCATGCATGCTATAACTTAGGGCGCCAGCGCTTCATTTATTTATGCTCAGGGTCTACGCCTGGCTTTGTACAAAGGGTTACATGCATCATCGGGAAGGCTCATACAAAAGGTGGCTTGCCGGGGGGCCCAGCAAGCCGCGCCTCACGGGTAAAACTTGCGAAGATGCTCAATGTTCCAGGAGTTACTCACCGGAACGACATCTTCGGTCTCCAGGCAGACTGCGCCGGGCCTGGTGACTCGTATTACCCGATAAGGGCCTTCCCACTTTGGCGTCAACTTGTTGGAATTCTTGGCCGATTGAACGCGCCGAAGAACAAGGTCGCCTTCCTCAAAGCTTCAGGCATGAACCTTGCGGCTACGGTAGCGGCGCAAGGCTTGCTGGTAGCACGCTGCTCTCACAGCCGCCCGAAGACGATCTTCCTCAAGGAGTGTTGCGTCATCTTGCCGCAATTGCTCTTGCTCAAGCTCATCATAAGCGAGTACTCAAGGTGACCCGTATATGAGTTCCATGGGGAGAACTGCTTCTGCCCCGTATACCAGGGCAAAGGGTGTCTGGCCGGTGGCTCGATTTGGTGTCGTTCTGATTGACCAAAGAACCGCCGGCAATTCATCAATCCAGCGCCTTCCACTCTTGTGCAGTCTGTGAAAGGTCTTTGTCCTCAGGCCTCGCAGTACTTCAACATTTTCCCTCAACAGACGTTGCTGCCGAGGTCTTGAATATATTGCATGAAGGTGTGGCTTGTGAACTGCGTGCCGTTGTCGGTGATAACCCTATTGGGTACACCAAAACGGCACACCAGTCCTTTGAAGAACTTGACGGCTGACTGTGTTGTGACCTTCCTCACTGCTTCCACTTCTGGCCACTTTGTGAACTTGTCGATTGCAACGTACAAGTACTCAAAGCCCCCAACAGGGCGGGGGAAAGGGCCCAGTATGTCGAGCCCTCAGACCGAGAAAGGCTAGGAGAGAGGAATGGTTTGAAGGGTTTGAGCTGGCTGATGAAGCTTCTTTGAACGGAACTGACACGCTTCACACCTGGTGACTAGTTTCGTCGCATCCTGGAGGGCGGTGGGCCAGAAGAAGCCTTGCCGAAACACTTTGCCGGCAAGGGCACTTGACCCGATGTGGGACCCACATATGCCTCCATGTATCTCCGCCAACAGCCCCAGTCCTTCCTCTCGAGGGATACACTTCAATTTCACGCCGTTCGGCCTCTTTCTGTACAGGACGTCATCGATGAACTGGTACATAGTAGAGCGACGGGCTACTTTTTCCGCTTCTTCCTGCTCCTCAGGAAGTTCCCCTGTTTGGAGGAATCGGACAGTATGTTGTGCCCACGCTGGAGCCTGGGGCTCGATGGCGAGGACTAAAGGCATTTCCTCCGCTATCAGAGCGGCTGTCTCCATGGCAAGAGCTTGATGCTCTGTCGGAGCTAGCCGTCCCGTGGCGGGCTCAGTGTCTCCGGCAACATCCTTGCCGGCGGCTTCGGGGAGCTCGGCGGGAAAGTACTTGCCGGGCCCTGATTTTCTCCTCTTGTTCTACTCTGTTGATGGATCAACGGATGGCTGAGTTAGCCGAAGCACAAAGGTACCTGGTTCCACAGGTAGCTTGAGGGCAGCACGTTTTGACAGGTAATCGGCGATATCATTCTCCGCTCGGGGAACGTATTCTGCCTGTATACCGTCAAAATGCTCTTCCAGCTTTCTCACTTCATCGACGTAGGCCTTCATCAACAGGCTCTGGTAATCCTTGTTGACTTGCTTGACGACAAGTTGCGAGTCGCCTCTGACGACGAGTTTCTTGATTCTGAGGTCCGCCGCGATCCTAAGACCGGCAAGCAGCCCTTCGTACTCAGCCGTATTGTTTGTTGACACCTCCCTGGGGAAGTGCATCTGGATCACGTACTTGAGGTGCTCTACGGTGGGCGCGACAAGCAGTACGCCAGCCCCGGCGCCCTGTAAGGAGAAAGCTCCATCAAAGTACATGATCCAGTCGCAACTTGCCTCCTTGCCAGGGAGAGCAGTCTCTTGGGTTTCTTCGTCAGGCGTCGCGGTCCATTCTGCAACGAACTCCGCCAGGACTCGGCTTTGAATTGTCGAGGTACTCTCAAACTTGAGGCCAAAGCTGGACAGTTCCAGTGCCCAATCTACGATCCTTCCCGTTGCGTATGGATTGTGCAATATCCGTTGCAGAGGGAGGTGAGTGACGACAGTGATTTCGTGTGCCTGGAAGTAGTGACGCAGCTTCCTCGAGGCCATAAGAAGGCCGAAGAGCAGTTTCTGCACACCGGAGTACCTCGATCTAGCCCCCTGCAGGAGGGAACTAACAAAGTAGACCGGGTGCTGCATCATGTTCTTCTTCGGCGGCACTTCAATTGGCTGCCTCGTCTCGGCATCGGTGGCATCAGGCTCCGTCGCTGCTATTACCTCATCATCAATTTCTCTCTGTGCCACTAGTGCGGCACTGACCATCTGGTTCGTTGCCGCCAGGTACAGCAACAACGGTTCCTGTGGCCTAGGCGCAACTAGTATTGGCGCGGAGGAGAGGTACCTCTTCAAATCTTGCAATGATGCTTCGGCTTCTGGCGTCCACTCCATCGGGCCCGCCTTTTTCAAAATCTTGAAAAAGGGAAGGGCGTGTTCGGTGGACTTGGAAATGAACCTGCTCAGGACGGCAATGCAACCAGCAAGCCGACGCACATCCTTGACTCGCTTGGGCGCTTCAATCTGCTCTATAGCTTTGATCTTGTCCGGATTGGCCTCTATCCCACACTGTGACACAAAGAACTCGGGAAGCTTGCCAGACGGGACGCCGAAGACGCACTTCTTCAGGTTCATCTTGAGATTGATCTTGCGTAGGTTTGCAAATGTTTCTTGTAAATCTGATATGAGGGTGGCCTTGTTCTTGGTTTTGACCACTATATCATCCATATAAGCTTCCATATTTCTATGGAGCTGGGGTTCAAAACCAATCTGGACCGCCCTTGCAAACGTTGAACCAACACTCTTCAACCCGAAAGGCATCCGTATAAAGCAATACGTACCACATGGGGTGATGAATGTCGTTTTCTCTTCATCTTCCCTTGTCATGAAGATCTGGTGGTAGCCGGAGTAGGCATCGAGGAATGACAACAGATCACGCCCAGCTGTGGAGTCAACAATCTGGTAGATGCGCGGCAACGGGAAAGGGTCTTTGGGACAAGCCTTATTAATATCTATGTAATCAATACACATCCTCCACTTCCCATTTGCCTTGCGCACTACCACCGGATTGGCCAACCATGTTGGATGGAGCACTCCTCTTACCAAACCCGCTGCTTCCAGTTTCTGGATCTCCTCTATGATGAACTCTTGTCGTTCCAAAGCTTGCTTTCTGACCCTCTGCTTGACGGGCCGCGCATGAGGACAGACGGCAAGGTGGTGCTCAATCACCTCCCTGGGAACGCCGGGGATGTCGGATGCTTGCCATGCAAACACATCGACATTCGCCCGCAGGAAGGTGACGAGCGCGTCTTCCTATTTGTCGTCAAGGGTGGAGCTTATGGTAAAAGCTCCTCCCATGCCGTCCTCCTTGACAGAAACCTTCTTGGTTCCCGGCAGTGTGGCCCTGGATTTCTTGTTTCTATCGGCGGAGCTCTCTGGCACGTCCTCGACGGGAGCGCTACACTCCGAAGAGGTGCGCTTGCCGGAGTGGGTGCCTGAGGTCTCACCGGTCTTCTTCTTTTGCCTTCCCGGGGCTCTAGTGGCAGGAGCAAGCGCCTTAGCAGTGGTGGCTGCTGCAACTGCTTGTTGGTAGAGTTGGTCAGTGCAAATTAGCGCATCCTTCTTGTCTGATGGGACGGTGATGATCATCACAGGCCCCGGCATCTTCAGGGTGTTGTAGGCGTAATGTGATGCCGCCATGAACTTGGCCAGCGCTGGGCGGCCAAGGATCCCGTTGTAAGGCAAGGGGATCTTGGCAACATCGAACACAATCCTTTCTGTCCTGTAGTTCAGATCACTCCCAAAAGTCACGGGCAACGTGACCTTTCCCTTTGGTTGACTTCTTCCTGGGTTAACCCCCTGAAACGTGCCCGTCTCTTCGAGGTCTTCATTAGGAATCTGCAATTTCTCGATCACGGCAGGAGAGTTTAACTTCAGACCGGCCCCGCCATCAACTAGCATCTTTTTCACCTTGAGGTTGCGTATTGTTGGTGAAACCAACAATGGCAAGCACCCGACTGCAGTAGTGCTATCAGGGTGATCCTCAGTGTCAAAAATGATAGGTGTGCTGGACCACTTCAGCGGCCTTTGGGCATCAAACGACGGTTCCGCCGCTGTAATCTCACGCGCCCACAGTTTAAGCTGGCGGTGAGAGGTATGCAGCGAGGCGCCGCCATCGACGCACATGGCCTCTGTAACTTTCTGAAATTCTTGGTCACCAGACTCATCGTCCTCTTCGTGATCATTGTCTTCTGGCTTTTTGTCACGGCCCCGGGCGGGCCTCTCCTGCTATTTATCTTTGCCGCGACGGCCCGCCTGGCCGTCACACTTCTTGCCGGACCCCTCAGCACCGTCCTGGCCTTTCTCCTTGTCCCGCCTCTCATATTCAGCCCTTTGCTTCTCAGCAAGGAGCTCAACCTATCGGCAGTTCTGGAGATCATGGCCTTTGGTGCGATGGATCTTGCAGTATTGCTTGTCGGAGTTTCCTGGCTTCTCGGCAGCCGCCGAGGCCCGGCAGGCGACACATCCGGCAATTTCCTTGCCGGCGTCATCTACCTTGGTTTTCTTGGCGGAGCCGGCGTCGTCAGATCCCTCGACGGCAAGCACAGCTTTACCTTTGCGCTTCCTGTTGCGGTGCCGGCCTTTCTTCGCTGGGGCGGCAGTATCCTCATATGAGGAGTCGGTTTCCACGCCGGCATCTTCGCCGGGGTACTTCCTTCCCTCTTCAGCTTGGGCACATTTGTCAGCAAGAACATAGAGTTCTGCAACATCTTTCACCTTGTTCATTGCCAGTTCTTTGCGCATCTTGCGGTTACGCACGTTCTGATGGAACGCGCTGATGATGGCGGCAAGGTGAACATCAGGGATATTGTATTGTACCCGGCTGAACCGCTGTATATACTTGCGCAGACTCTCGCCTCCCTTCTGGGGAATGACATGTAGATCGCTTGCTTGGCCATGGGCTTGGTGACCTCCAGTAAAGGCGCCCACAAACTCATGGCACAAATCCGACCATGAGGAAATAGAGTCTAGCGGCAAGTGCATCAACCGCGACATGGCGTTGGGTTTAAGAGCCAATGGAAAGTAATTCGCAAGCACCTTATCATCGCGGGCTCTGGCGGCTTGCATCGCGATGGTGTAGATGTTGAGGAACTCAGATGGGTGAGTCTTGCCATTGTACTTTTCGCCAACGTCAGGTTTGAAGGTGCGGTGAGTGGGCCACTGGAACTGTCGCAGCTCACGGGTAAAAGTCGGACAGCCTACCTCGTAAGGTAGGCCTCCAGGGCTCTCCAGGGCCGGGTGGTTCACAGCAGGCCCTGCTCACCTGTCTGACTGGTGGCGCGCTACGCGCCGGCGCTCGATAGTGGTTCGAGCGTCTTCATGGGCTCGTTCCCGAAGAACTTGGCGCTGGTCACAGTGGGTCCGTGGGTCAGACGATGCTATGGAGATGTCGTCGCCCGCGACGTCGCGACGAGCCGGCATCCGTGGTACCGGATGGGGAAGAGGTGAATGCAACGTGGTCGCGGCGCCGCCGGCTTTTCCGCCACTGGTCTGCGAGACTCCATCGGAGCGTCGACCCGGGGGCCCCACCGGACTTGGTTCGTCTTTGTTGGCCACCGCAACAAGGCTTCGGATAGTGGCTCTCCATTCGTCGAGTTTTCCCGTAGTGCGAGGAAAGTCGAGGAGCAACTGCGCGCGCGCCAGGGCCTCTGCTGGTGTCGGTGGCGGCGAAACCTGCACGGATCGCAACGCGCTACGACTTCTGACCATGTCAGAAGGAGCTCTATCACAACCCCGCGGTTGCATGCCGTTTTCACCAGCGCCTCGGCGAGTGGGCAGGTCTTCTATGTCCCGGGAGTGGCGCTCGGGGCTCTTCCCACGGCGACGCCCGGGATCTTCGGCGTGATTACGCCGTTCGTCGCGTGCTGCCTGGGAGGAGCACGCTGTTGGCGCTGGTGTGGGAGTCTTGGAGGCCCTTGCATCGCCTTCGGGCGGGGCGGCGATGACCTTGGAAGGCCCCGCTCCACCCGCGAAGGGCTTGGCTCCGCCTTTGGATTTGGCAATGTGTGGCCCATTACCAGGCACACAAACATCGCCACCTCCCAAACTCCGGCTGCGGGGATGGTGTTGGTGTTCGCGAGAAGCGCCCCGGGTCCTTTCTGCGACCGGTCCACTGCTCGCCCGCGTCGGGACGGGCTGTCCGGCTTCCGACTGGCCAACCGCCACCGTCGTCTTCTTCTTGGGCACCATGATGATGAAGAAGCGCCGAACTAACTGCTAAAGCCGATTCTCACAACTGCGCCCCCTACCTGGTGTGCCAAAGATGTCGGTGGGAACGACACCTATGGGATCACAAGAATCCCTACTGTGGTTAGCGGGGCGCGGGGTCATGAGAAGAGCGGATCAAACAGATAGCACACGGTTCGTTTATCCAGGTTCGGGTCGCGAGGATGCGTAAAACCCTACTCCTGCTTTGGTGGATTGTATATCTGTGTTCTTGAGCTAGCTATGGGGCGTGAGGAGCTCCCAAAAGCCGAATCCTTCCTCTGGTCACCTCGGGCCTCCTTTTATAGAAAAAAGGGGTTGCCACAGTGGCACATAGGAGGTGGAAAGGGTACAGTGCTGCGAGGTTATCCCTCGCATCACATGACAAGGCGCATTTAATGCATCTTGCTTACGTGTCCTTGCTTTATCGGGGACGGGGGAGAAACCTGTCTCGTCCATCGCCGCTCCTTCTTGTGTCGACACGCGCCCTGGCCAGCAACGCCTGCGATGCCATGTAGGTAGGCAGGCAGCTGAGGTGGCGTAGTGGTGGGTCTTCACGAATATCTGCATGCCACCACGCAGGTGCCTGCCCAGCTGGTTGGGTCGGCAGCTGCATGCATGCGGTGGTGGAGGTTTAGTCGGCGTGGGCCTGATGGTGGCCCTGTGGGTGTCCTCGGTAAGGGCCTTGTCGGGGCCCCGGCAAGGGTCTTGCCGAGGCGCCTGCTGTCATCCCCGGCAAGGCGCTTGCCCGGGGCCTTGTGGTCTTCCTCGGCTGGGATCCCGCCAAGGGTTGTCGTCTCCTTAGTGCGTATCTGATCTTGAATGTATTCACAAAGATCTGCATGCCGCCACAGGGATATCTCCCGAATCCTTGCCCTTTGGGTGCAGTGGACTCCAGGGTGATTTGCTCTGTAGGCACGGGACGAGTGGCCCCGGCAAGGGTCTTGCTGGGGCTGCTAGAACTGTCTCCCGGCAAGGATCTTGCTGGGGGAGTCCGCTTCGTCCCCTTTGCTCTTCGTGGTCTTGGCCTTGGCGTCATTCTAGTTCTCTTGAGCTTCGGTCATACCCTGGCTCACCTCCCTTGCCTTGCTTGGTGTGGTGGTATCCGCGGCTCAGACTGCCCGTGCACAGTTATAGGGGTACAAAAAGTGTGCCCCTCTTTTTGTACACCGACAGTCTTGTATTATTTGATTCTTTATTTGTTATTTTTCCACAATCATCCTTGCTGTACACACCTTTCGAGAGATACACACATGATTCGGAAATTGTTAGAATACTCTATGTGCTTCACTTATATCTTTTTAGTTATATAGCTTTTGCTCTAGTGCTTCACTTATATCTTTTAGAGCACGTCGGTGGATTTGTTTTATAGAAACTATTGTTCTCTCATGCTTCACTTAGATTATTTTGAGAGTCCTACAAAACAGCATGGTAATTTGCTTTAATTATGTTAGGCATTCAAGATTAATAAATTTTTTCTTATGAGTGTGTTGAATACTATGAGAAGTTTGATACTTGATAATTGTTTTGAGATATGGAGATGGTGATATTAGAGTCATGCTTGTTGAGTAGTTGTGAATTTGAGAAATACTTGTGTTAAAGTTTGTGATTCCCGTAGCATGCACGTATGGTGAACCGTTATGTGATGAATTCAGAGCATGATTTATTTATTGATTGTCTTCCTTATGAGTGGCGGTCGGGGACAAGCGATGGTCTTTTCCTACCAATCTATCCCCTAGGAGCATGCGCATAATACTTTGCTTTGATAACTTGTAGATTTTTGCAATAAGTATATGAGTTCTTTATGACTAAGGTTGAGTCCATGGATCATACGCACTTTTCTTCCTTCCACCATTGCTAGCCTCTCTAATACCGCGCACCTTTCGCCGGTATCATACACCCACCATATACCTTCCTCAAAACAGCCACCATACCTATCTATCATGGCATTTCCATAGCCATTCCGAGATATATTGCCATGCAACATTCCACCGTTCCATTTACTATGACATGCTCCATCATTATCATATTGCTTTGCATGATCATGTAGTTGACATCGTATTTGTGTCAAAGGCACCGTTCATAATTCTTTCATACATGTCACTCTTTATTCATTGCATATCCCGGTACACCACCGGAGGCATTCACATAGAGTCATATTTTTTTCTAAGTATCGAGTTGTAATTATTCAGTTGTAAGTAAATAAAAGTGTGATGATCATCATTTTTAGAGCATTGTCCCAAGTGAGTAAAGGATGATGGAGACTATGATTCCCCCACAAGTCGGGATGAGACTCCGAACGAAAAAAAGAGGCCATAAAAAAGCCCAAATAAAAAATATGAGAGAAAAATAGAGAAGGGACAATGCTACTATCCTTTTACCACACCTGTGCTTCAAAGTAGCACCATGATCTTCATAATAGAGAGTCTCCTATGTTATCACTTTCACATACTAGTGGGAATTTTTCATTATAGAACTTGGCTTGTATATTCCAATGATGGGCTTCCTCAAAATGCCCTAGGTCTTTGTGAGCAAGCGAGTTGGATGCACACCCACTTAGTTCCTTTTGTCGAGCTTTCATATACTTATAGCTCTAGTGCATCCGTTGCATGGCAATCCCTACTCACTCACATTGATATCTATTTATGGGCATCTCCATAGCCCGTTGATAAACCTAGTTGATGTGAGACTATCTTCTCCCTTTTTGTCTCCTCCACAACCACCATTCTATTCCACCTAAAGTGCTATGTCCATGGCTCACGCTCATGTATTGCGTGAAGATTGAAAGAGTTTGAGAACACCAGAAGTATGAAACAATTGCTTGGCTTGTCATCGGGGTTGTGCATGATTTAAATACTTTGTGTGGTGAAGATAAAGCAAGCCAGACTATATGATTTTGTAGGGATAACTTTCTTTGGCCATGTTATTTTGAAGAGACATAATTGCTTAGTTAGTATGCTTGAAGTACTATAATTTCTATGTCAATATTGAACTTTTGTCTTGAATCTTTTGGATCTGAATATTCATACCACAATTAAGAAGAATTACATTGAAATTATGCCAAGTAGCATTCCACATCAAAAATTCTGTTTTTATCATTTACCTACTCGAGGACGAGCAGGAATTAAGCTTGGGGGTGCTTGATACGTCTCCAACGTATCTATAATTTTTTATTGTTCCATACTATATTATATTCTGTTTTGGACATTATTGGGCTTTATTATACACTTTTATATTATTTTTGGGACTAACCTATTAACCGGAGGCCCAACCCAGAATTGCTGTTTTTTGCCTATTTTAGGGTTTCGCAGAAAAAGAATATCAAACGGAGCCCAAACGGAATAAAACCTTCGGGAACGTGATTTTCGGAATGAATATGATCCAGAGGAATTGGACCCTACGTCAAGACATCAACCAGGAGGCCACGAGGTAGGCGGTGGAATTAGGGTTACGGCGGTGAATTCTTTTATGTATGATTGGTTATCTTTGCAAGTCTCTTCGAATTATTAGTTTGGTTTGGCCTACTAGATTGATCTTTCTTTCAATGGGAGAAGTGCTTAGCTTTGGGTTCAATCTTGCGGTGTCCTTTCTCAGTGACAGTAGGGGCAGCAAGGCACGTATTGTATTGTTGCCATCGAGGATAACAAGATGGGGTTTATATCATATTGCATGAGTTTATCCCTCTACATCATGTCATCTTGCTTAAAGCATTACTCTCTTCTCTTGAACTTAATACTCTAGATGCATGCTGTATAGCGGTTGATGTGTGGAGTAATAGTAGTAGATGTAGGCAGGAGTCGGTCTACTTGTCTTGGACGTGATGCCTATATACATGATCATACCTAGATATTCTCATAACTATGCTCATTTCTGTCCATTGCTCAACAATAATTTGTTCACCCACCTTAATACTTATGCCCTCGAGTGAAGCCTCTAGTGAAAACCTATGGCCCCCGAGTCTATTTTCCATCATATTAATCTTCTAATACTTAGTTATTTCCTTTGCCATTTATTTTACTTGCATCTTTATTTCTCTTTATCATAAAAATACCAAAAAATATTATCTTATCATATCTATCAGATCTCACTCTCGTAGGTGACCGTGAAGGGATTGAAAACCCCTTTATCGCGTTGGTTGCGAGGAGTTTATTTGTTTGTGTAGGTGCGAGGGACTCGTGCGTGGCCTCCTACTGGATTGATACCTTGGTTCTCAAAAACTGAGGGAAATACTTACGCTGCTCTACTGCATCACCCTTTCCTCTTCAAGGGAAAACCAATGCAGTGCTCAAGAGGTACCAGCCACCCTTAGCGCCCCATGAGGAGTCCTACTCCCACCGAGAGTAGGACTCCCCCCTTCCATGTTGGAGTATGAGAGGAGAGGGAAGGAGAAAGAGGAAGAAAGGAAAGGGGGGCGCCGCCCCCCTTCCTTGTCCAATTCGAACTAGGGATGGGAGGGACGCGCGGCTGCCCCTTGGCTGCCTCTCCTCTTCCACCAATTGGGCCGATGAGGCCCAATAACCTCCGGGGGGGTCCGGTAACCCCCCGGTACTCCGGTATATATCCGATAACCCCCGGAACCATTCCAGTGTCCGAATATAGTCGTCCAATATATCAATCTTTATGTCTCGACCATTTCGAGACTCCTCGGCATGTCCGTGATCACATCCGGGACTCCGAACTACCTTCGGTACATCAAAACACATAAGCTCATAATATAACCGTCATCGAACTTTAAGCGTGCGGACCCTACGGGTTCGAGAACTATGTAGACATGACCGAAACACATCTCCATTCAATAACCAATAGCGGAACCTGGATGCTCATATTGGCTCCTACATATTCTACAGAGATCTTTATCGGTCAAACCGCATAACAACATACGTTGTTCCCTTTGTCATTGGTATGTTACTTGCCCGAGATTCGATCATCGGTATCTCAATACCTAGTTCAATCTCGTTACCGGCAAGTCTCTTTACTCGTTCCATAATACATCATCCCGCAACTAACTCATTAGTTGCAATTCTTGCAAGAATTAAGTGATGTGTATTACCGAGTGGGCCCAAAGATACCTCTCCGACAATCGCAGTGACAAATCCTAATCTTGAAATACGCCAACCCAATAAGTACCTTTGGAGACACCTGTAGAGCACCTTTATAATCACCCAGTTACGTTGTGACGTTTGGTAGCACGCAAAGTGTTCCTCCGGTAAACGGGAGTTGCATAATCTCATAGTCACCGAAACATGTATAAGTCATGAAGAAAGCAATAGCAACAAACTAGACGATCAAGTGCTAAGCTAACAAAATGGGTCAAGTCAATCACATCATTCTCCTAATGATGTGATCCCCTTAATCAAATAACAACTCTTTGTCTATGGCTAGGAAACATAACCATCTTTGATCAACGAGCTAGTCAAGTAGAGGCATACCAGTGACACTCTGTTTGTTTATGTATTCACACATGTATCATTTTCCGGTTAATACAATTCTAGCATGAATAATAAACATTTATCATGATATAGGGAAATAAATAATAACTTTATTATTGCCTATAGGGCATATTTCCTTCAGTATCCCTCTTGCACTAGAGTCAGTAATCTAGATTACACAGTAATGATTCTAACACCCATGGAGCCTTGGTGTTGATCATGTTTTGCTCGTGGAAGAGTCTTAGTCAACAGGTCTGCAACATTCAGATCCGTATGTATCTTGCAAATCTCTATGTCTCCCACCTGGACTTGGTCCCGGATGGAATTGATGCGTCTCTTGATGTGCTTGGTTCTCTTGTGAAATCTGGATTCCTTTGCCAAAGAAATTGCACCAGTATTGTCACAAAAGATTTTCATTGGTCCCGATGCACTAGGTATGACACCTAGATCGGATATGAACTCCTTCATCCAGACTCCTTCATTTGCTGCTTCCGAAGCAGCTATGTACTCCGCTTCACATGTAGATCCCGCTACGACACTTTGTTTAGAACTGCACCAACTGACAGCTCCACCGTTTAATAAAAACACGTATCCGGTTTGCGATTTAGAATCGTCCGGATCAGTGTCAAAGCCTGCATCGACATAACCATTTACGACGAGCTCTTTGTCACCTCCATAAACGAGAAACATATCCTTCGTCCTTTTCAGGTATTTCAGGATGTTCTTGACCGCTGTCCAATGATCCACTCCTGGATTACTTTGGTACCTCCCTGCTAAACTAATAGCAAGGCACACATCAGGTCTAGCACACAGCATTGCATACATGATAGAGCCTATGGCTGAATCATAGGGAACATCTTTCATTTTCTCTCTATCTTCTGCAGTGGTCGAGCATTGAGTCTTACTCAATTTCACACCTTGTAACACAAGCAAGAACCCTTTCTTTGCTTGATCCATTTTGAACTTCTTCAAAACTTTTTAAAGGTATGTGCTTTGTGAAAGTCCAATTAAGCGTCTTGATCTATCTCTATAGATCTTGATGCCCAATATATAAGCAGCTTCACTGAGGTCTTTCATTGAAATACTCTTATTCAAATATCCTTTTATGCTATCGAGAAATTCTATATCATTTCCAGTTAACAATATGTCATCCACATATAATATCAGAAATGCTACAGAGCTCCCACTCACTTTCTTGTAAATACAGTCTTCTCCAAAAGTCTTTATAAAACCATATGCTTTGGTCACACTATCAAAACGTTTATTCCAACTCCGAGAGGCTTGCACCAGTCCATAAATGGATCACTGGAGCTTGCACACTTTGTTAGCTCTCTTTGGATTGACAAAACCTTTCGGTTGCATCGTATACAACTCTTCTTCCAAAAACCCATTCAAGAATGCAGTTTTGACATCCATTTGCCAAATTTCGTAATCATGAAATGCGGCAATTGCTAACATGATTCGGACAGACTTAAGCATCACTACGGGTGAGAAGGTCTCATCGTAGTCAATCCCTTGAACTTGTCAAAAACCTTTTGCAACAAGTCGAGCTTTATAGACAGTAACATTACCATCAGCGTCAGTCTTCTTCTTGAAGATCCATTTATTCTCGATGGCTTGCCGATCAACGTGCAAGTCAACCAAAGTCCATACTTTGTTCTCATACATGGATCCCATCTCAGATTTCATGGCTTTAAGCCATTTTGCGGAATTTGGGCTCACCATTGCTTCTTCATAGTTCATAGGTTCATCATGGTCTAGCAACATAACCTCCAGAACAGGATTACCATACCACTCTGGTGCGGATATTACTCTAGTTGACCTACGAGGTACAGTAATAACTTGATCTAAAGTTTCATGATCATCATCATTAACTTCCTCACTGATTGGTGTAGATGTCACAGGAACTGGTTTCTGTGATGAACTACTTTCCAACAAGGGAGCAGGTACTTTTACCTCATCAAGTTCTACTTTCCTCCCACTCATTTCTTTCGAGAGAAACTCCTTCTCTAGAAAGGATCCATTCTTAGCAACGAATGTCTTGCCTTCGGATCTGTGATAGAAGGTGTACCCAATAGTTTCCTTTGGGTATCCTATGAAGACACATTTCTCCGATTTGGGTTCGAGCTTATCAGGTTGAAGCTTTTTCACATAAGCATCGCAGCCCCAAACTTTAAGAAATGACAACTTTGGTTTCTTGCCAAACCACAGTTCATAAGGTGTCGTCTCAGCGGATTTTGATGGTGCCCTATTTAACGTGAATGCGGCCGTCTCTAAAGCATAACCCCAAAACGATAGCGGTAAATCAGTAAGAGACATCATAGATCGCACCATATCTAGTAAAGTACGATTACGACGTTCGGACACACCATTATGCTGTTGTGTTCCGGGTGGCGTCAGTTGCGAAACTATTCCGCATTGTTTCAAATGTAGATCAAACTCGTAACCCAAATATTCTCCTCCATGATCAGATCGTAGAAACTTTATTTTCTTGTTAAGATGATTTTCAACTTCACTCTGAAATTCTTTGAACTTTTCAAATGTTTCAGACTTATGTTTCATTAAGTAGATATACCCATATCTGCTTAAATCATCTGTGAAGGTGAGAAAATAACGATACCCGCCGCGAGCCTCAACATTCATTGGACCACATACATCAGTATGTATGATCTCCAACAAATCAGTTGCTCGCTCCATAGTTCCGGAGAACGGGGTATTAGTCATTTTTCCCATGAGGCATGGTTTGCAAGTACCAAGTGATTCATAATCAAGTGATTCCAAAAGTCCACCAGTATGGAGTTTCTTCATGCGCTTTATACCAATATGACCCAAATGGTAGTGCCACAAATAAGTTGCACTATCATTATTAACTCAGCATCTTTTGGCTTCAACATTATGAATATGTGTATCACTACTATCGAGATTCATCAAAAATAGACCACTCTTTAAGGGTGCATGATTGTTGGCGTCCTGGGAATGGGGGTCCCCAGACTTGCCTGCCTGCGGCCCACGACATGGCTGAGCCAGCAAGCTGTACGGCCCATCTTCACCAACAAAGCATCCAAGACCCTCGCGAGGGTCCAAGCCTCATGAGGCGGATGATGCAAGACCTCCTCTGGAGTGGCCTAGCCGAGCAGGCTCACGAGGAGTGGAGATATCATGGCGGGGCAAACCTCACGAGGCCCTCGTGACGTGAGCCATGATGCACGACATCAGGCGGGCGCCAGCACGGGCAGCGTCCTTGTTTCCTCTTTGGTGCTAAGGAGGCCAGCGCAGGCGAAGAGTACCGAGGCGTCAGGTAAAGGTTGCCATATTGGTGCAACGATACCAAGGCCAAGAGGACGGCAAGACGGAGGTCATCGTGGAGCCCAAGACGGCGTCACCAGAGAGCTTTTCACAGGCGAAGACTGCATTTGTCAGGATAGCTTGTACTAGTTGTCCCCCTTCAAATCGTCCCGCCATTGTTGGCTCCCTTCCCGCTCGATATTTGGGAAGAGCACCAGGGCCTATATAAGTAGAGCTAGCCACCATAGTAGGGGGGATCGGATCCGAAAGAGAGAGAGAGAGGGGGAGAGGGAGAGCATCTCATCTCAGCTTGATCCAACTCGATCGAGAGCCTACTCACAAGAACACCTCAACCTCCGGAGGCTGTTCTTCCCTTGTACTGTTCATCATCAGCCCTAGAGGCAATCCACCACCACCACAATGGAGTAGGGTATTACACCACAACGGTGGCCCGAACCAGTATAAACCTTGTGTCTTTCTGTGTTGCGAGTTCGTCGAGTTCGTCCGCGAGATCTTAGTGAGCTAGGGCGTAGATTGGTAGGAGGGAAAGACTTCGCGCGCACCCCAGTGTTCGAACCTCAAGGGTTTGCCGGAACCCCACATCCGACATTTGGTGCACCAGGTAGGGGTGTATCGTAGCCTCCCTTCCATCAGTTTGTCGCTCCGTCGCTCCGCCGTCTCCATGGCGGACGCTCACCGTGCTCGAGCTGAGCGTCGGGCTGCCCTCACCGCCCACGTCGCTCAGACAGCTCCCGTTGGCGGGCCACATCGCCGTTCTCCGTCTCCCGCAGCCAACGCAGCCACCGGCCCGGCGGGGAACGAGCAACAGGCGCCCTCGCTGCATCCTTCGATGCGGCAGTACGGCCGCACCGCCACTCCATCGCTGACCCCTGACGGTTCTTCGTCTCATGTGCATCACGCTCCCATGGAGGCACGGGCCGCGCTCCTCATAGCGAACGAGCTCCTGCACTACCGCCCCGTCGACGACCTCTACGAGGAGTGGCTCGAACGCGTCGTCGAGCTCGTCCGCGTCGCAGGGGGGCTCTCCGGCGCCATCCCACTCTCTGCCTCCCCCTCAACCAGCCGCGGACGACGAGGTTCATGGCGCGCCTCCACCACCTCAGCCCCAAGACATCACATTGGCACCGTGGCACGCGGCTCAGCGCCCACGCGCGAAGAGAGAAGCTACCAAGAAATTCCGCGGCTGCGAGAAGCTGCACGTGCGCTCCTCGCGCCACCTCGTCAAGACCGCGCACAACCCGCAGCGGCGCAGCACGGACCTCGTCAATACCAAGCTCCACCTCTGAAGCGGGCCTCGGCTACCACAGCTGGCTACCGCGCATTCACCCCCGAGCTGCGTAGCGTCGCCTGGCCAGGCAAGTTCAAGCCGGATCTACCTCCTCGCTCTGACGGTACCGCCGACCCCACGGAGTTCCTGCAGCTCTATGAGCTGAGCATCGAAGCAGCCAACGGCGACGAAAAGGTCATGGTGAACTGGTTTCCCATGGCTCTCAAGGATGGAGCTCGCTCCTAACTCCTGAACCTGCAACACAGCTCGATCTCCTCCTGGGACGAGATGTGCGACCTCTTCGTCGCCAACTTCCAGGGCACTTGCGACCGCCCACCGGCCATGGGTGACCTACGCCGCATCAGGCAGCAGCCAGGAGAGACCCTCTAGAAGTACATCCAGCGCTTCGACAACACCCGCCTCAAGATCCCCAAGGTCACGGATGAGGCCATCATCTCCGCGTTCTCCGACGGTGTCCGTGACGTAAAGATGAAGGAAGAGCTCGCCATCCACGAGGAGCTGTGCACATCTCAGGAGCTGTTCAACCTGGCAACCAAGTGCGCAAGAGCTGAGGAGGGGCACCTTTCTCTCCTTGAGCTGCCAGCCGTGGGCGCGGAGGAGAAGAAGGCCAAGCCCAAGGATGTGAAGCGCAAGGAGGTAGCTGTGCTCGCAGCGAAGCCCGACATCAAGTGGGGCAGAGATCAGCCCGAGTCATCCAAGAACGGCCGACCATTCTGCGCCTTCCACAACCTGAACACACACAACACCAGCGACTGTCAAGAGCTCAGAGCCATACGAGAAGGACGCTACGGTCGACGCCCCGAGCGCAACGACCGGGGCTACGGCCGCGGAGGAGGACATGGAGGCGGACTCTGGGACGACCGTGGCCCGCGCCAGGAGTGGCGCGACTGGCCTCGTGAGGACCGCTGGTAGGACCAGCCTTGTGAGGGCACCTGGAGGGACCCGCCTCATGAGGATCGCCCCCAGGGCAACGCCGGTCTTCCCCCGCTGCCGCCACCAAGAAGGAACGACGACCACTACTAGGACGAGGGGGCTGGGGGCTTCTAGGAGCCGCGCGCGATCACCTGCATCTTGGGCGGCGCCCAGGCCCTAGCCTCTCAGTGCATCTTCAAGCAGTTTGCTCGCGAGGTGAACGCGGTGCTCCCCAACCTCGAGGCCACGCGCCCGCTCAGGTGGTCCCAGTGCGCCATCACTTTCAACTCGGCGGATCAACTCAAGTGCGCAGCCACCGCTGGCACCCTCCTTATGTTGTGTTCCCCAGTCATTAGCAATGTGTAGGTCACCAAGACCCTCATCAACGGCGGCGCAGGGCTCAACGTCCTGTCCGTCGACATGTTCGACAACCTCCAAGTGCCATATGAGCAGCTCCAGCCCACCAAGCCTTTCTCAGAAGTGACCGATAGCTCCACCATGCTGATAGGGCAGGTCCGCCTACCTGTCACCTTCGGGGAGCGCAAGAACTACCGCACCGAGCTCATCGACTTCGACGTCGCGCACATCCGCCTGCGTACAATGCCATCCTCGGGTATCCAGCCCTGGCCAAGTTCATGGCAGTCACTCATCACGGCTACAACATTCTCAAGATGCCAGGAAGCGGAGGAAACATCACGGTCCCGTGTGAAGAGAGGGATGTCGTGTGCTCCCTCGAGCGCGCCTTTCAAGCCGCAGCAATCGATGACCCTGACAGTAGAAATGAAGGCCCTCTGGAGGCCATCCCCAAGAAGAAGAAGCCGCGCTGTGCAGGACCTCAGGAGGACGGCGTCACGATACAAACCACGTCAGGACCAGTGCCCGCTCCAGGGGCGCCTCCCTCTATCGCATAGGAAGGCGCGCCCGGCGCCCTCCTCAGGCAAGGCTCGGGGGCCCACTTCTGGAGGGCCTCAGACCTTGCCAACCTCGCGAGGGAGGCGCTTGGGCACCACTTGGAGGCGTGCTTCACGGCACGTGACCCTGAGGAGAGCGCAGGGCGAGGAGTGCCCACCACTCAGGAGTTTATCACCAAGACCACCCAGGAACTACAAGAAGCAAGAGCCATGCGCGGTGATGGCCGCCCACAAGGTGCAGCTCCGCATCCTGGCGAGGATGCTGGGCTACGCGTCTGCATCGACGTCCTAGGGCTCAACATGGCCGCATCTCAGGAGCGTTTCTAGCCTTCGCGTGTGGGCCTCTACGAGGGCCCGCTGCACATCTACGTTCGTATGCCATTTGGCTTGCCGAGCGTGGCGTCGGCCTATCAGCGCAACATGCGACGTATCCTGGTGGCTCGGGAAGCCAGGTACCAAGCCGTTCTGTAGGAGATGGAGACGGTCTTCAGGGAACCTCCCGAACCCTCGGAGCCTCCCGAGGCTCAGGGTTCTGGCGGCTCATGAGGAGTCATTTCTTCAACACACGCCTTCAGCTATACCAACTCTACTTCGTCTACAGAACCAGGTGGCATCTCCCAAGCTCGTTTAGCTGGGAGCTCCCCACGGGCTGCATTATTCCCAGGCCGCGTGGGTCCGTCCCTGCGGCATGTATCCCTTTTGCTTATGTCTTCATCTTACCTTGTTGGGGGCGCCCCTCGGGCTACATCATCCCCAAGCCGCTCGGGCCGAACCCGGTGGCATGTACCTTCATGCATTTATCCAAGTTGATATGTTCTCCATGCTTAACCTGCCAACTGTTGTCACCTGCTTGATTGCTGCCCACCACGGGTCTGTTCATCCTATGCAATTCACTTGCACGTTAAAAGGGGGCTCCTGAGCATCGCCACTCAGGAGCTCTTACTGGCTCTCCAGCCCTCACCCCCTGGCCTTGACTACGGCATCGCGACCTGGCATACTAGCGGCGACTGAGCTCCCTCGAGGGCCGGGACCTGAGGACGTAGAATGCTTGCATCTAACCGCCTTGCAGGGACATACAGTCACCAAGACTCAAGACCAGGCGCAACCCGCCTTGAGGTAGGGCCTCGTGAGTCCCGCGCTGGCTCACAAGTGCCCAGATACACCTCGCAGCCCTGCAGTGCAAGCCACGTGTCAGGGCGGGACTGTACACGCCCCGGGGGCTCCTCCCGGAGGGGGCCCCCATCCCACGCCCAAGTGGAAGCACCATTTTCCGCGCTGGCTGACGTCACTACCGAGGAGCGGCTATGCCCGTGCACAAGCGGAAGCACTATGCTCCTTGCTGGTGATAAACAACTGAGGGCGGCCCCATGGTCGTACCAACCTCAGGGAGCCCAGAGCTCAGCGCCAAGCCTCACCACAACGCCTCCCCTCGAGAGAGCCGCACGAGGGGCCTGGGCTTGGGTCACCCCCAAGCACACGCCACCCAACCAGGTCCCCCAGACCTGGGCGTCGCGCGCCCCTCCCGAGACCTCGGCGAGGCCAGGTATGGAAATTGTTTGCACATCAAGGGGGACTCCTGAGCATCGCGACTCAGGAGCCTAACTGGTCACGTAGCCCCTCACTCCTTGGTCCGTCCTGGTCTCCGGTCGGCCCAATGGCGGTTGAGGTATGCACGGGGCCGGGCTCTCCCGACGTAGAACATTAATCTATCCTCACGAACTCTCCCTATATGTTGTTTGCGCGTCAAGGGGGACACTTGAGCATCGCGACTCAAGAGCCTAACTGGTCACGTAGCCCCTCACTCCTTGGCCCGTCCTGGTCTCCGGTCGGCCCAATGGCGGTTGAGGTATGCATGGGGCCGGGCTCTGCCGACGCAGAACGCAAAGCAAATAGGAAGGAAATCACCAAATCTCAAAGCAAATATTACAAGCATATTGTTCTCACAATACCAAATGAAAAGTCTAAACGCCTCCACGCGGCCTGATAAATGTCGCAGGAATGAAATGGGAAGAGTAGCCGTAGGTCACCCCTGGATATCGCCATCGCCCACGGAAGGACCTCCCTCGCGGGCAACGATGTTCTCACCTTCACCACCAGTCGCAGGACCCGCGACGTCGCCAGACAGAGGATCGGAGACAAAGCCACATAACCTCCCCAGCAAGGCCTCCACTTGACCTTGTATAGCCACAGCGGCGGCTTCGCAGTGATCTTCAGCCACAGGCTCCAGTAGCTTGTCAAGGCGAGTGCTGGGGTCGCGGAGGTGCAGATGGCTGAAGACGTGAGTCAGTGCGGCTGAAGACAGGACACCAGCTTCTGCCTCCGCCATGGGACCAAGGCCATCAACGACCTCCTCAAGCGCCTTCACTATGAGAGAAAGCAGCTGGGCGGGGCCATCCTCGTCGGTGTCCAGCGGCCTCTCCAGGCCGTGCTCGTAGAGTGTCTTCAGCGCCTTGCGAGACATCTTCTCGAGATCAGCAAAGGCCACGCGGTCTTTGGCCAGGACTCGCGCCTTGGCATCAAGATCGGCCTCCCTCGTCCCCATCTTCCGCTCCAACTCTTCCAACCGGCTGCGCTCGGCGGCCTGATTCCTCCCCAGCTCCGCCAGCTCAGGATCATGGTTCTTGACGGCTCCCTCCCGGGCCTTCATCCCCTCCTCCTTCGCTTGGCGGCAGCGTACCTCTTCGGCGTGCTTGTCGTGCAGGCTCTGCAACTCGCCCTCCAGCACTTGGCAGCGGTCACGGGCGGCCTTGGCATCTTTCAGTGCCGCATCACGATCGGCTGCGGCACTGGCGGCTCCTCGCTTCTCCTCCTCGGAAGCCGCAGCAGCCTAGCTTAGCGCAGCGCGAACCACCAGGTTGGAGTGAAGCCAGCCAGAGGCCAACTCTAAACGCCCGGCCACCAGGCGCGGGTCCGCGCTCAGGAGATCCGCCTGCAGCCGGGTCATCTCTGAAAGGGCACGCTCCAAGACAGCAGCAGGAGCAGAGGAACCAGGGAGTGGAGGTGCTGCAGAGGGAGGAAGAGCACCGTCGCCAGGGCTCGCGAGGCCACGGGTTCCGGAGCAGCTAGGATCTCGTCAGCCGCACCAAGCGCCGGCACCTCCAGAGCCAGCGGGGCCATGGGGGCTGACTCCACGCGGCGATGTTCTTCTTGGCCCCGCGAGGACGACCGGGCTGGGGAGATGCGGGCGCTACTGCCTCCTTTCTCTACGGAGGGAGGCACGGCCACCGTACCCTCCTTCCTCTTCTTCGCCGAAGATGCCGGCCTGATGAACCAAGGGCGAGCGTCAGGAAATAACAAGTACCGGCAGGGGTAAAGTGAAGCTCGAAACACCTAGCGGTCCACCGTGAAGTACTCCACCTTTCGCTTGTGAAGCTTGAGGCCTGACAGCATCGGGACCTGAGGGGCAGGCGTCCGGGCTCCGGCGGTGACAGGCGGTGCGGAGGCAGAACCGGATCCAGCCTCAGGAGGTGTTGGGGTGGAGGCGGCAGCACGGACCACCAGCGACGACCTACCCTTCGTCGGGATGAGGGGTTTCTCCCTCTCCCCTTGGTAGGCATCGGCTTCGGCATCGTCAGGAAGGGCATGGAGAATCTCGGCCTTGCTCAGAGGGGAAGTCTCCCCCACCTCTTTCGGGGTCTACTCCGAGTCCACCTCCTCTTCCCCCTCTCCGCAGGATCGCCAGAAGACACCTCCAATGGTTGTTGCGCCATAGGAGCTTCCGGAAGCGCTGGCGGCACCAGCCCGCGCGCATCAAAAGTCGGCCTAGAGGCGACGAATTCCTCCCGGTCCCTGCATAGGAATAGGGGAACGAAGGCGCTAGGCGGGTACTCCTGGTTGTCCCCGACTATGAGGCGCAGAACGGCGTCCAGTTCATCGCCAGGTAGGTCCCCTGGCCTCAGGCGGGTCTTGTTTTCCTCTTCCTCGAGCTCCCAGAGGGGGCGCGCACGAGCCTGGAGTGGGGCAACCCGCAGCATCAAGAACTCCCTTAGAAGCATCGCCCCCGTTATCTTGGCCACCCTCGCGTTGCCTGGCTTCAGCTCAGTCATCATCTACCCCAACACTGACGATGCCCACTCGTCGACAAGCTCTGGTTTGGGCCACCCCTTGCCCTGCCGGGGCGCCTCCGTCGGCAGCACCAGGCACGGATGGGCGTGCTTGGCGTCCATCATGACCCACTTGGATCGAATGTTGTCGGCTCTCTTCCCGATGCTCGAGATTGAGTTGGCCTTGCCGCAGGTGACGAAATTTGCGCATCCGGAGGTGTGCTCGCCGCTGATGCGGAGGAAGAAGAAATGGCGCAGGAGCGCCATGGACGACATCACGCCCAGGTACGCCTCATAGTAGTAGGTAAAGATGGACAGGAGGAGGACAGAGTTGGGATGGAGGTGCAACGCCTGTAGCCCATAGTGGTCGAGGACTTCATAGAAGAAATCGGAGAAGGGAGGAACCAACCCAATAGCGACGCTGCTCGAGAAGAAGGGGGAGAAGGTGCTCCCCTCAGGCTCCCACACGTCGGACGCAAGCCGGAGCTCCGTCTTCCCCCACTCGTTGCTCTCTCCCGCTGTCAGCAGGCGCATGGAGGCGAGGCTCTTCTCCGTGATGGTGGGCGCCTCAAGAGCGGGCTCATACCAAGCCGGTGCCGAGGAAGTCTTGACCTTGCGCGGCACCATGAGCGGCAGATGCAGAGCAAGGCGGGGCAGATCTGGAGGTAGCGGCAGCGATGAGCGAGAAAGGGGATCTGAAGCGAGGCAAGGAAGAAGCAACAAAGGCAAGTGCTACATGCGCCAGCCTTTTGTCAAGTCAAGCAGTTGCCGAGGCAACATGGGGAAGCGGAGACGCCCACGTCCAATCAACCACCATGCGTCAATCGAGGACGCAGGCTTTTGGGGCCCGCGGCGCTCCGTACTTGGCCCTTGACTTCGCCGCAAAGCCAAGCCCGAGCGCACCTTGGGCCCGGGGGCTACTGTCGGCATCTTGGGAACAGGGGTCCCCAGACTTGCCTGCCTGCGGCCCATGGCGTGGCTGAGCTAGCAAGCTGTACGGCCCATCTTCACCAACAAAGCATCCAAGACCCTCGCGAGGGTCCAAGCCTCGCGAGGCAGACGACGCAAGACCTCCTCTGGAGTGGCCTAGCCGGGCAGGCTAACGAGGAGCGGAGATATCAAGGCGGGGCAAACCTCACGAGGCCCTCGTGACGTGAGCCATGATGCATGACACCAGGCGGGCGCCAGCACGCGCAGCGTCCTTGTTTCCTCTTTGGTGCTAAGGAGGCCAGTGCAGGCGAAGAGTACCGAGGCGTCAGGTAAAGGTTTCCATATTGGTGCAACGAGACCAAGGCCAAGAGGACAGCAAGACGGAGGTCATCGTGGAGCCCAAGACGGCGTCACCACAGAGCTTTTCGTAGGCGAAGACCACTTTGTTCAGGATAGCTTGTACTAGCTCTCCCCCTTCAAATCGGCCCGCCATTGTTGGCTCCCTTCCTGCTCGATATTTGGGAAGAGGACCAGGGCCTATATAAGTAGAGCTAGCCACCATAGTATGGGGGATCGGATCCGAAAGAGAGAGAGAGGGAGAGAGGGAGAGCATCTCATCTCAGCTTGATCCAACTCGATCGAGAGCCTACTCACAAGAACACCTCAACCTCCGGAGGCTGTTCTTCCCTTGTACTGTTCATCATCAGCCCTAGAGGCAATCCACCACCACCACACTGGAGTAGGGTATTACACCACAACAGTGGCCCGAACCAGTATAAACCTTGTGTCTTTCTGTGTTGCGAATTCATCGAGTTCTTCCGTGAGATCTTAGTGAGCTAGGGCATAGATTGTTAGGAGGGAAAGACTTCGCGCGCACCCCAGTGTTCGAACCTCAAGGGTTTGTCGGAACCCCACATCCGACAATGACCATAAAAGATACTACTCATATAAATAGAACAACCATTATTCTCAAATTTAAATGAATAACTGTCTTGCATTAAACAAGATCTAGATATAATGTTCATGCTCAACACTGGCACCAAATAACAATTATTTAGGTCTAAAACTAATCCCGAAGGTAGATGTAGAGGTAGTGTGTCGACGGCGATCACATCAACTTTGGAACCATTTCCCACGCGCATCGTCACCTCGTCCTTAGCCAGTGTTCGCTTAATCCATAGTCCCTGTTTTGAGTTGCAAATATTAGCAACAGAACCAGTATCAAATACCCAGGTGCTACTGCAAGCTCTGGTAAGGTACACATCAATAACATGTATATCACATATACCTTTGTTCACCATGCCATCCTTCTTATCCTCCAAATACTTGGGGCAGTTCCGCTTCCAGTGACCAGTCTGTTTGCAGTACAAGCACTCAGTCTCAGGCTTAGGTCCAGACTTGGGTTTCTTCTCTTGAATAGCAACTTGTTTGCTGTTCTTTTTGAAGTTCCCCTTCTTCTTACCTTTGCCCTTTTTCTTGAAACTGGTGGTCTTATTAACCATCAACACTTGATGCTCCTTCTTGATTTCTACCTCCGCTGCCTTTAGCATTGCGAAGAGCTCGGGATCATCTTATCCATCCTTTGCATATTATAGTTCATCACGAAGCTCTTGTAGCTTGGTGGCAGTGATTGAAGAACTCTGTCAATGACACTATCAACGGGAAGATTAACTCCCAGATGAGTCAGGTGATTATGATACCCACACATTTTGAGTATATGCTCACTGACAGAACTACTCTCCTCCATCTTGCAGCTATAGAACTTATTGGAGACTTCATATCTCTCAATCCGGGCATTTGCTTGAAATATTAACTTCAACTCATGTAACATCTCATATGCTCCATGATATTCAAAACGTTGTTGAAGTCCCGGTTCTAAGCCGTAAAGCATGGCACACTGAACTATCGAGTAGTCATCAGCTTTGCTCTACCATGTGTTCATAACATCTGGTGTTGCTCCTGCAGCAGGTTTGGTACTTAGCGGTGCTTCCAGGACGTAATTCTTCGTTGCAGCAATGAGGATAATCCTCAAGTTACGGACCCAGTCCGTGTAATTGCTACCATCATCTTTCAACTTTGCTTTCTCAAGGAACGCATTAAAATTCAACGGAACAACAACAGGAGCCATCTATCTACAACAAACATATACATGCAAAATACTATCAGGTACTAAGTTCAGGATAAATTTAAGTTCATTTAATCATATTACTTAAGAACTCCCACTTAGATATACATCTCTCTAATCATCTAAGTGATCACGTGATCCAAATCAACTAAACCATAACCGATCATCACGTGAAATGGAGTAGTTTTCAATGGTGAACATCATTATGTTGATCATATCTACTATATGATTCACGCTCGACCTTTCGGTCTCAGTGTTCCGAGGCCATATCTGCATATGCTAGGCTCATCAATTTTAACCTGAGTATTCTGCGTGTGCAAAACTGGCTTGCACCCGTTGTAGATGGACGTAGAGCTTATCACACCCGATCATCACGTGGTGTCTGGGCACGACGAACTTTGGCAATGGTGCATACTCAGGGAGAACACTTTTATATTGAAATTTAGTGAGATATCATCTTATAATGCTACCGTCAATCAAAGTAAAATAAGATGCATAAAAGATAAATATCACATGCAATCAATATAAGTGATATGATATGGCCATCATCATCTTGTGCTTCTGATCTCCATCTTCGAAGCACCGTCATGATCACCATCATCACCGGCGCGACACCTTGATCTCCATCGTAGCATCATTGTCGTCTCCCCAACTATTGCTTCTACGACTAACGCTACCGCTTAGTGATGAAGTAAAGCAATTGCAGGGCGATTGCATTGCATACAATAAAGCGACAACCATATGGCTCTGGCCAGTTGCCTATAACTCGGTTACAAAACATGATCATCTCATACAATAAAATATATCATCATGTCTTGACCATATCGCATCACAACATGCCCTGCAAAAACAAGTTAGACGTCCTCTACTTTGTTGTTGCAACTTTTACGTGGCTGCTACGGGCTGAGCAAGAACCGTTCTTACCTACGCATCAAAACCACAACGATAGTTCGTCAAGTTAGTGATGTTTTAACCTTCTCAAGGACCAGGCGTATCCACACTAAGTTCAACTGAAGTTGGAGAAACTGACACCCGCCAGCCACCTGTGTGCAAAGCATGTCGGTAGAACCAGTCTCGCGTAAGCGTACACGTAATGTTGGTCCGGGCCGCTTCATCCAACAATACCGCCGAACCAAAGTATGACATGCTCGTAAGCAGTATGACTTGTATCGCCCACTACTCACTTGTGTTCTACGCGTGCATATAACATCAACGCATAAAACCTGGCTCGGATGCCAATGTTGGGGAACGTAGTAATTTCAAAATTTTCCTACGCACACACAGGATCATGTGATGCATAGCAACGAGAGGGGAGAGTGTGGTCCACGTACCCTCATAGACCGAAAGCAAAAGCGTTAGCACACCACGGTTGATGTAGTCATACGTCTACCAAACGCACGGCACCTCCAAGTTCTGCCCACGTTCAACTCGATGACGTCCCTCGAACTCCAATCTAGCCGAGCTTTGAGGGAGAGTTCCGTCAGCACAACGGCGTGGTGATGATGATGTTCTACCGATGCAGGGCTTCGCCTAAGCACTGCTACGATATGACTGAGGTGCATTATGGTGGAGAGGGCACCGCACACGGTAAGAGATCCAAGGGATCAATTGCTGTGTCTCTAGGGGGTGCCTCCCTCCCCATATATAAAGGAGTGGAGAAGGGGAAGGGGCCGGCCACCCTTGGCGCGCCCCATGAGGAGTCCTACTCCCATCGGGAGTAGGACTCCCCCCTTCCATGTTGGAGTAGGAGAGGAGAGGGAAGGAGGAAGAGGAAGAAAGGAAAGGGGGGGGTGCCGCCCCCCTTCCTTGTCTAATTCGGACTTGGGAGGGGAGGGGCGCGCGGCTGCCCCTTGGCCGCCTCTCCTCCTCCACCAATTGGGCCCATGAGGCCCAATAACCTCCGAGGGGTTCCAGTAACCCCCCGGTACTCCGGTATATATCCGATAACCCCCGGAACCATTCCGGTGTCCGAATATAGCCGTCCAATATATCAATCTTTATGTCTCGACCATTTTGAGACTCCTCGTCATGTCCGTGATCACATCCGGGACTCCGAACTAACTTTGGTACATCAAAACACATAAGCTCATAATATAACCATCATCGAACTTTAAGCGTGCGGACCCTACGGGTTCGAGAACTATGTAGACATGACTGAGACACGTGTACGGTCAATAACCAATAGCGGAACATGGATGCTCATATTGGCTCCTACATATTCTATGGAGATCTTTATCGGTCAAACCGCATAACAACATACGTTGTTCCCTTTGTCATCGGTATGTTACTTGCCCGAGATTCGATCATCGGTATCTCAATACCTAGTTCAATCTCGTTACCAGCAAGTCTCTTTACTTGTTTTGTAATACATCATCCCGCAACTAACTCATTAGTTGCAATGCTTGCAAGGCTTAAGTGATGTGTATTACCGAGTGGGCCCAAAGATACCTCTCCGACAATCGGAGTGACAAATCCTAATCTTGAAATACGCCAACCCAACAAGTACCTTTGGAGACACCTGTAGAGCACCTTTATAATCACCCAGTTACGTTGTGACGTTTGGTAGCACACAAAGTGTTCCTCCGGTAAACGGGAGTTGCATAATCTCATAGTCACCGGAACATGTATAAGTCATGAAGAAAGCAATAGCAACAAACTAAACGATCAAGTGTTAAGCTAACGGAATGGGTCAAGTCAATCACATCATTCTCCTAATGATGTGATCCCATTAATCAAATAACAACTCTTTGTCTATGGCTAGTAAACATAACCATCTTTGATCAACGAGCTAGTCAAGTAGAGGCATACTAGTGACACTGTTTGTCTATGTATTCACACATGTATCATGTTTCCGATTAATACAATTCTAGCATGAATAATAAACATTTATCATGATATAAGTAAATAAATAATAACTTTATTATTGCCTCTAGGGCATATTTCCTTCAATATCATATTTTTTTCGTTATAGCATGGACATTTGGACTTTTATGTGATTCAAAGCAATAGTATAGTTTTGACATAATAATTTAGATACTCAAGCATATCAACAAGCAGCCATGTCTTTCAAAATCTCAATGCTAAAATAAGTTATTCCTAGCCCATCATGCTCAAACATTGATCCACTCATGAAACACACTCGTATATTAACTACACCCAATACTTGAGCACGGTCATATTACCTCCTAGTTGGTGCTTTTAGGAGAGAAGATGGAGACTCAAATTTCAAAATAAAAATTGTATAAAGTAAAATAAAGACACTTCGCAGAGGGAAGTAGGGATTTGTAGAGGCGCCAGAGCTCAAAGCAAAAAATTTGAGATAAAAACATTTTGGGAGGTGTATCCATCCCACCAACGAAAATGACTTAGAGTTCCCAATACTTTCCATGCATAGATATATCATAGGCGGTTCCCAAACAGAAAATAAAGTGTATTCCTTTTTCCACCATAACTTTCACTTTCCATGGCTAACCGTATCCACGGGTGCCCTCCATACCAACACTTTCCAAGGAATTTATTATTTGACAACATAAAGTAAATTCATTTCTTTTTGCATTTCGGGATTGGGCATCCCTAATACCTTTGCCTTACTCTCATGCAATGACAAGTGAATAAACACTCATCTTGAGAATAACACATCTAGCATGGAAAATATTAGCCACCCCTCACCGCTCTGCGAGCGAAACAAATACACTAAAGAGAAGTTTATTTTGAAAAGTAGAGATGGCACATGCAAATTTGCTTAGAACGGCAAAAGAATACCATGTATAGGTTGATATAGTGGACTCATGTGGCAAAACTGGTTTAAAGGATTTTGGATGCACAAGTAGAAGTCATACTTGGTGCAAAATGAAGGCTAGCAAAAGATTGGGAAGGGAGCAACCAAGAAATGAATAATCTCATAAGCAAGCATTAAGCATAATTAACATCGAATAATGCACCATAAGTAGGATATAATTTTCATTGCATGATTATTGACTTTCATGCATGCATAGGGAATCACAAACCTTAACACCAATATTCCTACTAAAGCATAATTACTCATCAAGATGACTCACATATCACATCATCATATCTCAAAACTATTACTAAGAATCAAGTTTATTTTGTCCAATGATCTTCATGACATTTTATTTTCTTTATCCTTCTTGGATATCTATCACTTTTGCACTAATTTTCATGTGTTGCTTTTCATAAGCTCAAATAAATATAAGTGAAGATCATGAGCATGAAAATTTTTCTTTCTCTCAAAACAATTTAAGTGAAGCAAGAGAGAATTTCTTCAAAATTTTACTAACTCTCAAACAAATCTAAGTGAAGCAAGAGAGCATTTCTTCAAAAATAACAAAGCACACCATGCTCAAAAAGATATAAGTGAAGCACTAGAGCAAGTCCGAGATCATAAAAGATTTAAGTGAAGCATAGAGAGCAACTCTAACAAGTCATGACATAATTTTGGCTCTCTCAAAAAGGTCTGTCCAGCAAGGATTGATGACTTAAAACACAAAATAAAACACTTAAAGACACATATCATACAAGACGCTCCAAGCAAAACACATATCATGTGATGAATAAAAATATAGTCTCGAGTAAAATACCGATAGTTGTTGGAAGAAAGCGGGGATGCCACTCGGGGGCATCCCCAAGCTTAGTTGGTTGCTCATGCTTGGATAATATCTTGGGATGCTGGGGCATCCCCAAGCTTAGGCTCTTACATCCTTCCTTCATCCATTGTAAGATAACCCAAAACATGAAAACTTCAATCACACAAAACTCAACAAAGCCTTCGTGAGATCCGTTAGTATAAGAATAATAAACCACTACTATAAGTGTTGTATCAAACCAATTAATTTTTTTGTATTATATCTACTGTATTCCAACTTTTCTATGGCAAAAACTCATCAAAGAAAACCATAGAGTCATCGAAATAAGCATACAACACAAAGAAAACAGAATATGTCAAAACAAAATAGTCTGTAGCAATCTGACTATTTCGAATACTTTTGTATCTCCAAAAACTCTGAAAACCTAGGACAACCTGAGAAATTTGTATATTGATCTACTGCAGGTGGAATGGGTATTTTATCTCTCCCTGGTAAACATGAAAATTAGTTTTGTGAGCGTAAAAGTTTCTGTTTTTCAGCAAGATCAAACAACTATTGCCCAAGAAGATCCTAAAGGCTTTACTTGGCACAAAAACTAATTAACACATAAAAACACAATTATAATAGTAGCATAATTGTGCTAACACTCAAGAACAGAAAGCAAAAAGCAAAAATAAATTTTATTCAGTGGGTTGCCTCCCAACAAGCGTTATAGTTTTATGCCCTTAGCTAGGCATAAAGCATGGATCTAAGTTTTGTCATCTTTGGTTCGAGATCCATAAGATGCCCTCACGATTGATTCATAAGGTGGCTTGATTCTAGTTCTAGGAAAGTGTTCCATACCTTTCCTCAAAGGAAATTGGAACTTAATATTGCCTTCTTTCATATCAATCACGGCACCGATAGTGCGTAAAAACGGTCTACCAAGAATAATTGGACAACACGGATTGCAATCAATATCAAGAACAATAAAATCTATGTGCACATAATTCCTATTTGCAATAATAAGAACATCATTAATTCTTTCCATAGGCTTTTTAATAGTAGAATCCTCCAAGTGCAAATTCAAGGAACATTCTTCAAGATTGGTAAGACCAAGCACATCACATAAAGATTTCGGAATTGTGGAAACACTAGCACCCAAGTCACACAAAGCAAAACATTCATAATTTTTAATCTTGAATTTGATAGTAGGTTCCCACTGATCATGTAATTTTCTAGGAATTGAAACTTCTAATTCCAACTTTTCTTCCAAAGCTTTCATCATAGCATCAACAATATGTTTAGTAAAAGCTTTGTTTTGTTCATAAGCATGGGGTGAATTTATCATGGATTGCAACAAAGAAATACAACCAATCAAAGAGAAACTATCATAATAAAAGTCTTTGTAATACAAAAGAGTGGGTGCATCACTAGCTAGAGTTTTGACCTCTCCAAACCCACTTTCATCCATTTTCTCAACAAGATTTTCACCCTCCGAAATATTGGGACGCCTTCTACCTAAAGTTAACTCTTCTCCAGTCCCTTTTTCATCACTCTTAACTTTAATAAACAAGGAATCAATAGAAGAAACACCAATCATTTTAAGATCTTCATCACTTTTATCCTCTAATGAGATTGGTTTAGCGGCCATTTGATTCACTAAGGTAGCTTGTGCATAGGATATTTTTCCTAACAAATTTTCGGCAAAAGCATACTTAGATTGGAGATTGCAAACTTATCTACTAATATCATCAAGTAGTATTGTAATAGCATCTAGCACACCGGAGTGCTCCTTAAGTTCTTCGGTAAAATACTTATTATGCTCAAATTGTGTAGTCATATATTCTTTAGTACTTTCCTCAATTTCAAGCAAAATATTTGGGTAAGGAACATCATAATATTTTCTTTGAGACATCATGACTATGCAAACAAGAACGCACACAAAAATAGATCCGGCAGGAAAACGACGAACGGAAAAAGAGAGGCGAATAAAACGACAAATTTTTATGAAGTGGGGGAGAGGAAAACGAGAGACACATGGCAAATAATTTAAATTGCGAGGAGATGAGATTTATGATTAGGAAGCTGGTTATGTTTAAATGGCGTGTTGACGGGAGGCTATCTTGACTTGATTCTCCCCAGCAACGACGCCAGAAATTCTCCTTGATGGTAGCTGGAACTACGTCGGTATTTCCCTGGAGAGGGAGGGATGATGTACCACAGCGACGGTAGGTATTTCCCTCAGTTATGAAACCAAGGTATTGAACCAGTAGGAGAACCAAGCAACTCAACGTAAGCAGGACCAGCACACAAATAACAACACCTCGCAACCCAACGTGTTAAAGGGGTTGTCAATCCCTTACGGGGTACAACGCCTCAAGATAGGCAAATAGGCGTGAGGTAAATTGTAGTAAATTGATAGATCGGACACCAAATAAAATAAATTGCAGTAAGGTATTTTTGGATTTCTGTTTTAATAGATCTAAAAATAAATGCAAGAGAAAAGTAGATCGCAAAGGCAAATATATGAGAAAGAAGACCCGGGGCCGTAGGTTTCACTAGTGGCTTCTCTCGAGAAAAATAGCAAACGGTGGGTGAACAAATTACTGTTGGGAAATTGATAGAACTTCAAATAATTATGACGATATCCAGGCAATGATCATTACATAGGCATCACGTCCAAGATTAGCAGACCGACTCCTGCCTGCATCTACTACTATTACTCCACACATCAACCGCTATCCAGCATGCATCTAGTGTATTAAGTTCATGGAAAAACGGAGTAATGCAATAAGAACGATGACATGATGTAGACAAGATCCGTTTATCTATACGGCGGTAGATATAGATCTCGTCTTTTTATCCTTAGTGGCAACGATACATACGTGTCGGTTCCCTTTCTGTCACTGGGATCAAGCACCGTAAGATCGAACCCACTACCGGGCACCTCTTCCCATTGCAAGATAAATAGATCAAGTTGGCCAGACAAAACCCAAATATCGGAGAAGAAATATGAGGCTATAAGAGATCACGCATAAAAGAGATCAAAGAAACTCAAATACTTTCATGGATATAAAAACATAGATCTAATCATAAACTCGAAGTTCATCGATCCCAACAAACACACCGCAAAAGAGTTACATCATATGGATCTCAAAGAGACCATTGTATTCAGGATCAAGAGAGAGAGAGAGAGAGAGAGAGATGAAGCCATCTAGCTACTAACTACGGACCCGAAGGTCTACAAAGAACTACTCACGCATCATCGGAGAGGCACCAATGGAAGTGGTGAACCCCTCTGTGATGGTGTCTAGATTGGATATGGTGATTCTGGACTCTGTGGCGGCTGGATGAATATTTCGTCGACTCCCCTAGGGTTCTGGTATTTTTGGGGTATTTATAGAGCAAAGAGGCGGTCAAGGGGGCACCCGAGGTGGGCACAGCCCACCGAGGCGCGCCAAGGCCTCCTGGCGCGCCCTGATGGGTTGGCCCCAGGTGCAACCAGGGCCCATTGCCTTCCTTCTGGCCCATAAAAAATCTCTGTGAAGTTTCGTGGCATTTGGACTCCGTTTGATATTGATTTTCTGCGATGTAAAAAACATAGAAAAATAAGCAACTGGCACTTGACACTATGTCAATAGGTTAGTATCAAAACATTATACAAAATTACTATAAAATGATTATAAAACATCCAAGATTGATAATAAAACAGCATGGAACAATCAAAAATTATAGATACGTTGGAGACGTATCACGGCCACTACGGCCACCTCCCGCCTTCGGGCCGCGACGGTGGAGCGGGAGATGGCCCTGGCTTTCGACGGTGGTGTGGCAGCAACGATGGCCGGCAACAGCTGCCGACGGGCAGCGGTGGCGGAGCGTGTGGTGGGTGTTCCACACACACCCAACAGGGACGCCACATGCACTACACTATGCCAGGGACTGTGCCGCCGCAGCGGTGTAGCCTCCTTGCTGGAGCTGTCCTCTGATGACGGCGGAGTGGCTAAGTGACGACGACGGACCGGTGCCATTGGCGATCTTGGGAGAAGCACACGAGATAAGCTACAGGGAGGGATGGGAAAATGCGACGCATGACTCGCTAGCCGTGAGGGTTTTTATAGCAGGCCGGTAAGCATTGGGATTTTGTGGGATTTCACCGAGTCGGGTGGGAAGCTTGCGCGGGAACCTGCAAGATTGCGCAGGAACGGGCTCACCAGCAATTCATTGGTGTCACCGTTTGGCAAAAAGAACGCCCCCGCGCGTTGCGCAAGCTTGCGCTGTAAGATGTCTGCGGCAGCGGGGTGACAAGACATGGGAGAGGAGGATGAAAGGACACGTACACATACGATTAATACAAAAAAACATTTACGCTTTAATTACCTACTATACCCCATCCTGATTTATAAGTAGGATTTAACTAATAAAATACGAGTGCATGTCGCCAAGGATTATATCGTTGGAGTCTTATTGGAACATAGTTTCCAGCTATACAGTTTTTGTAACATACATTAACACTTTTTTGGTTAAATTTAAGGTTATATACCAGCAACCGTTTGCCCGCAACACACACGACTTATTCCATCACAAACAGCTCAGATGGATCAACTGTATGCCACGTATCTCACATGCAACTCGAATCTAATTCGCGTTTGATGTCTCTAACATCGCTTACACAGTTCATCTTATTTGCCATGTATCACTGTGCCGGCCTCTGCTCGCGTCCCTCGGCAAGCTTTGCTCGCATCCGTCGGCGCGCTCGGCTTGTGGACAGCTTTTCCTTGCGCGTTCAACCGGCAGTTTGGGACACCTAGGTGCCCAGGCTCCTTGCCTTTCCACCGTTCGATTGCATTTAGATGTGTGCTATTGCAATGGGTATGTGTATTAATGCATTAAACGCTACTTGGATACCATAGATAAGGCTCATGCACACGGATCCACAATTCTGTAGTAGAAAAAAGGAAAGAGAATAACATGCATGGTGACGTTGCATATTTGGAGTCATTAATGTAAATAGGAGAGAGAAATCAGAAATAAATGCCTCATGATTTGTATGCGTTCATGTTCTTTGGTATATGGAGATATTTTTTCGTGCGAGTATTAATAGGAGGTATATGGTACTGTTATGTGGGACGTTTTTTTTCAATAATCTAATTTAAACAAATGCTAGTAATGTGTTTAAGGAGAATAATTCGTAGTTCACATATTAGACAAAATATCTCATGCATATCCATAAATTTCACATACCCACAGTTGTCTCGTGGCTGAAACATTTTCCACTTTTATTATCAGATACCTATTAGAAAACTATCATATAAAAATGCAATGTGTTCTTTTGTCACTTTAGAAAAGCATTCCAAAGAATCAAATACCCACAAATATTTTTAAATATTGTGGGTATGTCATATACAATGCATTTTACATTATAAAAGTAAATGAGTGTGACATAGCCATAAAGCATATTCCAAAAAATATATACCCATGATATGTGACACAGCTAGCAATAATATACCACAGAAAAAGTTACCATATTTAAAATATCTAAAAATTGATATAAAAAGAAAATTAGCAAAACTATTGACGTGCCCAGAAATTATTAAACAACACAATAAAAAATAAAAAATGGTAGAACCATCAGTTCTTTATACACAGTAGAGAGTATGTGATACGTACGATGAATATATCATACAAAAAATGGCTATCCACTAGTTAGGATATAACGTCCATTTATTTGTGGGAATAGAATATAACGTCCATACGAATACTTGCGACTCAATGTAAATATTTTAAGAATTGAAGGTATCATATACCCATAGATGTTTAAGACATTTAAGAAAATTACAAGGTATTATATACCCACAGTATAAGACAATACGTATGTGGGTATTTTTTTTTAAATCGAGCCCAACATCGTGTATCTCCATTAGTTTTTCATACATAGTGGAGAGTATGTGATACCTACGTATATCCTTTGAGACCAACGTACCATGTATCTTCATCAGTTCTCCATACCTATGCCCTTTGATTTTGTATATTTCCTTGGTATATCATTTCCATCTACCGTACCTTGGGTATATCAAGCATGTTGTCTGTTACTAATTGGACCAAATCAAAGGACGATCATGCATGGAAGGGAAGTTATGGATGGATGTATTGTTTGGAAATATATGCATGCGTGCTAGTATCACATATGGAAAATCTTACATGCAAAATTTAATGGGTTTGAATCCATGAGGCATTAATTAAAGCCCAGCCAGGTGCCCAGGCACCTAGATGCCCCAAACATTTTACCTATATATATATATATATATAGACACACACACGCTATTCGTCATCCTGGGTGAGGAATAGTTATTCTTCACCCCCTCTCTATTTTGACCTCAATGCACCGTATTTTTACGTTTCGTAAATTTTGTCTTATTTCATACATAAAAAGAGAACGTAAGAAAATGTGTACTTGCCGTAAAAAATATTTTATGTTACGTAAAATTATGAATGTAAAAACATAATGTAAAACATACATAAAATGTGATTTTTCTGGTATTATAACCTATATTTTTGCTTTTTTATATCAAATTTTACATATTAAATCAATATGCATGTAATTATTTATATTCTAAACGTTTTTTATTTAGAAAGCGATCGTAAGATTACCTCGGGTGAAGAATAACTTATTCTGCACCCTGGGTGAAGAATAGTAACACTATATATATATATATATATATATATATATATATATATATATATATATATACTATCTAAAAGAAACGGAGTGTTCCGTTTCCCCTCTTACGTTCCCCCTCTTCGTCCAACCCTGTGGTACGACTCCCCTTGCCCTCGAGCGATTTTCTTTTCTCCCTCCAGCGGTTTTCTCCCCACCGGTTTTCTTCCTACCGATTTTCTTTTCTCCCTCCTCTATCTTTGGTAAACAAATAGAGTAATTCACATAAGGTAACCAGGCGTAATCAATCCAAATGCAATCAATTCATGCATGGCAATCAATTTCTTCATGACGTGATCAATCTCCTTCCTTCTTTCAATCAAACGGTGATCAATCTCCTTCCCTCTTTCAATCACTTCCTTTCTTCTATGACCATGCATGTTTTACCTGGTGCCAATGAAAAAGAATCTCTAGGTTGCTGCATATATCTCTTTCTTCTATCTCTGACCGATCCTGCATATATCTCTTTTTTCTATCTCTGGCCAATCATTTGTGTGCATATATCTCTTTCTTCTCTCTCTAGCCGATCCTTTGTGGGCACGTTCATCAGTCGTGGAAGAGAACCTGTATACGTCGGCGAAACGCCGGCAGCCGGGATGGGCTCACCGGTGTAAAGCACCTCAAGGCCGTCCTCTTGGTGACGCTGCGCCACGGCCACCGTTGCCTCCGCGCTACGTTCACCATGTCCGTCGCACCCGCCGAGGTGAGCTCCTTGCATTCATCGTATTAGCAACAGGCGGATCAGCTTCTACATGCACTATACAAACTGTTAAGTGAGCTCCTTTGCTAAATTGCCATCTACTTACTGGAATTCTCACAAATAGAAGAGCAGTCAAAAGGTAACAAGGATGGTATGGTGTGTCTCCATTCACATGGTGTAGAAAAAAGGTAATTATATTACTAAACTATTAATGATGCTTTGTGTTATTATGCAGACTTGAATTTAGTTTCTATTGTTTTCTTTTTATGTTCGTAGACGAGAGTATAGTCTGAAGGGAAAAAAATGGTATGCTCTCAAGGGTGTGCAAGAACAGTGAGATTTATATTATTCAAGGTATTGTTAACAATTTATTATTTTGCAGATTTGCTCTCAGTTTTTATTATTGGCAGGTGATTCTTGGTGATAGTTCTTCGTAGAGAAACATGTTTGGCAAGTGTATTGTAATATTGACACCCACCTTTTTATTTACATATAAAGAGGACCAATTGGAAATTTTAAATTTTAAATGTAAAGCTAACTTCTTTTGGGAAATAACATCATGTCGTTCAGATAATTTGATTTCCCTCTGTGATATTCTTTGGCTTTAGAATATCTCAGGACAAAGTTGTCAGAAGTTCCATGCTTCATAACTAAAACATAATCTCATTTTTGTTATTTTATTGGCATCATGTGTGCCCGTATGCTCCCCTGTCGCGTCAAAAAGAAATCAACTCCCGGTGCAACGCACGGGCATATACCTAGTATATATATATAGGCAAAATTGTGCCTACCATAGCTTGCTAGGGACATAGCTATCATAGCCACACAATGCATGCGCCGTGATCCGTGCTGACCATGTGAGGGTTAAACTAAAGAGGTGTTTGTGGTGTGTTTTGCAGCCCATGTGTCAGAGAAAAGCTATGCAACTGTTAGCATGCAGCGGTCCATGCTGTTGTACGTGAGTACAAGGAGGGGACAAGGCTCCATGTGCAATGACGCTAGCAGCATCTTTGGAACCTGAAGCCAAAACAGAGAAAGCCGGGGACGTTTCAGAATTTTCTGCATGTGGAGCACATGTGGTCTCGTCCATTTTTTCTGAAGTTTCTGAACGGTACAAGTGCCATCCATTCTTCAGAGCAACTTCAGGTGCTTCACTGCTAGTTTACTTAACAAACTGCAGATTTTCTTTTCACTTTATTAGTTGCCTTTGTGGCGCTACGCCTAATCATGCGAGCTGCCGCGTTTTGACCAGTCATTGCAAGTTGTGGTTGTAGCAGCGAAATGGCAATGGACAGAGATACGGCAACGAGCACTCAGTCTGAAGTTGCCGGTTTTCCGCAGTTTCTGCACTGCACAAGCACGTTTATGTGAACAGAAGTAATACGGACACCGGTGCGCGTGGAGTACTAGCTAGTTATAAGTTACTGTATTAGCTAGGTAAGTTCATGTACCAGCTAGTTTAGCTAGTCAAACTTCCTGTATTCGCACAGAGACACTACGACCATCACTCCTTGTCAAAGCGACCTGGGGGAGCTATTTGTCTGAACCCTGGAATCTAAATGCAGTCAGTCTCAAAATACCAATCTGTCTATTGTCCGAGTTCTGCTCTTTATTGGATCTCCAAAGTTACAATCTCCAAAGTTCTGAACCATTATGTTTTTCCAAGCTGGAGACAAGTGCATAGACGAGGTGGAAAGATATGCATAATATTTTTTTCCTTGCTCTTGCACCATCCAATCTGGACACAGGTGACTACTTGTTTCCAGAACGACGCCCTTCAAACAAGACTTAGATGAATTCTGATGGGCCATCACAGTAGACACAAATATGTTTTAGGCATTTAACTTCAGAGAACTAAGTGCAAGCAATACAAAGTATTTGGTCAAGCCGGTCATGCATAATACAACAATGGCAAGGATACAAATATTCAGGCACAGTTGCGGTTGATAAAACAAGAGATCTCATAAAAACAACAACTCAGTTCGGCACCCAATACCATGGTCTGATGCTGATCAAAGAACTAGAAGAAAGATGTAAAGCAAGGCAATTGTGTCCAGTTTGTATCTAGTCTCCGCGACGAGGTCGTTTGAATTGGGGGAGCACAGCGCAGGTCCTGGAGTTGTGCTTTCCGATCCCACATTTTTTGCATCGACGAGTTTGGGCCGGCTTTGGACTGGCATCGTGATCAGGGCAAGAAGATTTGTAGTGTCCTTTCTCGCCACAGACGCTGCATCTGCGTGGTGGAGCGAGAGGCTTCATCTTTGGTGTGCGATCAATGGCATTAGCCGACGAAGACGCCCCATTGTGGCGGAGACCATGATGCTGCGTTGTTCCTCGAGAAAACCATGGTGCAGCGGCAGTCTTACTGACACACACATCTGAAGCTTCAGTTTCAGACTGCCTTTTGTTGGGCCTCATCGGCTGCGCCCTACGAACACACGAACCTGACAGTGCGGGGTCCGGATGTTCAGGCTCGCTGTCTTCGCTGCTATCGCTGCGCTCAGGCATCTGCAGACATTCACATTCCTCGGTATGGTGTTCTTCAGAACCGCACATGGCGCAGGTCACCGCTGGCTTCTTCCCTTTCTGCTCTAGCACCGATTTCATGCTCTGAGATTTTGGACGACCATGAGAGGGCCTTCTCTGCGGCGGCAAAGGCGCATCGACCGGATCAGACGCAAGGTCAGGGGGCATTCTCTGCGGTGGCAAAGGGACGTCGACCGGTTCAGACATGAGATCAGGGGCGCAGCTTCACCGGCATATGCCCCTGAGTTCGGAATTTCTTCAGAAAGGGTAGCAGGAGACGTGCACCTCAAAGTTTCAGACCCGCACAAGCCAGCTGATTTGTTTTCTGCTTCTTCCTCAGCCATGGCATTTAGTTCTTTCTCCAGGGCTACCAGTCGCTGCACAGCGTGGTTGAAGAGCGGGACACTCATATTGCCAAGCTTGACAACCAGCAGAGCACGCACATATAAAATGTTGTGCCTAAACGTCTTAGACACCCCCAGGTCCGAGTCCTTCTTATAACATTTTAAGTGATCAGGAAGAACATCACGGGCATCCCTACTCCACCTTTTCAAAATGTAATGACTAGGGATTCGGCACACACCAACGTGCACCATCACCTGAAATGGGGAGAGCAATTGGATCAAATCTCTCGTGTACTAAGGGTGGATCAAATGTGATTGGAAATGTCTATGGTAAAAAAAATACCTTCAGAGCATGCCGACAAAGGATACCCATGTGTGTCGGGTGGTAGGTGCGACATATGCCAACGAGTGGCTTATCATTGTGGGAGCCAGTAAGACATCGCCGGTGCCTGGAAACGGGATGAGGCGAAGACAAGCACGCCGGCGAATCTTACCCAGCTTCGGGGCTCTCCGTGGAGATAACACCCCTACTGCTGCTCTGCGGGGTCTCCGCATGGTCACTAGATGAACAAGTAGCTACATGGTGCTCTTTGAGCTATTGGCGAGAGGAGGAAGAAGGGCACGGCTTGCTCTCTTCTCCTCCCTATGTGGTGTCTGAGACTAGCAGGGATTGATCTCTCTTTGCATGGATGCCCCGGGGGGTTTATATAGGCCTACCCCTGGGGGGTACAATGGTAATCCGGCTAGGCGCGGGGCCCAGCCGTCTGTGTCTACGCTCTCCGGCTTCTGCGCCGGCTGCTGGGGCCCGCCGGCTAGTGGATCCCGCCGTTTGCCGGCTCCTTGGTCGACAGGCAGGACCCACTGTCAGGGCCTTGTCGGCGGCTGGTTACTGTTGCTCAATCTTGGTGGCGAGGGCTTCGCCGAAGTGGGCGTGGCTACAGTGTCGCTGCCCGGTGGGCGATCACTGTAGCCTCACCGTGTCTTGTCTCCTTAATGGGGCATCTTCTTCGAGGGAGGTGGCAAGCCGGCTGTGGGGAGCCGGCTCTATCTTGGGCCGACTGGGGGAGGTCTGGCCGCCTTCGGGTGTCTCTCTGCCCGAAGGGGCCCACCGCCCGTGGGCCGTACTGGTAGCCCGTCGTGGATGACATCAGGGTCAACGTGGCAACAGTGCTGTGCCGGACGGGTCATGGCCACCCGTACAGCGCATTGTGCCAGGCGTGCTCCGGGATTCGGGGGTGGCAGGCTTCACTGTAGCCACGCCCCGTCACATCGCCGTTATGTGGATGCAGACTTCGAGGGTACGATCTTGACTGCTTTATGGGAGCCAGCTTCTTGGAGTCGGCCTTCTCGCGGCCGGCTTCTCGGAGCCGGCCCTCCCGCGGCTTCTCTTCATGAGGGCTGAAGTCGGGCCGCCTTTCGATAGCCGGCCTGGAGACAGCCGGCAAGGGGAAGGCGGCCCTGCGTCTTGGATTCTTGAGGGCTGAATCGGCTCATAATTTTTTCAGAAGGGCCAGGGGGATTCTTGAAGACGCAAGGTTATTTACTCTGACAGTAGTCCCCGAAGCTGATCGAGCTTCGAGGCTGATAAAGGGACGAGAAGCTAGGTCAGCTTCCTATCCCGAGGTGCCGGCTTTGCTCGTGCGCGCCGTCTTCGGAAAAGCTCCGTTTCTCGTAGGCGGGAACGCGGGCCACGTGGCGAGGAAATCCTGCCAACGTGCGCGCGCGACGGGACGCCGCCGCAGGCCCAGGCCCGCCACTTGCAAGCCTCGGTTCGAGCACGGATCTTCTGCGGCCCACATGGACCGCTCGCCTTCCCACAACGGTTTTATTCTGCCATCAAGGCACAATAATCGCGGGACGTGGGGGAGTGGGCGCAGTTGATCCCCACGTTCCCCCACGCCGCGCCTCCTCGGCTCCGTCGCACGGTCTATAAGTAGGAGGAGGAGGGGGAGCGGCAGAGGGTCGCGCGCTCTCCCTCACTCCGCCCCTTCTCGCCCTCCTTCTTCTTCTCTTTGCCGCAGCAACTCTTTGTCGCGCCGTTCTGCCGTCGCTTCGTCTTGCTCCCCGCCGCGTCGCTCCCATGGCGCTGTCGAGCTCATGGGATGGCTCCAACATCCATGAGGACCACGTCGAGTTCCTCCGCCGGACGCCGCGTCTGCCCGGCGAGAACCTTGTGTGGGTTCGTCAAGCGCCGGCGAGGGAGATTTCGCCGGCACCGGAGGAGGGCGAGCGGGTGATCTTCCGCTCGCACTGCCTGCGCGGCTTCGGCCTCCCAGCGAGCAGATTCCTTCGAGCCTTCCTCGAGTTCTACCACCTCCAGCCGCATCACCTTACGCCCAACGCGGTGATGCTGCTGTCGGCCTTCGTCACCCTGTGCGAGGGCTTTCTTGGAGTTCTCCCCACGCTCGAGCTCTGGGGGGAGTTCTTCCAAAGCAAGCTCGACACCGTCGTCACGGGCGTGCCCGCCCCCTGCGGAGCCTTCATTGCCATGAGGCGAGTGAGCGAGAACAATCCGTTCCCGTCCATTCCGCTGATCCAGTCGGTGAAGCTTTGGCAGAAGTCTTATTTCTACGTGAAGAACGTCGCCCAGCAAGGCGACTACGTCAACTTACCGGATTACATAGCCGGCCCGCCGGCTGGGAGGCAGCCTTCGTGAAGTTATCGGGCCAGGTCGCTGTCTCAGGCCGGGAACGCAGCCGTCTCCCGGCTTTGGGTGATGATCCAGTCGGAGGGCCTGACCGGAGCCGACTTGGTGGCCGCCTTCATGGAGCGCCGGGTTCTTCCGCTCCAAGGCCGGCCTCACATGATCTGCCAAATGAGCGGCCGCTTCGACCCGTGTCGGCTGAGCACCAGGGAGATGCCTCACGCAGAGGTGTCTTACATGGTGAATTATATCTCCAACTGCAAGCTCGTCGAGGATTGTGTTGGAAATATGCCCTAGAGGCAATAATAAAAGCATTATTATTATATTTCCTTGTTCATGATAATTGTCTTTATTCATGCTATAATTGTATTATCCGGAAATCGTAATACATGTGTGAATAACAGACACCAACATGTCCCTAGTAAGCCTCTAGTTGACTAGCTCGTTGATCAACAGATAGTCATGGTTTCCTGACTATGGACATTGGATGTCATTGATAACGAGATCACATCGTTAGGAGAATGATGTGATGGACTAGACCCAATCCTAAACATAGCACAAGATCGTATAGTTCGTTTGCTAGAGTTTTCCAATGTCAAAGTATCTTTTCCTTAGACCATGAGATCGTGTAACTCCCGGATACCGTAGGAGTGCTTTGGGTATGCCAAAACGTCACAACGTAACTGGGTGACTATAAAGGTAGACTACGGGTATCTCCGAAAGTGTCTGTTGGGTTGACATGGATCAAGACTGGGATTTGTCACTCCGTATGACGGAGAGGTATCACTGGGCCCACTCGGTAATGCATCATCATAATGAGCTCAAAGTGACCAAGTGTCTGGTCACGGGATCATGCATTACGGTACGAGTAAAGTGACTTGCCGGTAACGAGATTGAACAAGGTATTGGGATACCGATGATCGAATCTCGGGCAAGTAACATATCGATTGACAAAGGGAATTGCATACGGGGTTGATTGAATCCTCGACATCGTGGTTCATCTGATGAGATCATCGTGGAGCATGTGGGAGCCAACATGGGTATCCAGATCCCGCTGTTGGTTATTGGCCGGAGAGTCGTCTCGGTCATGTCTGCTTGTCTCCCGAACCCGTAGGGTCTACACACTTAAGGTTCGGTGATGCTAGGGTTGTGAAGATAAGTATATGCAGTAACCCGAATGTTGTTTGGAGTCCCGGATGAGATCCCGGACGTCACGAGGAGTTCCGAAATGGTCCGGAGGTAATGAATTATACATAGGAAATGTTGTTTCGGCCATCGGGACAAGTTTCGGGGTTATCAGTATTGTACCGGGACCACCGGAGGGGTCCTGGGGGCCCACCGGGTGGGGCCACCTGTCCCGGGGGGCCACATGGGCTGTAGGGGGTGCGCCTTGGCCTACATAGGCCAAGGGCACCAGCCCTACTAGGCCCATGCGCCTAGGGTTTCCATGGGGGAGGAGTCCAAGTGGTGGAAGGCACCTCTAGGTGCCTTGGGGGGGGGGAGGGAATCCTCCCCTGGCCGCCGCACCGAGGAGATCAGATCTCCTAGGCTGCGCACCACCCCCCCTTGGCCCTCCTATATATAGTGGGGGAGAGGAGGGATTTCATACACCAGCCCCTGGCGCCTCCCTCTCTCCCCGTTACGTCTCTCTCTCGCAGTATAGGCGAAGCCCTGCTACTGTGACGCCCTGCATCCACCACCACGCCGTCGTGCTGTTGGATCTTCATCAACCTCTCCTTCCCCTTGCTGGATCAAGAAGGAGGAGACGTCTCCCGTCCCGTATGTGTGTTGAACGCGGAGGTGCCGTCCGTTCGGCGCTGGTCATCGGTGATTTGGATCACGTCGAGTACGACTACATCATCACCGTTCTTTTGAACGCTTCCGTGCGCGATCTACAAAGGTATGTAGATGCATCCAATGACTCATTGCTAGATGAACTCCTAGATGATCTTCGTGAAACGAGTAGGAAAATTTTTGCTTTCTGCAACGTTCCCCAACAGTGGCATCATGAGCTAGGTCTATGCGTAGTTCTTCTTGCGCGAGTAGAACACAATTAGTTGTGGGCGTAGATTTGTCAACTTTCTTGCCGTTACTAGTCTTTTCTTGCTTCAGCGGTATTGTGGGATGAAGCGGCCCGGACCAACCTTACACGTACGCTTACGTGAGACCGGTTCCACCGACTAATATGCACTAGTTGCATAAGGTGGCTGGCGGGTGTCTGTCTCTGCCACTTTAGTTGGAGCGGATTCGATGAACAGGTTCCTTATGAAGGGTAAATAGAAGTTGACAAATCACGTTGTGGCTTTAACGTAGGTAAGAAGACGTTCTTGCTAGAACCCTAATTCAGCCACGTAAAACTTGCAACAACAATTAGAGGACGTCTAACTTGTTTTTGCAGCAAGTGGTTTGTGATATGATATGGCCAAAGTTGTGATGAATGATGAATGATCTATATGAGATGTATGAGATGTTCATGCTATTGTAATAGGAATCACGACTTGCATGTTGATGAGTATGACAACCGGAAGGAGCCATAGGAGTTGTCTTTATTCTTTTATATGACCTGCCTGTCATTGAGAAACGCCATGTAAATTACTTTACTTTATTGCTAAACGTGTTAGCCATAGTAGTAGAAGTAATAGTTGGCGAGCAACTTCATGGAGACACGATGATGGAGATCATGATGATGGAGATCATGGTGTCAAGCTGGTGACAAGATGATCATGGAGCCCCAAGATGGAGATCAAAGGAGCTATGTGATATTGGCCATATCATGTCACGTTTATTATTTGATTGCATGTGATGTTTATCATGTTTTTGCATCTTGTTTACTTAGAACGATGGTAGTAAATAAGATGATCCCTCATAACAATTTCAAGAAGTGTTCTCCCCTAACTGTGCACCATTCCTAAAGTTCGTCGTTTCTAAGCACGCCGTGATGATCGGGTGTGGTGGATCCTTACGTTCACATACAACGGGTGTTGACGAGCCTAGCATGTACAGACATGGCCTCGGAACACATGCAAAACACTTGGGGTTAACTTGACGAGCCTAGCATGTACAGACATGGCCTCAGAACACAAAAGACCGAAAGGTCGAGCATGAGTCGTATAGAAGATACGATCAACATGAAGATGTTCACCGACGTTGACTAGTCCGTCTCACGTGATGATCGGACACAGCCTAGTTAACTCGGATCATGTAATACTTAGATGACTAGAGGGATGTCTAATCTAAGTGGGAGTTCATTAATAATTTGATTAGATGAACTTAATTATCATGAACTTAGTCTAAAATATTTTACACTATGTCTTGTAGATCAAATGGCCCACGTAGTCCTCAACTTCAACGCGTTCCTAGAGAAAACCAAGCTGAAAGACGATGGCAGCAACTATACGGACTGGGTCCGGAACTTGAGGATCATCCTCATAGCTGCCAAGAAAGATTATGTCCTACAAGCACCGCTAGGTGATCCACCCGTCCCACAGAACCAAGACGTTATGAACGCTTGGCAGACATGTGTTGACGACTACTCCCTCGTTTAGTGCGGCATGCTTTATAGCTTAGAGCCGGGGCTCCAAAAGCGTTTTGAGAGACATGGAGCATACGAGATGTTCGAAGAGCTGAAAATGGTTTTTCAAGCTCATGCCCGGATCGAGAGATATGAAGTCTCCGATAAGTTCTTCAGCTATAAGATGGAGGAAAATAGTTCTGTCAGTGAGCACATACTCACTATGTATGGGTTGCATAACCGCTTGTCTCAGCTGGGAGTTAATCTCCCGGATGATGTGGTCATTGACAGAATCCTCCAGTCGCTTCCACCAAGCTACAAGAGCTTTGTGATGAACTTCAACATGCAGGGGATGCAAAAGACCATTCCTGAGTTGTTCTCAATGTTGAAATCAGCGGAGGTAGAAGTCAAGAAGGAGCATCAAGTGTTGATGGTCAATAAAACCACTAAGTTCAAGAAAGGCAAGGGTAAAAAGAACTTCAAGAAGGACGGCAAGGAAGTTGCCGCGCCCGGCAAGCAAGCTGCCGGGAAGAAGCCAAAGAATGGACCCAAGCCTGAGACGGAGTGCTTTTATTGCAAAGGGAAGGGTCACTGGAAACGGAACTGCCCCAAATACTTAGCGGACAAGAAGGCCGGCAATGCCAAAGGTATATTTGATATACATGTAATTGATGTGTACCTTACCAGTACTCGTAGTGACTCCTGGGTATTTGATACCGGTGCCGTTGCTCATATTTGTAACTCACAGCAGGAGCTGCGGAATAAACGGAGACTGGCGAAGGACGAGGTGACGATGCGCGTCGGGAATGGTTCCAAGGTTGATGTGATCGCCGTCGGCACGCTGCCTCTGCATTTACCTACGGGATTAGTTTTAAACCTCAATAACTGTTATTTAGTGCCAGCTTTGAGCATGAACATTGTATCGGGATCTCGTTTAATTCGAGATGGTTACTCATTTAAATCTGAGAATAATGGTTGTTCCATTTATATGAGAGATATGTTTTATGGTCATGCTCCTATGGTGAATGGTTTATTCTTAATGAATCTCGGGCGTATTACTACACATGTTCATAATGTGAGTACCAAAAGATGTAAGGTTGATAATGATAGTCCCACATACTTGTGGCACTGCCGCCTTGGTTACATAGGTGTCAAACGCATGAAGAAGCTCCATGTAGATGGACTTTTAGAGTCTCTTGATTATGAATCATTTGACACGTGCGAACCATGCCTCATGGGTAAAATGACCAAGACTCCGTTCTCAGGAACAATGGAGCGAGCAACCAACTTATTGGAAATCATACATACTGATGTGTGCGGTCCAATGAGTGTTGAGGCTCGCGGTGGCTATCGTTATGTTCTCACCCTCACTGATGACTTGAGTAGATATGGATATGTCTACTTAATGAAACACAAGTCTGAAACCTTTGAAAAGTTCAAGGAATTTCAGAGTGAGGTTGAGAATCAACGTGACAAGAAAATCAAGTTTCTACGATCAGATCGTGGAGGAGAATACTTGAGTCACGAATTTGGCACGCACTTAAGAAAATGTGGAATAGTTTCACAACTCACGCCGCCTGGAATACCTCAGCGTAACGGTGTGTCCGGACGTCGTAATCGCACTCTATTGGATATGGTGCGGTCTATGATGTCTCTTACCGATTTACCGCTATCTTTTTGGGGCAATGCTTTAGAGACTGCCGCATTCACTTTAAATAGGGCTCCATCGAAATCCGTTGAGACGACACCGTATGAATTATGGTTTGGGAAGAAATCTAAGCTATCGTTTCTAAAAGTTTAGGGATGCGATGCTTATGTCAATAAACTTCAACCTGAGAAGCTCGAACCCAAGTCAAAAAAATGCGTCTTAATAGGATACCCTAAAGAAACTATTGGGTATACCTTCTACCTCAGATCCGAAGGCAAGATCTTTGTTGCCAAGAACGGACTCTTTCTAGAGAAAGAGTTTCTCTCGAAAGAACTAAGTGGGAGGAAAGTAGAGCTTGATGAAGTATTACCTCTTGAACCGGCAAATGGCGCAACTCAAGAAAATGTTCCTGAGGTGCCTGCACCGACTAGAGAGGAAGTTAATGATAATGATCAAGATACTTCTGATCAAGCTCCTACTGAGATTCGAAGGTCCACAAGGACACGTTCCGCACCAGAGTGGTACGGCAACCCTGTCTTGGAAATCATGTTGTCAGACAACGGTGAACCTTCGAACTATGAAGAAGCGATGGCGGGCCCGGATTCCGACAAATGGCTAGAAGCCATGAAATCCGAGATAGGATCCATGTATGAAAACGAAGTATGGACTTTGACTGGCTTGCCCGTTGAATGGCGAGCCATAGAGAATAAATGGATCTTTAAGAAGAAGACAGACACGGATGGTAATGTGACCATCTATAAAGCTAGGCTTGTCGCTAAGGGTTATCGACAAGTTCAAGGGGTTGACTACGATGAGACTTTCTCACCGGTAGCGAAGCTGAATTCCATCCGAATCATGTTAGCAATTGCCGCATTTTATGATTATGAAATTTGGAAAATGGACGTCAAAACGGCATTCCTTAATGGTTTCCTTAAGGAAGAATTGTATATGATACAACCGGAAGGTTTTGTCGATCCTAAGAATGCTGACAAGGTATGCAAGCTCCAACGCTCGATTTATGGGCTGGTGCAAGCATCTCGGAGTTGGAACATTCGCTTTGATGAGATGATCAAAGCGTTTGGGTTTACGCAGACTTATGGAGAAGCCTGCGTTTACAAGAAAGTGAGTGGGAGCTCTGTAGCATTTCTCATATTATATGTAGATGACATACTTTTGATGGGAAATGATATAGAACTCTTGGACAGCATCAAGGCCTACTTGAGTAAGAGTTTTTCAATGAAGGACCTTGGAGAAGCTGCTTATATATTAGGCATCAAAATCTATAGAGATAGATCGAGACGCCTCATAGGTCTTTCACAAAGCACATACCTTGATAAGATATTGAAGAAGTTCAATATGGATCATTCTAAGAAGGGGTTCTTACCTGTGTTACAAGGTGTGAAATTGAGCTCAGCTCAATGTCCGACCACGGCAGAAGATATAGAAGAGATGAGCGTCATCCCCTATGCATCAGCCATAGGTTCTATTATGTATGCCATGCTGTGTACCAGACCTGATGTAAACCTTGCCGTAAGTTTGGTAGGAAGGTACCAAAGTAATCCCGGCAAGGAACACTGGACAGCGGTCAAGAATATCCTGAAGTACCTGAAAAGGACTAAGGAAATGTTTCTCGTTTATGGAGGTGACGAAGAGCTCGTCGTAAAGGGTTACATCGACGCTAGCTTCTACACAGATCTGGATGACTCTAAGTCACAAACCGGATACGTGTATATGTTGAATGGTGGAGCAGTAAGCTGGTGCAGCTGCAAGCAGAGCGTCGTGGCGGGATCTACATGTGAAGCGGAGTACATGGCAGCCTCGGAGGCAGCACATGAAGCAATATGGGTGAAGGAGTTCATCACCGACCTAGGAGTCATACCCAATGCGTCGGGGCCAATCAAACTCTTTTGTGACAACACTGGAGCTATTGCACTTGCCAAGGAGCCCAGGTTTCACAAGAAGACAAGGCACATCAAGCGTCGCTTCAACTCCATTCGTGAAAATGTTCAAAATGGAGACATAGAGATTTGTAAAGTACATACGGACCTGAATGTAGCAGATCCGTTGACTAAACCTCTCCCTAGAGCAAAACATGATCAACACCAGAATTCCATGGGTGTTCGATTCATCACAATGTAACTAGATTATTGACTCTAGTGCAAGTGGGAGACTGTTGGAAATATGCCCTAGAGGCAATAATAAAAGCATTATTATTATATTTCCTTGTTCATGATAATTGTCTTTATTCATGCTATAATTGTATTATCCGGAAATCGTAATACATGTGTGAATAACAGACACCAACATGTCCCTAGTAAGCCTCTAGTTGACTAGCTCGTTGATCAACAGATAGTCATGGTTTCCTGACTATGGACATTGGATGTCATTGATAACGAGATCACATCGTTAGGAGAATGATGTGATGGACTAGACCAATCCTAAACATAGCACAAGATCGTATAGTTCGTTTGCTAGAGTTTTCCAATGTCAAAGTATCTTTTCCTTAGACCATGAGATCGTGTAACTCCCGGATACCGTAGGAGTGCTTTGGGTATGCCAAAACATCACAACGTAACTGGGTGACTATAAAGGTAGACTACGGGTATCTCCGAAAGTGTCTGTTGGGTTGACATGGATCAAGACTGGGATTTGTCACTCCGTATGACGGAGAGGTATCACTGGGCCCACTCGGTAATGCATCATCATAATGAGCTCAAAGTGACCAAGTGTTTGGTCACGGGATCATGCATTACGGTACGAGCAAGGTGACTTGCCGGTAACGAGATTGAACGAGGTATTGGGATACCGATGATCGAATCTCGGGCAAGTAACATATCGAGTGACAAAGGGAATTACATACGGGGTTGATTGAATCCTCGACATCGTGGTTCATCCGATGAGATCATCGTGGAGCATGTGGGAGCCAACATGGGTATCCAGATCCCGCTGTTGGTTATTGGCCGGAGAGTCGTCTCGGTCATGTCTGCTTGTCTCCCGAACCCGTAGGGTCTACACACTTAAGGTTCGGTGATGCTAGGGTTGTGAAGATAAGTATATGCAGTAACCCGAATGTTGTTCGGAGTCCCGGATGAGATCCCGCACGTCACGAGGAGTTCCGGAATGGTCCGAAGGTAAAGAATTATATATAGGAAATGCTGTTTCGACCATCGGGACAAGTTTCGGGGTTATCGGTATTGTACCGGGACCACCGGAGGGGTCCCGGGGGCCCACCGGGTGGGGCCACCTGTCCCGGGGGGCCACATGGGCTGTAGGGGGTGCTCCTTGGCCTACATGGGCCAAGGGCACCAGCCCTACTAGGCCCATGCGCCTAGGGTTTCCATGGGGGAGGAGTCCAAGTGGTGGAAGGCACCTCTAGGTGCCTTGGGGGGGGGGGGGGGGGAATCCTCCCCTGGCCGCCGCACCTAGGAGATCAGATCTCCTAGGCTGCGCACCACCCCCCCTTGGCCCTCCTATATATAGTGGGGGAGAGGCGGTATTTCATACACCAGCCCCTGGCGCCCCCCTCTCTCCCCGTTACGTCTCTCTCTCGCAGTATAGGCGAAGCCCTGCTACTGTGACGCCCTGCGTCCACCACCACGCCGTCGTGCTGTTGGATCTTCATCAACCTCTCCTTCCCCTTGCTGGATCAAGAAGGAGGAGACGTCTCCCGTCCCGTACGTGTGTTGAAGGCGGAGGTGCCGTCCGTTCGGCGCTGGTCATCGGTGATTTGGATCACGTCGAGTACGACTACATCATCACCGTTCTTTTGAACGCTTCCGTGCGCGATCTACAAAGGTATGTAGATGCATCCAATGACTCGTTGCTAGATGAACTCCTAGATGATCTTGGTGAAACGAGTAGGAAATTTTTTGTTTTCTGCAACGTTCCCCAACAGATTGGCGATACGGCAAGGAGCCGTATTCCCGCGCCAATCCTCCGCCTGCCGTAAGTTCTTTCTTCTTTTCTTCCTTTTTGTAGTCGGCCTCATGATAGCCGAATCTTGATCAGTTCGTTTGCCTTTTGCAGAACTCTCTTCTCCCGCCGACAGCCGGGGCTGCGGGGGTAGAGCGCCAGCTCCTCCCCGACCGCACGGTGGACGACACTGACGATCCGGACCTGGGAGCGGCCGCCATGGAAGACGCCATCGTGGGGGAAGGCGACGAGGCCGGAGGCGCGGGACTCGGGGCCAGCTTCGAGGACTGGCCGGATGACGACGAGGTCGAAGTCGCCCCGCACCGCCAGCCGGCGCCCGATCATCAAGGCGTGGGCTCGTCTGTCGTGCCGGTTGCCCGTGGCGGCGCGCAGAAGCGCCGGGCCGCGTCGACCTTCTTCGGCAGCCGGCCGAAAAAATCCATGGCCTCCACGGCAGTGACCAAGCGGGATGAGGCAGCCGCGAAGGTGGCCCGCTTCTGCAAGGCGGTGAAGCAGCCGCAAGCGATCTCTGCGTAAGTTGTCGAATGTCTTGCGTATATATTTTTTGTCTTCTTCGTCCGAAACTCTTCTAAACCTTTCTTTTCTTGCCAGACAGGGCGCCGCTTTCTCTCAAGCGAGGTCCTGGCGGCTCCGTAGTCGGGCCGACTGGAGGGTCCTCAAGCTCCCGCCGCGTGGATCCCCGCGCCAACCTTAAGAAGGCCACGAAGCGGAACGCGCCGGAGGCGCGGGAGGAGCGGGAGGCGGCGGAGTGAAGGACCGCCCAGGCGACGAAGGAGCAGGCCGACGCGGCGGCCAAGGCCCGGGCGAAGGCGGCAGCCACGGAGACGGAGGCGGAGGCTTCGCACAACCGGCCTCCGCTGCTCATTTCTCCCCTCCGCGCCGTGGCCCCCGACGTTCCCGTGCCCCCGTCGGAGGAGGTCGACCAGGGCCCGCCGGTGATGGAGAGGCGGGAGGATCCCATGATCTTCATGGAGGGGGTGTCGCAGACGGCGCCGATTGGAGCGGGCCAAAGCGGCCAATCAGCTGCGGCGCCAAAGCAGCCGTCCAGGGGCGAGCCGGCGGCAGGGGCCGGCCTTGAGGTGCAACCGGCATTGCGCCGGCGTGCAGGGGGTGGCGCCTCTGCGCCGGAACCGCACTGAGTAGCGGGCGCCAGCCAGATGGCGGAGGCCCTGGAGACGGCCAGCGTCAGCACGTCCGAGTGGACTCCCAGCGGGGGGACGGGCGAGCTGAACGCGACGGCCCAGGAGGTCCGGAACCAGCTTCAAGCTCAGGCCGCCTCGCTGCAGCGATACACTCAAGAGTTTCTCTCGATGCGGGCCGTCATCCGGGTGAGTCTTCTGTCCTTGGTTATTTTGCTCTTTCGATTTCTTCCGTGGGGGCGCGTCAGCGCACCCACTGGGTGTAGTCCCCGAGTTCCAAGCCGGCTGCTACGCAGGCGGTTTGGAACTTACTAGATCCTGACAACTTAACTTATCCTTGCCTCCTGTATAATCTTCCAGGAGTATCATAACCTTCGCGCAGTCGCCTTCAACTCCCAGGCTCAGGAGCTGGGCCGGAGAACTGAGGACCTGACCAGCAGCCGGAGTGCGTGTTTGTCTCGTTCATCTCCTATGGGGGCGCGTCAGCGCACCCACTGGGTGTAGTCCCTAAGATTCGGGCCGACTGCTGAGCAGCCGGGTCGAATCTTCCTTGACGACTTCCCCTTATTAATTTTTCCTTTGTCTTCATGCTTGCAGGAGCCAATGCCGACTTGAGGGGGCAGCTCAGTGAGGCGCAGGCCGCCCTTCGCGCCAAGGAAACTGAGTACGATGCCTTGGTCCTGGAGTGCGACCACCTGGCCAAGAAGCTGGCTGACCAGGAGGAGAGCCACAAGGCGGCCCTGAAGAAGGCACAGGATAACGAAGCCGCCCTGAAGGCCGAGTTCGAGACCGAAGTGGCGGGCTGGGCTGAGACCAGGCAAGCGCTGAATGAAGGCTTCAGCCGTATTGAGGATTTGATCGACGGTAAGCCGCCTTCCTCGCTCCTTGCATGCCCCTTGCCGCCTGATTTGTGTTCTGACTTGTGCTGCTTTTTATTCTCTGTGCAGACTACTTTACCGGCTACTCCGTCTTTGCTACCCAAACCATCGAGGCCCATCGCGAAGCGCGCCGTCAGGCGGGGGCCGACATCGCGCCGGACGCGAGTCGGACGCTTGAGGAGCAACTCTTGGCGGTCCAAGCGCGGCTGCAGCCGGCTCATCGTATGCTTCGCCGCCTCCAGCGCGCCGGGGCGTAGGTGTTGGCCGCCCTCTGGCCAAGCGAGACGATTCCCTGCACCCCGAGTCAGACTGCCGACTGGCTGGAAGTTGCGGTTGGCCGCTTCGAGGCTTGGAAAGCATCAGCGTCCTGGCTTGGAGCTGGGCGGGCGTTGGAGTTCGTCCGAGCTTGGTATCCGGGGCTGAACCTGGACCAGCTGCGCACCTAGCGGCTGGAGGCTGACGAAGAGCTGGAGGAGGTGCGGCCGGCTATCCCTCAGCGCGCTTCGACGATCGCCGAGTGTACTAACATTAGCGTCTTCGCTCCTGAAATTAATGATGACGGCGCTGCCCAGCCGGAGGAGTGGTTCGGGATGGACCCGCAGCGGGTGAAGACTCGGCAAAGGAGATCGCCTCCGGCGATGAAGGCGAAGACGACGAAGGAGAGGAGGGCGAAGACGTTGAGCCGGCCGGTGAAGCAGCCAGCCAGCCTCAGCCTGATCGTGCCTCCAGCAACGAGGCGCGTGCTAGCGCGCCCTCTGCGGGAGGCGGTGATCATGCCGAGGTTCGCCAGCCGGCCACTCCTCCAGCCGGCACTGCCGTCTCCACCGACCTTCCCGACTCGCCAGTCGCTCCCTTGGCTTAGTCTGCCGTCTTTCTTTTTCCCCGCTTGTTGCCTTTTGAACAATTTTATGAAACTTGCGCAGTTCCACCCACTTGGGATGTATTCAAACTATGTCGAATGCTGACCTTTTGAAGGTCTTTTATGTAAATATTATTGCGTGCTTGGTTTCCATTCATGTATGCTTTTTATCCTTAGGTTGTTTCCTTTGCCGCCTTCCCCTTCTGGGAAGGCAAGTACTCGAGCTTTCTTAGATTGGAGCGAGGTGAATGGAAGCCAGCCGGCCGGCTACTCTGGTAGCCGGTCGGTGGTGGGAGAAAAACCGGCTTTTGTTATATTAGTCCGTTAGTCCCTAGCCGTTTTTCGTGTGGGCACCCGTTCCTGCCCTTAACTCTTGCCAGCCGGACAGCCGGTTCTTCGAACTGCGACTTTTGGCAAGAGAAAGCTTGGGAGCCGACACACTACTTGTCTGACTGCGGGTAGGACTTCTAATATAACTCTAGGCGGCCAGTCCCCGGGCCGACTAGTTGAACCCGGTGCCGGACGGAAAAAAGTGAATGCAATGACAAGGCCATAAGCATGATACTTTTCATTTCATAGACAAAAGATGGTAGTCCCCGAGCTCTCCTCGGGGGGCCTATTGTCTCGAACTTAGTACAAAAGTTAGCATGATACATACTGCATTTCAACTGTAAAACCTTCGGAGGAGGTTGGCGTTCCATGGTCGTTCCTACTCCTTGCCGGAGTCGTCTCTCTTTCGTGCCTACGGCTTCTGCGCGTCGATCAGGTAGTAGGAGTCGTTTCCTAAGGCTCTGCTGATGATGAAGGGGCCCTCCCAAGGGGCCGAAGCTTATGCTGGCCGGCTGTTCGCTGGATCAGCCGGAGCACAAGATCGCCCTCTTGGAAGGATCTTGGCTTGACCTTCCGGCTGTGGTAGCGGCGCAGGCCCTGCTGATAGATGGCGGACCGGCTGAGGGCTAACAGCCGGCCTTCTTCCAGCAGGTCGACGCCGTCTTCTTGTGCTTCCTTGTCCTTGGCTTCCGTGTACATGGTTACCCGAGGCGAGTCGAACTCGGTGTCAGTTGGGATGAACGCCTCGGCACCATATACGAGGAAGAAAGGAGTGAAGCCGGTTGACTTGTTTGGTGTAGTGCGCAGACTCCAGAGGACAGCCGACAGCTCATCGAGCCAACAACCGGCTGAACGCTCCAGTTTTACGATCAGTCGGGGCTTGATGCCGGAAAGGATGAGGCCATTGGCTCGCTCGACCTGGCCGTTTGATTGCGGGTGGGCGACGAACGCTAGGTCCAACCGGATGCCTTGCGTCGCGCAGAAACGTGCCAAGGCTCCCTTGGCGAAATTCGTGCCATTGTCGGTGATGATGCTGTGTGGTACGCCGTACCGAGTTGTTATATCTGTGATAAATGTCACGGCAGTCAGTCCATTCAGCTTCTTGATCGGCTTTGCCTCAATCCATTTGGTGAATTTATCCACGACGACAAGCAGATGTGTCATGCCGCCGTTCGCCGTCTTGAATGGGCCCACCCTGTCCAGTCCCCAAATGGCGAAGGGCCAAGTGAGGGGAATGGTCTTGAGTACTGAAGCCGGCATGTGTTGCTTGGAGCTGAAGAGTTGGCACCCTTTGCAATGTTTAACTAACTTCTTGGCGTCATCCAAAGCAGTCGGCCAAAAGAAACCATGGCGGAAGGCTTTGGCGACGAGTGATCTTGAGGCCGCATGGTGGCCGCATTCTCCTTGGTGGATGTCCCTGAGGATTGCAATGCCCTCCTCTTGCTCAACGCATCGCTGGAGGACTCCAGTGACACTGCGCTTGATGAGTTCTCTGTTGACGATTGTGTATGCTCCGGCTCGGCGTTGCACTTGTCTTGCCTCTACTTCGTCAACCGGCAGATCTTGGTTTATTAGGAAGTTGAGGATGGATTGAGCCCATGATGGAGCTGTGACTTCTTCTATTGCCAGAACGGCTACTGCGACCAGGGCGGGCGGGCTGGGCGGTGAAATGCTAGAGTCGGTCGCCGCCTGTTGTGTTGGGGTAGTCTCCGGGCCGACTACCGCAGTCCCCGGGCCGGGTGAGGCAGTCCTCGGGTCGGGCGTAACTACGGAAGTCCCCGATCCGCCTGCTGATACCCCCTGGCCGACTATCGAAGTCCCCAGGTCACCTGCTTGGTTCTTCGAGCCGGCTGCGTCGGGGTCAGGCGGCACGAAGATGGAATCAGACTCTGGAGACGGCTTGATAGACGGCTTGAGGAGGCGTTGTAGAGAGACACCGGTTGGTATTGCTTGCCGAGTGGAGCCTATTCGAGCCAGGGCATCAACTGGCTCGTTGTCGGCTCGTGGTACATGGAGAAACTCGCATCCTTCAAAATACCCACTGATCTGCTGAACAAGGAAGCGGTAGCTTGCCATATTTGCGTCCTTGGCATCCCAGTCGCCGGATGATTGCTGGACCACCAAGTCCGAGTCGCCATAACATAGGATCCGGCGAATGCCGAGTTCTTTGGCAATCGGGAGCCTGTGTATGAGCGCCTCGTACTCGGCCACGTTGTTGGAGGCGGCAAAGTGAATTTGCAGCGTGTATCTGAGCTTGTCGCCTTTGGGAGAGGTGAGGATGACACCGGCTCCCAAGCCGGTGCGCATCTTGGACCCATCGAAGTGTATGCGCGAATGAGTGGAGTCGGGAGCCGGCGGTAGGTACTGGGTCTCGGCCCAGTCGACGAGGAAGTCAGCCAATGCTTGGGACTTGATGGCGGTGCGAGGCTGGTAGAAGATCGTATAGGGGGCCAGCTTGATGGCCCATTTTGCCACCCGGCCGGATGCATCCCGGCTGCTATGATCTTGGCCAGCGGGGCGGTGCATACAACCGTGATGGGATGCTCTTGGAAGTAGGGCTTCAGCTTCTTGGCGGCGAAGTACACGCCATAGCACATCTTCTGGTAGTGCGGGTAGTTCTGCTTCGAGGTAGACAACACCTCGCTCAAATAGTACACCGGCCTCTGGACCGGCTGGGCTCGGCCTTCTTCTGGGCGTTGGACTACGATGACGGTGCTGACCACCCGGCTGGTTGTGGCAATGTAGAGGAGCATGGGCTCTTTCTCAGTCGGCGCCGCCAGGACAGGCGGCATGGCCAGCATCTTCTTCAGCTCGTGAAAAGCTTGATCGGCTTGGTCATTCCACTCGAAGTGGTTGGTCTTCTTCATGAGGCGGTAGAGAGGAAGAGCTTTCTCTCCGAGCCGGCTGATGAAGCGGTTCAGGGAGGCCAAGCATCCGGTAAACTTCTAGACGTCTCGAAGTTTGGTGGGAATCGCCATTCTCTCAATGGCCTTGATCTTTACTGGGTTGCATTCGATGCCGCGTTCGGAGACCAGGAAGCCTAGGAGCTGGTCGGCTGTCACTCCGAACACGCATTTCTCGGGGTTAAGCTTGATTTCGAACCGGCGTAGGTTCTCAAATGTTTCCTTGAGGTCTTCCAGCAAGGTGTCACGCTTTTCCGTCTTCACTACAATGTCGTCTACGTAGACATGGGCATTTCTGCCGAGTTGCTTGAGGAGGCACTTCTGCATGCAACGCTGAAAAGTGGCACCGGCATTTCTCAAGCCGAATGTCATAGTCAGGTAGCAGAAGGCTCCGAATGGCGTGATGAAGGCGGTCTTCAGGCGGTCTGCCGGATTTAACTTTATCTGGTGATACCCTGAGTAAGCATCCAAGAAACTCAACAGCTCGCATCCGGCCGTGGAGTCTATCACTTGGTCAATCCTTGGCAGGGCAAAGGGATCTTTGGGGCAGGCCTTGTTGAGGCTCGTGTAGTCTATACACATGCGCCACTTGTTGTTTTTATTTAGCACGAGGACCGGGTTGGCGAGCCACTCTGGAAAGAAAACTTCCATAATGAAGCCGGCTGCCAGAAGCCGGGCTATCTCTTCTCCCACAATCCTGTGCTTCTCCTCCGACAGTCGGCGGAGGGGTTGTTTGACTGGCTTTGCGTCTTCTCGGACGTGTAGTTTGTGCTCGGCGAATTCCTTCGGGACGGCCGGCATGTCCTTGGGGGACCATGCAAAGATGTCTCGATTCTCACGAAGGAAATCGGCGAGCTCGCCTTCCTATTTGCTGTTTAGGTTTGCCCCGATGACGGCAAACCTCTCTGGGCGCTCGGGGTCAAGAGGTATCTTCTTCGTCTCCTTGGCCGGCTGGAAAGATCCTTGAGCATCATGCTCCTTGGGATCGGGGGACAAGGCCGACTGCTTGCCGGCCATGGCCACGACCCGGTCCAACATCTTCTTTTCTTCGGCAATCACAAGGGACTCGCCCAGCCGACTTCTGGCTGCTGCGCACTCAGAGGACTTCTTGTAATCGCCGGCTATGGTGATGACGCCTTTGGTGCTTGGTATCTTCATCTTGAGGTATGCATAGTGGGGAACTGCCATGAACTTGGCCAAGGCAGGTCGGCCAAGCAATACATGGTAAGGGCTCTCCAGGTCCACCACTTCAAACCAGATCGCTTCCCAGCGGAAATGCTCCTTGTCCCCAAAAAGTACATCAATCTTGATCTTGCCAATGGGGGCGCAGGACAGGCCGGGTACGATGCCATGGAACACAGTCCGAGTAGGCATGAGTTGCTTCGTCTTGACATTCAGTTTCTCCATGGTGTCACGGTACAGGATGTTGATGTTGCTCCCGCCGTCTATCAGCACGCGGGAGAATCGAGCAGCGCGTCTATCCGTTGCAAGGTTGGCATCCAAAACCAACGCATAAGAGCCGGGAGACGGCATCACCTCTGGGTGGTCGGTCCGGCTCCAGCTAATAGGTTTTTCTGACCAGTGCATGTGCTCGGCGGGGTTGGCAGCATGCTGACTTCTTGGTGCTCTCGGCGTTTGCTGCGCTGGTCTTCGAGCTGACTTGTAAAGATGATATAGGCGGCATGCTCGTCGGGGAACTCATCGCGCACGGCTCCGACTGCGGGCCGAGCGGCCGGCGGCTGCGGAGCCGGAGGCGGCGGATCGGCAGGCGGAGGCGGCGCGAGCCCTTCGCCTTTAGAGATTCGGGTGAGTCAGTGGCACTTCCGGGTTGTGTGGTTGGATGGCTTCGCGCCGCTGTGGAACTTGCACGGGGCATCGAGAGTCTGCTCGTAGGAGAAGGCCGGCTGCCAAGCCGGCTTTCCGCCCCTCTGCTTCTTGGGTGCTGGACGCGCTTCGGGCTGCTCGTCTTCGACTGTGGCCACCTGCCGACTGGTGGAGGGCGGCACCGGGCCCTTGCGCTTGTGGTCGTTCTGGTGTGGGCGTCGGCCGGAGTCCCCCAACCGGCGTCTTGGGCGCCGGGTTGAGTACCTTTTCGGACGCGTCTACCCGGAGTTCGTTCTTCATCGAGGAGTCGGCGGTGGCGTACTTGTCCGCTATGATCAGAAGCTCGTCGAGGGTAGTTGGCTAGTCGCAGAGGAGCTTGTGCTTGAGGAGGGTGCCTTCTCGGCACCCGGCAGTGAAGTATTCTACGGCTTGCACCTCGTGCACCCCTTCGCAAGAGTTGCGGAGCTCGGCCCAACGCGTGAGGTAGTCGCGAGTGGAGTCGGCGGGGCCTTGTACGCACAAGGAGAGCTGTCTGGGCTTGGGAGCCCACTTGTAGGTGCTGGTGAAGTTGCGGACGAAGGCTTCTGTGATGTCTAGCCAGCTGTTGATGCTGTATGGCTTGAGGCTGTTGAGCCAGGTCCGCGCCGTGCCCTGCAGCATGAGGGGCACGTTGAAAGTGCAACTATCCCTAGGTGGTTTTGGTAATTCATAACAACATATAGCTCATTGAGCTAATGCTATTCCAAGATGATTATTTCAGGAAAGCTCAATGATTGGCATGGCATGGATGTGAAAGTGGAACCCTCAAAATGCTAAGGAAAAAGGATTGGCTCAAGCTCAAAAGCTCAAGACTCTTCATTTTATATTTTAGTGATCCAAGATCACATTGAGTCTTTAGGAAAAGCCAATACTATCAAGGAGGGATGAGGTGTTGCTTAATGAGCCTCTTGCTTCATGTGCTTAGTGATATGCTCCAAAACCCTCAACTACTTTCCCATATCCACATTTGACCTAAACCCTAAGCCAAACTCGGTCCTACCGATTCTTCCTATCCGGCGCCACCGAGTTTCACTTGTCATTAGCCACTGCCAAACCCTAGCAATTCGGTCCTACCGATAGGGATCTCGGTCTCACCGAGATGGGGTTGCAAACTCTCTGTTTCCCTTTCGTAACTTTTTGGTCTCACCGAAAGAGCAAATCGGTCCCACCGAGATTGCAATGTAAATTCAGTGTTTCCCCTTTGTAACTTTCGGTCTCACCGAAAGAGCAAATCGGTCCCACCGACTTTGCTTGACCAACTCTCTGGTTAGCTAATTACCAAATTCGGTCTCACCGAGTTTGTGTAATCGGTCGCACCGAGATTACGTTATGCCCAAACCCTAACCATATCGGTCCTACCAAGTTGCACGTCAGTCCCACCGAAAATCTCTAACGGTCACTAGGTTTACATTTTCGGTCCGACCGAGTTTGTGATTCGGTTCCACAGAGATTGGAAAACTGTGTGTAACAGTTGGATTTTGTGTGGAGGCTATATATACCCCTCCACATCTTCTTCATTCATAGAGAGAGCCATCAGAACACACACACCATTCCAACTCATATGTTCTGAGAGAGAACCACCTACTCATGTGTTGAGACCAAGATATTCCATTCCTACCATATGAATCTTGATCTCTAGCCTTCCCAAGTTGCTTTCCACTCAAATCTTCTTTCCACCAAATCCGAATCCTATGAGAGAGAGTTGAGTGTTGGGGAGACTATTATTTGAAGCACAAGAGCAAGGAGTTCATTACCTACACACCATTTGTTACTTCTTGGAGAGTGGTGTCTCCTAGATTGGCTAGGTGTCACTTGGGAGCCTCCGACAAGATTGTGGAGTTGAACCAAGGAGTTTGTAAGGGCAAGGAGATCGCCTACTTCGTGAAGATCTACCGCTAGTGAGGCAAGTCCTGTGTGGGCGATGGCCATGGTGGGATAGACAAGGTTGCTTCTTCGTGGACCCTTTGTGGGTGGTTGCTTCTTCGTGGACCCTTCGTGGGTGGAGCCCTGTGTGGACTCGCGCAACCGTTACCCTTGGGTGGAGCCCTGTGTGGACTCGCGCAACCGTTACCCTTCGTGGGTTGAAGTCTCCATCAACGTGGATGTAGGATAGCACCACCTATCCGAACCACGGGAAAAACATCCGTGTCTCCAATTGCGTTTGAATCCTCCAAACCCTTCCCTTTACATTCTTGCAAGTTGCATGCTTTACTTTCCGCTGCCTATATACTCTTTGCATGCTTGCTTGAATTATGTGATGATTGCTTGACTTGTCCTAAATTAGCTAAAATCTGCCAAGAACTAAAATTGGGAAAAGGTTAAGTTTTATTTTGGTCAAGTAGTCTAATCACCCCCCTCTAGACATACTTTAGATCCTACACACGTACTTCACGACAACGCGCCTATTGCCGTTGGCTATGCTAACCGCCGTGGAGTAGTCGATCAACAGATCTTCCGGCTTCACGGAGCCGTTGTACTTGGGCGTGTCTCTTGGGAGCGAGAACCCTTTGGGGAAAGGCTCGTCGCGGATGCGGGGGCCGAAGCAAGGCGGGCCGACATCGTCTTCTTCTTCTAGCGCCAGGGATCGCGCCAGGCGGTCGATCCGATGGCGGGCGTCGTTCTCGCCGACTCCTTCGCGGCGACCTAGTCGGCCGTTGAGAGTCGGATGCGCAACAGGCGGCGGGGTGGGATATCTCTCTCCACGGGGCCGGGGCGGAGGCAGGTTGCCCCGCCACTCCACGGCCCGGGGTGGCCTTCTGCGTCTCGATCGATGGAGATTCGGGTTCGGCTTCGGCTAGCAGCCGGTTTTTTCATGCGCCGCGCGCGGGTTTTACCCGTAGTCGGCGTCCGGGACGTCGCGCCGTGATCTCGGCGAGGGGAGGGCTTTTCGCGTGGGCGTCGGCTTCGTGCCGCTGCGCGGCTGCATCGATCAGCTGCTGGATGCGTCGGGTCATGTGGGGGAGCTCTTCGGCCCCCAGTCCATCTAGCTCGTCTATGGCCACCTGGGCGGCGCGCAGGTTCTGGAGTGGAGTAGCGTAGACTTGGCGGTCGACTCCTAGCATATCGGCGATGATAGCGCCGCGCTGTCTGACAACGCCGGCCCGGCTAGGCCCGCCTGGGGGCGGCGTGCCAAAGGCGGCGCGGTCGGCCTCGCGTCGGTGGGCCTCAGCGAGGTGTCTCATGAAAACCAACTTCCGGCCCTCCGTGAGGAGGGTGAGGCGGCGAGCTTCCAGTGCTTCAGCATCAACATCGGCCGGGAGGGGGATGGACAAGTCGTGGACCGCCGCGTGCGGGGCGTCGTGGGCGCTCTCGTCAGAAGCGCCGCCGTGGCCGATGACCATCACCTCGGTGGTGACAGCGTCGCAGCCATCGGCCTGGGGAAGCAGGTCGTTGTAGATCGCGACGTTGGTGGGGAACGTGTCGAGCGAGGCCGTGTCGAAGTTGACAGGCATCGGATCGGTGGAGCCAACCGACTCCAAGTCCACGGCAGGCTCGCCGGAGACGTGGAGCTGGCCAAGGAGGTTGACAAGGTGGTCGGTGCCCGCGTCAGGGGCGAGCTCATCAGAGATGAGAGTCTTGTCAAGGAGATTGGCAAGGCTGCTCGCCGCACAGATGTTGATGACGCCTTGTAGTATGTCGTGGCAAGCGCCATCGGGCGTGCCGGGCTGGCTACGCTCACGGGGGAGGAAGAGGGTTCCCGTCTAGAACAGGTCTCCGGACGACGGTGCACCTAGCCCCACGGTGGGCGCCAAATGTCGGGTGGTAGGTGCGACATATGCCAACGAGTGGCTTATCATTGTGGGAGCCAGTAAGACGTCGCCGGTGCCTGGAAACGGGATGAGGTGAAGACATGCACGCTGGCGAATCTTACCCAGCTTCGAGGCTCTCCGTGGAGATAACACCCCTACTGCTGCTCTGCGGGGTCTCCGCATGGTCACTAGATGAACAAGTAGCTACACGGTGCTCCTTGAGCTGTTGGCGAGAGGAGGAAGAAGGGCACGGCTTGCTCTCTTCTCCTCCCTATGTGGTGTCTGAGACTAGCAGGGATTGATCTCTCTTTGCATGGATGCCCCGGGGGGTTTATATAGGCCTACCCCCCGGGGGTACAATGGTAATCCGGCTGGGCGCGGGGCCTAGCCATCTGTGTCTACGCTCTTCGGCTTCTGCGCCGGCTGCTGGGGCCCGCCGGCTAGTGGATCCCGCCGGTTGCCGGCTCCTTGGTCGACAGACAGGCCCCACTGTCAGGGCCTTGTCGGCGGCTGGTTACTGTTGCTCAATCTTGGTGGCGAGGGCTTCGCCGAAGTGGGCGTGGCTACAGTGCCGCTGCCCAGTGGGCGATCACTGTAGCCCCACCGCGTCTTGTCTCCTTAATGGGGCGTCTTCTTCGAGGGAGGTGGCAAGCCGGCTGTGGGGAGCCGGCTCTATCTTGGGCCGACTGGGGGAGGTCTGGCCGCCTTCGGGTGTCTCTCTGCCCGAAGGGGCCCACCGCCCGTGGGCCGTACTGGTAGCCCGTCGTGGATGACATCAGGGTCAACGTGGCAACAGTGCTGCACCGGATGGGTCATGGCCACCCGTATAGCGCACTGTGCCAGGCGTGCTCCGGGATTCGGGGGTGGCAGGCTTCACTGTAGCCACGCCCCGTCACATCGCTGTTATGTGGATGCAGACTTTGAGGATACGATCTTGACCGCTTTATGGGAGCCGTCTTCTTGGAGTCGGCCTTCTCGCGGCCGGCTTCTCGGAGCCGGCCCTCCCGCGGCTTCTCTTCATGAGGGCTGAAGTTGGGCTGCCTTTCGATAGCCGGCCTGGAGACAGCCGGCAAGGGAAAGGCGGCCCTGCGTCTTGGATTCTTGAGGGCCGAATCGGCTCGTAATTTTTTCAGAAGGGCCAGGGGGAGCCGGCTAGGCTACCCATGGTTATTTACTCTGACAATGTGCTCAAACATGGCACATTCGCAACTGTAGGTATCGTTCTCGCGGTCAACCATGATCTCATAGCTAACCTTACACCAGTGAGCACGGCAACTCGAGTCCACGTGCTCCACGACAACACGTCCATCTAATTGCGGCCCTTGAACGAGGTAACTACCGGACTCGAACAACTCAGCGGAGAACAACTTGAACAAGGAGCGCGTGTAAACCTTGGATGCGTGACGCTCGATAGGAAAGTTTGTATGGAGGACCTTACCATCCTGTAAGAAACCATGGGAACCACAAGTCATTAAGAAGATTCCAAACAATGAACCACTAGGGGTGTTGGAACACGTCACCAACCCCATCACGTACCGGAGGATAACTCTCCACGTCCTGGTCTCTAGGATCACTAACTGCATGCGCACGTTTGTCCCGCACGTATAGTTGATCGTGGGCCTCGTGCCGTTGTAATCTCTCTCCCTCCCTCTTGTACTCTCTCTCGTGCATGTATATAAGCACACCCCTACAGTGAATACAATCAGAGTGAGAGTTACCTAAACTAGCTTGGTATCAGAGCATCTTCCGATCCTCTCCCTGGTTCCGCAATGAACCACCTCCTCCGCCGCACCCGCTCGGCGGATCTCGACCCACCCAAGTCCAACCCCTTCCTCCCGAACACTGCTCGCGTCGTGCCTCCCGCACCGGCTGCCGCCTCGCCGACCTCCGCCCCACCCGCGCCCGATGTTCCTTTGATGGCCGCGGCTCCTTCCTCGTCGTCCTCGGCCCCGCGCGCTGTCCTCCCCAACCCTACGCCTGCCGCGGGGATCCTCCGCACCGCGGGCAGCACTCCTGTTCGACGCCTTGCGCTCGGTGGCATGGGCGGCGCCATCGTCCCTCGCCTCGCGCCCGACACCTCCGATGCCGGCCCCTCCTCCGCGCCCAGCCTGCCTCCCTCCATCGCGCACTATTTCTCCTCCAAGCTGCAGCTTGAGTCTGGTAACTACTCTCGGTGGCGTCAGCTTTTCTATGTTATTGCCTACAAACATGAAGTGCAGCACCACCTCGACATCGCCACCGAGCCACTCGCGCAGAGTGCCGTGTGGCGCAACGACGACCTCACCGTCGTGCTGTGGCTGCACGGTGTGGTCGACGAGGACCTCATGGACGTCGTCGCGTCCCCCGACAGCTCCGCCCACGACATCTGGTCTCAGCTCTACGTCCTCTTCATGGACAACCTGCCCGGGCGTGCAGTCGTCCTCGGCGCCGAGTTCCACAATCTTGTCCAGGGTGATCTCACGATCACTGAGTACAGCCGGCGTCTCAAAACGCTGGCCGACGCGCTCGGCGACGTGGGCGAGCGCATCTCCGATCAAACCCTAACCCTGCAGCTCATCCGCGGCCTCAACCGCAAGTTTCACGTCATGGCGACGTTGCTCCCGATGCAGTCGCCGTTCCCCAACTTCGTCCAGGCCCGCTCTCGTCTCCTCATGGAGGAGATCTCCCTCAACGAGCGGGCCCGTCCGGATGGGCGTCCGGAGGCCACTGCCACCGCCCTCACCATCAACACGGGCACCGGCGGCGGCTCCACTCCCACCGATCGCCCCTCCTCCGACAGGGGCAAGGCTCCCGCGACCACCAACACCGGCAATAGGGCCGGGCGTGGGCGCGGCCGTGGCCGCGGCTCCAACACAGGCGGCTCCTCCTCCGGCCGCGGTGGACCACCACCGACGGCCCCGGCGATCCAGGCGGGCTACTTCGCCTCCTACGGCGCCATGATCCCCGCCCCGACGCTCCAGCATCCGCGGGCGCCCTGGGCCGCGCCGAACGCAGCTGGTGTCCTCGGGCCGCGACCGCCGCCAGCCCATCAGGCGTACCCCGTCTCCACCCCTTCACCACCAAGCAGCGTCCCCACCTGGGAGCAGTACAACCAGCTCTATGCCGCCCTCCAAAACCTGTCGACGCAGCAGCACAACGCCGGCGGCGGCCAGGACTGGTTCCTGGACACCGGCGCCTCTTCTCACGTGGCTGGTAAGATAGACATTCTCACTAAGTTTTTTCTCCGTCATGGCATCAATCTCAGGGCATAGTTGTTGGTGATGGTTCCCGTCTCCCTGTTACGGCCATCGGTTCCACCTCTCTCTCTTCCTTCTCCCTCAATGATGTTCTTATCTCTCCCACCATCATCAAAAACTTAATATCCGTCCGTCGTTTTACTATCGATAACTCTTGTAGTATTGAATTTGACCCTTTTGGTTTCACCATGAAGGACCTAGCCACTCGACGGATCATCATGAGGTCCAGTAGCCACGGCGACTTGTACCCATTCTTCCACGACTCAAAGATCCAAGCAGCACTTTCGGTGGTTGGCGACGTATGGCATCAGCGCTTGGGACACCCCAGCTCCAAGACTACTTCCATTTTAGCTCGAGATTTCCTTCCATCATGTAATAATGGCACGGCCAAAACTCATGTTTGTTCCTCGTGCCAGTTAGGCAAGCAGCCCCGGCTGCCTTTTTCCTCTTCGCACTCCAAAACTACTGCGCCATTTCAATTAATACACTGTGATTTGTGGAGTTCTCCTGTTAGTAGTTTTTCGGGTTTCCAATACTATCTTGCCATACTTGACGATTACACCCATTACTCATGGACCTCCCCCCTACGCAACAAATCCGACACTGCGGACGTCTTACACCGCTTTCACACGTACGTTTCCACGCAGTTTCATGTCCACATCCAATGCGTGCAATGTGACAACGGCGGTGAATTCCTTTCCACCTCTCTCCGAGACCTCTTTTCTAGATACGGCGCCTCCTTTCGCCTGTCCTGCCCACATACATCTGCGCAAAGTGGAAAGGCCGAGCGCCTAATTCGCACCACGAATGACATCCTTCGCGTTCTTATTCTTCATGCCAATCTTCCACCACCATTCTGGGTCGAAGCCCTCCATACAGCCACCCACCTCCTTAACCGGCGTCCTTCCACGGCCATTAACTCTGACACTCCATACTTTCGTCTCCTCGGACACCCACCATCCTATGACCATCTACGAGTCTTTGGGTGTCTATGTTTTCCCAATACCTTAGCCACCAGCCCTCACAAACTCGCCCCCGGTCATCCCGATGTGTCTTCCTCGGGTACCCCCTCGAGCACAAAGGCTACTGCTGCCTTGACCTCGTTTCTCGCAAGGTCATTATTTCTCGGCAGGTCACATTTGACGAGACGCAATTTCCTTACTTCCCAGCACCTGCCACACCCCGACCCTCACCCCTGCCCGCCACAGCGCATCCTGGCATCGAAATCTTCCCCGAACCCCGAGCCTTACCTACCTCGTACCCATACCACCCGCGATCCTCCGCGGGATCCGCGCGGATCGGCTCCACTCAGCCGCCCTCCCCCACCTCGGGGCTATCGCCACCATGCACTCCACCCGCGCCACCCCCGCCATGCACTCCCATGCACGTAACCCCCGCGCCTCCCACGCCAACAGCCAACCCCGCGCCCCCAACCCCGCGCGTCCAGTCCCCCAACCCCGCGCCATCTGGGCCACCCACCAGCAGCCCCACCAGTCCCTTTGCGCCTGCTGATCCTCCCGCCCGCCTCGTCCCTCCCCTTCCCCCACGAGCTGTTGCCGTCCAGCCACCAACGAATTTGCATGGCATGCGCACCCGCAGCAAGACCGGTTTCTCCCAACCAAAACAGATCATCTCCCTACACGCCTCCTCTCCTACGCTCAGCCCCATTCCCTCTTCCTACCGAGCGGCCCTCAAAGACCCTAACTGGTACAACGCTATGCTCGAAGAGTTTAGTGCACTGACTCAGAATAAAACTTGGTGTCTAGTGTCTCGTCCTGCAGGTGCCAACATTGTTACATGCAAATGGATATTCCGGCACAAGTTCAATCCTGATGGCTCCCTCTCGTGGTACAAAGCACGGTGGGTGCTCCGCGGCTTCACTCAGCAAGCTGGCGTGGACTACGGCGAGACCTTCAGTCCGGTTATCAAACCGGCCACCATCCGCACCGTCTTGAGCGTCGCTGCGGGGCAATCGTGGCCTATCCATTAGCTCGACGTGAAGAATGCCTCCCTCCACGGCCATCTCACCGAAACCGTCTACAGTCACCAACCGTCCGGCTTCGTCGACTCTACTTCGCGGTCCCATGTGTGCCGCTTGAACCGTTCCTTGTACGGTCTCAAACAAGCGCCGCGCGCCTGGTTCGCCCGGTTCACCGCTCACCTCCGCACGCTCGGCTTCCTCGACTCGCGGGCTGACTCCTCGCTCTTCATCCTTCGCCGCGGGGGTCAGCTCGCCTACCTGCTGCTGTACGTGGATGATATCATCCTCACCGCCAACTCGCATGCTGCCCTCGACTCCATCATTCGGGCCTTGCACCGTGAGTTTGCCATGACGGATCTTGGCGCTCTCCATCATTTCCTGGGGATTAACGTCACCACCACCAACCGCGGGCTGTTTCTCTCCCAGGAACAGTATGCCCTCGAGATCCTTGATCGGGCCGGCATGCTCAACTGCAAGCCGCTCTCCACTCCGGTCGACACCCTCGCCAAGCTGTCTACTGCCACCGGGGAGCTCTTCCACGACCCCTCGCTCTACCGCAGTCTGGCCGGGGCGCTTCAGTACCTTATACTGACCCGCCCTGACCTCTCCTACGCCGTACAGCAGTGCTGCCTTTTCATGCATGCCCCTCGTGACTGCCACTTCCAGCTCGTGAAACGGATTCTTAGGTATCTTCGCGGCACAACGCACCTTGGTCTTCAGCTTCATCGTGCCCCCACTACCGAGCTGGTGGCCTACTCCGACGCTGACTGGGCCGGGTATCCCGACACCCGCAAGTCCACCTTCAGCTACTGCGTGTTCCTCGGGCCTAACCTCGTCACCTGGTCGTCGAAGAGGCAGCACACCGTCTCCCGCTCCAGCGCGGAAGCCAAGTACCGTGCGGTCGCTCACGCCGTCGCCGAGTCTGTCTGGCTCCGTCAACTCCTCACCGAGCTTCATCATACTCCGTCTCGCGCCACGGTGGTCTATTGTGACAATGTGAGCGCGGTCTACATGTCCAGCAACCCGGTGCAACACCAACGCACGAAGCATATCGAGATCGATCTCCACTTCGTGCGTGAGCGCGTGGCGCTCGGTGAGATACGCGTCCTGCATGTTCCAACAAGCTCGCAGTTCGCTGACATCTTCACCAAAGGGCTGCCGACGACCGTCTTCCACGACTTCCGTTCCAGCCTCAACATTCGCGAATCCCACGTTGTGGCTGCGGGGGGTGTTGGAACATGTCACCAGCCCCATCACGTACAGGAGGATAACTCTCCACGTCCTGGTCTCTAGGATCACTAACTGCATGCGCACGTTTGTCCCGCACGTATAGTTGATCGTGGGCCTCGTGTCGTTGTAATCTCTCTCCTTCCCTCTTGTACTCTCTCTCGTGCATGTATATAAGCACGCCCCTACGGTGAATACAATCAGAGTGAGAGTTACCTAAACTAGCTAGGGGGGCGGAGAGTTTACGATGAAAAATTTATTTACCTTCTTTGTGTGTGCCATCTCAAAGTCTTCATCCTCGCACCGCTGTGCTATGAGCTTGTTATACTGCAGCACAAAACGGTTGAGAGGTGCTGAAAGCGAAACATAGCTTTTCAGCACATTATTCATGCACTCATTACATTGCGTGCTACACATCTTGGTGCAGAAGTTCGAGCTGAGGTAGGGTTTGGCCCATTTGTCACGGCAATCATATATATGTGCCATGTACCTGTTGCCAGCAAGTCCATAGGTGTCCATTAGATAAGCCCATCCACGGTCGAACTCATCGCCAGTCATCATCTCATTCGTGAGACGATTAAAGTCAATTCGGAATGGGGTCCCTTTCTTATATAATGCCCGAAGATTCTCCTTTATACTTTTCATAACGTGCCATTTGCACAAACGGTGGACTGTAGAGGGCATTGTATGAGCGATAGCAACTTCCATCTGCCGGCATTGATCTGATAATTCACAGAACAAACGAGTCAGGATTTATAAGGAGGAATGCATGCCTTATATACAGACAAACATGACACCAAGTTGCCTGGTACCTGTGAGTATCGTCTGTGGCGTCTTCCCGCCGTTGGCTTCAACAAAGGTAGAAAATGGCCACTTGAATGAGTCTTCTGTTTCTTCTCTGAGAATAACACACCCAAACAGTGCAGATTGGTAGTGATTGTTCACTCCAACGAAAAGACCCACAGGCATCTCATACAGATTACTCTTATAAGTGGTGTCGAAGGTCAGCACGTCACCAAACAGATGATAGTCAGCTCGGCTCTTCGAGTGACACCAAAGAATGCCATGCACACGCCTCTCTGAGTCGACCTTCACCGCGTAAAAAAATCAGGGTTTTGCGCTTGCATCTTACTGAATATATCGAGCGTCTTCGTGATGTCGTCGAGGCTTGAATCATGTACGAGGGTTGCGCATAGATTCTTCAGACAACGCTTGCCGAAGGGAACCTCTTCATGACGCCCGTGTATATCGGACATCACGCCATAAACCTTGTTCACAGGGATGTTGTTAGACCGCATATGCTTGATCAGTTCTTTGATGGGCTAGTCAATGGTATTGTGGCACTTCCACACCTTCTTCTCTCCGGCAGTGTCTGCAAGCTCGTGGTTATGGGTCAGGACGACTGTGGAGAAGTACCATCCATCATCTGCAGTCCTCTTTAGCCTGACCATAGCCTTGCATTTTGTCCTAGCAGATTTTGTGTTCTCCTCCTTGTTGGATCCCTGCGTTGGATGTAACACACTAATAAGCTCTATCGTGCGCGGAACGAAAGCAAAAGAATGCATAAAAAATGGAACCCTGTGTATGATCCAAGAGTTTTTCCCACCTCGCACGAGCAGAGGAATTCCTGCATTGTTTTGTAGCATGCGGGCTTCGTGGTATACTTGTTTCCCCGCTTGATCCCAAACCCAACTTCCCAAGAATAGGCGTTGTAAAACTCGTGCGCCTCTTGGTCTGACGAGAAGACCATACCCATGGCCGGCTCGAAGACGACAGGCGAGCCTCTCTCCGCGGCGAGGCTAAAGGCGCGCTGGATTGAGTTGGTCCGACCTCCCCCCTCCATTGTCGATCGGCTGCAGGAGCTGCCGTTGCGGTTTCTGAGAAAAGATCAAGTAGGTATGAAATATCAATATGGGAAGCCAGAATTTGGATCACAAGTGATGGGCGCCACATCACCTCTGACGGCGCGCGTATCCCTCGGTGGCGACCAGTGGCGGAGACAAGGGGGGCGAGCAGGGGCCTGGCCCCCCCCTAACGATCGAGCGATGCTGTCTAATTAGCGATACGAAGCATGTAATCCCACGTATATCTACATACTTGCCCCCCCCTATCTAAGCGTTAAGTTTAGAAAAGGGAATAAGGCCCATGTGAAGCCCACTAGTAGTCAGGTTGGGCTATTGGCTCAAGTCTTCTCGGGCGTTGTGCTCTCCTGTGATTAGTACGCAGAAAAATATCCGCAGCCGTTCCGTGCCCTAGCCTGCCCGGCCGCCTCTGCTCTCCCAGCCCTGCTGCTACTCTTGATCCTATTCTTACGGCGACGGCGTGACGCAACTTTCTTCAGTTGCCAAATCTTCCGGATCTAACCAACGGGAACTAGCCAAGGACACATGGTTTAACACATCACTACATCACATCATCTAATAATCTCAATTCCCGTCTTGTATTGTTGTTCAATTTATACATCAGCTTTTTGTTGTTTACTTGTTTCGGTTGTGTGATTTCTGATGGTACGATCCTATCTTGTACTGTCCTTGAGATAATCGTGATCATGATGCGAATTATATTATATAAGTTCCTATTTGTGATGCAGAATTTTCATATGTCGAATAACTAATTGTGTTGGACGAAAATTCATTGTACGTATAGCAAGGTTCTAGTTATTTACTTTTGCTCCAGAAAAAATGAACTTGACTTGGTCCCTCTATACCAAAATTCTGGCTCGGCCCCTGGTGGCGGCGGAGGTAGGGGGCGACGACTCGTGGTCGACGTTGGTCTGAGACCGCGGCGAGGGCATGCCGGCCGTGCCGCCGTCCGTGCGAGCGGGCTGAGGTGCAGGAATAGCCCCTCCATTGCAATCGATCACCGTATCTTCAGACGCTACGGTAAACGTGAGAGGCTCACCCCCGCGCCGGCCCCATGAAGTGGACGCGACGCGCGCCTTCCGGCAGGATCACGTCGCGCGCGCGTAATGAACCGGCGAGCTGGCTTCCCTCGGAGGTACCCACGGTCGATGGTGGCGGCGTTGCCGAGAACACTACAGCGAGTGGCAGATGCTAAGATACCAGATGCGGGGATCCTAACCAGCAAAAACACTAGGGAATATAGAATGGAAGATCAACTACTACTTACCTCCGGCTGTAGCATCATGCGGGCTATCCATTCCAGCCGCCACTACCGAGCACGGCGATGGAGACGAGCTTCAACTGGGCTGCGTCTTTTCGCAGATCCCCGTTCAGCAATTGGTGTTGTAGATGCCAAACGAGGACGCACAAAAATGGTTAGCGACACCACGGCTTTTTAGTTTTCACAGACACCCACCGAAAGCGGCATGCCGGGGACCCCGATGACGCAGTGCTTTTTTTGTCTCCATAATTTGGGTCGTTTACAAAAATATATCGTACAAATCGTGGGCATTACGTTCTGAGTATCGTTTTTGCATAGACGTGGTCGTACGTGGTAATACGGGCATCTCACGACACAGACTCCCACGATTTCGTGTTTACGGTGAGAACGCTTTACAGTTTTTAAAGTCACGATTTACGTTTTTGTACATTTTTCTGGTCACCAGGTAGCTATTCGACCCTAAATTCGATCTGGCCACACTAAAAAAAAGTTCGATCTGCCCTACGGAGGCGCGCCAATGGGTCGGATTGCGTTTACTTAACCACAAAAAATAGGGTGTGTCTAGAGCACATCTAGATGTGCCCTAATTATTGCACATCTAAGTCCTATGTCATTGATCTTACGTCAAGATTCGTGTGGATATTTTTTTTTATTTTCTTCTTTGTGCTTGATTCACTCATTTAGATGTGCTTTAGCAAAACTGCAAAAAATAACACGTTAGAAACCACACGCACCAGTTGGTAAGATGCAGAAATGTTACTTGTTTTTTGATCGGTCGATTGCTTTTGCTCCGCTCCGGAAAAGTAGGATCGCACGAGGCGATCTATGGAGGCGACGAGGGTTCCCTTGCGCGCCGCATGTTCCCTCTCTCTCTCCGTTGGCCGCTTCGGCGGCGGGAGGGAGGGGGAACCTAGGGTCTGTTCGCTTGGTGGGTGTGTGATAGGGTTAGAGTTGAGGAAGACGTTGCCGAGGCCGTTGCGGTGGTGTCGTGTCGGAATAAATTTCTCCGGGCTCCGTTCGCGGTTAGGCGAGGCTTTTGCCTTCGTCTAGGAGCCATCGGGGTGGGGGATCCTCGGATCTCGTCGAGGTCGCGGGCTATGGTGGATGGAGGTCCATTGGCACTGGCCGTTTGGGTTCTCAGATGGGCGATGGATGCAGGGAGACGAAGATCCTTCTTCTTTCTTGTCGGTATGATTTGCTGCTGCTGTTCTTCTTCTTTCTCTGCGCCGATGCTGGTGGAAGATCCTGCTTTATCCGGGCGGTTGGCCCGGCCGCGGTGCTGGATCGGTCGGATGGCTCGAGTTCTCTTCCTTTCGGAAGGGACACTTTTCGCGGTACTCAAAGCCAAAGATGGCGACGGCTGTTTCAGGGGTGTTGGATTGATACACATGCCCTCTCAGCGCTGGTGTCAAGAAAGGAGGAAGCAGAATGACGGCATTTGTACCGTGGTCGAAGATGATGACCTGCTTGCATATCCTTCTGCTGCAGGGGTCTTCTTTTAAGATTCAGGGATGATGACACCGGGCTCCGGAGATCTTTTTGTATTATGGTTGTCTTAGGATACTCTAGGTTAGGTGTTCATGATCTTTTGTGTTTATATTTCAGTGTGCTTGTAAGGGTTAACTACTTTGTACTATTTTGTGATTTGAATAAAAAATTCTAAAAAAAAGATGGGTAAGATGCAGGAACGAAACGGTGATACAAATGCCATGGACACACTCGACAGAATTAACAACGACCGATACATGTGGCTTGGATAAACCGACGAAGTCACGACCTAGACACAACTGGACTTCAACACCGATGGGTTACACACGAGCGCCGCGAGCAAGTTGATCAAAAAGAGAAGACCCGCCCATGTAGCCAGCCAGACCACGATGGCCGCACCCGTCACCATCTTGCTCCTCATGGCACGCGTCGCGTTCTTGCGTACGGCAAGTCTCTCGACGACATGAGCGTACACAGCGAATACAGTATGTGTTTTTTTTGTGTGGCAACGGACCTCACGGTCACGTCATACACTGCGCGCCCACAGTTTGCCGAAAAACGCTCGCACGCTCTGAAAGTATAACTGAGAGCTTGCCAAGATGGATACGGTGATCACGAGCTGTCGGTTGTCCATCAGAGGCCGCAGCACAACAGAACGCGCAGGTCAGCGCTTACACCTTGTACAGTCTGATGACACGCAGCAGAGCTACCGCGCTTTTGACCGAGATACCATGGAAAACAACTTGATGATTATTTATACTAACAGCATAATGGAACAGCCGGCACACTCCAGTCTTAATGGACACGATTTGCACCATACAACACTCACACAGAGTCTAATACAAGTTTCCCTCTCATTAGTAACGCGCCCACCACGACACAGCTTCCAGATACATTTTTTTTTTGGGTGTTTTCACAGCCTTGATTACTCGCCTTAGGACCTACATAACTTATGACCATCGACATCACAGATGCAAAGATCAAGCAGACGGTACACCAGACCAAGCCGAGACGCAGATGAAGAACAGAATTACCATCAGTAGAAACGCAACGAGCCGCGAGCTGAAGCTCTGTTGGTGCCTTGCTTTGCACAGGGCTTGCTCCAGAGACATGTGCAGTAGTGCGTTCTCGCCCTCCATGCGAACGATCTTGCTTCGCAGATCGAGGAGTAGCTGTCTAAGGTAGGGGCTAGCCCTCGGGTCAAACCAGCGCCAGAACCCACATCCCTGCTGCCATATCACACAATATTATCATATCAAGAACACGCACAGAAGATGGCTATAAGAGTCAGATCTCACTTACCGTCGCCCGTGAACAGCACAGGTACCTCCGGCCGGGATTGGCGTCGGTCCAAGAGGTCAGGAGCGGTGCCTTTCGGCCGTAGTAGCAGTTAACGGAAGGCTCGTAGTCCATGGGGTGCACGCGGTACGGGATGGGAGAGGTACCTCCGCTCCGGAAACGAGAAGAGGCAGAGCTGCCATGGCTACCGGATGACATTGTGAGCAGTGAGATGGCCTGCGCGCTCTCTGGAGAGCCTGTGCTGTGGCTTTGTGTGTGGAGTGGACGAGTCCATGAAAAAGTCTTGCAGCCTTTTTATAACCAGTGGGGTATCAATCCATGTCGTCACAACTCACAAGCTTGCCCAGAAAAAAGATTTTCTTTTGAGCGTTTTCGTCCCCTTTAGCGCGCGACAGGCAGCCATCCGCGCCAAGCGTACACATTACCGTTGCGGCGAATGCGCGCGACAACGTTTTGCGTGAACGATGGCATTTAAGCCTAGTCGATTCCATTTTTTGGGGCCGTAAAAGTCGTCTGAATAACCGATTTATCACACACTCGGAACCGAGGAAATACCTCGTGAAGACCCGGAACCGGTTGATGCTGGGAGTGGATCCGACAAGACCAATGACGGAACCGATGGATTTATAGGAGAGGGGGACTGGTAATCGCGGATCGGGAACCGCCGAAAATCGATGATGGGCCCGTCAGAGTTAACTTCGAAGCACGGGCACCCTTTTCGTTCGTGGAACCGATATCGGTTACGGAGGACGCGAACCGCATTATCACACACTCGGAACACACGAGGCAAACTATCTCAGGTGGAACAGACGAGACAAGCGACGGAGCCGACTGATTTTTGAGGGGAGGGGACTAGTAACCGCGACACGGAAACACCGAGAATCAATGATGGGGCCGTCGAAGTTAACTTCGAAGCAGGGGCACCCTTTTGTTCGTGGAACCGATATCAGTTACCAAGGACGCTAACCACTTTATCACACAATCAATGATGGAACCAATCGGTTACGGAGGACGCGAACCGCCTTATCACACACTCGGAACCAACGAGGCAAACCATCTCAGGTGGAAACCGACGATATCAACCATGGAGCCGGTGGATTTAAGGGGGAGGAGGGCCGGTAACCTCCGTACGGGACCCGCCAAAAAACAGTGATGGGTCCATCGAAGTTAGCCTCGATGCACGGCCACCCGTTTGTTCATGGAACCGATATCGGTTACGGAGGACGCCAACCGCCTTATCACACACTCGGAACCAACCAGGCAAACCATCTCAGGTGGAACCGAAGATATCAACCGTGGAGACGGTGGATTTAGGGGGGAGGAGGGCCGGTAACGTCGGTACGGGAACCGCCAAAAATAAGTGATGGGTCCGTCGAAGTTAACCTCGATGCACGTGCGCCCGTTCGTTCGTGGAACCGATCGGTTACGGAGGACGCGAACCGCCTTATCACACACTCGGAACCGACGAGGCAAACCATCTCAGGTGAAACTGACGATATCAACCATGGAGCCGATGGATTTAGGGGGAGGAGGGCCGGTAACCCTGGTACGGGACCCGCCAAAAATCAGTGATGGGTCCGTCGAAGTTAACCTCGATGCACGGCCACCCGTTTGTTCGTGGAACCTATATCGGTTACGGAGGACGCCAACCGCCTTATCACACACTCGGAACCGACCAGGCAAACCATCTCAGGTGGAACCGAAGATATCAACCGTGGAGCCGGTGGATTTAGGGGGGAGGAGGGCCGGTAACCTCGGTACGGGAATCGCCAAAAATAAGTGATGGGTCCGTCGAAGTTAACCTCGATGCACGTGCGCCCGTACGTTCATGGAACCGATCGGTTACGGAGGACGCGAACCGCCTTATCACACACTCGGAACCGACGAGGCAAACCATCTCAGGTGGAACTGGCGATATCAACCATGGAGCCGATGGATTTAGGGGGGAGGAGGGCCGGTAACCCTGGTACGGGACCCGCCAAAAATCAGTGATGGGTCCGTCGAAGTTAACCTCGATGCACGGCCACCCGTTTGTTCGTGGAACCGATATCGGTTACGGAGGACGCCAACCGCCTTATCACACACTCGGAACCGAACAGGCAAACCATCTCAGGTGGAACCGAAGATATCAACCGTGGAGCCGGTGGATTTAGTGGGGAGGAGGGCCGGTAACCTCGGTACGGGAACCGCCAAATATAAGTGATGGGACCGTCGAAGTTAACCTCAATGCACGTGCGCCCGTTCGTTCGTGGAACCGATCGGTTACGGAGGACGCGAACCGCCTTATCACACACTCGGAACCGACGAGGCAAACCATCTCAGGTGGAACTGATGATATCAACCATGGAGCCAATGGATTTAGGGGGGAGGAGGGCCGGTAACACTGGTATGGGACCCGCCAAAAATCAGTGATGGGTCCATCAAAGTTAACCTCGATGCACGACCACCCGTTTGTTCGTGGAACCGATCGGTTACGGAGGACGCAAACCGCCTTATCACACACTCGGAATCGACCAGGCAAACCATCTCAGGTGGAACTGGTGAAATCAACCGTGGAGCCGGTGGATTTAGGGGGGAGGAGGTCCGGTAACCCGGGTACGGGACCCGCCAAAAATCAGTGATGGGTCCGTCGAAGTTAACCTCAATGCACGTGCGCCCGTTCGTTCGTGGAACCGATCGGTTACGGAGGACGCGAACCGCCTTATCACACACTCGGAACCGACGAGGCAAACCATCTCAGGTGGAACTGACGATATCAACCATGGAGCCGATGGATTTAGGGGGGAGGAGGTCCGGTAACCCTGGTACGGGACCCGCCAAAAATCAGTGATGGGTCCGTCGAAGTTAACCTCTATGCACGTGTGCCCGTTCGTTCATGGAACCGATATCGGTTAGGGAGGACGCCAACCGCCTTATCACACACTCGAAACCGACCAGGCAAACCATGTCAGGTGGAACCAAAGATATCAACCGTGGAGACGGTGGATTTAGGGGGGAGGAGGGCCGGTAACCCTGGTATGGGAACAACCAAAAATAAGTGATGGGTCCATCGAAGTTAACCTCGGTGCACGTGCGCCCGTTCGTTCGTGGAACCGATCGGTTACGGAGGACGCGAACCGCCTTATCACACACTCGGAACCGACGAGGCAAACCATCTCTGGTGGAACTGACGATATCTACCATGGAGCCGATGGATTTAGGGGGGAGGAGGGCCGGTAACCCTGGTACGGGACCCACCAAAAATCAGTGATGGGTCCGTCGAAGTTAACCTCAATGCACGGCCACCCGTTTGTTCGTGGAACCGATCGGTTACGGAGGACGCGAACCGCCTTATCACACACTTGGAACCGACCAGGCAAACCATCTCAGGTGGAACTGACGATATCAACCGTGGAGACGGTGGATTTAGGGGGGAGGAGGTCCTGTAACCCGGGTATGGGACCCGCCAAAAATCAGTGATGGGTCCGTCGAACTTAACCTCGATGCATGTGCGCCCGTTCGTTCGTGGAACCGATCGGTTACGGAGGACGCGAACCGCCTTATCAAACACTCGGAACCGACGAGGCAAACCATCTCAGGTGGAACTGACGATATCAACCATGGAGCCGATGGATTTAGGGGGGAGGAGGTCCGGTAACACTGGTACGGGACCCGCCAAAAATCAGTGATGGGTCCATCGAAGTTAACCTTGATGCACGTGCGCCCGTTCGTTCGTGGAACCGATCGGTTATGGAGGACGCGAACCGCCTTATCACACACTCGGAACCGACGAGGCAAACCATCTCAGGTGGAACTGACGATATCAACCATGGAGCCGATGGATTTAGGGGGGAGGAGGGCCGGTAACCCTGGTACGGGACCCACCAAAAATCAGTGATGGGTCCGTCGAAGTTAACCTCGATGCACGGCCACCCGTTTGTTCGTGGAACCGATATCGGTTACGGAGGACGCCAACCGCCTTATCACACACTCGGAACCGACCAGGCAAACCATCTCAGGTGGAACCGAAGATATCAACCGTGGAGCCGGTGGATTTAGGGGGGAGGAGGGCCGGTAACCTCGGTACGGGAATTGCCAAAAATAAGTGATGGGTCTGTCGAAGTTAACCTCGATGCACGTGCGCCCATTCGTTCGTGGAATCGATCGGTTACGGAGGACGCGAACCGCCTTATCACACACTCGGAACCGACGAGGCAAACCATCTCAGGTGGAACTGGCGATATCAACCATGGAGCCGATGGATTTAGGGGGGAGGAGGGCCGGTAACCCTGGTACGGGACCCGCCAAAAATCAGTGATGGGTCCGTCGAAGTTAACCTCGATGCACGGCCACCCGTTTGTTCGTGGAACCGATATCGGTTACGGAGGACGCCAACCGCCTTATCACACACTCGGAACCGAACAGGCAAACCATCTCAGGTGGAACCGAAGATATCAACCGTGGAGCCGGTGGATTTAGTGGGGAGGAGGGCCGGTAACCTCGGTACGGGAACCGCCAAATATAAGTGATGGGACCGTCGAAGTTAACCTCAATGCACGTGCGCCCGTTCGTTCGTGGAACCGATCGGTTACGGAGGACGCGAACCGCCTTATCACACACTCGGAACCGACGAGGCAAACCATCTCAGGTGGAACTGATGATATCAACCATGGAGCCAATGGATTTAGGGGGGAGGAGGGCCGGTAACACTGGTATGGGACCCGCCAAAAATCAGTGATGGGTCCATCGAAGTTAACCTCGATGCACGGCCACCCGTTTGTTCGTGGAACCGATCGGTTACGGAGGACGCAAACCGCCTTATCACACACTCGGAACCGACCAGGCAAACCATCTCAGGTGGAACTGGTGAAATCAACCGTGGAGCCGGTGGATTTAGGGGGGAGGAGGTCCGGTAACCCGGGTACGGGACCCGCCAAAAATCAGTGATGGGTCCGTCGAAGTTAACCTCAATGCACGTGCGCCCGTTCGTTCGTGGAACCGATCGGTTACGGAGGACGCGAACCGCCTTATCACACACTCGGAACCGACGAGGCAAACCATCTCAGGTGGAACTGACGATATCAACCATGGAGCCGATGGATTTAGGGGGGAGGAGGTCCGGTAACCCTGGTACGGGACCCGCCAAAAATCAGTGATGGGTCCGTCGAAGTTAACCTTGATGCACGTGTGCCCGTTCGTTCATGGAACCGATATCGGTTAGGGAGGACGCCAACCGCCTTATCACACACTCGAAACCGACCAGGCAAACCATGTCAGGTGGAACCGAAGATATCAACCGTGGAGACGGTGGATTTAGGGGGGAGGAGGGCCGGTAACCCTGGTATGGGAACAGCCAAAAATAAGTGATGGGTCCGTCGAAGTTAACCTCGGTGCATGTGCGCCCGTTCGTTCGTGGAACCGATCGGTTACGGAGGACGCGAACCGCCTTATCACACACTCGGAACCGACGTGGCAAACCATCTCAGGTGGAACTGACGATATCTACCATGGAGCCGATGGATTTAGGGGGGAGGTGGGCCGGTAACCCTGGTACGGGACCCACCAAAAATCAGTGATGGGTCCGTCGAAGTTAACCTCGATGCACGGCCACCCGCTTGTTCGTGGAACCGATCGGTTACGGAGGACGCGAACCGCCTTATCACACACTTGGAACCGACCAGGCAAACCATCTCAGGTGGAACTGACGATATCAACCGTGGAGACGGTGGATTTAGGGGGGAGGAGGTCATGTAACCCGGGTACGGGACCCGCCAAAAATCAGTGATGGTTCCGTCGAACTTAACCTCGATGCACGTGCGCCCGTTCGTTCGTGGAACCGATCGGTTACGGAGGACGCGAACCGCCTTATCACACACTCGCACCGACGAGGCAAACCATCTCAGGTGGAACTGACGATATCAACCATGGAGCCGATGGATTTAGGGGGGAGGAGGTCCGGTAACACTGGTACGGGACCCGCCAAAAATCAGTGATGGGTCCATCGAAGTTAACCTCGATGCACGTGCGCCCGTTTGTTCATGGAACCGATATCGGTTAGGGAGGACGCCAAGCGCCTTATCACACACTCGGAACCGACCAAGCAAACCATGTCAGGTGGAACCGAAGATATCAACCGTGGAGACGGTGGATTTAGGGGGGAGGAGGGCCGGTAAACCTGGAACGGGAACAGCCAAAAATAAGTGATGGGTCCATCAAAGTTAACCTCGGTGCACGTGTGCCCGTTCGTTCGTGGAACCGATCGGTTACGGAGGACGCGAACCGCCTTATCACACAATCGGAACCGACGAGGCAAACCATCTCAGGTGGAACTGACGATATCAACCATGGAGCCGATGGATTTAGGGGGAAGGAGGGCCGGTAACCCTGGTACGGGACCCGCCAAAAATCAGTGATGGGTCCATCGAAGTTAACCTCGATGCACGGCCACCCGTTTGTTCGTGGAACCGATCGGTTACGGAGGACGCGAACCGCCTTATCACACACTCGGAACCGACCAGGCAAACCATCTCAGGTGGAACTGACGATATCGACTGTGGAGCCGGTGGATTTAGGGGGGAGGAGGTCCGGTAACCCAGGTACAGGACCCGCCAAAAATAAGTGATGGCTCCATCGAAGTTAACCTCGATGCACGTGCGCCCGTACGTTCATGGAACCGATGGGTTACGGAGGACGCGAACCGCCTTATCACACACTCAGAACCGACGAGGTAAACCATCTCAGGTGGAACTGACGATATCAACCATGGAGCCGATGGATTTAGGGGGGAGGAGGGCCGGTAACCCTGGTACGGGACCCGCCAAAAATCAGTAATGGGTCCGTCGAAGTTAACCTTGATGCATGTGCGCCCGTTCGTTCGTGGAACCGATATCGGTTAGGGAGAACAAAACCGCCTTATCACACACTCGGAACCGACCAGGCAAACCATCTCAGGTGGAACCGAAGATATCAACCGTGGAGACGGTGCATTTAGGGGGGAGGAGGGCCGGTAACCCTGGTACGGGAACAGCCTAAAATAAGTGATGGGTCCGTCGAAGTTAACCTCGGTGCACGTGCGCCCGTTCGTTCGTGGAACCGATCGGTTACGGAGGACGCGAACCGCCTTATCACACACTCGGAACCGACGAGGCAAACCATCTCAGGTGAAACTGACGATATCAACCATGGAGCCAATGGATTTAGGGGGAGGAGGTCCGGTAACCCTGGTACGGGACCCGCCAAAAATCAGTGATGGGTCCGTCGAAGTTAACCTCGATGCACGGCCACCCGTTTGTTCGTGGAACCGATATCAGTTACGGGGGACACCAACCGCCTTATCACACAATCGGAACCAACCAGGCAAACCATCTCAGGTGGAACCGAAGATATCAACCGCGGAGCTGGTGGATTTAGGGGGGAGGAGGGCCGGTAACCTCGGTATGGGAACAGCCAAAAAGAAGTGATGGGTCCATCGAAGTTAACCTCGATGCACGTGCACCCGTTCGTTTGTGGAACCGATATCGGTTAGGGAGGACGCCAACCGCCTTATCACACACTCGGAACATTGATAATTATGGAATGAACGGATGGATGAAATGAACGGAATAATTTTTCTTTTTTATGGTAATGAACGGAATAAATCTTTTGTTAGGCCTAATGTAAAATTCCAAAGTACAGTATAAAAAACATGGCTGTCTGCATCATGGGGTCCACGGAGCGCATCACGCACACGCTATCGCGTAAAGGCGCGCGTGAATTTTCTGGACACAGCTGGATACAAAATTTGAGCCAAGCACGCGGTAGTATATTTCTTTTCTTTTTCTATTTTTTGGTGGCAGAAGGGGTTTTCGTATACGATCAGACTTGTGAACAGGGACAGTGGCCAGGCACGCGTATGCGGTGGCAAACAGGGTCTGGCCCGCTTCGCCCTCCCAGTCCTAAACCCCCATCCAGCACAGAGCGCAGCCTCCTCCTCAATCTCGCCACTACCCGCGCACATTTTCCGCTTCCGCCCCTCACACCGCGCACAACACTCAATCTGCAAAGCACAGTGAAACAACCTACTCAAGTGAGATGCTCAGTGGCATGAACGCGCTACGGCTCCGGGACAACGGGAATCGGTTCTGCGCGCCTCGCCGTCGGTAGAGGGGCAAGGGCGGGGGCGGCGGGGCGTTTGGCTCGGTTTTCCAGGCAGGTACGCACACAGTTCTTCGGTCTTGCGCAGCAAGCCTGTTAGAATAGTTGAACGTCTGCTTTGTTCATGCGCACGCCATAATTGATAGCTGCAGAGATTATGATTGCGGATTTCTTATTGACTTGAGTAGTTGAGAGAACTTCTGGTCTCATTTGGTTTAGTAAGCCTGGAACCATTATGTTGCTGTGGTTTTTAGTTTTCTTGAACTCGGTTCTGTACTGTTGCTTTGCTTCATTCTAATATAATGGGGCAGGGGGGAACCCCCTTCATTCAATTTTTTTTCTTATTGACTTTGGTTGGCCTGACAGGGGGATGGACTATGGCATTGGCCCATCCAGGCACCGACGCTTGAATGAAGACCATCATGACATCTCGTCTGACGACGGTGAGGGGGTTCGCATCCCGTCCATGGTCGCGCACAGCTCATCTGAATCCGGCTCGGATGACAACAGAAAGGGGAAAAGGAAAAAGCCCATGGTTGGGTCAAGGTGTAGCATTCTGAAACTGTATGATTTGATATCCAAACTGAATCCTGAGAAGAGGAAGTTAGTGCATGAGATAGGATTTGGAGGGCTACTTGATATACCGAAGCTTACAAGGATTGATAGAGAGTTTTTGCTGTGGGTGTATAGCAAAGTTAATGAGGAAGCTAGCTCCATCATTGCAGGCCTACGCCATGACACGCCGTTCTATGATGAAGATGTGGCCACAATCATGGGAATACCGTGCGGAGGAGCATCAGTGATGACGCCGGGGTCAATCGTGTCGGACGAGGTTGTGCAAACCATCAGGATGGCACTCAGCCTTTCAGAGAATGAACACAGCCCGGCCTCTGTAGCAAAGGTGGTGCTCATGGAGCATGGCCGTCCTATGACTGTGGCTGAGAGCAAGGCCTTCAAGATGGCTTTCGTAATTTGTGCGGTGTCGTATGTGCTGGCTCCCAATTTGAAGAATGAGTACTTCACGACAGACTACTGGGGAGCTATATATGAGCCAGATTTGATAAATATGTTTAACTGGGCCGGGTACGTGCGTGCTGATGTGCTATGATCAGCATCAAGGGTGAAATCTGAGCTGTTTTCAGGGAAATCGAAGCCGAACATTTCTGGGTGTCTTCCTTTTCTGCAGGTCAGTGGGGGGTGGGGGGGTGGGGAGTCCTTTCGACAATCCTAACTCTGACCTGAATGCCTGTGACCTGAATGTCCTTCATCCTAACTTTGATATTCATGTCAAATGGCGGGTGTTCTACATCGACAATCTAGACACTTCAAGTGGTGGCATTCCCAACATTCCTCATGATGTATTCCCAAGGGTGAAGGCGTACACGAGCACTGACATCAACAAAATTATACTAGTTGACTCGTACACTAAAAAGGGATCTCCTAATCATGTGTATGGGAAGCTGCTGGTAAGACATGTGCTTGATATTGGTGTCACGTTGATATATTAGGTCCACAAAAGATTAATTTCTGAACACGCATACTGACTCCAGCTTGTTTGATATGTTTTTCTGAAGCCTCGAGCTCCTACTTCCGTGTGTTATCAGCGGAATCCATCGAAAAGGAGAAACATCGATGCAGGCGCCGGAAGAATCCATGCACGGAATGGACGCGCAAATTGCAGCCCCCGTCAAACGAATAACATTGTAAGTCTACGACGCATAACTATCACCATTTTGTTTATTGACGCTGTGCATCCTAAGGGTTGTGGGTATACTTTCTGTGCATTGCTATACTGAACATACAAACATGTGATGCAGCTGAGAGCTCTGTGCATTCAGAAAGTGACTCAATTCACGCAGAACTGTGAGGAAATTTTGGCGGCATCGGACAGGGAGATGAATGCGGAGAACAACAGGCATTTGAACGAATGGGCACAGATCCGCACAGGGATGAGACATCGCTTATGCCTTGAAGCTCAGAAATCAAGGGAAGACATCTCCCATGTGTTTGCGATGGTAGAGCAACACACAAATTCATCAAAAAGGGACATCATAAACATTGATGATGATGACACAGGTATAGAAAGTTCACCCGGTCCGACCCCTGATCGTGTTAAATTTTCATATTTACGTTTCAGTATTTTCGTTCACTGATGACAAATCTTTTTTCAGATGTTTCAGATAAGCAAAACGCAGCATCTCCATGTATGATAAGCCCCACCCCAAGGATGTCACATGGTGCTCGAGGAGCATCGCCGCTTCAGCCATCACCAAATGGTTCGGAAGCGACGCCAAAAAGGATAAAGAAGACATCTCACAGGAAAAGAATGAGAAACGTGGAGGCTATGGAGGATGACAACGACTCTGAGAGAGGGTGGACGCCTCTTGGAAAACTCGTAGAGGAGGCCGAAAGAGATATTGGGGCTGGATGTAGCACAACCGCCGCGCAGCCAATCACACACATAGAGGAGATAGATGCATCTGACAAAAGTGAATTGGTCATCTCACAGGCTCTTGAGGACAGCTACCCAGTGCACTGTGAACAGCCAGGGCCAATGGATGCCGAGGGGGGACGAAACTTGCGTATTACCGAGGTGGACGCACATGACGTTTTCAACGTCTGCCTGTCATTTGACCTTGAAAAAGACGCCCCACCGCAGGCCATGTCAGTCCATACACAAAACAGGACATTGCCACCAATGAGGGACCGGCTAAACCAAGCGTACAATGGCGTGCAGCATGAGACGGACACACACAATGATATCGATGGTTGCCCATCGTTTGACCTTCGCATAGACGACCCGCCACAGCACAACACAATCAATGTTCCGGGCAGGCCAGTATCACCAAGGGGGGACAGACAAAACCAAACGAATCATGTCGTGCAGCGTGGGCCTTTACTAGCGGAGTTCACAGCAGCCATCGAAGCGGAAGGTGTTAATTTTCAGCATAATTTTTTTCCATATTGTGTTGACTGTGATTAGCCTGGTACTAATTATGCTAACCCTTTCTTATCGTCGAACAGATCAGCTGGCTTGTGCAGAGACACCGATGGCACCTATCAGGGATGCGCCGCCGATCGGCGTCCCAAGATCAGGCCAAGCACGCCTGATCCCAATTGCGAGCACTCCCTCTCTGTCGCCAGTAACCAGGACCAAAAATATAATGATCGCAGAGCTTGATATCCGCGAGGAGCTTGCTGTGTCTACAGTTAATCTAAACGTGGCATTGACCAAGACAAGCTCTCGGTCGGCGCCGAGACCAAAGAGGAAGGTCGTTCCAGGTCCATTGGCCAGTTCCCCTTTCGTCATGGAGTACAAACTGCTAGAACGCGCGCCGGCAGATATATGCCATCTGTATTTGAAATTTATGAGCTTGGCAGGGGAGATAGTTAAAAAGTATGATCCACATGGATCAGAAGCCCTTTTTATTGCTTTTATGTTAATTTTTTAGGGAAAGCATTTAATTTAGGTATTATGCTTTTTTTCTTTTTGCAGCAATTGGATCATCTCTGCCTTGCCAAGCTACATTGAATTTACCGCGATCGAAATACAGAAAGAGCTGGTGGTCGATGGAGTAGTCAGCTTCGAGATGATGAACATATTCATGAGAAGGTTTCAGCAGCTTGACGTTGACTTTGCAGGCAAAGTATGGAGAGTCTTGCTGGCGTCATTTCCTGGAACCTGATTTTGTGGTAAGGGTTGTTCCTTTTTGAAGTGTCGTGCCTTCGTATCAGGCAATCAATTAGTAATGATAGATACGGGGCTCCCTGACATTTCTGTATCCGATTTTATGTGTGCAGAATCATGTGTTCAGGGATGGGGGGTACGTCGATGAGGATTATATAAGAGATCTTTTTGTGGGCGACCAGTTGGCGCACGCTGTTCATCTATGCACAATGGTACATGTCTTCAGATTTTCCATTGGCGATTATAAGCATTCTACTTGAAGACGAGGGATGATCTATATATTGTAACATGGTTTGTTTCCCTGTTTTAGTTTGTTCTGCCCATCCATCACAACCACTCCTGGGCGACATACTTCTTCGACTTCCAGAGAAGGCGAACTACAATATTGGACCCGATGATGAGCAATGGCGACAAGCCAATGGATGAGCTACAAGGGGAGCATGGCCGATTGGCAGACGAGCTTTTGGCTGCCATAATCAAATGCATTGATGCTTACCTCGACGGCTGGAAGCCAAAGACAGCAGGCTGGTACAACTGGTTCCCTAGGAATGTCACAGGACCTTGGGTATGCAAGAGGTAAGATGACAATACTTGTTTACAGAATACTCTGTTCACTGAGATTACCGGATGACAACATATGTCATTTTGTGTATTAATTAGGGAATCGAGCGGGATATTCGCTTTGCACTTTGCAAGGCAATGGATGGGGACTAAAATGCAACGCGAATTGTCTTCGGTGAGTAAGGAATTGGAGAGGTGATAATAATAAAGGTGTAGGGGGGTTAACACATGTTTACTCGGTATTTCCTGCAGATCGGTGGCGACATTGACAATACAAGGATGATCCTGCTGTTTGAAGTTCTTGGTATGAAGGACAACCCCATCCAACTGCCGAAGCTCTTCGATCGGTGCCAAAAGAGTAGAGTTTCAGTACTTTTCATGAACATCGGCTAGTTTTTTGTACTGAATTTATTCAACACCTATATGGATGTTGACCTCACCACCTTAGTTACTAGTGTTTTTGACGGCATTCAAGCACTCAGACTTAACCCTCGTGTGAACTAAAAGAGGCTGGCGAGTGAACTTGATGTGTATCTTTTCTATCTAAACTAAATTAAGCCGTCGAAGCATAGTCCATTTGTAGGGTCATGCCTGATGTATTAATAGAAAGACAAGGTATTCGGGCAATGCCTTCTTGAACTGGTTCAAAGCGACGATTCAGAATGACAGCATTGTACAACTGAATGACATACTATTCAATATGAAGTGGTCATCGCCAATTGTCTGTAACACGCATCCGAGATCAGCAAGCTTGTCGAGCATCGATTTGTATCGATAAGAATGCACGGTTGTCATCATTTGCCAAGTGATTTTAGAAGTATCAATAAGAATGCACACAACTACTATTGTTTTGTCAGCTAGGCGGTGACTGATAAAATTAGCACACAATATAACATGCCGGACTAAACTCACCTTGCTTCTGATTCTGGTATACCAAGACGTTCCACCACCAGGTTCACACTAACTCCATGCTCGAGTGCGCTGATAAATAGCCATTGCAAAAAAATAAAAAAATTCAGAACACTAAAAATGTCTGTTTCTTATGTGATTTAACACGTGCCGTTTTGTGATGATTTCGTACCTGATCCCCGGCTGGTCTAGAAATCCCATTATCATATCAGTGAGATTTTCTTCCTCGGCCTTCACACCCAGACGACGCTGGCATGGATCACAAAAAAGAATGGTGAGCAACCTGCTACTCTGGACTCTACACACACTACACGATTTGATCTGATTTTAATCAACCTCTGGGACACGGCGTGCAGTGCTAGCCAGCATGCGGATGCGGCAAATGGGACGAGAGCAAGAGAGTGCACGACGCGTTTAGCATGGTCGCTTCGCATCATCAGATGAACATAGATGCAGTCCAGGAAATGATGAGTGATATCGTTAAAATTTGTTACCACACTGAAGCGGGGTTAATAATCACGAACACATGGTTTCAATATGATAGCACTACCATAACAACTTACAAGTCATGCTAACCTCAATGAATAGGCTGCAACTACGGGCACGCCGAGCTCGGCACGCAAGCGACCGGTTATTTTGACGTACACGCCATCACTTTTGGTTTGATAGAAAGGCACGAACAATGACATCCACAAACTTAATCAATCTGCATGTTTTTGGATCCATAGAGAATTAACCCACAATCATGCTCGCTGTTTTGGTTACCTGATGCTCGCTGAACACATGACATCGATGCCGTTCTCGAACCTGAAAAGAGGCAGATATGTTGGTCAGGCTAACAAAGTGCCAGACATGGGTGAACTGGGTGGGGGCGGGGGAGGGGGGACAAGCTGTTCTTGCTGTACGCACTCACCAGACGCGTGCCTTGACGCAACCCGTCCCGTCGGCCAGGGTGAAGAAGACGGAGTTATCAGACACTTGCTTATTCACCATTTTTCCTAGCAGCCTGACCTGCAATTAGCGAAAGAGTTAGAAATATGTCTAGTTACCTTTGGTCATATAGGATTCAATACTCACCGTAGTCACCTCCACGCCCGTTGCAGTGAGATAGTTCGACGCGTCAATGATCCCTGTGCCCATGTCTTTTATCTGCTTTGCAGTGCATGGAATCAAGGTGTCCGGCGGTGCATCCTTAGCGGAGAAGTGGCGTCAAAACACAAGAGCTTAATGTACGTCGGCTGGAGCGCTGGGGAGGGCATGGATGAAACCTTACCTTCCACCTCATAATGCCGCCTCCGTTGCCGTCCGGGATCCATTCAGCCCGGAGGAGGGGATCAACACCGGCGCCGTGCGTGCTCGGCACCATGAAGCCTAAAGGATCCCGGCTCATACTTCCGTAAGCACGCAACTAGTATGATGGCTGCACCGCTCGACAGGGAGGTCGTGAGAGCATATTATATGAACAAAGTTTACATATGGCTTTTAATTGCATCGCCGGACGAGTCAACTGACACTCGCACAGGCCTGTATGCACGCGTCTTAAGTGCTCGCTCACCAGCCTAAATGGGCATGCATTACTACGGCAGGTCGTGAAACTGTGTACATGCATTCAAAGACCAACCCAATCTCATGAAACTGAAGCCACAACAGGACTGATACGTACAGGCGTGTGATAAGTACAGCTCCATTACACACACGTACGACTTTTTCAAACCAACAAGACCATATCACATGAGCCGTATGATGGCAGACCACATGTGTTGCACAACATGCGAGTGACGTGGACGTGCTGCACGCGAGAAGACACTCATGTGTACGTATACATAGTGTAGCAGCTAGAGGGTCAACACGTGGCTCACATAGGTTCCTTCTGGGCATATGCATGGACCCGTCATGGATTCAAGACCGAACATGCGCCCGTCTCGTGGTGGGCGTCACGTGCAAGAAAAACGGGACGTAACGGCGCGCCGTACACATAAGAACCTGCACGAAGTGCTGCCGGGTAGTTGGAACCTAATATACACAACGCTACTGGTGGCCACCCTTTCGTACGCACGCGCCCAGACAGGCTTTTCGTCAGCCAACTAGGCATAAAGTAGCCAGAATCGGCCTGCCAACAAAGCTAAATCTCAGAGCACATGGGCTTCAAACAGTACTACAGCACACAGCTAGTACGAATCACAAAGCACAACCAACGGTACTGATAGCTATTTCTAGGGCAAGCTATGATAGAAAATCCTCTTCCTATATATAATATATATATATATATATATATATATATATATATATATATATATATATATATATATATATATATCCCAAACACACATATTCTCATTCACACACATATTCCCATTCTTGAAATGGACAACTTTTTACTCACCGCCTATATATCTCCCGAGAGAGACAGAGAGAACGCTGTTAATTAGATGATGAGAGAGAACGGTCGAGAGAGCATGTGTGGTTGGCTAAATAGCTAGCTAAATCTAGTTGTTGGGGAGGAGAGATGAATCTAGCTAGCTAACTAATGGAGAGGGGTTATGGTGGATGGGGGCATTAACGGGGGAGAGAAAGAGAGGTGTAGGAGAAAGAGAGAGGCCATTTATGGAGGAGGGTGCCATTAGTGAGGAGAGAAGAGAGGTAGGAGGAAGAGAGAAGAAGAGCAACAATGGTGGAGAGTGGAGAGGGGAGAGGGGAAAGGAGGGGGGGAGAGGGCAAAGTGGGGGATAGGAGGGGGATGGGTGGAAAAGGTGGCAGAAGCCGCAACTAGCAGTAGCGCTGCTTTACAAAAAGCGCTGCTGCTATTAGACTTAGTAGCAGCGCTCTTCAGGAAAAGCGCTACTACTAAGTGGGGTCCACTAGCAGTAGCGGCGCAGTAAAACCAAGCGCTGCTACTAAACTGTTAGTAGTAACACTATTTTCTATACACCGCTACAACTCCGGCGACCATCGGTGGCCTCGTCTGGCCCCACATAGTAGTAGCACGTTTCTGCTTCACAGCTCTACTACTATAGAGTTACTAGTAGCGCTTGCCAGGAAAAGCGCTACTGCTAAAAAGCAGCAGTGTTTACTCTTTTCCAACACTACTACTATGCTACTTTGTATAAGCATTTTCCTAGTAGTGACACCTCGCAACCCGACGTGTTAAAGGGGTTGTCAATCCCTTTCGGGTAACGATGCCAAAAAATTGTAGTAGGTTGGAATAATAGATTGCAAATAAAATAAATTGCAGCAAAGTATTTTTTGTATTTTTGGTTTAATACATCTGAATAAAAATGCAAAGGAAAAGTAGATCACAAGCAAATATATGAGGAAAAAGACCGGGGGGCGTAGGTTTCACTAGTGGCTTCTCTCAAGAAAGATAGCAAACAGTGGGTAAACAAATTACTGTTGGACAATTGATAGAACCTCAAATAATTAAGACGATATCCAGGTAATGATCATTACATAGGCATCACGTCCAAGATTAGTAGACCGACTCCTGCCTGCATCTACTACTATTACTCCACATATCGACCGCTATCCAGCATGCATCTAGTGTATTAAGTTCATGAAAAAACGAAGTGATGCAATAAGAACGATGACATGATGTAGACAATATCTATCTATGTAGAGATAGACCCCATCGTTTTATCCTTAGTAGCAACGATACATACGTGTCGGTTCCCTTTCTGTCACTGGGATCAAGCGCCATAAGATCGAACCCACTACAAAGCACCTCTTCCCATTGCAAGATAAATAGATCAAGTTGGCCAAACAAAACCCAAATATCGGAGAAGAAATATGAGGCTATAAGAGATCATGCATACAAGAGATCAACGAAACTCAAATCACTTTCATGGATATAAAAAGATATGACTGATCATAAACTCAAAGTTCATTAGATCCCAACAAACACACCGCAAAAAGAGTTACATCATATGGATATCCAAGAGACCATTGTATTGAGGAGAGAGAGATGAAGCCATCTAGCTACTAACTACGGACCCGAAGGTCTACAAAGAACTACTCAGGCATCATCGAAGAGGCACCAATGGAGGTGGTGAACCCCATCCGAGATGGTGTCTAGATTGGATTTCTGGACTCTGCGGCGGCTGGATGAATATTTCGTCGACTCCCCTAGGGTTTTGGGAATATTTGGGTATTTATAGAGCAAAGAGGCAGTCCGGGGGGCACCCGAGGTGGGAACACCCCACCAGGGCGCGCCTGGGCCTCCTGGCGCGCCCTGGTGGGTTGTCCCCTCCACGGGACTACCCCCAGGTGCTACCAGGGCCCAACTTGTTCCTTCTGGTCCATAAAAAATCTTCGTAAAGTTTCATGGCATTTGGACTCCGTCTGATATTGATTTTCTGCGATGTAAAAATACGGAAAAAATAGGAACTGGCACTTGGCACTATGTCAATAGGTTAGTACCAAATGATATAAAATGAATATAAAATGATTATAAAACATCCCAGATTGATAATATAACAGCATGAAACAATCAAAAATTATAGATACTTGGAGACATATCAAGAACTTCTCTTTGGATGCCATCGAAAAGGTGGAGAAAATGATGAAGGAGGATATGGAGAGCGGCGGATTTGTGCGATTCTTGCTCGGCGCCGGGTCTCGTTTAAATAGAGGGCGGACATGAGGAGCTTGCTCGGCGTTGCGTTTAATTCGGCCCACTCGTGAATGAACATCTGGCCGGAGTAGGTTTCTCGGCTTCCATGCTGACTTAATGGAGGCGTTTGAATGAGGTGAGGAGGCATGTTCAGCCAGGCGTCCAGCAGGCGGCGCCCTGAGCCGGCACGCCGCCACAATGACAAAGGCAGTGAGAAGTCGCGTCCGTCCTGAGCTGTCTTCAATGTGTAGCGGCACGCTCTACAGCGGCATGAATGCGGGCAGCTGGCAGAGAGCGGGAAGCGTGTGGGGGATGAAGGAGGGGTTTTGGGATGGGCCAGAGCGGTCAGAAGCGGGCATGTGAGTGGTTCGGACTCTTGTAAAGCCCCTCCCCCAACATACACACATGTGTCTCATGTTTGCGGGACAAAATACGCCCAAACCTTGCTGCGGACCGATACGGGACTGCGTTGGATCGCTTTCGTGGTCTGGAAAACGCGGGTTAGACAGATTTTAGAGATTTAAGGGTCAGTAGTGGAGATGCCCTTACATAAGTTTAAGGTTAACAATGAGAAAAAAGATAAAAGGTGCTGCACGGTGGAAAGCACAAAGGAAGTTAATGGGTTACACACGAGACGACAATTAGATCCACCAAGCCACTCTCACATCGCTCCCTCGAGCGACGAGGAGGGTGAACCCTAGTTGCCACTGTGCTTTCCATCGTCCCTGGCCACCACCAGGGTGTCCTGCCAGGCGATGCCCAGTCGACATCGGTGGCAGCAGGGCCTTCTCTCCCCTCCCTCTGTGTTGGGCGGCACGAGATGGCACATCGATATGGCATCGCGTCGCTTCTTCAGGGCACAGCGGCACAAGGGCGGGCTCTCGCGGCGCGGCCTACCTGTGGCGTGGATGGCTGGTACGCATCGAGCTTCCTCTTCCAGGGCACGGGCGTGGTTGTTGGGCGGTGGTGTGTTCGAGGGCGCGATGTGGCGATGGTGGACCTGACGAGCAGAGGCTCCCTACGGCGTGTGCTAGGAGCCTCGTGGCTTGGTGACCTCGAGGTCGTTGGGTGGCAGTTGTTGGCGGCGATGGTGTCTGCAACTCTTTTCGTGGGTGTGGAGGCGGGTCTGAGGTTAGTGCGTTGTGGCGTGGTGTTGAATGGGGGTGACGGGACTTGGTTGGGTGAGCCGAGGGGGTGGAGCTGGTGCCGATGTGACTGCTCGGCGTCAGAGTTGCCGGCTGCCATGAGTGCTTCCATTTGGATCGGAAGTTGTCCGATCTGATGGGTTGGTGTTCACCTCTCCGAGTGTGTTTGTTGGCATTGGGCCGGCAAGGCAGCCTTGCCTCTGGGACATGAGTTTGACGTGGTCCTCCTGCCTGGGGTGGGTTGCTCCTTGCGCAAGTTCCGGTGCGTACGCCTTGGAGTCGGGCTTCTTGCAAGCCAATGTGGGATCTTGCAGTTCGATTGGGGAGGTGTTTTCGTGTTGTGGCGTCAGTAAAGCTCTGTGGAGGTGGTGGACAGAACATCATTGTGCCGGCAACCGAGTCGGTGCTTCAGGTCATGGACTTGGTGTTGTTTAAGCTGTCCACTCCACGATGGCCGGCCGTCGGCAGTCACTAGGTCATGTCCCCCTCTCCGGTCCATCAGGAATGTACGGGATTGCCAGTGTGGGCGCCCCTACGATGCTGGTGCGGACCCTGGCTCGGTGACTGATGCAAGGCTTTTCTAACCATGGATTGGGCACTGTGAAGCCAGGGCCGGTTCTGAGATTTTGGGAGCCCAGGGCGAAACTAAAACTCGGGGCCCCTTAGAGTATAATTATCGTAACAATAATAATCAATATCTTTATGGTATCTGCCATCCTCCATTTCTGACCATCCGAAATGTGAAGTAGATTATGGTAATGTAAAAAAGATCGGATCCACAATTTGCAGGAATATCCCTTATTCTCTCCAAGCCAGCTACAACCCTTCCCCATATCATACAAACAAATAAAGGGAATATACACTGGGTGAAACCTAACATATTTTTAGTAATATCTAACAAAACTAGGGGGAATCTTTTTAAGTTTTTGAACAAGTATGAGTCAAATTTGGATCCATAGCAATACACAGGACACTTTTCTAGCACATGTATATATATAAATTTTATTCCATCCAAAGCCAATTCATATGAAATAATTTACACCCACAAATACATGTAATGGTGAAAATAAAAATACATCATACGTTGAGCAGTGCGCAATCTAGGCATCATGTATGCAAAGATAAATTACTTAATTAGCTGATAGGGAAAAGTAATTAAAACCTGGGATCTGTCGGAGGATGCGGTCTGGATTGAATGTATGTCTACGCTTGGCGACGACGGATGACATCTCCAGTGGAGATTGGGGAGCGGAGGTCGCCGATAAAACGGAGACTCGCGATTAGGATCACTCGCGATCAGATCTGACCATCTTGGAAGGGAATAATTAGGCATCCGAACAGGCGTGCGTTCAAAGCTACAACTACGAGCTACTACATCGGATGAGGAGTCGAGGAACGAGCCGCTGTGTGCTAGGCTAGACACAGCCTGCGTCTCCATGTTCAGCCCATGTCCCAGTGCGTAGTGGGCTTAGCCTAGTTGGCTAATGTATACGTACCCTGGGGTGGGGGCCCCTGCATCCTGGGGGCCCGGGGCGGCCGCCCCCTCTGCCCCCCCTCAGGGCCGGCCCTGTGTGAAGCGGGCAGTTGGCGATGTCTCATTGCATGGATGCTAGGGCGATGTCCCTGGAAGGAGGTACACATGGTTTGCTCTCCGGTGGGAAACATATCTAAGGTGGTGGCTAGATCTCTTGGTCATGTTGGCAGCGAGAGGTATAGCGGCGGGTGGTTTAGGCTTGCTTCGGTGCACCGTTTTGGAGTTGGGGATTTGTACCCTTGTAATTGCCCTGGAGTCCTTGTGGTGACACAGAGTTGTCTGGCGAAAGCTTTGCGCTTTGTCACTGACGACGGTGACGCTTGCGGGGGCCGGTCTCTTCTTGAAGACGTCGTTATGGTGCTCCTCTCCGTGTCTGGGTTCTGGGTGATAACCTTTGTCCAGCGGACTCGGTAGCGGCGAGCTTTGCACCGCTCTCCCACTTGAGGGCCTTGTCACGGAGCTTAGGTAGTCTAGGACGTAGCGTGACGTTGTACTTTGATCTTTCGATATTAACTTTCGGTAGAGTAGTCACGTGCGTGCTACTTGAACCGGTTACCTTAGGATCGGCTTTGTAAGAGGGTTATCTCGTCATGTTGTATCGCTCGGTCGTGTATCTTATTTGGTTGTTTCTTTATATATAATATAGAATAGGGCAAAAGACTATTTTGAGGAGTTAACGGGTTACAATACTAACAATGATCCATCACCCGTGGCAGCACGGAGTGTGACCCAGGTTTGACGTCTCCTAGACTATCTTGTCCACCAAAGGAAGTGTTCGCAGACAAACACGTCACCGTGTACCTCCAACGTCGGGGGTGATGGGCTGCAGCTCACGTCGAAGGAGACCCGGCCGGAAGCGTGGTACACAAGCAATCCGGCGGGCACTTTTGTAGACCCAAAACCCCACACACCCGGGAGGGACCCCGTCTGGGCACGCAGCGGCTATGGGCTGCCCCAGGTCGACCTGACCGCCCCTAGGGCCTCAAGGTTCGCTGCCCTGCAACAAGAAGAACACACAAAGAACGAGGAAGAAGATCAAGGGAGAGATAAAAGTAAAGGTAAAGAGTGGTAGATGAATTGATCGATTGTGTGTTGTTCAATCGGCCGTCACCCCTTAGGTATATAGAGGTGGATGGACTTCCCGTACAAGAAAAGGACTCAAATCACGTTTTAGATAAGTCTGGAACATCAGTTTGGTTTTTAGGTCTCATAGGCCACAAACAATCTCAGATGAAGATGAGCCCAAAAGAAAATTTGACCGTTTCAACGAGACGAACAACTTTCATGTTGAACAATTTTCGATTTGAGGCCATCTTCAGGGCTGAATCGCTCGCACAAAACAGGTTGTTACTCGCGCTACCCATCAGACAACGTGTCTAATGGGGCGCGCCACTTTTGCCCCGTGATAGGGCCACACTCAGGTGGCTGTAACTGTTACATACGATCTCGGATTTATATGATTTTTATAGAAAAATCAACCGTTTTGATGATACGAAGACAATTCATGTAGAATGTTTTCTCATATGAGGCCATCTTGAAGGCGTCATCAGCCGAATAGTGTTCTGCATACAAAATCTCAGTATTTCGAACACAACTTTGGCCTTATAAATGAGACCGGATGGCTATGGCCCAAATATCAAAGTTTCTCCTTTTGATGATACATAACTTTCTCACTTTGAGCACTTTTCCATTTGAGGCCTTCTTCATTATGTTTTTGACTATGCCAAAATCTGGTGTCAACACATGCCTCCCTGTTTTCGGCAAAACTTGTGTGCCGAAAAATAACTTGCATAATGCTCTTTATAAGGACGATGTAAACACTTCATCGTCCATTTGTACGTGCTTAGGACGATGAGTATATATCGGCCATTTAGATTAGCAACAAAAGTGAAGCTAATCAAACATATGATGATTTGGTAACACCCTTTCATGATGTAAGAAATTATATTGCATCCATGGATTAAAATAAGCCCATTGAGGGTAACCAATCATACCTGATGACAAATTCCATGGCATAGGCATCAACGACATTGTTGAAGAAAATGGATAATGTGTGGACCGAAGATGTTGAAACCTTTGGCTTGGTACTTCATAGTTTTCACTCTTTTCCTTCTTCACCTTCGCCGCACTCCTTGTAAAGGAAGCTCGCACATAATTCTTATTTTGTATACTTCCTTTGGGAACCCATGCCATGTTTCTCTTTTCAAGTTCTTGTGCACTAAGATTTTGCAACTTCTTCTTTTGCCAATACGATAAGCCGAGTGGGCACCCCGACTGCGATTTTGTTTGAAGTAATGGCAATTCTTGTTTTACCTTGTGCACTCTCAACTTCTTCCCTTCAGATTTGGCACTTGATTGACTTGCCTCATTGACTTTTGTAGCCAATGTCAACACTTTAATTGGCTCCTTTTCATTTGAGATCATATCTGAAGTGGCACTCTTACGACCATCTCTTTTGACGTGGTAGACTTGCTCAACCACCTTCTTATTCTTCCTTGTGCTCCGGACCGATTCTTTTTTATTGAAACGGTCTTGAACATATGACTGCTCATTGAACGTTGGTCTTCTTGGAGCTGCATAATATTGTCGAGATGGTTTATAATAATATGGATAATGTGCCCTTGTATCATACTTGTCCCATGATGGATATGGATTTACATGAGCATAGGGTAGCATCCACGACGTTGGTTTTGGCGGCCCAAAATAAGGATATGAGCAAGTTGCATTCAAATTCTCTTCTTACCAATATCAATCCTTGGATTTGTGCCTAGGGGTGATCTTGATGCTTTTCCATTAGTTGGCCGATAAGCACTCTTCTCCTCACTTAGCTTCTGATATTTTTCCAATAGTTGCGTGAATGTGACTTTCGGCTTTTTACCTTTGTGCTTACGTCGGCCTTTGTTTTCTTTGGTTGTGCTTGCACCGATCTTTGGATTTTCTTGTTGCCCCTAGTCCTTGGCGTCTCCATTGTAGCTTCGATGGAATTCTCGCCCTCAAGATTATGTTCATTATGCTCTTCAACAACTTCTTTACTTGAAAGCTTGATCCCATCATCTCAAGTTTTTACCTTCTCTTTAAATGGACCGGCTTGAAGTAGATGATGCAAAAACCTTTTACCATCGGGACCAATTGGAATAGACTCATCATATCTTGGTGTCTTAATGAATTTCAATCGTCCTTTATCAATGGCCGATTTAACTATTTGACGAAACATGTTGCAATCCTCATGTAGCAATCCGACCTCAAACGGTCAAATCTCTGTGCATAAGTGTCATTCCTGCATCGGTAATGCTGACACACACAATACTCGAGGATTTATAACAGAGTGCAATCACACACTTATTACATTGAATATCTCAAAGAGAGTACTTATTACAATAATATGGCTGAAGGCCATGTAAATAAGATAACAACAGAAGCTTCGAAAGGTAAATGAGTCCATCAACTCCAACAGCATAGCTGAGTGCACGACAACGACCTAGCGCATCTTACTCTTCTTCTGAAAACTCTGCAACATAATACATTGCAGCCTATGTAGGTCAGCACATGGAATATGCTGGCAAGATAACACGATAGAGCAATGAACAGAAAACAACTATCACGAGATGCATATATGGTTGGTGGAGGCTCTATGTTTATCATTTTGCGTAAAGCCAGTTTTTTCCTACAACAAAGGAATATATTTTATTTAACTACAAAGTTGATTTAGAACATTGAGAATGGTAACCCCATCTGAATCCCAAATTAATAATCAATAACATGACAAATTAATTAAGTAAAGTGATGAGATCAACATAATAATTCAAGCACCAGATACTCGAGATGTCCATAACCGGGGACACGACTAATCATGATTAGTTTGTACACTCGTAGAGGTTTACACACTTTTCCCCACAAGACTCGATCTCCTCCGTTTAATTTCTCGCACTACATGATGTTTGAGAAACGGATGACCGAGACACAGTCTTTCAGAAGCATTAACTCTTTACGACGGGTAGACCGTACCACCTACATCCCCTACAGCTGCTAGTCTACCATTGAAAGAGGTCACACAACATACTCAACTATACCACAGCCCATAATGGCTTGTGGCTGCACATGGAAGTTTCCAGCATGAATAACATTATGATCCCTTTGAGCCTGGGTGGCAAACCATAGGATGATCACACGGATTCCCCAGGATCTCCTTGGACAACATAGGATTCCCCAGGTGCCCATGAACCAATCCACCCAGATGTGTATTAAAGTAGCCACCTTAAGTTAAACATTAGTTAACAATAACCTCTCACATCTTTCATGAATTCTCTCAAACCAAACCATGTCTACGAGCATAGCATAGCAGTATAAGCATACGTAGAACTCCCAGGGTTTAAATAAAAGGGCAATAGGTTCCTACCTCATCATCTACTTCCCAAACCGACATGTTAACCAAGTCCTACACATGCAAGGTTTGTGGGTTGAAACCAATGCATAAAAACTAGGTAATAAGGGATATGATCAAAGTGTTACTTGCCTTGTCGACGATCTGAAAACCCTAGTGACTCGTAATAGCAAGCCTCACACTTCGGAAACTCTATCGTGAATAAACAATAGCATACATAATCACTCAAGCATAAGATGCAAGGGTAAAACTCAAGAGAAAAGATCTAAACTGAAAGTTCAACTGAAGAGCTTCGATTTGCAAAAAGAATAAATCGAATCGGAGCTACGAAACTAAAACTGCGAACAAAAGAAGTTTGAAATCAAATCTGCTTGAAACCAAATTTTAATTTGTCAAAATCATGTTCAAGTTGGTTATCTGGAAAGAGGGGAAAAAGACGAAGATTTTGGCATTGGTTTCACTGGATTTGGATAAACGAGCAAAAAGTAACGAGGGTTTTAAGTACAGGGACTAAGCTGTGATAAAAGTATTCGTGCATAGGTACCTGGCAGAAAAATAAAATAAAAAGAAAAACCTAACGAACGAACGTTCGCTACAGAACCCTACAGAAAGAAAACGTTCGCTACCACGGATTAACGGACGAACGTCCGCTAATTAGAACCGATTGAAAAAACTGAGAAAAACCCTAACCCTAAAAATAAACTGGAAGAAAACCAAGGAAAACCGAACGGTTTTTACCGGTTAACTGGCGGCGTCGGGATCCGGCGGCGTCGGCGGGGCAGGGCGGTGGCGAACGGGGCGAGGCGGCGTCGGCGGCGCGTGACGTCGGAGGCGGCGAGCGACAGCGGCGACTAAAGTCGGCGGCGGCTAAAGCGGCAGCGACGGACTCGGCGGGGAGGAGAGGTCGGTCCTCCTTCGCTTATAAAGGGGTCGGGGGGCGCGACTTGGGGAAGGGGCGCGCGAGGCAGTGGCGGACTCGGAGTCCGGTCCGGACTCCAGCGAGTCGGTCGGAAGCGGGACTCCGTCCCGGCGGGAAGGCGGCGCAGCGCGGTAGCGGGCCGGCTCGGCTGGGCCTTCGGCCCAGTCGGGCGACGAAGTTTTTTTTAAATAAATTTCGCCCGAAAGAAAAATCCTAATAAAATATAAAAAATTCTAAAAATACCAGAAACAATTTTCATCGTCCAAACCTAATATTTAGGACAAGGTAAACATTTTTTGGGCCTAAAAATGTAATTTTAAAAAATGCATATTTTTTTAATTCAAATAAAATACGAAATAAAATGAAGATAAAATAACAATTTGATTTTAAAATTGTTTCTCCAATATTCCTTTCTTTTGAAGAAGTCCTTTTATCTTCTCTCATTTATTATCGTTATTGGAAATAATTGGAGAGGAAAATATTAAAATCAAATTGATCCTCTTTTCAAATTTGAGAAAACTTCAAATATGAAAATTTGTGAAATCTCCAACTCTCTCCTTGGGTCCTTCAGTTGCTTAAAACTTCTAGGATCACAACCAAAATGCATATAAAATATGATATTGCATTTGATGACCTATGTATACCATCCAAATTGAAAATTGGGATGTTACAAACCTACCCCCTTAAGATGAATCTCATCCTCGTGATTCAGGTTAGCTAGAAAATAGGTGCGGGCGGTCTTTCCGAAGGTCTTCTTCTTGCTCCCAGGTGGCTTCTTCCTCGGTGTGGTGGCTCCATTGAACTTTGCAAAACTTGATAATCTTGCTGCGTGTAACTCGACTGGCAAACTCGAGAATCTTGACGGGTTTCTCCTCGTAGATTAGATCACTCTCCAACTGAATTGCTTCCAAGGGCACTGTATCTCTTAGAGGAATATCGGCCATCTCAGCATGGCAAGTCTTCAACTGGGAAACGTGAAACACATCATGTACTCCTGACAATCCTTCGGGTAACTGCAACTTGTAGGCAACCTCTCCCATGCATTCCAGAACTCGATACAGTCCTAGAAATCTCGGGGCTAACTTTCCCTTGACTCCAAATCGTTTAACTCCTCGGAGCGGTGACACACGAAGATATGCTGTGTCTCCGACTTCGTAGACTACCCCCTTGCGTTTGGTGTCTGCATAACTCTTCTGCCTGGACTGAGCTACCTTCAGTCTATCACGAATCAACTTAACCTTCTCTTCAAACTCCTTAATTAAATTTGGTCCAAACAACTGACGGTCTCCAACTTCATCCCACATCAATGGTGTCCTGCACCTTCTTCCATACAAAGCTTCGAAAGGGGCCATCTTCAAACTAGCCTAATAACTATTGTTGTATGAGAACTCTGCTTAAGGCAAATTGCCATACCAACTAGATCCATAATCTAGCGCACAAGCTCTCAACATGTCCTCCAGAATCTTATTGACTCTCTCAGCCTGTCCATCTGTCTGCGGATGAAAGGCTGTACTGAACTCTAGCCTGGTACCCAAAGTCTGGTGCAGCTGATTCCAAAACTTTGAGGTAAATTGTATTCCTCTATCTGATACGATTGTCCTCGGAATTTCATGCAGACATACGATTCTGGTCATATATATCTTGGCCAACTTCGTGCTCGTATAAGTAGTTTTCATTGGGATGAAGTGAGCCACTTTGGTCAAGCTATCAACTACTACCCAGATAGAATCATATCCCGATCGTGTCCTGGGTAATCCTATGATAAAATCCATGCCAAGTTTGTTCCACTTCCATTCTGGTATTGGCATAGCCTGAAGTAATATTGCTGGCTTCTGATGTTGTGCGTTCACTCTCTGACATACACCACATACTGCTACATACTCGGCAATATCCTTCTTCATACCTGTCCACCAGAAATGTTCCTTCAAATCCAAATACATCTTGGTGTTTCTGAGGTAAATCGAGTATGGTGAGTCATGAGCTTCCTGAAGTATTAACTTCCTGATCTCCGCATTATTGGGCACATATACACGATGCTCAAACCATAAAGTTTCGTGCTCATCCTCACGAAATCCCTTGGCTTTTCCTTTTCTCATTTTCTCCCTTATCTCAGCAATTTCCTTATCATCATTTTGAGCTTCTCGAATCTTTCCCAATAACGTGGACTGAACCTCCATTACTACAACAAAACCTCTTGGAACTATCTCCAATCAAAGTTCCTTGAGATCATCGACTATCTCCTGCGGTAATCCTCTGCTTATGAGTGTATTGACATAACTTTTGCGGCTAAAAGCGTCTGCTACGACATTGGCCTTTCCTGGATGATAATGCAGCTTCATATCATAATCATTTATTAGCTCCAACCATCTCCTTTGCCTGAGATTTAACTCCTTCTGTGTGAAAATGTACTTCAAACTCTTGTGATCCATGTACACATCACAACGGTTTCCAATAAGAAAATATCTCCAGGTCTTAAGCGCATGCACTACGGCTGCTAACTCTAAATCATGCGTGGCATAATTCAACTCGTGAGGTCGAAGCTGACGTGAGGCATATGAACCAACTCTTCCATCTTGCATAAGTACACCTCCAAGTCCTAGGCGAGAAGTATCGCAATACACTTGGAAATCCTTGCGTATATCCAGAAGAATTAGTACTGGGGTTGTAACCAAACGTTTCTTCAACTCCTGAAAACTGGCCTCACATTCCTTGGCCCATTTGAATTTGGTGTACTTCTTCAACAACTCCTTCATGGGTTTCGCAATCTAGAAAAATTCTCAATGAATCTCCTATAATATCCCGCGAGTCCCAGAAAACTCCGGATCTCTCCAACTGAGGTGGGTGCCAACCACTCAGTGACAGATTGGACCTTGGTGGGGTCTACTGCTATACCTTCTCCTTATATAACATGTCTAAGAAATCCAACTTCTTTCAACCAAAATTCACACTTGCTGAACTTGGCATACAGTTGATGTTCTCTGAGCTTCTCGAGGACTAAGTGCAAATGTTCCTTGTGTCCCCTTCATTCTTCGAGCACACCAATATATCATCAATGAACACCACAACACACTTATCGAAAAACTCCATGAACACCTTGTTCATCATACTCATAATATAGGCAGGGGCGTTAGTCAATCCAAAAGACATGACCGTGTACTCATATAGCCCATACCTTGTGGTAAAAGCTGTCTTGGGTATATCTTGTTCTCGGATCTTCAGCTGGTGGTATCCCGATCGAAGATCGATCTCGGAGAATACTTTAGCTCCCTGCAGCTGGTCAAACAAATCATTGATCATCGGTAGTGGGTACTTGTTCTTGATCGTCACTTCATTCAATGCCCGATAATGAACAACCATTTCAAAGATCCATCCTTCTCAACGAAGAGCACTGGTGCTCTCCACGATGATGAACTTGGTCGAATGTAACCTTTCTCCAATAATTCCTTAATCTGCTTCTTGATTTCCTCCACATCATTTGCGGGCATCCGATATGGTCTCTTCGACATAGGTCCGGTGCTTAGCAACAGCTCTATTGAAAACTCTATGTCTTGATCTGGCGGCATGCCTGGTAGTTCCTTTGGAAATACAGTCGGGTAATCCCTCACAATAGGCACTTCTTCCTGAACAGCTCCCGAGAGGGAATTTACTTGGGTCCTCCTTGGCGCATGCCTAGATACATACTTGATCCTGTTTCCCTCAGGGGTGGTGAGTAGTATCGACTTGCTAGCACAGTCGATGTTTCCTCCGTACTTAGATAGTCAATCCATGCCTAGTATTATATCCAATCCTTGTGACTCCAAAGTTACTAGGTCTGAGGGGAAAATGTGGCTACCAATGGTTAACGGTAACCGATCACACCATCGGCTGGCCATATACTCTGCTCCTGGCAGCTAAGGTTGGCAACTTAAACTTGTCCACAAATCCCCTTGATATGGATGAATGCGATGCACCAGTGTCAAAAAGAACGAGAGCAGTAAATGACTTAATCAAAAACTTACCAATCACTGCGTCAGGCTGATCTTCAACTTCCTCCACGTTGATGTGGTTCACCTGACCTCTGGTGAAGGGATTGGGCTTCTTCCCAGAGTTTCCATTTCCATTGCCATTCTTCAACTCAGAACAATCATTGGCGTAGTGTCCAGTCTTCCCGCACTTGTAACAGGTGACATGACTCAGGTCCTTCTTAGCGGGTGTTGCTGGGTTCGAACGGTTCTGGCTGCTGCTTGGTCTATTCCCATTCCCATTCTTAGGGCCTCTATGGTTATGTGAGTTCCCTCCATTATGGGTGTGTCATCCATGGTTGTGGGTGTACCCTCCTGGGTTTGGGGTAAAACGAGACTTCTGCTGAGCTCCAAAGTTGTACTTCCCCTATCCATACTTCCTTTTGCGGCTCTCTATCTGCTGCTGCCTGCCTTCGATTATAAGAGCCCTATCTACCAACTCCTGATAGTTAGTGAATGTTGCCACCATCAACTGCATACTCATCTCGTCATTCATCCCTTCCATAAACTTCTCCTGCTTCGCGGCATCTGTGGCCACATCATCTGGGGCATAGCGGGCTAACTTCCTAAACTCATCCACGTACTGGCCCACAGTACGATTTCCCTGGCGTAAGTTGTGAAACTCACGCTTCTTCATGCTCATAGATCTAGTTGAGACATGAGCTGTGTGGAATGCTTGCTGAAATTGATCCCAAGTGAAATTGGCTATGGGGAAAGTGGTCGTGTAATTCTCCCATCATGAGGCTGCGGGTCCATCCAGTTGGTGTGCGACAAAGCGCACCTTCTCAGCATCTGTGCAACCTGCGATAGTCAGCTCCCTTCCAATCCCGTGGAGCCAGTCGTCAGCAACAATCGGCTCGGTGCTACTGGAAAACACCGACGGATTCAACCTTAGAAAACGGGCTAAGTTGTCAATTGGAGGTGGTGGCGGTGGGTTGTTGTTGTTGTTGTTGTTGTTGTTGTTGTTGTTCTTGCCTTGGTTCTGGACTAGTAGTTGCATCAAGGCATTCTGCTGTTGAATCAACTGGGTGAGCTCCGATGGGAAGACAAATCCGAGGTCACATCTCGGAGGCATCTGATAGGTTTAGAGGGGTGAGAATAGAATAGAGTGAGGTCTAAAGGGAAATCACTACCCAAATGCACATGAGACAAACACATTCATTTCACACCACTCAATTCAAACAAGGGCATACAATCAATCTAATATACCATTACAAAATACTCGGACTACTACTATATACATGGGGGAATACTACTGATAATATGGTGGTCGACTAGAAATTTTTGATCGGAGGAAGACTCCATGATATCTGCTCCAGCTTTGTCTTCGTAATCATCATCGCTATCGGAGTCGGAGTCGGTGTCGTCGATGATGATGTAGTCTTCGGGGTGGTTGTCCTCCTCAGGTGTGGGATCTCCCATGTATATTCCTATCTTCTTCTTCTTCAGGTCTTCATTCTTCTCAAGTAGTAATGCAATTTCTTCTTAATATCCATCGCGTGTAGACTTGAGTTCCTCTTCTAGCTCCATGTTCCTGCTCATCACTTTCTTCATGTCTATCATGCTGGTGCACAGCTGGTTCTCCTGATGGAAAATGTGTTGGTTTAACTCCTGGATGTAGGCTGTAATGGATTTATCCCTCCTGGAGAAAATCATCTCCCATTTCTCATCTCAACGACCACATATCTGGTAGATGGTGTCCTTAAGATCCTTGTGGTATACTTCACCGATACGTCCCATGGCGATGTGGGCTGCCATACTCTTTCCTAGACTCCAGGTTGGTGCATCAAAGGAAAACTCTATGGTCTCAGTAACTGGTCAGAATGTCCTTCCTGGAACATGTACTCAAATTGTCCAACACTCTTCTTCGGGTAGAGTGGCGGTGTAGGTCCCCGTGAAGCTTGGTATTCCAATGTTAAGGTATCTAGTGGCTTCCTTCAAGTGTCGTCCAAAAGGGGTGTCTTCATCTGGTTGAGCAAACTTGTTCCTTTTGTCCGCCATCTATAGAGTAGAAAGTGGAGAAGAGTCAGAAAAGAGTAGAGAATAATGTCCTATGGATCATCTTAGTGGTCGCATCCTACAGTTAGCGTGTGCTCTAATACCATCTTGTAGCGATCTGACTTCAAACGGTCAAATCTCTATGCATAAGTGTCATCCCTGGATCGGTAATGCCGACAAACACAGTACTCGAGGATTTATAACAGAGTGCAATCACACACTTATTACACCGAATATCTCAAAGAGAGTACTTATTACAATAATATGGCTGAAGGCCATCTAAATAAGATAACAACAGAAGCTTCGAAAGGTAAATGAGTCCATCAACTCCAATGGCATAGCTGAGTGCACGACAATGACCTAGCGCACCTTACTCTTCATCTGAAAACTCTGCAACATAATACGTTGCAGCCTGTGTAGGCCAGCACATGGAATATGCTGGCAAGATAACACGATAGAGCAATGAACAGAAAACAACTATCACTACATGCATATATGGCTGGTGGAGGCTCAATGTTTATCATTTTGCGTAAAGCCAGTTTTTCCCTGCAACAAAAGAATATATTTTATTTAACTACAAAGTTGATTTAAAACATTGAGAATGGTAACCCCATCTCAATCCCAAATTAATAATCAATAACCCCGCAAATTAATTAAGTAAAGTGATGAGATCAACATAATAATTCAAGCACCAGATACTCAAGATGTCCACAACCAGGGACACGGCTAATCATGATTAGTTTGTACACTCTGCAAAGGTTTGCGCACTTTTCCCCACAAGACACGATCTCCTCCGTTTAATTTCTCGCACTACATGATGTTTTAGAAATGGATGACCGAGACACAGTCTTTCTGAAGCATTAACTCTTTACAACGGGTAGACCGTACCACCTACATCCCCTACATCTGCTAGTCTACCATTGAAAGAGGTCACACAACATACTCAACTATGCCAGAGCCCATAATGGCTTGTGGCTGCACACAAAAGTTTCCAGCATGAATAACATTATGATCCCTATGAGCCTGGGTGGCAAACCATAGGATGATCACACGGATTCCCCGAGATCTCCTTGGACAACACTGGATTCCCCAGGTGCCCACGAACTAATCCACCCAGATGTGTATTAAAGTAGCCACCTTAAGTTAAACCTTAGTTAACAATAACCTCTCACATCTTTCATGAATTCTCTCAAACTAAACCACGTCTACGAGCATAGCATAGCAGTATAAGCATACGTAGAACTCCCAGGGTTTAAATAAAAGGGCAATAGGTTCCTACCTCATCATCTACTTCCCAAAGCCACATGTTAACAAAGTCCAACTCATGCAAGGTTTGAGGATTGAAACTAATGTATAAAAACTAGGTAATAAGGGATATGATCAAAGTGTTACTTGCCTTGCTGATGATTTGAAAACCCTACTGACTCGTAGTAGCAAGCCTCGCACTCCGACAACTCTATCGTGAACAAACAATAGCATACATAAGCACTCAAGCATAAGATTGAAGGGTAAAACTCAAGAGAAAAGATCTAAACTGAAAGTTCAATTGAAGAGCTTCGATTTGCAAAAAGAATCAATTGAATTGGAGCTATAAAACTCAAACTGCGATCAAAAGAAATTCGAAAACAAATCTGCTTGAAACGAAATTTTAGCTTGTCAAAATCATGTTCAAGTTGGTTATATGGAAAGAGGAGAACAAGACAAAGATTTTGGCATTGGTTTCACTGGATTTGGATGAACCAGCAAAAAGTAACGAGGTTTGAAGTACAGGGACTAATCTGTGATAAAAGTATATGCGGATAGGTCTCTGGCCAAAAAAAAAGAAAAACCTAACGAACGAACGTTCGCTACAGAACCCTATAGAAAGAAAATGTTCTCTAACGCGGATTAATGGACGAACGTCCGCTAATTAGAACCGATCAAAAAAACTGAGAAAAACCCTAACCCTAAAAATAAACCGGAAGAAAACCGAGGAAAACCAAATAGTTTTTACCAGTTAACCGGCGGCGGCGAGGTCAACGGCGGGGCGGCGGGATCCGGCGGCGTCGGCGGGCAGGGCGGTGGCGAATGGGGCGAGGCGGCGTCCGCGGCTCACGGCAGCGGCGATTGAAGGCGGCGGCTAAAGCGGCGGCGGACGACTCGGTGGGGAGGAGAGGCCGGGCCTCCTCCGCTTATGAAGGGGCCGGGAGGGGGCGCGACATGAGGAAGGGGTCGGGAGGCGGCGGCGGACTCGTAGTCCGGCCCGGACTCTGGCGTGTCGGCCGGGAGCGGGACTCTGTCCCTGCGGAAAGGCGGCGCGGCATGGTAGCGGGCCGGCTCGGCTGGGCCTTCGGCCCAGTCGGGCGACGAAGTTTTTTTAAAAAAAAAAATTATATAAGTGAAGCACTAGAGCAAGTCCATAGCTCATAAAAATTTAAGTGAAGCATAGAGAGCAATTCTAACAAGTCATGACATAATTTTGGCTCTCTCAAATAGGTGTGTCCAGCAAGGGATCAAGACTTAAAACACAAAATAAAACAAGCAAAGACTCATATCATACAAGATGCTCCAAGCAAAACACATAGTATGTGACGAATAAAAATATAGCTTCGAGTAAAATACCGATGGTCGTTAGAAGAAAGTGGAGATGCCACTCAGGGACATCCACAAGCTTAGTTGGTTGCTCATTTTTGGATAATAGCTTGGGATGTCGGGGCATCTGCAAGCTTAGGCTCTTCTACTCCTTATTCCTTCATCCATCGTAAGAAAACCCAAAACTTGAAAACTTCAATCACATAAAACTCAACAAAACCTTCATGAGATCCATTAGTATAAGAATAATAAATCACTACAATAAGTGATGTATCAAACCAATTAATATTTTCTTCTTGCATTATATCTACTGTATTCAAACTTTTCTATGGCAAAAACTCACCAAACAAAACCATAGAGCCATCAAAATAAGCACACAACACAAACAAAACAGAATCCGTGAAAACAGAACAGTCTATAGCAATCTGACTATTTTGAATACTTCTGTAACTCCAAAAATTCTGAAATATTAGGAAGACCTGAGAAATTTGTATATTGATCTACTGCAAGTGGAATGGGTATTTTATCGCTCTCTGATACAAAGTGATAATTATTTTTGTGAGCGCAAAAGTTTCTGTTTTTCAGCGAGATCAAACAACTATCACCCAAGAAGATCCTAAAGGCTTTACTTGGCACAAACACTAATTAAAACATAAAAAGCAATCATAACAGTAGCATAATTGTGCTAGCACTCAAAAACAGGAAGGAAAAATAAAAATAAATTTTATTCATTGGGTTGCCTCCCAACAAGCGCTATCGCTTTACGCCCTTAGCTAGGCATAAGATTTCAACGATGCTCACACGATAGATAATAATTGAAACACAAAGAGAGCATCATGAAACATGTGACAAACACATTTAAGTCTAACACACTTCCTATGCATAGGAATTTTATAAGCAAACAACTTATCAAGACAAGAAATATCAAGCATATGCAAGGAAGAAGAAAGAAACAACAGTGATCTCGACATAACGAGAGGTAAATTAGTAACATGAAAATTTCTACAACCATATTTTCCTTTCTCATAATAATTACATGTAGGATCATAATAAAATTCAATTATATAGCTATCAAATAAATTTTCCTTTTTATGATCCACATGCATGCAAAGTTGACACTCTTCCAAAATAGTGGGATCATCAAATAAAGTCATGACCTCTCCAAGCCCACTTTTATAAAAAAAATCATGAGATTGATCATTCTGCAAAGTAGTGGGACCATTATTACCTAGAGTTGACACTCTTCCAAACCCACTTTCAATATTATCGCAAACATATCCATCATGAAGCTTAAATAAATTTTCAATATCATAAGAAGAATCACCCCAATCATGATCATTGTAACAAGTAGTGAACATATCAAAATTAGCATCGACAAGCTTGGGGTTTTGCATATTATTAGCACAATTGACATTAATCAAATTTATAGTAAAATCATTGCAATCATGCTTTTCATTCAAGGAGCTATCATGAATCACTTCATAAATTTCTTCATCACAATTTTCAGATTCACGAATCTCAAGCAAACCTTCATAAAGATAATCTAGTGCACCCAATTCACTAGCTGTTGGTTCATCATAATTGGATCTTTTGAAAAGATTAGCAAGTGGATGACGATCCATAACAATATATTTTTAGCAAGCGAAGATTCAAAAAATAGAAGGCACATGGCAACACAAGCAAACATGAGATCTGATAAGAAAAAGGCAAATGAAAAAGAGGGCGAATAAAATGGCAAATTTTTGTGAAGTGGGGGAGAGGAAAACGAGAGGCAAACGGAAAATAATGTAAATTGCAAGGAGATGATATTTGTGATTAGGAACCTGGTATATTTTGAAGATCCTCCCTGGCAACGATGCCAGAAATTCCTTTTGATGTCGCTTGAAGCTACGTCGGTATTTCCCCAAAGAGGAAGGGATGATCCAACACAGCGGCGGTAGGTATTTCCCTCAGATATGAAACCATGGTTATCGAACCAGTAGGAGAACCAAGCAACACAATGTAAACAGCCCCTGCACACAAATAACAAATACTCGCAACCCGACGTGTTAAAGGGGTTGTCAATCCCTCTCGGGTACGGTGCCAGAAATTGATGCGTGGACAGGAGAAAGTTGTAAATAATGATAGATCGAACGCCAAATAAAATAAATTGCAGGAAGGTACTTTTGTATTTTTGGATTAATAGATATGAAAATAAAATCAAACAAAAGTAGATCGCAAAGGCAAATGATATGAGAAAGAGACCCGGGGGCCGTAGATTTCACTAGTGGCTTCTCTCGAGAAAATAGCAAACGGTGGGTGAACAAATTACTGTTGGGCAACTGATAGAACTTCAAATACTCATGACAATATCCAGTCAATGATCATTACATAGGCATCACGTCCAAGAATAGTAGACCGACTCCTGCCTGCATCTACTACTATTACTCCACACATCGACCGCTATCCAGCATGCATCTAGTGTATTAAGTTCATGGAGAAACAGAGTAATGCAATAAGAATGATGACATTATGTAGACAAGATCTATCTATGTAGAGATAGACCCCATCATTTTATCCTTAGTAGCAATGATACATACGTGTCGGTTCCCCTTCTGTCACTGGGATCAAGCACCGTAAGATCGAACCCACTACAAAGCACCTCTTGCCATTGCAAGATAAATAGATCAAGTTGGCCAAAAAAATCAAATATCAGAGATGAAATACGAAGCTATAAGCAATCATGCATAAAATAGATCAAAGAAACTCAAATACTTTCATGTATATAAAAAGATAGATCTGATCATAAACTCAAAGTTCATCGATCCCAACAAACACACCGCAAAAGAGTTAGATCATATGGATCTCAAGAGACCATTGTATTGAGAATCAAGAGAGGGATATGAAGCCGTCTAGCTACTAACTACGGACCCGAAGGTCTACAAAGAACTACTCACGCATCATCAGAGAGGCACCAATGGAGTGGTGAACCCCATCGGAGATGGTGTCTAGATTGGATCTGGTGGTTCTGGATTCTGCGGTGGCTAGATGAATATTTCGTCGACTTCCCTAGGGTTTTGGGAATATTTGGGTATTTATAGAGCAAAGAGGCGGTCCGGGGGGCACCCGACATGGGCACAACCCACCAGGTCGCGCCCTGGTGGGTTGTGGGTTGTGCCTCCCTCGGGGCACCCCCAGGCGCAGTCCGGGCCTGTTGTGTTCCTTCTGGCCCATAAAAATTCTTCGTAAAGTTACGTGGCATTTGAACTCCGTTTGATATTGATTTTCTGCGATGTGAAAAACGTGGAAAAAACAACAACTGGCACTTGGCACTATGTTAATAGGTTAGTACCAAAAAATGATATAAAATGACTATAAAATGATTATAAAACATCCAAGATTGATAATATAACAGCATGGAACAATAAAAAAATTATAGATACGTTGGAGACGTATCAGGAACCCCTTGGAGACACACCAATTGTTCCAAGCCATGTGCGGCGTCTCTCTCCATGGTTTACTCCTCTGGTCATATTCACGTAGTACTTAGGCGAAGCCCTGAAAGGATCACATCACCATCACCATCACCGCGCCGTCGTGCTGACGAAACTCTCCCTCGACCCTCTGCTGGATCAAGAGTTCGAGGGACGTCATCGAGCCGAATGTGTGCTGAACTCGGAGGTGCAGTACGTTCGGTACTTGATCGGTTGGATCGCTAAGACGTTCGACTACATCAACCACGTTAACCTAACGCTTCCGCTTTCGGTTTACGAGGGTACATGGACACATTCTCCCCTATCGTTACTATGCATCTCCTAGATAGATCTTGCGTGGTTGTAGGATTTTTTTGAAATTGCATGCTACATTCCCCAACAACTCACATAAAAGATAAGAATTGAAACACAAGGAGAGCATCATGAAGCATATGACTAGCACATTTAAGTCTAACCCATTTCCTATGCATAGGGATTTTTTGAGCAAACAACTTATGGGAACAAGAATAAACTAGCATAGGAAGGCAAAACAAGCATAACTTCAAAACTTTCAACACATAGAGAGGAAACTTGATATTATTGAGATATGTAAAAGCAAAAGTTCCTGTCTCATAATAATTTTCAGTAGCATCATGAATGAATTCAACAATATAACTATCACATAAAGCACTCTTTTCATGATGCATAAGCATAGAAATTTTATTACTCTCCACATAAGAAAATTTATTCTCATGAATAGTAGTGGGAGCAAACTCAACAAAATAACTATCATGTGATTGAAAATTAAAATCATGATGACAAGTTTCATGGTTATCATTATTCTTTATAGCATACATGTTATCACCATAATCATCATAAATAGCAAATTTTTTATCATAGTCAATTGAAACCTCTTACAAAGTGGTGGATTCATCATTAAATAAAGTCATGACCTCTCCAAATCCACGTTCGTCAATATAATCATCACAAATAGGAGGCATGCAATCATTATAACATCTTGGATATTGAAAGAATTCATTCTAACAACATTGAAATCACGGTCATCATTTATACCAAACATTCTATTGAATTCGTCTTCTATCGATTGAGCACAATTTTCCTTTCCATCATTTTTCACAAAATACATTATAAAGATGAATAATATGACGCAACCTCAATTCCATTTTTTCGTAGTTTTCTTTTATAAACCAAACTAGTGATAAAACAAGAAACTAAAAGATTCAATTGCAAGATCTAAAGATATACCTTAAAGTACTCACCTCCCCGGCAACGGTGCCAGAAAAGAGCTTGATGTATACTATGCAACTTTATTCTTGTAGACACGTGTTGGGCCTCCAAGCGCAGAGTTTTGTGGGACAGTAGCAATTTCCCCTCAAGTGGATGACCTAAGGTTTATCAATCCGTGGGAGGTGTAGGATGAAGATGGTCTCTCTCAAACAACCCTGCAACCAAATCATAAAAAGTCTCTTGTGTCCCCAACACACCAAATACAATGGTGATTTGTATAGGTGCACTAGTTCGGCGAAGAGATGGTGATAAAAGCGTAGTAATGATAGTAGATATTGATTTTTGTGATAGGAACAATAAAAGACAGCAAGGTAGTAAGTAACAAAAGTGAGCACAGACGGTATTGCAATGCTTGAAAACAAGGCCCAGGGTTCATACTTTCGCTAGTGCAATCTCTCAACAATGCTAATGTAATTGGATCATATAACCATCCCTCAAAGTGCGATGAAGAATCACTCCAAAGTTCCTATCTAGCAGAGAACATAAGAAGAAATTGTTTGTAGCTATTCTTTCTGATCGATCTATCCAAGAGTTCGTACTAAAATAACACTAAGTTATTCTTTTCGATCGATCTATCAAGACTTCGTACTAAAATAACATCAATTTATTCTTTCTGATCGATCTATCAAGAGTTCGTACTAATATAACACCAAAGAAAATTCAGATTCATAACACTCAATCCAACACAAAGAACCTCAAAGAGTGCCCTAAGATTTCTACCGGAGAAACAAAAGACTAGAACATGCATCAACCCCTATGCATGGATTACCCCAATGTCACCTCGGGAATCCGTGAGTTGAGTGCCAAAACATATCTCAAATGAATCAATATGATACCCCATTGTCACCACGAGTATTCATACGCAAGACATACATCAAGTGCTCTCAAATCCATAAAAGTATTCAATCCGATAAAAATGAAATCTCAAAGGGCAAACTCAATTAATCAGAATAAGATAGAGAGGGGAAACACCATATGATCCGACTATATTAACAAAGCCTGTGCTACATCAAGATCGTGACATCTCAAGAACACGAGAGAGATAGATAGATAGATAGATAGAGAGAGAGAGAGAGTGAGAGATTAAACACATAGCTACTGGTACGAACCCTCAGCCCCAAGGGTGGACTAATCCCTCCTCATTGTGGTGGCCGCCGGGATGATGAAGATGGCCACCGGTGATGATTTCCCCCTCCGGCGGAGTGCCGGAATGGGGTCTAGATTGGTTTTTCGTGGCTACAGAGGCTTGCGGCGGTGGAACTTTTGATCTAAGTTTACCCGAGGGTTTTTGAAATATTTGGGAATTTATAGGGCGAAGAGGGGGTGCGGGAGGCCACCGAGGTGGGCACAACCCACCTGGGCGCGCCTGGGCCCCCAGGCGTGCCCTGGTGGGTAGTGCCCCCCCCCCTCGGGGCACCCCCCAGGTGCTGCTCTGGGCCAATAGATGTCTTCTAGTCCATAAAAAATCCACAAAAAGTTTTGCGGTGTTTGGACTCTGTTTGATATTGATTTCATGCGATGTAAAATACAAGCAAAAAACAGCAACTAGCACTATTCACTGGGTCAACAGGTTAGTCCCAAAAAATGATATAAAGTTGCTCTAAAATGATTGTAAAACATCCAAGAATGATAATATAACAGCATGAATAGTCCATAAATTATAGATACATTGGAGACTTATCAATTACCGTCGAGCAATTGATAGAAAAGCGCAAAGTTATGACGATATCCAAGGCAATGATTATGCAATATAGGCATCACGTCTGTGTCAAGTAGACCGACTCCTTCCGGCAACTACTATTACTCCACACATCGACCGACTCCTGTATGCATCTAGAGTATTAAGTTCAAAAGAACAGAGTAACGCCTTAAGTAAGATGACATAATGTAGAGGAATAAACTCAAGCAATATGATGAAAACCCCATCTTTTTATCCTCGATGGCAACTGCTTAATACGTGTCTCACTACCCCTACTTTTTCACTGGGTGAAATCACGCAAGATTGAACCCAAAGCTAAGCACCTCTCCCATTGCAAGAAAAACCAATCTAGTTGGCCAAACCAAACCGATAATTCAAAGAGAAATACACAGATATCAAATCATGCATATAAGAATTCAGAGAAGATTCGAATAATATTCATAGATAAGCTGATCATAAATCCACAATTCATCAGATCTCGACAAACATACCGCAAAACAAGATTACATCGGATAGATCTCCAAGAAAATCGAGGAGAACATGGTGTTGAGAATCAAAGAGAGAGAAGAAGCCATCTAGCTACTAGCTATGGACCCATAGGTCTATGGTAAACTACTCACGCTTCATCGGAAGGGCAATAGAGTTGATGTAGATGCCCTCCGTGATTGAATCCCCCTCCGGCAGGATGCCTGAAAAGGTCCCAAGATGGGATCTCACGGGAACAGAAGGTTGCGGTGGTGGAAAAATATTTTATTCTGTTTGGACTCCGTTTGATATTCCTTTTCTGCGAAGCTAAAAAACAAGGAAAAACGGGAACTCGCACTGGGCTCTAGGTTAATAGGTTAGTCCCAAAATAATATAAAATAGCATATTAATGTATATAAAACATCCAAAACGGATAATATAATAGCATGGAACAATAAAAAAAATTAGATACGCCGGAGACGTATCAAGCATCCCCAAGCTTAATTCCTACTCCTCCTCCAGTAGGTAAATGATAAAAACAGAATTTTTGATGTGGAATTCTACCTAACATATTTATGCAAGTAATTTTCTTTATTGTGGCATGAATGTTTAGATCCATAAGACTCAAAAAAAAAGTTTAATATTGACATAAAAATGATAATACTTCAAGCATACTATAAAGCAATCATGTCTTCTCAAAATAACATGGCCAAAGAAAGCTATCCCTACAAAATCATATAGTCTGGTTATGCTCCATCTTCATCACACAAAATACTCAAATCATGCAGAACCCCGATGACAAGCCAAGCAATTGTTTCATAACTTTGACATTCTCAAACCTTTTCATCTTTCACGCAATACGTGAGTGTGAGCCATGCATATAGTGTCGGAGTAAATGACCACAGGTAGCCTCATCAGCCCCCCATGGCATTTCAAGACATCGGGGCTGGCTGCGCCCCTCACTCCTTCTGAACGAAAGACCGACTCATTGGGTCGTCTGGTCCGACGGCCGGCTACCAGAAGATGGTGCGCCCCCGTCAGGCGGCCCCCAAGGGGCCGACATCTAGCTAGTAGGCGGCCCTGTGCCTCCTCAAAGTTTGCACCCATTTACCATGACGAGAAAGGGTGTGGCTACAGTACAACTTGCCACCCCCGAATCTAGGGCGGAGCATGGTCACAGTGCGGGTGTACCAAGTGGACACCCCTATGACATAGGGAGTTGTGCTCCCATGATGGGTGGTCAGTAAGGCCCACAGGCAGCGGGCCCTACCTGTTTGCGAGCCGCTAGAAGACGGTGAATCCCCAGCAGGCGGCATTGAGGGTGGGCTGACTCCCCGCAGGCGGCCCTCCCTTCCCTCAAAGTCTCTGCGCTATTAACCAAATGGGACAGAGTGTGGTTACAGTGAGCACCCGCCAGTCGGCGGGATTGTAGCCACACTCCCCCCGACAAAGCCTCTATCATCAGTAGCAAGGCTACAATATAAAGCAGTCAACAAGGCCCACAGACAGTGGGCCCTACCTATCGGCCGAGTTCACGACAGCCGGCGGGACCCACCAAGCAGCGGGCCCCAGCAGCCGGCGGACAAGCCGACGCCCAGAGAGACTTACAGTCGGGTCCTACACCCGGTCGGATTACCATTGTACCCCTAGGGGGTAGACCTATATAAACCCCCAGGCTCACCCGTGCAAAGGGTTTCGAACCCTAGCTAGCACACACACACTAGAGAGAAAGTAGAGGGGTTGGCCTTGCCCTTCTTCTTCCTCTAGCCAAACAGCTCAAGGAGCACACTTATAGCTACTCTATTGACGATAGTCATCATGCGGAGACCCCACAGAGCAGGACTAGGGGTGTTATCTCCATGGAGAGCCTCGAACCTGGGTAAAGCTCATAGGCGTTCGAGGTCACGCTCAGTCCCGCTTCCAGAGCCCGGCGACATACTCTTGTCCCCCTCCATGATAAGCCACCCCTGGCATATGTTGCTAGATATCCCCGACATTTGGTGCCCACCATGGGGCTAGGTGCACCATCGTCCGGAGACACGTTCTGGACGGGAACCCTCTTCCTTCCTGGCGAGCCCAGCCAGCCCGACACGCCTGATGGCGTTTGCGTCGATGCGCTGCGCGGCGTGGAGGCCGCTTGCGCCGCAAGCTGTCTCGCTTATCTCATCAGCGGGATCCGCCTCTCTGACGAGCCTCCTCCGACTTGGAGTCCGTTGGTTCCGCCGACCCGATGCTCATCGATTTCGATGCAACATCCCCTGATGCCTTCCCCAGCAATGTGTTGATCCTCGACGACCCGCTCCCTCCTATGGTTAGCGACGCCAGCGCCAGCACCGTCACAGAGGTGCTGGTCGTCAGCCACGACGGAGCCTCCGACAGGGCTGGCCACGACCCGCTGCAGGCGGCAATGTGGGGCTTGTCCGCGCCTGTGGCGGAATGCCAATGGAGCGACGCTGGAAACATTCTGCGTCTCGCTCCTCGACAGCGGCAACAAGTTGGCAGCCATGAGGCGCCTCACTGAAGCCTCATCCCACGCTAGTGCCACAGACGGCGCGGCCGATCCCGGCGTGCAATCTGAGAACCATCCCCCCCACCGTGAGCATGGGGCGACCTCCCCATCCCCAACAGGCGGCGCCTGCAATCGACGAGACCAAGAGCTGGCTGCTAGCCGCAGCCGCACGCACATCACGATTGAGCGCGACCAAGACAGCCACCCACGAGCAGTGGAATGGCGGGGCGATCGTCCGCCTCCCCCGCATAGGGAGAGGCGCGCCTCCCCACCGCCTGTTGAGTATCCAACTCTCTGAGACCGGCTAGGCCCCCGTGAAGGAGTTGGAGAGAACGACGCCCGCCACCGGATCGACCGACTGGCTCGATCCCTGGCGATGGAAGAAGAAGATGCAATCGGCCCGCCTTTTTTCGGCCCCCGCATTCGTGATGAGCCCTTCCCCAAAGGGTTCTTGCTCCCTTGGGACACTCCCAAGTACAACGACTCTGTGAAGCCAGAGGACTGGCTGGTCGACTACTCCACAACCGTCAGCATAGCAAGCGGCAACAAGCGTGTTGCCGTGAAGTACGTTCCGCTCATGGTACATGGCATGACTTGGACATGGCTGAACAACCTCAAGCCCTACAGCGTCAACAGTTGGCTGGAATTCGCCGATGTCTTCATCCGCAACTTCACCAGCACCTACAAGAGGCTACCCAAGCCCCGCCAGCTCTCCCTGTGTGTCCAAGGCCCGATCGAGCCCACATGCGACTACCTTACACGCTGGGTTGAGCTGTGAAATACCCGCAAAGGGGTGCATGAGGTGCGGGCCATAGAGTATTTCAGAGCCGGGTGCAGAGAAGGCACCCTGCTCAAGCACAGGCTCCTCTACGATGAGCCGGCTACTTTCGACGAGCTGCTAATCATAGTGGACAAGTACGCTACGGCCGACTCCTCCATGAAGCCAGAGCTCCTACTGGACGCGTCTGGGAAAGTGCTCCCCCCGGCTCCTCAGACACCGGCTGGTGACTCCAGCCGGCGCCAGCAACAGAACGACAACAAGCGCAAGGCCCCGCAGCCAGCTTCTGCCAGCCGGCAGGTGGCAACAGTTGAAAGCCAGCAGCCAGAGGGGCAGCCCGGCCCCAAGCGTTAGAAGGGCGGCAAGCCTACTTGGTTGCCTGCCTTTTCCTTCGAGCAAACCCTTGATGCTCCCTACAAGTTCCACAACGGCGCGACGCCGTCCAACCACACCACCCGGAAGTGCCACTAGCTCACCCAAATTGCCAAGGGCAAAGGCTTGCCGCCTCCAGCAGCCGGGCCGCCGCTGCCGCCTCCTCCAATGCTGGCTCCCATCCAGTCGGCGCCGTCCAAGATGAGATCCCCGAAGATCATGGGGCCTACGTCGTCTTCACCAACGTGGCCGACGACAAGCATGGCTGGCATTAGCAACACCAGGAGGTGAACGTTGTCGCCTCAGAAGTCCCAGAGTTCATGCATTGGTCCAAGAGGCCCATCAGCTGGAGCCGTGCTGACCACCCAGCCATGATGCCATTGTCGGGTGCCTACGCCATGGTCTTGGACTCGGCCTTCTCAACAGAGAGGCGGGCCTGCTTCTTCTCCCGGATCCTGATAGAAGGCGGCAGCAGCATCAACATCCTCTACCACGACACCATGGAGAAGTTGTGCGTCAAAGAGAAACAGCTCCAGCCCAGTCGAACTGTCTTCCATGACATTGTACCCGGCCTTTCCTGTTCTCTAGTTGGCAAGATCAAGATAGATGTCCTATTCGGTGACAAGGACCACTTCCGCCATGAGCCGATCTGGTTCGAGGTGGTCGATCTGGAAAGCCCCTACCACGCGCTCTTGGGCCAGCCAGCACTCGCCAAGTTCATGGTGGTGCCTCACTACGCTTATCTCAAGATTAAGATGTCGGGTCCCAAGGGCATCATCACCATTGCTGGCGACTACCAGAAGTCGGTCGCATGCGCTGCTGCCAGTAGTCGGCTGGCCGAGTCCCTCATCATCGCCGAAGAAAAACGTCTCCTTGACCGGGTGGTGGCCATGGCCAGCAAGTAGCCGGACATGTCGCCAGACCCCCTGGAGTCGGTGGCTCAGGGCTCCTTCCAGCCGGCCTCGTGTTGACCCTTGGACCCGTAGCACCCGGAGAAATACGCTGTCATAGGGGCTCACCTTGACAGCAATACAAAAGCAAGCTCGTCGATTTCCTCTGTGATGATCGGGACATCTTTGCATGGTCTCCCAAAGACATGCCGGGTGTTCCAACGGATTTCACTGAGCACAAGGTACATGTCAGTCCGGATGCAAAGCCGGTCAAGCAACCCCTCCGCCGCCTGCCAGAAGAGAAGAGAAGGATTGTTGATGAAGAGATAGCCCGGCTTCTGGCAGCCGGCTTCATCATGGAAGTATTCTACCCGGACTAGCTTGCCAGTCCAGTTCTCGTGTTGAAGAAGAACAACAAGTGGCGCATGTGTATCTACTACACCAGCCTCAACAAAGCATGCCCCAAAGATCCGTTTGCTCTGCCTCCGATAGATCAAGTGATCGACTCCACAGCCGGATGTGAGCTGCTGTCCTTCCTTGATTCCTATTTCGGCTACCACCAGATCAAGCTAAACCCGACCGGTCGGCTGAAGACCGCCTTCATCACACCATTTGGAGCCTTCTGCTACCTGACCATGACGTTCGGCTTGAGAAATGCTAGCGCCATGTTTCAGCGTTGCAAGCAGAAGTGCCTCCTCAAGCAACTCGGCAGAAATGCCCACGTCTATGTAGACGATATTGTGGTGAAGATGGAGAAGTGCGTCACCCTTCTGGAGGATCTCAAGGAGACCTTTGATAATCTGCATCATTTCGAATCAAGCTCAACCCAGAGAAGTGTGTCTTTGGAGTCCCATCCGGTCATCTCCTTGGTTTCCTTGTCTCTGAACGCGGCATCGGGTGCAACCCCGTGAAGATCAAGGCCATTGAGCGGATGTAGAGACCCACCTGACTGCGAGACATCCAGAAGTTCACCGGGTGCTTGGCATCTCTCAGCCCCTTCATCAGTTGGCTGGTCGAGAAGGCCCTCCCCCTGTACCAGCAAATGAAGAAAACCACTTGTTTCGAGTAGAATGACAAGGCGGACGAGGCATTCCTCCAGCTCAAGAGGATGCTGACCACGCCGCCTGTCCTAGCGGCTCCGGGTGCTAAAGAGCACATGCTCCTCTACATCACCGCCACCAGCCAGGTGGTCAGCACCGTGATCGTGGTCGAGCGCCCAGAAGACGGCAGGGCACAACCGGTCCAGAGGCCTGTTTACTACCTTAGTGAGGTGTTGTCGGCCTCCAAGCAGAACTACCCCCACTACGAGAAGATGTGCTACAGCATGTACTTTGCCGCCAAGAAGCTCAAGCAATACTTCCAGGAGCACTCCATCATGGTCGTCTGCACTGCCCCACTTGTTGATCATAGGCAACAGAGATGCATCAGGCCAGGTGGCGAAGTGGACCATTGAGCTAGCTCCCCACACCATCCTCTACCAGCCCCGCACCGCTATCAAGTCCCAAGCGCTGGCCGACCTCCTTGTCGACTGGGTGAAGACCCAGTACCTGCTGCCAGCACCAGATTCCACCAATTGGTGGATGCACTTTGATGGCTCGAAGATGCGCACCGTTTGGGAGCCATCATTGTCCTCACCTCTCCCAAAGGCGACAAGCTCAAGTACATGCTGCAGATTCACTTTGTTGCCTCCAACAACGTGGCCGAGTACGAGGCGCTCGTCCACGGGCTCCGGCTGGCCAAAGAGATGGGTATCCGCCAAGTGTTGTGCTACAGCGACTTGGACTTGGTGGTCCAGCGGTCATCTGGCGATTGGGACGCCAAGGATGCAAACATGGCGAGCTACCGCTTCCTCGTCCAGCAAATTAGTGGATACTTTGATGGGTGCGAGTTCCTTCATGTGCCACGGGCCGACAACGAGAAAGCTGATGCCCTGAAACGGATTGGCTCCACCCAGCAAGCAATACCAGCCAGCGTCTCCCTCCAGTGCATGCGCAAGCCGTCTATCAAGCCTTCGCCGGAATCATAGTCCATCTTCATACCGGCTGACCCCAGAATAGTCGGATCTGGCGTGGGGACTGTAGTAGTCGGCTCAGGGACTTCGGTAGGCGGCCCGGGGACTTCACAACCCGGCCTGGGGGCTGCAGCAGCCGGCCCAGGGACTTCGGCAGGCGGCTCCGGGACTACAGCAGTCGCACCCTGCCCAGGGACTTCAGAACCTGGCCCGGGGGCTGCAGTCGTCGGCCTGGGGACTTCAACAACACAGTAAGCGACAACCGACTCCAACCCGCCGCCTTCCAACCCAACCGCCCGGGTACCAGTGGCCGTGATGATAGTGGTAGAAGCACCATCTTGGGCACAACCCATCCTCAACTTCGTGGTGAGCGGAGAGCTGCCAGCCGATGAGATTTTGGCCCGGCAGGTGCAACACCAGGCAGCAGCATACACAATAGTGGACAGAGAGCTTGTCAGGCGCAGTGTGACTGCGTTTTCCAGTGTTTTGTAGAGCCGACAAAAGGCAAGGCAATCCTTAGAGACATCCACCAAGGCGAATGCGGCCACTACGCGGCCTCCAGATCCCTTGTTGCAAAAGCTTTTCGCCACGGGCTCTTCTGTCCGAGTGCTTTGGACGATGCCAAGGATTTGGTCAAGAAGTGCTAGGGGTGCCAACGCTTCAACTCCAATCAACACCTGCCAGCTTCTGCACTCAAGACCATCCCCCTCACTTGGCCGTTTGCCGTTTCGGTGCTGGATATGGTGGTCCCATTCAAGACAGCACGCGGCGGCATGACCCATCTACTAGTCGCCGTGGACAAATTCACCAAGTGGATTGAAGCAAAGCCAATCAAGAAGCTGAATGGTCTGACCGCTGTGACTTTCCTCGTAGATATCACAGTCTGGTACGGCGTACCGCATAGCATCATCACTGACAATGGCACAAACTTTGCCAAAGGCACCTTGGCCCGTTTCTATGCGACACGGGGCATCCGACTGGACTTAGTGTCCGTTTCCCATCAGCAGTCAAACGGCCAGGTTGAGCGAGCAAATGGCCTCATCCTGTCCGACATCAAACCCCGACTGGTCGAGCCGCTGGAGCGCTCAGCCGGCTGCTGGATCGAAGAGCTGTCAGCCGTCCTTTGGAGTCTTTGTACCACGCCGAACAAAGCAACCGGCTTCACTCCCTTATTCCTCGTGTACGGGGCTGAGGCCATCATCCCAACTGACATTGAGTTTGACTCGCCTCGCGTCACCATGTACACGAAGGCAGAAGCAAAGGAGACACGAGAAGATGGTGTCGACCTATTGGAGGAGGGCTGGCTGCTGGCACTCAGCCGGTCCACCATCTACCAGCAGGGCATGCACCGCTACCACAGCCGTAAGTTCAAGCCACAATCCTTCTAAGAGGGGGACCTTGTGCTTCGGCTGATTTAGCGAATAGCCGGCCAGCACAAGCTCTCGGCCCCTTGGGAAGGACCTGTCATCATCAACAAAGCCCTGGGCAACGACTCCTAATACCTCATTGACGCGCAGAAGCCCAGGACACGTAAGAGGGATGATTCCGGCAAGTAAACAGAGCGCCCATGGAACGCAAATCTCCTCCGAAGATTTTACAGTTAATGCAGTATGTACCATGCTACCTTTTGTATTATGCAAAGACAATGGGTCCCTCGGGGAGCACTCAGGGGCTACCCTTTTTATCTATACGATAAGATTATGCTTATGAATGTGTTATTTCATTCCTCCGCCCGACACCGGGTCCGTCGAGTCGGCCAGGGGGCTCGCCGCCTTGTCCTATGTTGATACCACCTGTAGTCGAACAAGTAGTGTGCCGATATCTAGGCCCTCTTTCGCCTTAAGCCACAGCTCACAGAGTGACTGTCCGGCTGGCAAGAGCTAAAGGTAGGAAATGATGTCGACGCGAAAAATGACTAAGGAAAAACATCAGCATAGGCCAAGCCAGCTCTTTGCTTCACCGTCCGGCTGCTGAGCAGCCGGCCTGTCGGCTTCTCGCTTGACTAGCTATGTTCTAGGCGGCCGGAGTACTTGTCTATCCTAAACGGCCAAGTCCTTGACCCAGCCACAGACCCCAGAATGGTTGTCCGGCTGGCAGGGCGGAAGCCAAAGAAAGGCGGCAAAGGAAAAAGCCAAAAAGAACAGAAAATAACATCAAGCTAGAATTTGGCAAAAGCACAAACTTGTGCGAGAACAACTTATATGCATAGCAAAATGCTCATGGCTAGCATTCAACAGAGCTTGAAATTACACCCCAAGTGGGTGGAACTGCGCGAATTTAACTTGTTCATTCAAAGTATTACAAGAATAGGGAAAAACACGAAATTGGAACGGCTGCCTAAGCCAGGGGCGATGCCGGCGGATTAGACGGGTCGGTGGAGGCATAGGTGCCGAGTGGTGGAGTGGCTGAGGGAGTCCTGGATTAGGGGGTCTCCGGACAGCCGGACTATAACCTTTGGCCGGACTGTTGGACTATGAAGATACAAGATTGAAGACTTCGTCCTGTGTCCGGATGGGACTCTCCTTGTCGTGGAAGGCAAGCTTGGCAATACGGATATGAAGATCTCCTTCCTTGTAACCGACTCTGTGTAACCCTAGCCCCCTCTGGTGTCTATATAAACTGGAGGGTTTAGTCCGTAGGACACAATCACAACAATCATACCATAGGCTAGCTTCTAGGGTTTAGCCTCTCCGATCTCGTGGTAGATCAACTCTTGTAATACTCATATCATCAAGAATAAATCAAGCAGGACGTAGGGTTTTACCTCCATCAAGAGGGCCCGAACCTGGGTAAAACATCGTGTCCCCTGCTTCCTGTTACCATCCACCTTAGACGCACAGTTCGGGACCCCCTACCCGAGATCCACCAGTTTTGACACCGACATTGGTGCTTTCGTTGAGAGTTCCTCTGTGTCGTCATCATCAGGCTTCATGGCTCCTTCGATCATCGTTACCGATGCAGTCCAGGGTGAGACTTTTCTCCCCAGACAGATTTTTGTACTCGGCGGCTTTGCACTGCGGGCCAATTCGCTTGGCCATCTAGAGTAGATTGAAAGCTACGCCCCTGTCCATCAGGTTAGGTTTGGAAGCCTAAACTACACGGTCGATATCCGCGGAGACTTGATCTTAGACGGATTCGAGCCCTTGCCGAGTGCGCCGTGCTGTCACGATGGGCATGATTTAGCTTTGCCACTGAACAGTGTCCTGGAGACCGCACCTGCAGCCACTCCGACCTTTAATTCGGAGCCAACTGTGCCATCCGAGGGCGGGTGGTTAGACCCCGCCGCGGAGGCAGCAGCCTCAACGGAGATCGAACCGAACACCAACCTGATCCTTCGCGAGGCCCGTGACTCCCCATTGCCGGACTCTCCTCCGGACTCTGGACTATCCGCGCCCCTGCCAATCGAATCCGATTGGGCGCCGATCATGGAGTTCACTGCCGCGGATATCTTTCAGCACTCCCCCTTCGCCGACATACTGAATTCACTAAGGTCTCTCTCTTTGTCAGGAGAGTCCTGGCCGGATTATGACCGGCAGGATTGGGATACGGACGACGAAGAAATTCGACACCCACCCACCACCCACTTCATAGCCACTGTCAATGACTTGATCGACATGCTCAATTTTGACTCCGAAGACATCGACGGTATGGACGACGATGCAGGAGACGAATAGGAACTAACGCCTATAGGGAACTGGAAAGCCACCTCGTCGTATGACATATATATGGTGGGCACACCCAAAGAAGGCAATGGCGACGGAACAGCGGAGGATGACCCCTCCAAGAAGCAACCTAAGCGCCGGCGTCAGCAGCGCCGCTCTAAGTCCCACCAAAGCAAAAACGATGATTCCGACACATGAGATAATAACACCCCGGACAGTGCCGAAGACAACCCCCTCCAGCAAGATTCAGCACAGGAGGATGGAGAAGCCAGCCCTCAAGAGAGAGCGGCAGATAGAGAGGAAGAGGATGATAATTATATACCTCCCTCCGAAGATGAGGCAAGCCTCGGCGACGACGAATTTGTCGTGCCTGAGGATCCCATTGAACAAGAGCGCTTCAAGAGCCGGCTTATAGCCACGGCAAATAGCCTTAAGAAAAAGCAGCAGCAGCTTAGAGCTGATCAAGACTTGCTAGCCGACAGATGGACTGAAGTCCTTGCGGCCGAGGAACATGAACTCGAACGCCCCTCCAAAAACTACCCAAAATGCAGGTTGCTACCCCGATTAGAGGAGGAAGCATCTAAACCTACATCCCTAGTGTATGACGCGGCTGACCGGCCACCTCGTGGCCGCGACAGAGAGGTGTCTCGGCCCCCAACTCAAGCCGCACCCCGGCGCCACTCAAAAAATACCAAGGCTCGGGGAAACGCGCTAGACCTGCGAGATATATTGGAGGACAAAGCAAGGCAAACAAGATCGATCTATGGATCGCGTGGGCGCCCCACGACACGAGACGATAACCGTCACGCCGAATACAGCAAAAGTAAATCCGGCCGGGCCGAACACAACAGACAAAACTCATTCAATCTGCGTCGTGATATAGCCCAGTACAGAGGCGCCGCACACCCGTTATGCTTCACAGATGAAGTAATGGATCATCAAATACCAGAGGGTTTCAAACCCGTGAATATCGAATCATATGATGGTACGACAGATCCCGCGGTATGGATCGAGGACTATCTCCTTCATATCCACATGGCCCGTGGTGACGATCTACACGCCATCAAATACCTCCCACTCAAGCTTAAAGGACCAGCCCGGCATTGGCTCAAGAGCTTGCCAGCAGAATCCATAGGTTGTTGGGAGGATCTGGAAGCCGCATTCCTCGACAACTTCCAGGGCACCTAGGTGCGACCACTAGATGCCGATGACTTGAGCCACATAATTCAACAGCCAGAGGAATCGGCCAGGTAATTCTGGACACGGTTCCTAACTAAGAAAAATCAAATTGTCGACTGTCCGGATGCAGAGGCCCTAGCAGTTTTCAAGCATAACATCTGCGACGAGTGGCTTGCCCGGCACCTTGGACAGGAAAAGCCGAAATCTATGGAGCCCTCACGACACTCATGACCCGCTTTTGCGCGGGAGAAGACAGCTGGCTAGCTCGTAGCAATAACATGTCAAAGATCCCTGGTAATTCGGATACCAAGGACAGCAATGGCAGGTCACGTCGCAACAAGCACAAGCTCCGCATTAACAGCAACAATGCCGAGGATATGATAGTTAATGCCGGATTCAGAGGCTCTAAGCCCGGTCAACGAAAAAAGCCATTCAAAAGAAGTACTCCGGGCCCGTCCAGTTTGGACCGTATACTCGATCGCTCGTGTCAGATACATGGCACCCCTGACAAGCCAGCCAACCACACCAACAGGAATTGTTGGGTGTTCAAGCAGGACGACAAGTTAAATGCCGAAAATAAAGACAAGGGGCTACATAGCGATGACGAGGAGGAGCCCCGACCGCCGAACACCGGAGGACAGAAGGGGTTTCCCCCACAAGTGCGGACGGTGAACATGATATACGCAACCCACATCCCCAAGAGGGAGCGCAAGCGTGCGTTAAGGGACGTATACGCGTTGGAGCCAGTCGCCCCAAAGTTCAACCCATGGTCCTCCTGCCCGATCACTTTCGATCGCAGGGACCACCCCACTAGTATCCGCCATGGCGACTTTGCTGCATTGGTTCTAGACCCAATCATTGACGGATTTCACCTCACTCGAGTCCTTATGGACGGCAATAGCAGCTTGAACCTGCTTTATCAGGACACAGTGTGCAAAATGGGCATAGATCCCTCAAGGATTAAACCCACAAAAATGACCTTTAAGGGCGTCATACCAGATGTAGAGGCACATTGCATAGGCTCAGTCCCACTTGAAGTGGTCTTCGGATCCCAGGATAAGTTCCGAAGCGATGAGTTAATCTTCGATATAGTCCCGTTCCACAGTGGCTACCATGCACTGCTCGGGCGAACCGCGTTTGCAAAGTTCAATGCGGTGAGTCATTACAGTCAATGGAAACACCGAGCGCTCTCTCCGAATGGAGGAGCACACGGCGGCCCTCGCAGCGAAAGTCCAAAGCAGCCTCTCAAGGCAATTCTCCAGTCCGGCGATAAAACGTCCGGACACCGTCAAACGCGCCCGAAGTATCCTACAACAAGACCGCCTAGCACGTTCCGAGCGAGTGTAGCAATACGTCCCAACCCCAGCCCTCGCGAAACAGCGAAATCCGTGCTATGCATACATAATTACGCTCTGAAAATAACATGGGCATAGGGGGAGGGGCACGACCACGGCACGCCCCCAAAACACGGCTCAACCGCACTAGGGGCTGCTGATTTTACCATTTTTTTCTTACTTTCAGGGCTTTACTCTCCGGAAGAACTGTACGGCAGTACAATTGCCGCACACACGATACAACAACCATGGAGGCAGAAAGCTACGTCACACCGTGGAAATCCCAGGTGGTCTCTATAACAAGAAAAATACCTGTCTTAAATACTATCTCGCAGCTCGCCCCTGGAGGGGACATGTCAAATAGTCCCACCTTTTGCTTATCGCACTACTTGTATCGTTTTGCTTCAATGCATTTTTTCGAACAAACAATGCATAGCTTCAGTCAGTTTTTGCATTTTTCTTTTATATATGTGTTCATTAATGACACCTTGCAACCGTACACTTTGGTACGGCCAATACACCAGGGGCTTAAGTACCCCACAATATGGTGTGAGAAGTCCGAACACTTCCACAAGTGCGGCACCCCGAACTTATAGCATTATATGCATCAGCTCCGAATCATGTCTTGGGTCAATAGTTGGGTTTGCCCGGCTCCCATGTTTTGGTACCTTACGTTCCGCTATATCGGCTAAGGTAGCACTGGGAGAACTACTGCGATTGTGCCCCGGTTCTGCTGGGCTAAGCACCTCAGTAGAGAAAGCTAAAACTAACTGTCACGATAAGGCGATAGACTGGTCAATGTTCGAGAGGTTTCGAGTCCCTAAAGGCTTATGCCGCTTAGAGCGAGGAGCCGGCCCTGTCCGGCTTAAGGCGTGTATCGCTCCCCGAATTCGGCCTTCCGAATACTAGGGGCTTCGCCGAAATTTAAAATTATAGAATTCTATGGCTAAGTGAGAGTGATAATGCATTATAGTCCGATTGCCTTGTTCGTTGTGCTGAGCACCTCCCTCGAAGGACCCAACAATGGGAACAAGAGTGCTCAGGTTTATCCCGAACACCCCAGCACTCGTGGCATGGGGGCAGAAGCCAACGACTAGCCATCTCTCAGATTTGATAAACAGCCGAACAGAAGGTAATATTTTAAATTCAAACAAGCGTTGCATAGCGCATATGAACAAGTTTTCATAATTACAGGATTACACGAGCGAGTTTACTCGAATATTATATCTTTCGTACACTCGTCCGCTACGAGACAAGCACCCTTCAGGATACCCTCATAGTACATCTCGGGGTGGCAATGCTCCTCGCCCTCCGGCGGCCCTTCCTTAATCAGCTTCACAGCGTCCAGCTTGGCCCGTTGCACCTTCACACGGGCGAAAGCCCGGCGTGCACCTTCGATGCAGACGAACCGCTTGATGACTTCCAGCCTTTGGCAGGCATCCACAAGCCGCCTCACTAGGCCGAAGTAGCTGCTGGGAAGGGCGTCGCCAGGCCACATCCGGACTATAAAGCCCTTCATGGCCTGTTTGGCCGCCTTGTGCAGCTCGACCAGTTGCTTCAGCTGGTCGCTCAGAGGCATCGGGTGTTCGGTCCCAGTATACTGAGACCAGAACAGCTTCTCCGTTGAGCTTCCCCCCTCAGCCTGGTAAAACTGTGCGGCATCCGACACACTGCGGGGCAAATCTGCGAATGCTCCTGGAGAGCTCTGGATTCGGGTAAGTAACAGGTAATTTACTTTCACATGCTTGCTTTGCATATAGAATACCTTACCCGCCGCTATGTTCTTCATCGCATCAATCTCCTGGAGGGCCTTTTGGGCTTCGGCCTTGGCACTCTTTGCGCTCTCGAGGGCCGCAGCAAGCTCAGACTCTCGCGTCTTCAAGTCAAGCTCCAACGCCTCGTGCTTCGTCACGAGAGCGTGGAGCTCTTGCTGCACCTCGCCCACCCGTGCCTCATGCCTTTCCCGCTCGGCGCACTCCTTGGCCGCTTTGTTTTCAGCCTCGGATAGTGCTTGCTTCAGGGTCGCCACCTCGGTCATGGCCCCTGGCAAATTTACGATGATCCTGTCATTTTGCAATCGCATTCTTTTTATACATATCCATAGACTACGTACTACTTACCTTTGTTCTCCTCGAGCAGCCTCTTGGCAAGCCTGAGCTCGTCCTTGGACCCTTTAAGGTCCTACTTCAGTGCGGCGACCTCCACAGTCAGTGCGGCAGATGCTAGTAGAGAAGCCTGCATACGCATATTGACATACTTATATTAGACTCCTGCGATATTGTTTGATCCTCTGTCCGGCTTTTCTTTGTGAACACCAAACAGAGCATCAGGGGCTACTGTCTATGCGGTAATATTTTTCCTATATTTCAAAAACTTACCTCAAAGCCTGTTAGAAGGCTGGCACAAGCTTCAGTCAGTCCGCTCTTGGCGGACTGAACCTTCCAGACCACCGCACTCATAATAGTGCGGTGCTCTTCGTCGATGGAAGCGCTACGAAGCGCTCCCAGCAGATTGTCCGGTGCCTCTGGATGGACAGAGGTCACCGGCACAGGCATCTTGCCCCTTTTGGAAGGAAGCCGCCTGCCCGAGTCCGGAACCACGGGGGGTTCCGACGCGGTGTTCGGTGGGGGCCGAACTCGGAGCCCTCGGGAGCCTTGCTCCCTCTGCTCCCTGAGTTTGGAAGGTCACCTTGAGGCGCCTCCAGGACTGTCTCCCCTCGACCCGGTGCCTCTTGAGACAATACCTCGGCGTGGTCCGTAGGGCAAGGGGAGGTGGCGGTCGGAATTGGATCGCTATCCATATCCGACGAGCCCAGGGAGCCATTCGACGATACGTCGATACGGGCTCGTGGCGGTCTGCATAGTCATAATTCGGCGTTAGGAGAGGTAGTCTGACAAAGGTATGCTATGAGTTACTCTGGCATCCGAATACTTACGACTTCGCCAGGGGCTTGGCCCTGAGCAGCCACTCGTCTTCGCCTTCGGCGGCGGTGGTGGAGAAGTCCGGAAGGAGAGTCCTTCCCTTCTTGGACCCTTCGGCCCCCCGGTTGGGGCAGCCTTCCTTTTCTTGTCTCCCCCGACTGGAGGGGGAGAATATTCACCTTCCTCCTCGTCTTCGGGGGAGGAGTGTGTCGCGGAGTTATCGGACGATAAGTCCGATAACGCCTGGCATCAGGAACTCCTTCGGGTTCCCTTGGCCTTCTTGGTCTTCTCTGGCACCTTGTAAGGAGTCGGAGTCAGCATCTCCGTCAGGAGAGCATCCGCAGTGTATTTGGGCAGAGGGGTCGGACAGTTAATATGCCCCGACATCTCCACCCAGTCCTGTCAAAGGCATGGAGCTCAGACCCCGCACATGGTTAAGCTAGGGGAAATAAATATCCTACTGGATGTATAGAACTCACCAAATGAGCTTGGCGCTTCGCGCTTAGCCCGCGGTCCTCGGTGAGGGAGGGAGGGACCTCGGCGCCCTTGAACAGCACCTTCCAGACATCCTTATGCGTCGTGTCGAAGAGCTCGCTCAGAGTCTGGTGCTGGGCTGGGTCGAACTCCCACAAGTTGAAGTCCCCTTGTTGGCACGGGAGGATCCGGCGGATGAGCATGACCTGGACTATATTGACAAGCTTGAGCTTCTTGGCGGCCATATTCCGGATACATTTCTGGAGTCCGTCCAGCTCTACCGATGAACCCCAGGATGGGCCCTTCTCTTTCCAGGAGGTGAGACGCGTGGGGATTCCGGATCGAAACTTGGGAGCAGCCACCCATTTGGCGTCGCGCGGCTCGGTGATGTAGAACCATGCCGATTGCCACCCCTTTATGGTCTCCACGAAGGTGCCTTCAAGCCATATAATGTTGGGCATCTTGCCCACCATGGCTCCGCCGCATTCTACTTGTTGGCCGCCCACCACCTTCGGCTTGATATTGAAGGTCTTTAACCACAAGCCTAAGTGGGGCTGGATGCGGAGGAAAGCCTCACACATGATGATGAATGCCGAAATGTTGATGACAAAGTTCGGGGCCAGATCATGGAAGTCCAGCCCGTAGTAGAACATGAGACTACTAACGAATGGATGGAGGGGAAACCCCAGTCCACGGAGGAAGTGGTGGAGGAAGACTACCCTCTCGTGAGGTTCAGGGGTAGGAACGATCTGCCCCGCAGCGGGCAGCCGATGTGCGATATTCGCGGCCAAGTATCCAGCTCCGCGCAGCTTCTTGATGTGTCCCTCCGCAACGGAGGAAGCCATCCATTTGCCTCCTGCTCCGGACATGATTGGAGAAGGTTGAGGGGAAGGATGTGGGCTTGGGTTTTGGAGCTCGAGTGCGCAAGAGTGGATGAGCAAGGAGGAAGAAGGCGTCGGTAGAAAAAGGTTAAACCTTGTCCCTTTATAAGGGCGGCCGAAACTATGCACCCCCACTAGCCTGGTAAAACTCGCTTATCCCCGAAGCGCCGTAATCGATGGCGCGTTGGGTTACCCACGCCCGTATTGATGAGAATCCCGTAATAAGGGGGACACAATCTTTGCTTTGACAAGACGTGTCAAAAAACTGCCTCGCGTTATGTGCGGGGCTAGTTAAAGGAAACGGTTCGAATAATCACCGGGCCATGGCTTAATGTCATGTTGCCAAAGCAAGTCAGCAGATTAGATTTGTGGAAATATTATTCTCTCTACGGTGGTATGTGGAACTTATTTTGCAGGGTTGAACATTATCCTTGTATTCAAATTCTTCCGTGGTGTATTCGGAGGAAGAACCCGCCTTGCAATGCCGAAGACAATACTGCATGCCGGACTCATCGTCATTGAAGCCTGGTTCAGGGGCTACTGAGGGAGTCCTGGATTAGGGGGTCTCCGGACAGCCGGACTATAACCTTTGGCCAGACTGTTGGACTATGAAGATACAAGATTGAAGACTTTGTCCTGTGTCCGGATGGGACTCTCCTTGGCGTGGAAGGCAAGCTTGGCAATACGGATATGAAGATCTCCTTCCTTGTAACTAACTCTGTGTAACCCTAGGCCCCTCTTGTGTCTATATAAACCAGAGGGTTTAGTCCGTAGGACACAATCACAACAATCATACCATAGGCTAGCTTCTAGGGTTTAGCCTCTCCGATCTCGTGGTAGATCAATTCTTGTAATACTCATATCATCAAGAATAAATCAAGCATGACGTAGGGTTTTACCTCCATCAAGAGGGCCCGAACCTGGGTAAAACATCGTGTCCCCTGCTTCCTGTTACCATCCGCCTTAGACGCACAGTTCGGGACCCCATACCCGAGATCTGCCGGTTCTGACACCGACAGCGGCCGACTAGTGGGTCTCGGCCTGGTCGGCGCCGGCAGCAGTCGGCGCGGCACTTCGCGGCCCGCTGGTCGAGACTTGATCAGGTTGAGGCCAGCTTCTCGCTCGTCATCTGGTGTGATGTCTTCACTGTCCTCGTCCTCATCTTCCTCGCCCTCTTCGCTAGAGGCGATCTCCTCCGCCGAGTCCTCCCCCACCTCCGGGTCCAGGATGAACCAGTTGGGCGGCACCTCAGTGTCATCGTCATCCAACTCTGGGATGAAGACGGAGGTGTCGGCGTATTCGGTGATTATCGCCGCGCGATGGGTGAGTGTGCGGCTCGCCGCCTCCTGCCCCTGTCCAACCTCCTGCTGGAAGGTGGCCAGCTGCGCCAGATCGAGCCCGGGATACCAAGCCTTGAGGAATTCCAAGGCCGCTCGAGCGTCCACCCGAGCTGCGGCACCCTTCCAAGCCTCGAAGCGCCCGATTCCTGCCTCCAGCCAGTCGGCAGTCCAGTTGGGGGTGCGGGGGACTTAAGCATCCGGCCAGAGGGCGGCCAACACCTGTGCCCCGACGCGCTACAGGTGGCGGACTGCACGATGAGCCGGCTGCAGGCGTGTCTTGACGGCCAGGAGCTGATCACCAAGATTGCGAGGCTCATTCGGCGGAATGTTGATGCCCACCCTTCTCTGCTGGTCGCATCACGCCTCGATGGCCTAGACAACGATGACGGAATGACGGGGAAAGAACTCTGCACGAGAAGAAAAACCAAGAGCTTAGAAGCCTAAGGTCGGCTCCTCCAGCAGCCGGCAGATGTATAAAAGAGAAGCAAAACTCATCGTCGATCATGTCCTCGATCTCGCCGTAGTCGTCGGACAGGAACTTCTCCCTCTCAGCCCAGTTCGAGCATTGAGTCCACACTCGGCCTTGAGGAGGGTTTCGCTCTCCTTCAGCATCTAGATCTCCGAATGGTGCTCCGCCGCCTGGTCCTCCAGCGCCTTCGCCAGTCGGTCGCGTTCCTGGGCGGCTTGGCTGCGCTCCTGCTCCTTGGTGTAGAACTCGGATTCGACTTCGCCCAAGCGCTTCCACAGATCAGCGGCGGCCTCTGCCAAGACAAGAAAGAGAAACTGTCAACATCGACCAAAAACAAGCAGTTGCCGGGAGATCCGGCCCGACTACTCAGCAGTCGACCAGAATCTCGGGGGCTACACCCAGCGGGTGCGCTGACGCGCCCCCGCGGAAAAGAAGACAAAGTGCTTACTTCGGCTTTGATTCAGATCAGTGGTCTGCTTGGCCAGTTCCTGGTTCTGCAAGTTGTAGGCGGCCGCGCGGAGGTTGTGGTAGTCCTGCAACAAAGACAACAGAAGAAAAAAGATCTCAGCACTCGGAGCACACCTTGAAGTTCGGAGTCGCCTGCTCAGCAGCCGGCCCGGAACTCGGGGGCTACACCTAGTGGGTGCACTAGCGCGCCCCCATGGAAGATTACATGGATTACAAAACAAGAAGCAAATAACATACCCAGACGGCTGTTCGCATTACCAAGAACTCCTACACAGATTGCTGCAGGGTGGCACCGTGGGTGTTGAACTGGGTCAGGATGTCCTGCACAGCCACGCTCAGGACACCCGAGCCAACCGCAGACGTCCAGTCCGGTGGGGCGGCGCTAGTGACCTCGGTGTCGGGCGCCAACGAGCTAGCGGCCCCAATCTCCACCGGCCTTGGTGCTGAGGCCACCCTCACTGGGCATTGGCGTCCAGGAACGCAGATCATGGGAATTGGGCCCACCACCAGCTCGCCGCCACATGGCGGCACCAGCGGTGCATCGGCAGTCGGAGCACGCTGAGGCACCTCCGCCCCCAAGACGATGGGGTCAGCCTTTCCCCTCTCAAGGGCCGGCTAGTCGGCCCCAGCCCCACCAGCTGGCGCCTGGTCCTCTGACACCGGAGGCTCCGTGTGCTGCGGGCCGGTGGCCTCCGGAGCCCCGCCACGGGACGCCTCCTCCTGCGCCTTGGGGGCTGCGTCCGCTTGCTCCTTCGCCGCTGCGTTGGCCTGCGCTTTGGCCGCTGCGTCGGCCTCTGCTCTTGGCGCTTTGGCCGAGTCCGCCTTCGCCTGGGCCGCGGCTTCCCGCTCCTCTTGCGCCTCCCGCACATTCTTCTCTGTCGCTTCCCGAAGGGGGGCGACCGGGTCCACACGGCGCGTGCCGGTGGAGCCGTCTGCTACCCCAACCACCGAGCCAGATGGGGCTCGCGAGAAAGAAAGCGGGGCCCTACTCAACAAGGCAAGAAAAGCTAAGAAGAAGTTTGCGAAAAAGGAGAAGCAAACGCAAGACAAAGCGCAAAAGCACTTACGCGGACACCATAGGGCGCTGCTTCGGGCCCTTCCGGATGAGGGCCGCCTTCGTGGCCTCTTGCCGATTGGTCACGGAGGCTGAGCCTTTGGCCTTCTTGGGCCGACTGCCGAACAACCCGGCGTCGGCCCGACACTTCGGCGCGCCGGGTGCACCAGTCGGCGCGGTCGAGGTGTCGGCGCCTGTCCCGTCGACGCCAAGAGCGCAACATGGCTCGTCATCTTCCTCACTGTCATCCGGCCAGTCCCCAAGGCCGCCTCCCGCAGAGCCGCCTGCTGCTTCACCGCCACCTCCTGCAGCGTCGTCCTCCTCCATGGCAGCCACCCCTAGTTTGGGGTCGTCCGCGTCGCTCTCCGCGCGGTCCGCCATGTACTGATGGCCTAGGGCTAGCGCATCGCTTGTCGTCTGGCTCGGAAAGCGCTGCATCAGGGCCAGATGGTTGGGCGGCAAGAAGAAATTGGGACAAACAATGAAAAAAAGAACCAGAAGACCTACCGCAGGTGGCGGGTTAGCGCGACTGTACGACTCCTTGCCGAACCGCCAGTCCATATCCGAGAGCTTGTAGTCGGAGAAGAAGTTTACTAGCTGGACCACCTCCGTGTCTGCCAGCACCTTTGTGGACATCCGGCATGGGTCCCGGCGCCCACTCATGCTACTGATCAGGTGGGGCCGGGCCTGAAGAGGCAGCACCCGGTGCTCCATGAAGGCGGCAAAAAAATCTAAGGCCCCGAGGCCCTCCGACTTCATCATCTCCTGGAGTCAGGCGAGAGCGATGGAGGCGGCAGCCGACAGGTTCTTCGGCCCGAACTTCCAATTTGTGCAAGGTTCAGCAGGCGGGCCGGCGGCATAAGCCGGCAGGTTGACGAAGTCCAGCGTCACGTGTATGTTCTGGACAAAAAATAAGACTTCTACCACAACTTGGCCGACTGGAGCAGCGTGAGGGCTGGGAAACAGACCCCGGAGCCAGTGCGTCACACCGTGACGCAGGCCCCGCACTGAGCCGCCTCGTCCTTGGCGGCAGTGCCGAGCTTGAGGTAGAAGAGTTCTCCCCACAGCTCAAGCGTCGGCAAGACGCCGAGGTACCCCTCGCAGAGGGTGACGAATGCGGCAAGCAGCACCACCGTGTTCGGCATTAGGTGGTGAGGCTGGAGTCGGTAGAAGTTGAGGAAGGAGCGAAAGAAACCGCTCGTCGGTAGGCCGAGGCCGCAGAGGAAATGCGACTAGAAAATGACATGCTTGCTGTCCTCTGGCACCGGTGAGATCTTCGTCTCGGGAGGAACGCGCACCTTCACGTACGCCGCCTGGAGCAGCCGCCGCGTCTGGCGAAGGAACACAGGATGATCTTCATGGACGTTGGAGCCGTCCCAGTCGCCTGAGCGACCACCGCGCGCCATGGACGTAGTTCCTTGGTGGCGGTGCGGAGCGGTGGCACGAGGACGAAGTCGTGGCGGTGCGTAGAAGTCTTGCGACGGCGGGCTACAGCGGCGCCCCAGTGACAAGTAGCAGCACGGCGGTGGCAAAATAGCAAGGGGCGAGGGGAGAAAGAAGATGGGAAGCGGTTGGAGTGCGCGTGCGTTCTTGTAGGAGATATGCCCTAGAGGCAATAATAAATGATATTATTTATCTCCAAGTTCATAATTATGTTTATGTTCCATCCTATAACTGCAATGATTCCCGAGTCTGTAATATCCATGAGGCTCGGAGGGAAACTCATGTGCACGTGTGGTATACTAAACAGTAAAATGTATTCCTAGTTTTGCCTCTAAGACTGTCTCATGTATTGCATGATGATCCTGTTTTCCTGATCATGTGCATGTCTATGCTGGAAATTTTGAGGGCACGATGTTGGTAGAACACTTGTGTTGAATCAACCCAAATTGATGTTATGCTATGAGATTCTTTTCATCACAAGTTTATGGTTAATACCACAGAGATAGTTAATGTTTTACAATTCCTTAGACCATGAGAGTATCGAGTTCCTTCGTGCTTGCTTTGTGAACTTTGGGGTTTGTTAAATGTCATCCGTAACTGGGTGGCTATTACGGCGACTTATGGGTTCACGGAAAAGTATGGCAAGTAACAAGAGAGCTCAAGATTGGGATTTGCTCCTCCGACGATGGAGAAATATTCTCGAGCCCTCTCGGTGTTACAGTATCCATAACCGTCTGGCCAGACACCTTGTGATTTGATCACTGGGATACCGGAACACGGAAATGAGAAAAGAGAAAAAAACCGGTAACGGGGTAACTTGCATGGTGGACAAATTCTTCGTCCACGGGGATGCAATAAATCTCACCTCGGGTGTTTGTGACATAACGCGAAGCAACAGGAATAGCTCACTGCAACTGGAGGTTCACTCGAATATATATATATATTCGTGTGGGTATATGGGTCAATATGAGTGTCCGCGGCTCCGATGTTGATCATTGATCGGAAGGGGTTCCGGGTCATGTCTATACTTCACAAAACCTATAGGGTCACACACTTAAGGGTCATCTATCTATTGAATACTAGACAGGGAGTCTGAGAGAAAATCATCGAAAAAGTTTCGGACAGCGGAAAAGTTCCGCAGAGAGAGGTCATCAGATGAGTTTCGGTGAAACGGAAAAGTTGTTTCGGGATATAATATTAAGTCAAATTGGTTTCGGCACATGCCTGATAATTCTTGGAGGGTGCCAGAGTCATTCTGGAAACTTTCTGGAATTTTCCAGGATAAAAGCTGGAAATGCTCCGGAGCTACCGGAACCACTTCAGATGCTTTTCGCAGATGAAAAATACTAATCCGGAATTGTTTCGGAACGTGTTGAAAATTATTTAGTGGGTACTGGAAATGTTCTAAGCCCACATAAATATTTTCAGTTTGAACGGACGCTGAAAAATGTCGTCGTGAATAGTGAAAGTGCTTTTTGGGATATTTATGGAAAGCCACCTTTTGGGGCTATTCCCAAAAGGCTTCTATAAGGACATGGGGATCAAGGCACCCCCTTTGGGGCCCCCCATGAAGGTGGGACGTTGGAGGGTGCAGCTCCTCCATGGGGCTCCACTTGTCATCCCTTTATGCCCTTTATGTGTGACATGAAGTGTGGGCATTTTGGGTTTTTCATGTGCCCCCTACCCCTTGGGTTTTCCTATAAATAGAGGTGGAGAGGCACTCTCCACACTCACTCTTTCTCACATACAATTACCATTGCAATGATTTGGCTTCTCTCTCCCTCCCCGCGAAATAGTTTCGTAGAGCCGAAAGGCTGTCTGGGTTCCGGTGGGAACTAGTTCTGGACGGCGAAGGCTTGCCGGATAGATGACACTGTATGTGTGAAACTCTGTAGAGAGATGGTAGTTTCAGTCTTAGTTCGAGAGTGCCTCCCGAAGGGCTGTCCGTGTGACAGTCTGAGTTTCAAAGGTCCTCCCAAAGGGCTGTCCGAGTTTCGAAGGTCCTCCCGAAGGGCTGTCCGCAACACCATCCGGGGGACTGTCCGACCACCTCCCGAAGGGCTGTCCGAGGGGCAGATGAGGGTATACATCCTCGCGGTTGGGAGGTTGTAGATCCTAGCTATGGGGATCTACACCGCCGATCGTCATCGACTCTACTTCCCGCTGCGCTATGAGTCGGTAACGAAAAAGATCAAACCTTGTATGCAGTCTCCATAGTGGTCCTGGGCTGGTGCGTAAGTCGGAATTTTTTTTGTTTTCTGCTACGTTACCCTACAGTTCTGCCATGCCCTCCTCCCTCTATTAATAGGCCCGCGGCGGCGGAGACAAGGAGGCAAGACGTGGGGGGGGGGGGGGGGCGTGGGATTAACTGCGCCCACTCCCCCCATGACCCCGTGCCATATCGGTGCGCGGTTAATGAGACTCAGAATGGCAACCATTTGCCTCAGCCACAGTGGATCCACGTGCGCACCAAGGCCCAGTAGTGGCGGGGCCGGGCCTGCGGTGATGTCTCGTCGCGTGTGTGGGATGGCAGGCCGGCCTGGCCTGGTGGTGCCGCGTGGCGAGCGAGCAACGGGCGGCAAGCCCGCCACCCGGCTGGTGCACCACCCGGTCTCCACCCTGACGTTTTATATTCACTAGTCGGCTGACCACTCCTTGGCCGGCTCCTAGCTGTCGAAGACTACCAGAAGGCGGACGGAGCAAGATTACGAAAACACTTGGAGTAGGAAGCTGCAGAGGCTCCTCGATTTCAGCCGCAACACCCCACCAGCTTCGGGGATTACTGTCAGAGTAAATGACCACGGGTAGCCTCATCAGCCCCCCATGGCATTTCAAGACATTGGGGCCGGCTACGCCCCTCACTTCTTCCGGACGAAACACCGACTCGTTGGGCTGTTGATACGTCTCCAACGTATCTATAATTTTTTATTGCTCCATACTATATTATCTACTGTTTTGGACATTATTGGGCTTTATTATCCACTTTTATATTATTTTTGGGACTAACCTATTAACCGGGCCCAGCCCAGAATTGTTGTTTTTTGCCTGTTTTAGGGTTTCGAAGAAAAGGAATATCAAATGGAGTCCAAACAGAATGAAACCTTCGGGACATGATTTTCTGAACGAACAAGACCCGGGAGACTTGGACCCTACGTCAAGAAACAAAAGAGGAGGCCACGAGGTAGGGGGGCGCGCCTGCCTACCCCAGGCGCGCCCTCCACCCTCGTGGGCCCCCTGTTGCTCCACCGACGTACTCCTTCCTCCTATATATACCTACGTACCCCAAAACGATCAGATATGGAGCCAAAAACCTAATTCCACCGCCGCAACATTCTGTATCCATGAGATCCCATCTTGGGGCTTGTTCCGGAGCTCCACCGGAGGGGGCATCAATCACGGAGGGCTTCTACATCAACACCATAGCCTCTCCGATGAAGTGTGAGTAGTTTACCTCAGACCTACGGGTCCATAGTTAGTAGCTAGATGGCTTCTTCTCTCTTTTTGGATCTCAATACAATGTTCTCCCCCTCTCTTGTGGAGAACTATTCGATGTAATCTTCTTTTTGCGGTGTGTTTGTTGAGATCGATGAATTGTGGGTTTATGATCAAGTATATCTATGAATAATATTTGAATCTTCTCTAAATTCTTTTATGTATGATTGGTTATCTTTGCAAGTCTCTTCGAATTATCAGTTTGGTTTGGCCTACTAGATTGATCTTTCTTGCAATGGGAGAAGTGCTTACCTTTGGGTTCAATCTTGCGGTGTCCTTTCCCAGTGACAGTAGGGGAAGCAAGTCACGTATTGTATTGTTGCCATCGAGGATAACAAGATGGGGTTTTCTTCATATTGCATGAGTCTATCCCTCTACATCATGTCATCTTGCTTAAGGTGTTACTCTGTTTTTAACTTAATACTCTAGATGCATGCTGGATAGCGGTCGATGAGTGGAGTAATAGTAGTAGATGCAGGCAGGAGTCGGTCTACTTGTCTCGGACGTGATTCCTATATACATGATCATACCTAGATATTCTCATAACTATGCTCAATTATGTCAATTGCTCAACAGTAATTTGTTCACCCACCGTAGAATACTTATGCTCTCGAGAGAAGCCACTAGTGAAACCTATGGCCTGAGGGTCTATCTTTATCATATTGATCTCCTACTACTTAGTTATTTCCTTTGCTATTTACTTTGCCTTTATTTAACTTTGCATTTTTATCATAAAAATACCAAAAATATTATCTTATCATATCTGTCAGATCTCACTCTCGTAAGTGGACTTGGGATTGACAACCTCTATTTGTGTTGGTTGCGAGGATTTCTTTGTTTTGTGCAGGTACGAGGGACTCGCGCGTAGCCTCCTACTGGATTGATACCTTGGTTCTCAAAAACTAAGGGAAATACTTATGCTACTTTGCTGCATCATCCCTTCCTCTTCGGGGAAAACCAACGCAGTGCTCAAGAGGTAGCAGTTGTCTGGTCCGACAGCCGGCTGCCAGAAGACGGCGCACCCCCGGCAGGAAACCCCCAAGGGGCCGGCATCTAGCAGGCAACACTGTAGCCACACAGCCCGTGACATCACCTATGACATAGGGAGCCGTGCTCCCATGATGGGCGGTCGTTATGGCCCGCATGTGGCAGGCCCTACCTGTCCACGAGCCACTAGAAAACGGTGAATCCCCAGCAGGCGGCATCGAGGGCAGGCCGTCTCCCTGCAGGCGGCCCTTTCTCCCGTCAAAGTTTGTGCGCCATTAACCAGATGAGACGGGGTGTGGCTACAGTGAGCGCCCGCCAGGCGGCGGGACTGTAGCCATGCTTCCCCCAACAAAGCCTCTATCGTCAGTAGCAAGGCTACAGTATAAAGCAGTCAACATGGCCTGCAGACGGTAGACCCTACCTGTCGGTCGAGTTCACGACAGCCGGCGGGCCCCAGCAGCCGGCGCCCAGAGACACTAACAACCGGGTCCTACACCCGGTTGGATTACCATTGTACCCCTGGAGGGTACGCCTATATAGACCCCCCAGGCTCACACATGCAAAGGGTTCCGAATCCTAGCCAGCATACACACACTAGAGAGAAAGTAGAGGAGCTAGCCTTGCCCTTCTTCTTCCTCTAGCCAAACAGCTCAAGGAGCACACTTGTAGCTACTCTATTGATGATAGTCATCATGCGGAGACCCCACAGAGCAGGACTAGGGATGTTATCTCCACGGAGAACCCCAAACCTAGGTAATCCTCGTAGGCGTTCGAGGTAACACTCACTCCCGCTTCTAGAGCCCGGCGACGTACTCTTGTCCCCTTCCATGATAAGCCACCCCTAGCATATTTCGCTAGATATCCCCGACATATAGCACTATAGGTGGAACAGAATATGGTGGTTGTGGAGAAGAAAAAAGATGGAGATAGTCGCACATCAACTAGGCGTATCAATTGTTGGGGAACGTTGCATGGGAAACAAAAATTTCCTATGCTCACCAAGATCAATCGAGATTAACATCTACGAGAGGAGAGATTGCATCTACATACCCTCGTAGAGCACTAAGCGGAAGCGTTAAGAAACGTGGTTGATGTAGACGAACGTCTTCGCGATCCAATCATGATCCGTCCGGCGAACTGCCGATCCAAGTGTCGAACGGACGGCACCTCCGCGTTCAACACACATACGGCTTGATGACTCCTTCACCTCCTCGATCCAGAGAGTGGTGGTGAAGTAGTAGCTCGATTCCTCCGACAGCACGACGGCGTGGTGGCGGTGGTGGTGGGGAATCTCAGCAGAGCTTCGCTAAGCACTACAGAGAGGAAGAGGGATGCATGCGAGGAAGAGGTGAGGCAGCGCCGTGGCATGGAGATGTGCTCTTTGGGGTCGGCTGCTGCTACCTCTTGAGCACTGTGTTGGTTTTCCCTTGAAGAGGAAAGGGTGATGCAGCAAAGTAGCATAAGTATTTCCCTCAGTTTTTGAGAACCAAGGTATCAATCCAGTAGGAGACTACATGCAAGTCCCTCGTACCTACACAAACAAATAAGAACCTCGCAACCTACACGATAAAGGGGTTGTCAACCCCTTCACGGTCACTTACGAGAGTGAGATCTGATAGAGATGATAAGATAAATATTTTTGGTATTTTTATGATATAGATTGAAAGTAAAGATTGCAAAGTAAAATAGATTGGAAACTTATAGGATAAAAGATAGACCCGAGGGCCATAGGTTTCACTAGTGGCTTCTCTCAAGATAGCATAAGTATTATGGTGGGTGAAATAATTACTGTCGAGCAATTGATATAAAAGTGCATAATTATGAGAATATCTAGGCATGATCATGTATATAGGCATCACGTTCGCGACAAGTAGACCGAAATGATTCTGCATCTACTACTATTACTCTCTTAGGCTATCGACACAGGGCTTCGCTTAAGCACCGCTACGATATGATCGAGGTGGATTATGGTGGAGGGGGGCACCACATGGCTGGGAGAGATCAATAGATCAACTTGTGTGTCTAGAGGTGCCCCCTGCTCCCGTATATAAAGGAGGGAGGGAGAGGCTGGCCCTAGAGGGGGCGCGCCAAGTGTCGGGAGTGCTACTAGGACTCCCAAGTCGTAGTAGGATTCCCCTTTCCTTTCCGGAGTAGGAGAGAAGGAAAGAGGGGGAGAGGGAAAAGGAAAAGGGGGCTGCACCCCTTGTCCAATTTGGACGAGAGGGGGGTGCCTCCTTCCTTTTGGCCTCTCTCCTCTATTCCCGTATGGCCCAATAAGGCCCAATACTTCTCCCGATGAATTCCCGTGACTCCCCGGTACTCCAAAAATACCCGAATCACTCGGAACCTTTCCGATGTCCGAATATAGTCGTCCAATATATCGATCTTTACGTCTGGACCATTTCGAGACTCCTCGTCATGTCCCGAATCTCATTCGGGACTCCAAACTACCTTCGGTACATCAAATCACATAAACTCATAATACAATCGTCACTGAAACTTTAAGCGTGCGGACCCTACGGGTTCGAGAACTATGTAGACATGACCGAGACACGTCTCCAGCCAATAACCAATAGCGGAACCTGGATGCTCATATTGGCTCCCACATATTCTACGAAGATCTTTATCGGTCAAACCGCATAACAACATACGTTGTTCCCTTTGTCATCGGTATGTTACTTGCCCAAGATTCGATCGTCGATATCTCAATACCTGGTTCAATCTCGTTACCGGCAAGTCTCTTTACTCGTTCCGTAATACATCATCCTGCAACTAACTCATTAGTTGCAATGCTTGCAAGGCTTAAGTGATGTGTATTACCGAGTGGGCCCAGAGATACCTCTCCGACAATCGGAGTGACAAATCATAATCTCGAAATACGCCAACCCAACAAGTACCTTGGGAGACACCTGTAGAGCACCTTTATAATCACCCAGTTATGTTGTGATGTTTGGTATCACACAAAGTGTTCCTCCGGTAAACGGGAGTTGCATAATCTCATAGTCATAGGAACATGTATAAGTCATGAAGAAAGCAATAGCAACAAACTAAACGATCAAGTGCTCAGCTAACGGAATGGGTCAAGTCAATCACATCATTCTCATAATGATGTGATCCCGTTAATCAAATGACAACTCTTTGTCTATGGCTAGGAAACATAACCATCTTTGATCAACGAGCTAGTCAAGTCGAGGCATAATAGTGACACTCTGTTTGTCTATGTATTCACACATGTATCATGTTTCCGTTTAATACAATTCTAGCATGAATAATAAACATTTATCATGATATAAGGAAATAAATAATAACTTTATTATTGCCTCTAGGGCATATTTCCTTCATTTATTATACCAATCTTGGATGCCTATCATATTAGGACCAATTTTATAACCAAAGCAAATTACCAGACTGTTCTAAAGGACTCTCAAAATAATATAAGTGAAGCATGAGAGATCAATAACTTCTATAAAATAAAACCACCACCGTGTTCTAAAAGATAAAAAGATATAAGTGAAGCACTAGAGAAAAATTATCTAGCTCAAAAGATATAAGTGAAGCACATAGAGTATTCTAATAAATTCCGATTCATGTGTGTCTCTCCCAAAAGGTGTGTACATCAAGGATGATTGTGGTAAACTAAAAAGCAAAGACTCAAATCATACAATACTCTCCAAGCAAAACACATATCATGTGGTGAATAAAAATATAGCCTCAAGTAAAGTTACCGATGGAAGAAAACGAAATAGGGGATGCCTTCCGGGGCATCCCCAAGCTTAGGCTTTTGGTTGTCCTTGAAGTTTAGCTTGTGGTGCCTTGGGAACCCCCAAGCTTAGGCTCTTTCCACTCCTTATTCCATAATCCATCAAATCTTTACCCAAAACTTGAAAACTTCACAACACAAAACTCAACAGAAAATCTCATGAGCTCCTTTAGTATAAGAAAACAAACCACCACTTAAGGTACTGTAATGAACTCATTCTTTATTTATATTGGTGTTAAACCTATTGTATTCCAACTTCTCTATGGTTCATACATACCCTCCGATACTAGCCATTGATTCATCAAAATAAGCAAACAACACACGAAAAACAGAATCTGTCAAAAAGCCTAAGAGACAGAATCTTGATCATAAACCCACAATTCATCGGATCTCGACAAACACACCGCAAAAGAAGATTACATCGAATAGATCTCCAAGAAGATCAAGGAGAACTTTTTATTGAGATCCAAAGAGAGAGAAGAAGCCATCTAGCTAATAACTATGGACCCGAAGGTCTGAGGTAAACTACTCACACATCATCGGAGAGGCTATGGTGTTGATGTAGAAGCCCTCCGTGATCAATGCCCCCTCTGGTGGAGCGTCGAAAAGGACCCAAGATAGGATCTCACGGGTACAGAAGGTTGCGGCGGTGGAAATAGGGTTTTGGCTCCGTATCTGATGTTTCCAGGGTACATAGGTATATATAGGAGGAAGAAGTATGTCAGTGGAGCAACGTGGGCCCCACGAGGGTGGAGGGCGCGCCTGGGGGGGTGGGCACGCCCCCTGCCTCGTGCTCTCCTCGTTGATTTCTTTACATAGACTCCAAGTCCTCTGGTCACATTTGTTCTGAAAATCACGTTCCCGAAGGTTTCATTCCGTTTGGACTCCGTTTGATATTCTTTTTCCGCGAAACACTGAAATAGGCAAAAAACATCAATTTGGGCTAGGCCTCCGGTTAATAGGTTAGTCCCAAAAATAATATAAAACTGTATAATAAAGCCCATAAAACATCCAAAACAGAATATAATATAGCATGGAACAATCAAAAATTATATATACGTTGGAGACGTATCAAGCATCCCCAAGCTTAATTCCTGCTCGTCCTCGAGTAGGTAAATGATAAAAACAGAATTTTTGATGTGGAATGCTTCTTTGCATAATTTTCAAGGTAATCCTCTTAATTCTGGTATGAATGTTCAGATCCGAATGATTCAAGCTAAAAGTTTAATATTGACATAAAAATAATAATACTTCAAGCATACTAACTAAGCAATCATGTCTTCTCAAAATAACATGGTCAAAGAAAGTTATCCGTACAAAATCATATAGTCTGGCTATGCTCTATCTTCATCACACAAAGTATTTAATCATGCACAACCCCGATGACAAGCCAAGCAATTGTTTCATACTTTTGGTGTTCTCAAATTTTTTCAATATTCACACAATACATGAGTGTGAGCCATGGACATAACACTATATGTGGAATAGAATGGTGGTTGTGGAGAAGACAAAAAAGGAGAAGATAGTCTCACATCAACTAGGCGTATCAACGGGCTATGGAGATGCCCATTAATAGATATCAATGTGAGTGAGTAGCGATTGCCATGCAACGGATGCACTAGAGCTATAAGTATATGAAAGCTCAACAAAAGAAACTAAGTGGGTGTGCATCCAACTCGCTTGTCACAAAGACCTAGGGCATTTTGAGGAAGCCCATGATTGGAATATACAAGCCAAGTTCTATAATGAAAATATCCCACTAGTATATGAAAGTGATATCATAGGAGACTCTCTATCATGAAGATCATGGTGCTACTTTGGAGCACAAGTGTGGAAAAAGGATAGTAGCATTGTCCCTTTTCTCTTTTTCTCTCATTTTTTTATTTGGGCCTTTTCTCTCTCTTTTTATTTTGTCTGGAGTCTCATCCCAACTTATGGGTGAATCATAGTCTCCATTATCCTTTCCTCACTTGGGACAATGCTCTAATAATGATGATCATCACACTTTTATTTTCTTTACAACTCAAGAATTACAACTCAATACTTAGAACAAAATATGACTCTATGTGGATGCCTCCGGCGGTGTACCGGGATATGCAATGAATCAAGAGTGACATGTATGAAAGAATTACGAAAGGTGGCTTTGCCACAAATACGATGTCAACTACATGATCATGCAAAGCAATATGACAATGATGAAGCATGTCATAGTAAACGGAACGGTGGTAAGTTGCATGGCAATATATCTCGGAATGGCTATGGAAATGCCATGATAGGTAGGTATGGTGGCTGTTTTGAGGAAGGTATATGGTGGGTGTATGGTACCGGTGAAAAGTGTGCGGTATTAGAGAAGCTAACAATGGTGATAGGATGAGAGTGCGTATAATCCATGGACTCAACATTAGTCATAAAGAACTCATATACTTGTTGCAAAAATCTAAAAGTTATCAAAGCAAAGTATTACGCGCATGCTCCTAGGGGGATAGATTGGTAGGAAAAGACCATCGCTCGTTCCCGACCGCCACTCATAAGGAAGACAATCAATAAATAAATCATGCTCCGACTTCATCACATAATGGTTCACCATATATGCATGCTACGGGAATCTCAAACTTTAACACAAGTATTTCTCAAATTAACAACTACTCAACTAGCATGACTCTAATATCACCATCTTCATATCTCAAAACAATTATCAAGCATCAAACTTCTCATAGTATTCAACACACTCATAAGATTTTTTTTGCTAATCTTGGATGCCTATCATAATTAAAGCAAATTACCATGTTGTTTTGTAGGACTCTCAAAATAATATAAGTGAAGCATGAGATAACAATAGTTTCTATAAAACAAATGCACCACCGTGCTCTAAAAGATATAAGTGAAGCACTAGATCAAAAACCTATATAGCTCAAAAGATATAAGTGAAGCACATAGAGTATTCTAATAAATTCCGAATCATGTGTGTCTCTCTCAAAAGGTGTGTACAACAAGGATGATTCTGGTAAACTAAAAAGCAAATACTGAAAGCATACAAGATGCTCCAAGCAAAACACATATCATGTGGTGAATAAAAATATAGCCTCAAGTAAAGTTACCGATGGAAGAAAACAAAAGAGGGGATGCCTTCCGGGGCATCCCCAAGCTTAGGCTTTTGGTTGTCCTTGAAGTTTAGCTTGTGGTGCCCTGGGAACCCCCAATCTTAGGCTCTTTCCACTCCTTATTCCATAATCCATCAAATCTTTACCCAAAACTTGAAAACTTCACAACACAAAACTCAACAGAAAATCTCATGAGCTCCTTTAGTATAAGAAAACAAACCACCACTTAAGGTACCGTAATGAACTCATTCTTTATTTATATTGGTGTTAAACCTAATGTATTCCAACTTCTCTATGGTTCATACGTACCCTCCGATACTAGCCATTGATTCATCAAAATAAGCAAACAACACACGAAAAACAGAATCTGTCAAAAACAGAATAGTCTGTAGTAATCTGTAGGTTTCGAATAATTCTTTAACCCCAAAAATTCTGAAATAAATTGGTGGACGTGAGGAATTTGTGTACTAATCATCTGCAAAAAGAATCAACCTAATCGCACTCTCCTGTAAAAAAATGGCAGCAAATCTCATGAGCGCTAAAGTTTCTGTTTTTTACAGCAAGATCGCAAAAACTTCCCCCAAGTCTTCCCAAAGGCTCTACTTGGCACAAACACTAATTAAAAGCATAAAACCACATCTAAACAGAGGCTAGATGAATTATTTATTACTAAACAGAATCAAAAAGCAAGAAACAATAATAAAATCGGGTTGCCTCCGAACAAGCGCTATTGTTTAGCGCCCCTAGCTAGGCATAAAAGCAAGAATAGATCTAGGTATTATCATCTTTAGTATGCAATCCATAAGTGGCTCTCATAATAGATTCATAAGGTAATTTAATTTTATTTCTAGGAAAGTGTTCCATGCCTTTCCTTAATGGAAATTGGAATCTAATATTCCCATCTCTCATATCAATAATTGCACCAATCGTTCTAAGGAAAGGTCTGCCAAGAATAATGGGACAAGTAGGATTGCAATCAATATGAAGAACAATGAAATCTACGGGCACATAATTCCTATTTGCAACAATAAGAACATCATTAATCCTCCCCATAGGTTTCTTAATAGTGGAATCTGCAAGATGCAAATTTAGAGAACAATCATCAAATTCATGGAAACCTAACACATCACACAAAGTTTTTGGAATCGTGGAAACGCTGGCACCCAAATCACATGAAGCATAGCATTCATGATCTCTAATTTTAATTTTAATAGTAGGTTCCCACTCATCATGAAGTTTTCTAGGGATATAAACTTCTAATTCAAGCTTTTCTTCATAAGATTGCATTAAGGCATGAACGATATGTTTGGTAAAAGCTTTATTTTGACTATAAGCATGCAGAGAATTTAGCATGGATTGCAACAAGGAAATACAATCTATCAAAGAGAAATTATCATAATTAAATTCCTTGAAATCCAAAATAGTGGGTTCATTGCTATGTAAAGTTTTGACCTCTCCAATCCCACTTTGCATCAAGATCTAAAAACTCTGAATCATTGGGACGCCTTCTAACTAAAGTTAACTCATCTCCAGTCCCATCATTATCAAGATTCATATTGCAAAACAAAGATTTAATAGGAGACACATCAATCACTTTTAGATCTTCATCCTTATTATCATCAAAACTAGAAGAACACGCTTTATAAAGCAATCATTTTTTGCACGCATCCTAGCGGTTCTTTCTTTGCACTCATCAATGGAAATTCTCATGGCTTTGAGAGACTCATTGATATCATGCTTAGGTGGAATAGATCTAAGTTTCAAAGAATCAACATCAAGAGAAATTCTATCCACGTTCCTACCCAACTCATCAATCTTAGACAATTTTTCTTCAATGAAAGCATTGAAGCTCTTTTGCGAACTAATAAATTCTTTAATACTAGATTCAAAATCGGAGGGCATCTTATTATTATTTCCATAAGAATTGTTGTAGGAATTACCATAATTATTAGAGGAATTACTAGGATACCGCCTAGGATTGAAGTTTCCTCTATACACGTTGTTACCAAAATTGTTTCTACCGACAAAATTCACATCCATAGATTCAATATTATTCTCAATCAAAGTAGTCAAAGGCATATCATTAGGATCAGAAGAAACAGTCTTATTAGCAAATAATTTGATAAGTCCATCCATCTTTCCACTCAAAACATTAATTTCTTCTATAGCATGAACCTTTTTACTAGTAGATCTTTCGGTGTGCCATCGAGAATAATTAACCATAATATTTCTAGGAGTCTGGTAGCTTCCCATAAAGTGATTTCCATAAAAGTGCCTCCCGCGGCCGAATCTAAAAGATTTCTAGAAGAAAAATTCAATCCAGCATAAAAAAAATTGTATGATCATCCATAAATTCAAACCATGAGTAGGGAAATTGCGAATCTAAAAGATTCCTAGAAGCAAAATTCCTAGAGTTTAGTAGCTTCTCCTAAAGTGATTTCCATAAAAGTGCCTCCCGCGGCCGAATCTAAAAGATTCCTAGAAGCAAAATTCAATCCGGCATAAAAATTTTGTATAATCATCCACAAATTCAAACCATGAGTAGGGAAATTACGTATTATTAGTTTCATTCTCTCCCAAGCTTGTGCAACATGTTCATGATCAAGTTGCTTAAAATTCATAATATCGTTTCTAAGGGAGATGATCTTAGCGGGAGGAAAATACTTAGAGATAAAAGCATCTTTGCACTTGTTCCAAGAATCAATACTATTTTTAGGCAAAGACAAAAACCAAGTTTTAGCATGATCTCTAAGCGAAAACGGAAATAGCTTCAATTTAAGAATATCATTATCCACATCTTTCTTATTTTGCATATCACACAAATCAACAAAGTTATTTAGATGGGTAGCGGCATCTTCACTAGGAAGGCCAGAAAATGGATCTTTCATGACAAGATTCAACAAAGCAGTATTAATTTCACAAGATTCAGCATCGGTAACAGGAGCAATCGGAGTGCTAATAAAATAATTATTGTTGGTATTGGAAAAATCACACAATTTAGTATTATCTTGAGCCATCGTGACAAATAATCCAACACACAAGCACACAAGAAGCGAGCGGAAAAGAGGCTAACGGAAAAGGAGGGCAAATAAAACGGCAAGGGTGAAATGGGGAAGAGGAAAACAAGAGAAAAAATGGCAAATAATGTAATGCGAGGGATAAGAGTTTGTGATGGGTACTTGGTATGTCTTGATTTGCTCCCCGGTAATGGCGCTAGAAATCCTTCTTGCTACCTCTTGAGCACTGTGTTGGTTTTCCCTTGAAGAGGAAAGGGTGATGCAGCAAAGTAGCATAAGTATTTCCCTCAGTTTTTGAGAACCAAGGTATCATTCATGTAGGAGACTACACGCAAGTCCCTTGTACCTGCACAAACAAATAGGAACCTCGCAACCAACGCGATAAAGGGGTTGTCAATCCCTTCATGGTCACTTACGAGAGTGAGATCTGATAGAGATGAAAAGATAAATATTTTTGGTATCTTTTATGATATAGATTGAAAGTAAAGATTTCAAAGTAAAATAGATTGGAAACTTATGGGATAAAAGATAGACCGGGGCCATAGGTTTCACTAGTGGCTTCTCTCAAGATAGCATAAGTATTACGGTGGGTGAACAAATTACTATCGAGAAATTGATAGAAAAGTGCATAATTATGAGAATATCTAGGCATGATCATGTATATAGGCATCACATCCGTGACAAGTAGACCAAAACGATTCTACATCTACTACTATTACTCCACACAATAGTCGTTATCCAGCATGCATCTAGAGTATTAAGTTCATAAGAACAGAGTAACGGATTAGGCAAGATGACATGATGTAGAGGGATAAACTCAAGCAATATGATATAAACACCATCTATTTATCCTCGATGGAAATAATACAATACGTTCCTTGCTACCTATGCTGTCACTTCTCCCATTGCAAAAAGATCAATCTAGTAGGCCAAACCTGTAACATCCCAAATTTTCAATTTGGAATGTTATACATTAGATCATCATTGCATATCATATTTTATTTGCGTTTGGTTTTGATCCTAGAATTTCTACGCAACTCAAGGACCCACGGAGAGAGTTGGGGAATTCATTATTTTCATATTTGAGTTTTCTAAAATTTTGAGAATAGGATCATTTGATTTTATTTATATTATCATCAATTATTTCCATTACAAAAATATGAGAGAGGGAATAAAATGACTTTCCCAAAATAAAGAAATATTGAGGATTTAATAATAAAATCAAATAAGATTTTATTTCGGAGTTTTTCGTTATTTTATTTGAATTTAGGAAAAATGTGCGTTTTTCAAAATTGCATTTAGGCCCTAAATAAATGTTCACCTTGTGCGGCTTGATTTTATAAGCCCGTGAAAATTTATTTCTGAATTTTTGGATTTCTTTTAGTATTTCTTTTTATTTTTCTTCTGCGCGTAATTATTTAAAAAAAACAACGAACCGACCTAGGACCGTGTCCGACTAGGACTCCCGGCCTGTTAGGCTTTATAAGCCGGGGTAGAGGCCCCGCCAAACCCTAGCCCTGCCCCAAGCCGCTGCCGCCGCCTCGCCGCCGCCGCCGCCGCCGCATGCCACCCGAGGTCCGCCGCCGCCTCGATTTCCGCGCCGGTTTTTTTAGTTTTTTTTTCGAAAAACCATTCGGTTTTTCCATCGGTTTTTTTAGATTCGGTTTTTTTTAAATAGATCGGTTTTCCTGGTTTATTTAAATAGCGAGCGTTCGTCCGTTCGTTCGTTCTAACGAACGTTCGTCGTTTTTCTTTTTCTCGGATTTAATCCGCGATTTTTCTGATCGCGATTCCTGATCCGATTTTCGTTTTAGTATAAGTTTTCGCTCATTTATCGGAATCAGGCGATTCAAGCGCCTAGAGTTTCGTCTCGAAACCCTCTATCCGTTTAATCAACTTAAACAAGTTTTTGCTACTGTAAAATTTGCCCTAGATCCAGATTAGTAGAACGAAGTTGTTTTCTTTCGCCGTTTGACTTTCCTTGCTTCGTTCGATTTGATTCTTTTTGCAAACCGGAGTTCTTAAGTTGAACCTTATGGTTAGATCTCTTATTTGGGTTTTACCTGTGCATTAGATGAGTACTTATTGTGTTCTTGTTTGTTTGTATGCGATAGAATACCCGGAGTGCGCCGCTTGTTAATTCGAATCGCTAGGTTTCCCAGATCATCAGCAAGGGAAGTAACACTTTGATCATACCTTTTCTACTACCCGGTTTTATTGCATTAGATTAATCCTCACACATTTCATGATTAGGATCTAATTAAATTGTGGGATGGGAAGTAGTTGAGGTGGTACCTATTACCTGTTTATTTTCAAACCTTTGGGAGTTACTTCTACGTTTGCCATTATGCCATGCTATGCTAGTAGACGTGGATTGGGTGAGTGATATCCATGACAGATGTGAGATTGTTAATTAATGGTTTATCTAAGGTGGCAACTTAAACACACATCTGGGTGGATTGAGGCACGTGGGTATTCCAGGACTTGCTTGTTTTCTTTTGGACCGCCACCCAGGCTCAAAGGGGTCATGAGACTATTCATACTAGAAACTTCCGTGTGCAGCCACAAGCTATTATGGGCTCTAGCATAGTTGACTAAGTCGTGTGAACTCTTACAATGGTAGACTAGCAGATGTAGGGGATGTAGGTGGTACGGTCTACCCGATCGTAAGGTGCTAGCGCTTCTGAAAGACTATGTCTCGGTCATCCGTCTTCTCAAACACCATGTAGTGCGAGAAACCAAACGGAGGCGATCGAGTCTTGTGGGGAAAAGTGCGCAAACCTCTGCGGAGTGTAATAAACTAATCATGGTTAGCCGTGTCCCCGGTTATGGACAATCTTGAGTGTCTAGTACCTGGATTATCATGTGAATCTCAACATGTTACTCTAAATTAATTTTGTTGGGCTTTGTTTAATGATGATGCTTAATTGGGATTGAGAATGCTGTCAACCATTCTCAATGTTTAACAACCACCATGATAGTTAAATAAATTTATTCCTTTGTAGTGGGGAAAAATTGGCTCTTCGCAAAACAGTAGCCATAGAGCTTTCCACCAGCCAAATATGCATATAGTATAGCTGTTTCATTCCATTATTCTCTATGTGTTACCTTGCCAGCATATTCCATGTGCTGACCCATTTCGGGCTACAACGTTAATGTTGCAGACTTTTCAGACGACGATTAAGGAGTTTTTAGGCCGTGGTTCTATACTCAGTGATGCCGTTGGAGTTGATGGACTCACTTACCTTCCAAGCCTTCCGCTGTTATTGTTATTAGATGGCCTTAAGCCATATTTATTGTAATAAGTTCTCTATGGAGACACTCGATGTAATAAGTGTGTGATTGCTACTCTGTTATAAATCCTCCGAGTAATGTGTGGTGTCAGCATTACTGATCCAGGGATGACACCGGAGCACAAAGATCAGACTGTTTGAGGTCTGGTCGCTACAAAACCAAACTGATAATTCAAAGAGACTTGTAACGATAACCAAACATACATAAAAGATTTCAGAGAAGAATCAAATATTGTTCATAGATAAACTTGATCATAAACCCACAATTCATCGGATCTCGACAAACACACCACAAAAAGAATTACATCGAATAGATCTCCAAGAAGATCGAGGAGAACTTTGTATTGAGATCCAAAGAGAGAGAAGAAGCCATCTAGCTAATGATTATGGACTCGAAGGTCTGTGGTAAACTACTTGCACATCATTGGAGAGGCTATGGTGTTGACGTCGAAGCCCTCCGTGATCGATTCCCCCTTCGGCGGAGCTCCGGAAAAGGCCCCAAGATGGGATCTCCACAGAAGGTTGTGGCGGTGGAAATAGGGTTTCGTGGTGCTCCTGGATGTTTTCGAGGTATATGAATATATATATATATATATATATATATATATATATATATATATATATATATATATAGGAGGAAGAAGTAGGTCGGTGGAGCTGCGAGGGGCACACGAGGGTGGGGGCGCGCCCAGGGGGCAGGCGCGCCTCCCTGCCTCGTGGCCGCCTCGCTTATTTCTTGACGTCTACTCCAAGTCCCCTTGATCATGTTTGTTCCAAAAATAACTCTCCCGAAGGTTTCATTCCGTTTTATATTCCTTTTCTGCGAAACACTGAAATAGGAAAAAAACAACAATTTGCACTGGGCCTTGGGTTAGTAGGTTAGTCCCAAAAATAATATAAAAGTGTATAATAAAGCCCATTAAACATCCAAAACAGATAATATAATAGCATGGAACAATTAAAAATTATAGATACATTGGAGACATATCAGGTGCCCTCTCTCTACCTCTCTATATATAGGGGATGGGAGGAGGGGTGGCACCCCTAGGGTTTCCCCTAGGGGGTGGCGGCCAGGGCAGATGCGATCTCCCCTAGGGTGACTTGCCCCCCAAGCCGGGAGGTGGGAAGCCCTAGGGGAATGCCCCCAACCCTCCTGGTTAAGTGAGATGGGGGGAGGGGGCGCTCAACCCCTTAGTGGGCTGGTTTGCCCCCTCCCCTTGGCCCATGGGGCCCCCCAACACTTGTCGGGCCCCCCAAAACCCCTTTCGGTGACGCTGGTCATCACCTCATACCCACAGAATAGTTCCGGACTCCAATACCCTTCATACAATATATGGATCTTCACCTTTGGACCATTCAGGAGTTCCTCGTCACATCCGAGATCTCATCCGGAACTCTGAACAACCTTCGGTAACCACCATAATGACTCAACTATACTTATATCGTCACCAAACATTAAGTGTGTAGACCTGGCATGTTCGAGAACTATGCATACATGACTGAGACACCTCTACGGTCAATAACGAATAGCGGGACCTAGATGCCCATATTGGTTCCCACATATTCTAAAAAGATCTTATTGGTCGAACCTTGATGTCAAGGATTCAGCTAATCTCGTATGTAGTTCCCTTTGTCTATCGGTATGTTACTTGCCCGAGATTCGATCGTCGGTATCTCCATACCTAGTTCAATCTCGTTACCAACAAGTCTCTTTAGTCGTTCTGTAATGCACCATCCCGTGACTAACTCATTAGTCACAGTGCTTGCAAGCTCATTGTGATATTGTATTACCGAGTGGGCCCTGAGATACCTCTCCATCATACGGAGTGAGAAATCCCAGTCTTGATCCATGCCAACTCAATAGACACCCTCGGAGATACCTGTAGAGCACCTTTATAGTCACCCAGTAATGTTGCAACATTTGGTACACACAAGGTACTCCTCCGGTGTCAGTGAGTTGCATGATCTCATGGTCATAGGAACATATACTTGACATGTAGAAAATGATAGCAATAAACTTGACACGATCATATGCTACGTTCATAGTTTGGGTCTTGTCCATCACATCATTCTCCTAATGATGTGATCCCGTCATCAAATGACAACTCATGTCTATGACTAGGAAACCATAGCCATCTTTGATCAACGAGCTAGTCCGGTAGAGGCTCACTGGGGACATGTTGTTGTCTATGTACCCACACATGTATTTGAGTTTCCAATCAATACAATTATAGCATGGATAATATATGATTATCATGAACAAGGAAATATAAGAACAACCAGCCTCTAGGGCATATTGCCAACAGTCTCCCACTTGCACTTGAGTCAATAATATAGCATTACATGGTAATGAATCTAACACCCATAGAGTTCTGGTGTTGATCATGCTTTGCCCGTGGAAGAGGTTTAGTCAATGGATCTGCAACATTCAGATCCATATGTATCTTGCAAATGTTTATGTCTTCCTCCTTGACATAATCGCGGATGGAATTGAAACGTCGCTTTATGTGTCTAGTCCTCTTGTGAAACCTTGGCTCCTTGGCTAGAGCAATGGCACCAGTGTTGTCACAAAACAGAGTCATTGGGTCCAGTGCACTGGGCACAACTCCAAGATCTGTCATGAACTGCTTCATCCAGACACCTTCCTTCACTGCCTCCGAGGCAGCTATGTACTCCGCTTCACATGTAGAATCAGCAACCACGCTCTTCTTGGAACTGCACCAGCTTACCGCTCCACCGTTTAGAACATATACATATTCAGTTTGAGACTTAGAGTCATCCGGACCAGTGTCGAATCTTGCATCAACGTAACCCTTTACGACGAGCTCTTGATCACCTCCACAAACGAGAAACATTTCCTTAGTCCTTTTCAGGTACTTATGGATATTCTTCACCGTTGTCCAGTGATCCACTCCTGGATTACTTTGAAACCTTTTGGCCATACTTATGGTAAGGCTGACATCTGGTCTTGTGCACAATATTGCATACATGATAGAGCCTATGGCAGAAGCATAGGGGATGACCCTCATATTTTCTCTATCCTCTGTAGTCGTTGGGCATTGAGTCTTACTCAATTACACACCTTGCAAAACAGGCAAGAACCCCTTCTTGGACTGATCCATTTTGAACTTCTTCAAAATCTTATCAAGGTATGTGCTTTGCGAAAGTCCTATTATATAGGAGGAAGAAGTAGGTCAGTGGACTCCCGAGGGGGCCACAAGCCATGGGACGCCCCCAGGGTGCGCCCATGCGGCTTGTCGCCACCTCATGGTTCTTCTAACTTGGACTCCAAGTCCTACGAGTGTCTTCTGGTCCAGGAAAATCGTCGCAAAAGTTTTATTCCGTTTGGACTCCGTTTGACATTCCTTTTCTGTGAAGCTAAAAAACAAGGAAAACAGAAACTCTCATTGGGCTCTAGGCTAATAGGTTAGTCCTAAAAGTAATATAAAATATCATATTAATGCATATAAAACATCCAAAACAGATAATATAATAGTGTGGAACAATCAAAAAATTTAGATACGTTGGAGACGTATCAAGCATCCCCAAGCTTAATTCCTACTCGTCCTCAAGTAGGTAAATGATAAAAATATAATTTTTGATGTGGAATGCTACCTAATATATTTATCCATGTAATTTTATTTATTGTGGCATGAATGTTTAGATCCATAAGACTCAAAACAAAAGTTTAATATTGACATAAAAATGATAATACTTCAAGCATACTATAAAGCAATCATGACTTCTCAAAATAACATGGCCAAAGAAAGCTATCCCTACAAAATCACACAAATTATTCAAATCATGCAGAACCCCGATGACAAGCCAAGCAATTTTTTCATACCCTTGATGTTCTCAAACCTTTTTAACTTTCACGCAATACGTGAGCATGAGCCATGGATATAGCACTATAGGTGGAACAGAATATGGTGGTTGTGAAGAAGAAAAAGAGATGGAGATAGTCTCACATCAACTAGGCGTATCAATGGGCTATGGAGATGCCCATCAATAGATATCAATGTGAGTGAGTAGGGATTGCCATGCAACGGATGCACTAGAGCTATAAGTTTATGAAAGCTCAAAAATAAACTAAGTGGGTGTGCATCCAACTTGCTTGCTCACGAAGACCTACGGCAATTTGAGGAAGTCCATCATTGGAATATACAAGCCAAGTTATATAATGAAAAATTCCCACTAGTATAAGAAAATGACAACATAGGAGACTCTCTATCATGAAGATGACGGTGCTACTTTGAAGCACAAGTGTGGAAAAAGGATAGTAACATTGCCCCTTCTCTCTTTTCTCTCATTTTTTGTGGGCTCCTTTGGCCTCTTTTATTTTTTGTAAAGTCCGGAGGCTCAGCCCAACTTGTGAGGGAATCATAGCCTCCTTCATCCTTTCCTCACATGGGACAATGCTTTAATAATGAAGATCATCACACTTTTATTTACTTACAACTCAAGAATTACAACTCGATACTTGGAACAAAATATGACTCTATATGAATGCCTCCAGCGGTGTACGGGGATGTGCAATGAATCAAGAGTGACATGTATAAACATATGAAAGGTGGCTTTGGCACAAATACGATGCCAACTACATGATCATGAAAAGCAATATGAAAATGATGGAGCGTGTCATAATAAGCGGAATAGTGGAAAGTTGCATGGCAATATATCTCGAAATGGCTATGGAAATGCCAGAATAGGTAGGTATGCACTGGTACACGTCGGTGCTATACAAACAATTTTTAACCCCTTTCCATGATGGCATTTGGAACTGTCTCCAAGTGAGTGTGGGCGATGGGGGGTCCTTCCCACACGACCCAGAAACCGTCGGGGATAGGGAGCCAAGATGCATATACAGTACTCCTACTCGTTTGTGCTCGCATTGCCATCGTAGTCGGTATTCTGTGGTGCTACATTTACGATGCGCGGCCCATCACAAGCGGTTCACTATTATATAACGTGTATGATAAGCATACAATCACACACATTCGCGTTTCCCAAACCATATGTGATAACTAATTAAGAAGATTAGCTAATCGTCATACGAGTGTTGGACAGGATTACGAAATGTCGGACCGTCGTAACATCGTCGTACACAACAGCTATCACACACGCTATTCTGTGGTGCAATGCTCACGATGCATACTTCATCAGAAATAGTTCATGGTTGCGAATCTTGTACGATAAGACAACTAACACAAACATTTATTTTGCCCGCACTGTTTGTGATATTATGTGGCATCACACACGCTTTGCAAACGGCAACTGTGTGCATGCTTGCACACGTTTCCTCTCTGCGAACCGTGTTGGATTATGGTGTATATCGCAAACGTTTGTGTTTTACCAACCGTGTGTGCCATAATGGCCTGGAGGGCGTAATTTCATCGTAATTTAACTGCCGCTATTTCAAATTGTATCGGATTTGGATTTGGATTTGAATTTGAATGTATGTTGTAGCTTTATTCATATCCATCAGGTTCAAACAACCAATGCATTATTTGATTCATAGGTACATATGTTAAAGAATTACATAAGAACCAAATAAAGAATGATGAACCGCAGTTCTATACTTGTACTATTAAAGACGGTAAAGAAAGAGGCAAAATACGTTCTGGTTGCTGAACAAGGTGAAGCGGAATGCCCATATTGTTCCCTCCTCCATGCAGAAGGCATGCATGACTCTAGTCCAACCCATTGTGATGGTCGACCGCCGATCCTTCATGGTCTTCATGAAAACATCTCGATAATCATCGTGTTTTGGTAAATACTTTAACCTTCACATGCCCACCAATCATGTAGTTTGAGAGGTAATCTTGAGTAAACTGCTTTGGCAACCACTGCGAAGGAAAAAAGATTCAGACATTGTCATCTAACACAACTCATTATGGGAAGTAAAAAGAATGCTGCAGAGTTCTTACTTACCATCCTGTAGTTTGTTGTTGTCTTGGATAAAGTGTAAACAAATAGTTTAATTGCCATCTTTTGACCCATTTTACTAACAATCTTTATCAGCTTCCTCACTTGATGTTGGTTCATCGATATCTCATTGCCACATACGCAGAAAGGGTCGAAGCATGGATCTTTACCATTAACATATGTACCTAAATGCACCAAGTTAATATTAGAAGCTAAACAGCAATTGCACAATGATGTAGTGCAACACTCTTTTATAATATCTTATAACATCCAATATACTCACATATTAGATGAATTAACATCTTATATTATGGGCCGGAAGGAGTTTATTGCATTCTTACAAATTATCGGCTGATTAACTGCTACTGTATCCATGGGTTAGAGTTAGTTTGAGCTAGTTCGGGCTCAAATAGCCCTGAATTATATCCAAACATAAGGGCTTGTTTAAGCTAGTGGCATCCAACCCACCCAAAAAAATATCCAACCCAAGAGGTGCTAAGTGAAGCTAGTTCTCCTAGTGCATTTATTGTCAATCTAACCCTGTCATCCAAACACCTCTTTGGATGGAGTTAGTTTAGGGTTAGTCATGAGCTAGAAACTAACTCTAACCTCTAGCTAAGTTGAGTATCCAAACATGGTTGTGTTGTTGTTGTTGTTGCTGTTGTCAAAAAAACATTAAGGTAACACTTCTGTCAAAAAAAACATTAAGGTAACACTCTTCCTTGTTGCTATGTAGCCTAGGATTGCATATTTAGACATTAAGTACAGTGCATGTTGCTATATATATTACATATGGCCCTAGTTAACCTAACGATAAATGGGTTACAGATATATTCAGCTAAAAGTCTGATTCACCGATTAGTCCCTTATCAGCCCGCGGCCTATATGGTACCAGCTACCAATATCCCGAATAGTGAGTATGTATAAGCCATGGGATGAAACTAACCTCGATGGAAAACAACAATCGTTCCCACAATTGTCCTATGTAGGTACATCAAGAGGCATGTTAAGCACAACAGGCTAAACATCAACCAAAATTATCCATGGCAGACAAAATAATCTCCAAAATATAGCTTCAGTGTGCAGGTTTAAGCATGCTAGTAAGGCAAAACAAGTCAAAAGGTGTGTTAACCGCAGCAGGCCAAACATTTAACAACAAGCAAACATAGTCATTCAAACTGGTATTGTTCCGGTCTAAGTACACTGGTTATTGTTAAATAAAAATGGAAAGGCATGTTAACTACAAGATGCAGCAACCAAATCTAGTCATTCATAGTGGTATTGCTGAAACTGGTACTGATGAAATTGAACTGCACAGTTCATACTTGCACATATAGAACATCACATTGTGAATAACTGGAAGAAACAAGGAATACTACGAACAACCAAAGATAGCATTTGAAACTGGACATATGCTAACTTCAAACAACCGAACAATCAAAAAACATCAAAAGAGGCATATGCTAGCTATAACAGGCTTAACAGCAAGCAAATATATGCATTCCTATCGATATGTTTAAAATTGGATTTATGAAATGTACTACACAGTAAATAATTGCACATATAGAGCATCACATTGTGAACAACTGAAATAAACAAGGCATACTGCAAACAACCAAATATAGCAATTAAAACTGGACATATTCTCACTACACTACAAAAGGGACTCGACAAAACAAATCATGGGTTTCCCCCTGTGAAGAGGCATGGCAAAACAAATCATGGGTTTCCTCACTTGTCACAGATGGGCTCATTCCCGTGGGACCCTAGATGCGCTCCATGTTGTCGCAGATGGGCTCCTTCCCCTTGGAAGAGCATGGCTGTAGGGTGCCCTCCCTGATGTCGCAGATGGGCTCTTTCCCCTTGGAAGAGCCGGGGAGGGTGCCCTCCTCATGGTCATCATCGATGAGGTCTGACTTTGAAGCTGTGGATCCCAAGCCAGCATCACGGAATGTGTCCTTCAGAAATGACAAAAGGGGCTCGATGCCGATGTAGGATGGCAAATTGTTGACAGTGAGCCAAAGGAGATCAATGGCGGGGCCATGGATGAGACCGACGGTGGTTGAACTCGAGGGGTTGGGGTGGGCCACTTAACCTGTGACATAGCCCGCCTCAGGCCATCGCTGTCGATGACCTCGATGTCATAGCCGGCGTCTGAGACATACCCGCATACTCTAGCCCGCTGTTTGAGTGCCTGCAGCCAGTAATGGTCGTCAGCTTCCTCGGTGACGTCGGGCGAAGAGATCGTGATACACATCTTTTGGGCTAGTCACTCCTTGAGCTCGTAGCCGAGCTTAGGCTGCAATGCTCTAGAGTGGGGGATGGGGATCTATGGGAAAGGGGCGTTTGGCAGGCGTCATCTAAGAAACTAAGGGCAGCCTGGGTATGGAGATCGGTGCATAAGCTGCAAGGGAAAACCGGCAGATGTTGACAATGGAGGCCTTGCGGCGGCGGTGACGGCGGGGACCTTGCTAGGGTTTCGGGTGAGGGAGGGTGTGTGTGTGTGTGCGTGCCCGAGGAGGTTTTGGTGTGTGTGGAGGGGGCGGGGTGTGTTTGAGGAAATGACATGGGTACTGAAAATTTTACTACGCGGGAGTCAGACACGGGAGTGAAATGCTGGGGCTATTGAAAATTTTGATGATGGTGCATCACACACGGTCCGGAGATAACAACCTTGTGTTATGAAATAGAAAAACACTCGAGGTGGGCAAATATTTTCGAGGGATGTAGGCGGGATTGGGAACAAGAAACATCACACACGGTCGAAACACAATAACCGTGTGTTGTTAAACAGAAAAAGGTGTAGGGAGGTAGATATTTTTGAGAGGGAAAGCCTCATGCCCTCGTGGAGCCCAATGTATTGTGTGGATGTGTGCGTGAGAGGGGCACCGGCGTGGCACATGGTTAGTTTGAGTGAATCATGTCTCTTACGTCATTCGACTTGTCTAATGTTCATAAATCTGGCGAAAAATGACACGGGAGAGGGTTAGAACACGAACAAGCTTGCATGTGGACCAAATTTATGTATGAAAAATGGTAGTTTGATGTTCAAATAACAAATGCAACTTCGATGTGGCACCTATCTGGAAAAACACACGGTATTTCTTGCCGCCCCCCCTCATGTCGGCATGAAGGGAATCCTAAGCTATGAATGCATGCCCCCCACCGAGGTTCACCTAGCAAAGTGAGAAGTAGCTAGCAGCCCACCTCGTGTCGGCACGAAGGGAATCCTAAGTATACCTGGCGAAACCTTGGGCCAGGACGGGCCTAGCCAAGCCCGAGGCAAAAAACCTAGGCCTAGGCCCGGCCCGGCCCGGCCATCGGGCCTGGTTTTTGGGCCCAAGCCTGGCCCGAACGCGTAAAAGCCCGCCGGGCCTCTTCAGAGAAGTGCAAAAATGACGGGCCCAGGCCCGGCCTGGCCCGGGCATCGAGCTCAATATCTAGGCCCGAGCCCGACCTAGGGGCAGCGTTGGGCCGGCCGGGCTTCCCATGGCCAGGACTAATCCTAAGCTATGAATGCATGCCCCCTCGTGTCGGCACAAAGGGAATCCTAAGCTATGAATGCATGCCCCCCTCAACTGAGGTTCACCTAGCAAAGTGCGAAGTAGCTTGAGGCCCCCCCTCGTGTCGGCACAAAGGGAATCCTAAGCTATGAATGCATGCCCCCCCAACCGAAGTTCACCTAGCAAAGTGCGAAGTAGCAGCCCCCCCCCCACACACTTTCAGTCGGCGGGCCAGAGAGGCATCTCACCAAGATGGATCGTAAAACGGACCAAGAATAATCCACCTTGGTCGTACAACCTCTCTCTTGTTGTTGGTCAAAGTGATGGCCGTCCATGCGACCCCGGAGATGGGCTAGCTCGCCAATAATCACGCAAGTAGCTAGTCCCCGAAGACAACCACTGCATGCATGTGGCCCAAACATATATATGTATGGATAGGTGTGTTTTTAAATACACAATGGAACAACTTTGATGTGGCATCGTGATTTCGAACTAGAAATCCCCACACTGAGTGAGGGTTATTAGGTTGACGATGCATATGTATGTTACACCACACTTCAAGCCGACGACGGGGATTCATGCATGCATGCATAGTATATGCGCTCAAAGTTAATTAGGTCCGAACCTCACCATGACTTGTACTACGATTACACAAACCAAAGGAAGAATCCGCCATCATAACCAATCTTGTTGTCGGTCAAGGTGATCATGGATGTCCACGCGGGGCCACAAATATATAGGCTTGTCGCCGATAACCACGCGAGGGAGTGTACCGTTCGAAGACAACCACTACATGCATATGTATGGAGGTGATGCGTGCATGCATGTTTGAATACCATTTCACAACATTGATGTGGCGCGTGCGTCAAAAATCATACATTCCCCACATAGAGCGAGATCGGCTCATGACGTGTCATTGTACTAGCCACTTCGACTCGATGGGAGGGATTCATGCGTACACATGCATGTGTGTGTGCTCAAACTGTATCATGTAATCCCAGAGGGTGACCTATATATACCGTATTACAAGAAAAAAATAATCCCTCCTAAGTCGAATTAACCTCTCTTGTTGTCAGGCAAAAAGTAGTGATGGACCAAGCGGGCCCACAGATGGAAAGCATCGATATCACTGATAACCACTTTAGTGGGTGCGAGAGCACAACCACCATCGCTTTGCATGTGGGCCAAACATATGTTGAATACCCAAAATGCACAACTTTGATGTGCCACATGCGTCAAAAACCGTAAACCCCCCACACGGAGCGAGGTTCATGAAGCATACTACATATGATGGTCCCCTTCCCCCTCTTCGACGCATACTATATGCTCCTACCATAATTCAACCCAAAAAGAATCCTCCTCGATGGTGAAATTAATTAACCTCTCCCGATGTATGTCAAAGTGATACATTCATCGACGATGGCCTCGTGGGCCCACAGATGGAAGCGTCACACCTGAGTGTCCTAGCTAGGATAACCACCGCCTGCATGCATGTGGGCCAAAGAAGTGTTGTGTGATGTTTGAATAGTCAATTTCACAACTTTGATGTGGCACGTGCCTCGAAAACCGAAAAGTCCCAACACTGAGTGAGGTGTACTTGTTCACGGACGCATACATATTGTATATATGCTAGTCACCTCCCACCTCTACAACACGTACTATATACCACCATAACACACACAAAAAAGATTCTACCTTGCTGGTCAAATTAACATCACTACCGGTTGTTCGTCAAAGTGATGGACGACGACCTCATGGGCCCACGGAAAGCGTCACACGTGAGTATCTAGTGTCGTGTAGGACAACCATCGACTGCATGTGGACAAAACATATATGTATGAAAGGGTTGTGTAATGTTTTAAATAACGAATTCATGACTCTAATGTGGCACCTGCTGAGGGAGTCCTAGACTAAGGGGTCCTCAGGCGTTCGGCCTGTTGGACATGGGCCGGACTGATGGGCTACGAAGATACAAGACCGAAGACTCTCACCCGTGTCTGGATGGGACTCTCCTTGGCGTGGATGGCAAGCTTGGCATTCGGATATAAAGATTCCTTTCTCTGTAACCGACTTTGGATAACCCTAGTCCCCTCCGGTGACTATATAAACTGGAGGGCTTAGTCCGTAGGGACAATCATAATTAGATAGGCTAGACTTCTAGGGTTTTAGCCATTACGATCTCGTGGTAGATCAACTCTTGTAACCCCCATACTCATCAATATTAATCTAGCAGGACGTAGGGTTTTACCTCCATCGAGAGAGCCTGAACCTGGGTAAACATTGTGTTCCCTGTCTCCTGTTACCATCAACCTCGGGCACACAGTTCGGGACCCGCTACCCGAGATCTGCCGGTTTTGACACCGACATTGGTGCTTTCATTAAGAGTTCCGTTGTGTCATCGTCAGGAGGTTCGATGGCCCAGTCAATAGTCTACAACAATGTTATCCAGGGAGAAACCTTCCTCCCTAGACAGATCTTCGTATTCGGCGGCTTCACACTGCGGGCCAACTCGCGTGGCCATCTAGAGCAGATCGATAGCTACGCCCCTGGCTGCCAGGTCTGATTTGGAAGCTTGAACTATGTCGCGGATATCCGTAGAGACTTGATCTTTGACGGATTCGAGACCATAGCAGCCGCTCCCTATCACCGCGATGAACATGACTTAAATCTGTCATCGGACCATGCCCAGGGGATAGCGCTTGTAACTGCTCTGGCCCTAGATCTGGAGTAGATTGCGCCATCCGAGGACGGGACGCTCAACCCCACCATGGAAACCGTAGACTCAACAGCGTCAGAGCCACACACCGACCCAACCTCGCGTGGGATCCGTGTCACCGGAACCTCGGACCCGTTTCCGGCTACAAGTCCTGAACCATGTGAGTCCGTGCACGACGAGCTTGATCAGGCATCGATCGTCGAATTCAGCTCCGTGGACATCTTTCGGCACTTGCCTTTAGGCGACATGCTAAACTCATTAAAACACTCTCCTTAGTGGGGGACTCTCAGCCGAATTATATCCGGTTTGAACTAGAGGCTGATGACGGAGAATTCTGCTTCCCACCCCCACCCACTTAATAGCCACTGTCGAAGACTTAACCGACATGCTCGATTACGGCTCTGAAGACATCGACGGTATGGACGACAATGCTGGAGAGGAGCAGGCCGAAAACCCACCGTTCACCGGACGATGGACGGCCACCTCCTCATACGATGTATACATGGTAGATGCACCAAATGAGAACAGTGGCGATGACAAGGAAGATCCAGTTGAGGATAAACCTCCTGAGATACAACCAAAACGTCGGCGTCAGCGGCGCCGCTCTAAATCACGCCGCAGCAAATACAGCAACACCGGCACATGAGAAGATAACACTCCAACGGTGCCAAAGATAATGAAGACCCCGTTGAGGCAACTTCCGAACAAGATGAACAGGAAGATGGGCGAGTCAACCCTGATGAACAGGCCACACACAAAGACTCGGGGGACAGCAATTATCTTCCACTCTCCGAGGATGAGGTGAGCCTCAGCAACGTGGATTTTATCGTGCCTGAGGAACCTCTCGAGCAGGAGCACTTCAAGCGCCGGCTAATAGCCACTGCAAGGAGCCTGAAAAAGAAGCAGCAATAGCTTCAAGCTGATCAAGATCTGCTCAATGACAGATGGACTAATGTCCTGGAAGACGAGGAGTACGTCCTCAAGCGACCAATCAAAATTTACCCGAAGCACAAATTACTACCTCAATTTGATGACAAGGCGTTGGGGCCCGTGCCATCAGCACACAATGCGGTTGACCGACCACCACGTGGTCGGGACAAAGAGACAACCCAAGCCAAACACCAGCGTGTACCACCTCGCAATAAAGATAGAGACAAAACTGCTCAGGGATACACATATGATCTCCGACAGGGCCTGAAGAATAAAGTAGGTCCGGCCAAATCGATCTATGGATCACAAGGGCGTGCCTCGACGCATGACGACGGCTATCGAGCCAAACATGGCAAGCATTGTTACGTCCGAGCCGAAAATCGCAGACAGACTCCATGTGAAATACGTCGCGACCTAGCCATGCATAACATAGAAATCACACGTGGAAGGGGTGGGAAATTGTTTTATGATACCTAGTTGGCATTGAAAGGAAAATCGTAATTTTTCGTTAGGTATTTGACCAAATAGGATCGTCCAGTTCCTACAGAACCTATCACTAAAATACCCGATAGGGCTAAGCGGAACGAAAAGGGTTTTCCATGAGATGGTAAATGAAAACGATTAGTCCCACACGAGGTTCGGGAATAAGTGATTGTCTGATAATGAGCAAGGAATATACGTCTTTCTGCTAAAGAGGATCTATTAAACTCATAATTCATTAGATCCTTGTTATCAATGCCAACTAGGTATCATAAGTAAATGGATCCCGGTTGTTCAATCCTTTGATAACCAAGGTCATTCTTTGCTAAAGAGAAATGATCACTATGAGTTAGACTCAATAGAATTGGATCCATTCCAAATACGAGAATTAGGATTCTTGATCCCTCTCAATCTCTCTTTCAATTCGAGGATCCAGAGAGGTGTTTCCATAGTCATCTCCGAATATTTGCCATCTCGGAATATTTTCGATTTCATTTTTCTATGATATGTCTTTCTATATGAAAATTGGTTATTTACGATGTACGATGATCCCTGTTAAGCATCCATGGCTGAATGGTTAAAGCGCCCAACTCATAATTGGTAAATTTGCGGGTTCAATTCCTGCTGGATGCACATGAACGGGAACATTCCATAAGTCTATTGGAACTAGCTCTCTATCCATGGAATCTCATCCATCATCCATACATAACGAATTGGTATGGTATATTCATACCATAACATAAGAACAATAAGAACTCGAATTCTTATCGATACTGGAACTCAGAGCATAGGAGGGCAAGTCGATTTATGGATGGAATCAAATACGCAGTATTTACAGAAAAAAGTCTTCATTTATTGGGAAAGAATCAATATACTTTTAATGTCGAATCAGGATTCACTAAGACAGAAATAAAGCATTGGGTCGAACTCTTCTTTGGTGTTAAGGTGGTAGCTGTGAATAGCCATCGACTACCTGGAAAAGGTAGAAGAATAGGACCTATTCTGGGCCATACAATGCATTACAGACGTATGATCATTACCCTTCAACCAGGTTATTCTATTCCACTTCTAGATAGAGAAAAAAACTAAAGGAGAATACTTAATAATACGGCGAAACATTTATACAAAACACCTATCCCGAGCACACGCAAGGAAACCGTAGACAGGCAAGTGAAATCCAATCCACGAAATAATTTGATCCATGGATGGCACCATTGTGGTAAAGGTCGTAATTCCAGAGGAATCATTACCGCAAGGCATAGAGGGGGTGGTCATAAGCGCCTATACCGTAAAATAGATTTTCGACGGAATCAAAAAGACATATCTGGTAGAATCGTAACCATAGAATACGACCCTAATCGAAATGCATACATTTGTCTCATACACCATGGGGATGGTGAGAAGAGATATATTTTACATCCCAGAGGGGCTATAATTGGAGATACTATTGTTTCTGGTACAAAAGTTCCTATATCAATGGGAAATGCCCTACCTTTGAGTGCGGTTTGAACTATTGATTTACGTAATTGGAAGTAACCAATTAGGTTTACGACGAAACCTAGAAATCGATCACTGATCCAATTTGACTACCTCTACGGGATAGACCTCAATAGAAACTGTTGAGTAACGGCAGCAAGTGATTGAGTTCAGTAGTTCCTCATAGAAAATTATTGGCTCTAGAGATATGGTAATATGGAGAAGACAAAATTGTTTGAAGCACGCATAGAACCGGAAGCGTCCCTTGTTTCAAAGAGAGGAGGACGGGTTATTCACATTGAATTTGATGGTCAGAGGCAAATTGAAAGCTAAGCAGTGGTAATTAAGACCCCCGAGGGAAAATAGGGATGTCTCCTACGTTACCCATAATATGTGGAAGTATCGACGTAATTTCATAGAGTCATTCGATCTGAATGCTACATGAAGAACATAAGCCAGATGACGGAACGCAGAGACCTAGGATGTAGAAGATCATAACATGAGCGATTCAGCAGATTTGGATTCCTTTCTTATATATCCACTCATGTGGTACTTCATCATATGATTCATATAAGATCCATCTATCTAGAGATCGTCATATACATCTAGAAAGCCGTATGCTTTGGAAGAAGCTTGTACAGTTTAGGAAGGGGTTTTTTGAGAGAAAAGAAGAATCTACTTCAACCGATATGCCCTTAGGCACGGCCATGCATAACATAGAAATCACACGTGGAAGGGGTGGGCAATTAGCTAGAGCAGCAGGTGTTGTAGCAAAACTCATTGCAAAAGAGGGTAAATCGGCCACTTTAATGAATTATGATATCCGGCAGGGCCTAAAGAATAAAGTAGGTCCGGCCAAATCGATCTATGGATCACAGGGGCGTGCCTCGATGCATGACGACGGCTATCGAGCCGAACATGGCAAGCATTGTTACGTCCGAGCCGAAAATCGCAGACAGACTCCATGTGAAATACGTCGCGACCTAGCCCGATATAGAGGCGCCGCACACCCCCTTTGCTTCACTGATGAAGTAATGGAGCATGAATTCCTAGAAGGATTTAAACCCATGAATATCGAATCATACGATGGAACAACAGATCCCGCGGTATGGATTGAAGATTTCCTTCTCCATATCCACATGGCCCGCGAAGATGATCTCCATGCCATCAAATACCTCCCACTAAAACTAAAGGGACCAACACGGCACTGGTTAAACAGCCTTCCAGAGAACTCTGTTGGCAGCTGGGAAGACCTGGAAGATGCCTTTCATGATAACTTCCAAGGTACATATGTTCGGCCACCAGATGCTGATGACTTAAGTCACATTGTCCCGCAGCCCGGAGAATCAGCCAGGAAGCTCTGGACTAGGTTCCTAATTAAAAGAACCAAATTGTCAATTGTCCAGACGCCGAAGCCCTCGCGGCCTTCAAACACAACATCCGGGATGAGTGGCTCGCCCGCCACCTTGGTCAAGAAAAACCAAAATCCATCGTAGCCCTTACCGCTCTAATGACCTGCTTTGTGCGGGAGAAGACAACTGGCTCACTCATAGAATCAACAGCACCAGTGATCCGGGCACTTCTGAAGTCTGAGACGTGTAGCAACCCGACCTCAAAAGGTCAAGTCTCTGTGCTTCAGTGTCATCCCTAGATCGATAATGCTGACACACACAGTACTCGAAGGATTTATAACAGAGTAGCAATCACACACTTATTACATCGAATGTCTCCAAAGGAGAATTTATTACAAAAGTTATGGCTTAAGGCATCTAATACGATAACAGCGGAAGGCTTGGAAGATAAAGCGAGTCCATCAACTCCAACGGCATAGCTGAGTTGCACAGCAACGACCTATCGAACCTTACTCCTCGTCTGAAAAGACTGCAACATGATACCTTGCAGCCCGAAAAACGGGTCAGCACATGGAATATGCTGGCAATGTAACACAGTAGAGCAATGAACATAATGATGCTAACGCTATATGCAATATGGCTGGTGGAGGCTATATGGTTAATATGTTTTTGCGAAAAGCTAATTTTTCCCTACAACAAAGGTATAAGTTTTATTTTAACTATCATGGTAGTTGAAACATCATTGAGAAGGTTCCTCCAACTCAATCCCAATTAAAGTAATTCATTAACCCATCCAATTAAATTAGGGTGATGAGATACAATAGGATAATCCAAATACTAGATACTGAAGATGTCCATAACCGGGGACACGGCTAACCATGATTAGATTGTACACTCGGCAGAGGTTTGCGCACTTTTCCCCACAAGACTTGATCTCCCCCGTTGGATTTCTCGCACTACATGGTGTTTGAGAAACAGACGACCGAGACACAGTCTTTCAGAAGCATTAACTCTTTACTCTGGGTGGACAGTTACACCAACTTTCCCTCTACATCTGCTAGCCCACCACTGAAAGAGGTCACACAACCTACTCTACTATGCCAGAGCCCATAATGGCTTGTGGCTGCACACGGAAGTGTCTAGCATGAATAGTCTTATGATCCCTTTGAGCCTGGGTGGCGGACCGTAGGAAAATCACACGAGTACTCCGGGATATCCTAGGACAACACTGGATTCTCCAGGTGCCCAAACAAGCAATCCACCCAGATGTGTATTAAAGTTTCCACCTTAAGTTGAACCATTAATTAACAATCTCACATCTATCATGGATACACTCGAACCCAATCCACGTCTACGAGCATAGCATAGCAATAAAGGCATAACGTAGAAGTAACTCCCGAGGGTTTGATAATAAAACAGGTAATAGGTTCTACCTCATCATCTACTTCCCAATACCCACAAGTTAATCACTTCCTAATCATGCAGTGTTTGAGGACTGGAACTAATGCATAAAAACTGGGTATGAAAAGAGTATGATCAATGTGTTACTTGCCTTGCTGATGATTCGCAAAACCTAGGGACTCGTAGTAGCACGCTTCGCACTCCGGGTGTTCTATCGCAAACAAACAATAGCATACATAAGCAATCAAGCAAGGATGCACGGGTAAAACTCAACTAAGAAGATCTAACTAGAAAGTTCAACTTAAGAACTCCGGTTTGCAAAAAGAATCAAATCAAACGAAGCAACGAAACTCAAACTATGAAAGAAACAAGATCTGATTACTAATCTGAACTAAAGTCAAATTTTTACAGTACCAAAATCTTGTTCAAGTTGGTTAAACGGAAAGAGGGTTTCGAGATGAAGATCTAGGTGCTTGAATCGCTTGATTCTGATAAATGAGCGAAAAGATAAACTAAAACGAAAATCGTATCACAAATCACGATCGAAAATAATCGCGAAAAACCCGAGAAAAAGAAAAACGGACGAACAGGCTAACGAACGTATGTTCGTTGTCTGTGACTAACGGGCAAAAACCGAAAAGAATCGAACCAGATCTAAAAAACGGATCTAGGGTTTTAGAAAAAATTGACCGGTTTTCTCGCGAAAACCAAGGCGGCGGCGGCCACTACCTCCAGCGAGGTCGGCGAGGCGGTGGCGTCCGGCGGCGGCGGGCGGCGGCTGCACGCGGTGGCAGCGCTAGGGTTGTGAGGCGCGGGTGGGCTTCAGCGGCTGGTGGGCTTCGGCGGGCAGGGGGCCCCGGCTTATAAAGCCCCCCCGGGCGGAGTCCCGCTCGGGTACGGCCCGGAGTCGGTTTGACTTTTTTTTAAATAATTCCATCGTGCAAAAAATAAATAAATACTAAACGGACTTCAAAAATTCCGAAATAAATTTTCCCCGTCCTCTAAATATATGCCGGACAAGGTGAACATTTATTTGGGCCTAAAATGCAATTTTGAAAAACGCATATTTTTCCTATGCAAATAAAATAGCAATAGAATCCGGATAAAATCAAATATATGATTTTAATATTTTTCCTCCAATATTTTATTTATTTTGGAGAAATCATATTATCTCCTCTCATATCTTTTAGTATGAAAATATTTGGGAGAAAAATAATAAAACCAATGATCCTCGTCTCGATATTTGATAAAATTCAAATATGATAACGGTGGAATCCCCAACTCTCTCCAAGGGTCCTTGAGTTGCTTAGAATTTCGAGGATCGTGAAACGAAATGCAAGAAAATATGATATGCATGAATGACCCATGTATAACATTCCAAATTGAATCTCGCCCTCAAGATTCGGGTTGGCTAAAAAAATAGGTGTGGGTGGTCTTTGCGAAGATCATCCTCTCGTTCCTAGGTGGCTTCATCCTCGGTATGGTGGCTCCATTGAACTTTGCAAAACTTGATAACCTTACTACGAGTGACTCGGCTGGCAAACTCAAGAATTTTGACTGATTCTCTTCGTAGGTCAGATCACTGTCCAACTGAATTGCTTCCAGGGGTGTTGTATCTCTCAGTGGTATATCGGCCATCTCAGCATGACACTTCTTCAACTGGGAAACGTGAAACATATCATGAACTCTGACAGTCCTTTGAGTAACTCCAACTTGTAGGAAACCTCTCCCATGCGTTCCAAAACACGGTATGGTCCCACAATCTCGAGGCTAACTTTCCCTTGACTCCAAAACATTTAACACCTCGCAAAGGTGAAACTCGAAGATACGTTCTATCTCCGATTTCGTAGACTACCTCCTTGCGTTTTGAGTCTGCATAACTCTTCTGCCTTGACTGAGCTACCTTCAGTCTATCTCGAATCAGTTTAACCTTCTCTTCAGATTCCTTAATCAAATCTGGTCCAAACAACTATCGGTCTCCAACTTCATCCCACATTAACGGTGTTCGGCATCTTCTCCCGTACAAGGCTTCGAACGGTGTCATCTTCAAATTGTCCTGGTAGTTGTTGTTGTATGAGAACTCTGCGTAGGGCAAGTTGTCGTCCCAACTAGATCCATAGTCTAGTGCACAAGCTCTCAACATGTCCTCCAGAATCTGATTAACTCTCTCAGTCTGTCCATCCGTCTGCGGATGAAATGTTGTGCTGAACTCCAGTCTGGTCCCCAAAGTCTGGTGCAACTGATGCCAAAATTTTGAAGTAAACCACGTTCCTCTATCTGATACGATGGTCCTCGGAAGTCCGTGCAGACATACGATCCTGGTCATGTATATCTTGGCCAACTTCGCACTTGTATAAGTGGTTTTCACTAGGATAAAGTGAGCCACTTTAGTCAAGCGATCAACTACTACCCATATAGAATCATATCCTGATTTGGTCCTAGGAAATCCGGTGATAAAGTCCATGCCAAGTTTATCCTGCTCGCTTCTGATGTTCTGCCTTCACTCTTTGACATACATCGCATACGGCTACATACTCGGCAATATCCTTCTTCATACCAGTCCACCAGAAACGCTCCTTCAAATCCAAATACATCTTGGTGTTTCCGGGCTGTATCGAGTATGGTGAGTCATGAGCTTCCTGTAGTATCAACTTTCTGATCTCTGCATTATTGGGCACATATATACGGTCCTCAAACCACAGGGTGTCATGCTCATCCTCATGAAAACCTTTGGCTTTGTCTACACTCATCTTCTCTTTTATCTCAGTGATCTCTTTGTCATCCATCTGAGCTTCTAGAATCTTTTCCAATAGTGTTGACTGAACCTCCAATGTTGCCAAAAAGCCTTTAGGAACTATCTCTAATCGAAGTTCCTTGAGATCCTCGGCTAACTCCTTTGGCATCTCTCCGCGTACGAGGGTGTTAACATAACTCTTATGGCTCAAAGCGTCTGCTACGACATTGGCCTTTCTTGGATGATAATGCAGCTTCATATCATAATCCTTTATGAGTTCCAACCATCTCCTCTGCCTGAGGTTAAGCTCCTTCTGTGTGAAGATGTACTTCAAACTCTTGTGATCCATGTATACGTCACAACGGTTTCCAATGAGAAATGTCTCCATGTCTTGAGTGCATGCACTACGGCTTCTAACTCCAAATCATGTGTGGCATAATTTAACTCATGCGGTTTCAGTTGTCGTGAGGCATACGAAACAACTCTTCCATCTTGCATCAGTACTCCTCCAAGTCCTAAGCGTGAAGCATCGCAATACACTTGGAAGTCCTTGCGTATATCCGGCAAAATCAGCACTGAGGCTGTAGTCAAACGCTTCTTCAACTCCTGGAAGCTTGCTTCACATTCCTCAGTCCAATGGAACTTAGTGTCCTTCTTCAACAACGTTGTCATAGGCTTTGCAATCTTAGAGAAATTTTCAATAAATCTCCGATAATATCCCGCAAGTCCAAGAAAACTGTGGATCTCTCGAACTGAGGTGGGTGCCAACCACTCAGTGACTGACTGAACCTTGGCGGGATCTACTGCTATACCCTCTCCGGATATAACATGTCCAAGAAATCTGACTTCCTTCAACCAAAACTCACATTTGCTGAACTTGGCATACAACTGATGTTCCCTGAGCTTCTCCAGAACCATACGTAGATGCTCCTTGTGCTCCTCTTCACTCTTCTAGTATACTAGGATATCATCAATGAACACCACAATGAACTTATCCAAGAACTCCATGAACACCTTGTTCATCATACTCATGAAATAGGCAGGGGCATTAGTCAATCCAAAAGACATGACCGTATACTCATACAGCCCGTACCTTGTGGTGAAAGTTGTCTTAGGTATATCTTCTTCTCAAATCTTTAGCTGGTGATATCCTGATCGCAGATCGATCTTTGAAAACACTTTAGCTCCTGTCAACTGGTCGAATAAATCATTGATCATCGGTAGGGGGTATTTGTTCTTAATCGTCACTTCATTCAACGCACGATAATCAACAACCATTCTTAGAGACTTATCCTTCTTCTCAACCAATAGCACTGGGGCTCCCCATGGTGATGAACTCCGTCGAATGTAACCTTTCTCCAACAACTCCTTAATCTGCTTCTTGATCTCTTCTAGATCATTTGCGGGCATTCGGTAGGGTCTCTTAGATATTGGCCCGGTGCCTGGCAATAGCTCTATCAAAAACTCGATGTCTCGATCTGGTGGCATGCCTGGTAACTCCTCTGGAAAAACATCTGGGTAATCCTTTACTACAGGCACTTCCTCCTGAACAACTCCCGAGGGTATTACTTGGCTCTTCCGATGCGCATGCCTAGATACATACTTGATCCTTTTTCCCTCCGGGGTGGTGGGCAATATCAACTTACTCGCACAATCAATGTTTCCCCCCATACATCGATAGCCAATCCATCCCTACTATCACATCCAATCCTTGTGACTCCAAAATTATCAGGCCTGAGGGGAAAACATGGCTTCCAATGGTTAGTGGCATCTAAAAACATCCACTGCTTCCATATACTCAGCTCCGGGTGAGGTTACTAGCATAGGTGTTCTAAGTACTTTAGTGGGCAGTTTATACTTATCCACGAATCCCCTTGATATGTATGAATGTGATGTACCAGTGTTAAAAAGAACGATTGCAGTAAATGACTTAACCAAAAACTCACCGATAACGGCATCAGGCTGCTCCTCAACCTCCTCCACGTTCACGTGGTTCACTTGTCCCCTGTTGAAAGGGTTGGGCTTCTTCCCAGCGCTTCCATTGCCATTCCCATTCTTCGCTTCAGGGCACTTAGTGGCGTAGTGTCCAGTCTTTTCGCACTTGAAACAAGTAATGTGACTTAGGTCCTTCTTGGCGGGTGTGGCTGGGTTACCGCGGTTCTGATTACTACGTGCTCCGTTCCCCTTTCCATTCTTGGGGCCACCGTGGTTGTGAGAACTCCCTCCATTGTGGGTGTGACCTCCATGGTTATGGACAAGTCCTCCTGAGTTCGGGGTTAAACGAGGCTTTTGCTGAGCTCCTGTGTTGTACCTCCCTTGTCCATACTTCCTTTTGCGGCTCTCAATCTGCTGTTGCTTCCCTTCAATCATAAGATCCTTGTCTACCAACTCCTGGTAGTTGTTGAATGTTGCCACCATCAATTGCATGCTCATCTCATCATTCAGCCCTTCCATAAACTTCTCATGTTTTGCGTCATCGGTGGCCACATCATCAGGGGCATAACGAGATAGCTTACTAAATTCATCCACGTAATGCCTCATAGTACGGTTCCCTTGGCGTAAGTTGAGAAACTCACACTTCTTCATGCTCATAGCTCCTGTTGATACGTGGGCTGTGCGAAAAGCCTGCTGAAACTGGTCCCATGTAACAGTGGCTATAGGATAGGTGACAGTGTAATTCTCCCACCATGAGGATGTTGATCCATCCAACTGATGTGCGGAAAAACGCACCTTCTCAGCATCTATGCATCCTGCAGTGGTTAACTCCCTTCCAGTCACGCGGAGCCAATCATCTTCCACTATCGGTTCGGTGCTGTTGGAAAACACCGGCGGCTGCAGCCTCAAAAAACAGGCTAAGTTGTCAACTGGTGGTGGTGGCGGTGGGTTGTTGTTGTTGTTGCCCTAATTCTAAACTAACAACTGCATCAAGGTATTCTGATGCTGGATCAACTGAGTGAGCTCCGGTGGAAAGGTAAATCCGGGGTCACGTCTCGGAGGCATCTGAGGGTTTAGAGGGAAGAGAAATAGAATAGAATAGAATAAGGTCTAGTGAGAAAACACTACCCATATGCACATGAGACAAACACAATCATATCACTCAATCAATCAAGCAAGGGCATACATTCAGTCTAGAACTATCGTTACAAAAGTGCTCGGACTATACTATATACATGGTGGAATTCTACTACTGATATGGTTGTCGTCTAGATAAGTTGATCGGTAGAAGACTCAATGATATCTGCGCCGGCTTCATCAACATAGTCATCATCACTATCGTCGGGGTCCGAGTCAGTGTCGTCGATGAGGATGTAGTCTTCAGAACGAATCTCCTTGGGTTCTCGTCTTCTCCTCCTGGCGCGGGGTCTCCCATGAATACTCATAGCTTCTTTGTCAGGTCATCATTCATCTCCACTAGTATCGTCATCTCCTCCTCGTATCCATCGTGTGTAGACTTGAGTTCTTCTTCAAGCTCGGAGATCCTTGTCATTGCCTTCTTCAGATCTGTCATGCCTGCGCACATCTGGTTCTCCTGGCGAAGAATGTGCTGGTTTAACTCATGGATGAAAGCTGCAATGGATCTATCCTTCCTGGTGCTGATCATCTCCCATTGTTCATCTCGGCGCCCACAAATCTGGTAGATAGTATCCTTAAGATCCTTCTTGTAGACTTCTCCAATGCGTCCCATGGTGATGTGGGCTGCCGTACTCTTTCCTAAATTCCAGGTTGGTGCATCGAAGGAAAACTCTATGGGCTCAGTGACTGACGTGAATGTCCTTCCTAGAACTTGAAAACGAATCATCCATCGCTCCTCTTCTGGTAAAGTGGCGTTGTAAGTCCGGTGAAGCTTGGTATTCCAATGTTAAGGTACTTAGTGACTTCCTTCAAGTGTCGTCCAAAAGGTGCTTCTTCATTCGGTTGTGCAAACTTGTTCCTTGCGCCCGCCATCCTAAAGAGTAGAAAATGGAGAGGAGTTAGAAATGAGAAGAGAGTAGTGATCCAGGGCTTAGCTTAGTGGTCGTGTCCTATAGTCAGCGTGTGCTCTAATACCATATTGTAGTGACCCGACCTCAAACAGTCAAGTCTCTGTGCTTCAGTGACATCCCTGGATCGGTAATGTTGACACACATAGTACTCGAAGGATTTATAACAGAGTAGCAATCACACACTTATTACATCGAATGTCTCCAAAGGAGAACTTATTACAATAGTTATGGCTTAAGGCCATCTAATACGATAACAGCGGAAGGCTTGGAAGATAAAGTGAGTCCATCAACTCCAACGGCATAGCTAAGCTGCACGGCAATGACCTATCGAACATTACTCCTCGTCTGAAAAGTCTGCAACATGATACGTTGCAGCCTGAAAAATGGGCCAGCACATGGAATATGATGGCAATGTAACACAGTAGAGCAAGGAAGATAATGATGCTAATGCTATATGCGATATGGCTGGTGGAGGCTGTATGGTCAATATGTTTTTGCGAAAAGCCAATTTTTCCCTACAACAAAGGTATAAGTTTTATTTTAACTATCATGGTAGTTGAAACATTATTGATAAGGTTCCTCCAACTCAATCCCAATTAAAGTAATTCATTAACCCATCCAACTAAATTAGGGTGATGAGATATAATAGGATAATCCAAATACTAGATACTCAAGATGTCCATAACCGGGGACACGGCTAACCATGATTAGATTGTACACTCTGCAGAGGTTTGCGCACTTTCCCACAAGACTCGATATCCCCCGTTGGATTTCTCACACTACATGGTTTTTGAGAAACGGATGACCGAGACACAGTCTTTCAGAAGCATTAACTCTTTACTCTGGGTGGACAGTTACACCAACTGAGGGAGTCCTGGATTAGGGGGTGTTCGGGTAACCGGACTATACCTTCAGCCAGACTCCTGGACTATGAAGATACAAGATTGAAGACTTCGTCCCGTGTCCGGATGGGACTTTCCTTGGCGTGGAAGGAAAGCTTGGCGATGCGGATATTCAAGATCTCCTACCATTGTAACCGACTCTGTGTAACCCTAACCCTATCCGGTGTCTATATAAACCGGAGGGTTGTAGTCTGTAGGCAATAAACTCCATACACAACAATCATACCATAGGCTAGCTTCTAGGGTTTAGCCTCCTTGATCTCGTGGTAGATCTACTCTTGTACTACCCATATCATCAATATTAATCAAGCAGGAGTAGGGTATTACCTCCATCGAGAGGGCTCGAACCTGGGTAAAACAAAGTGTCCCCTGTCTCCTATTACCATCCGGCCTAGACGCACAGTTCGGGACCCCCTACCCGAGATCCGCCGGTTTTGACACCGACATTGGTGCTTTCATTGAGAGTTCCTCTGTGTCGTCGCTTTTAGGCCCGATGGCTCCTTCGATCATCAACAATGATGCAGTCCAGGGTGAGACTTTTCTCCCCGGAGAGATCTTCGTCTTCGGCGGCTTTGCACTGCGGGCCAATTCGCTTGGCCACCTTGAGCAGATCAAAAGCTACGCCCCTGGCCATCAGGTCAGGTTTGGAAGCCTAAACTACACGGCTGACATCCGCAGGGAATTGATCTTCGACGGATTCGAGCCACAGCAAAGCGCGCCGCACTGTCTCGATGGGCATGATATAGCTCTACCACCGAACAGCGCCTTGGAGGCCGCACACGCATCGGTTCCGACCATTGATTCGGAGCCTACTGCACCGATCGAGGATCAGCGGTTGGACGCTGCCTCAGGGGCTATGATCTCAGAGGCGATTGAGCCGAACTCCAGCCCCGCACTCCGCATGGCCCGTGACTCTGAGGAGCCGGATTCTTCTCCGAGCTCCGAGCCCCCCGCGCCCCTGCCGATCGAATCCGATTGGGCGCCGATCATGGAGTTCACCGCTGCGGACATCTTTCAGCACTCGCCCTTCGGCGACATCCTGAATTCTCTAAAGTCTCTCTCTTTATCAGGAGAGCCCTGACCGGACTACGGTCAGCAAGGTTGGGACACGGACGACGAAGAAATTCAAAGCCCACCCTCCACCCACTTCGTAGCCACTGTCGATGACTTAACCGACACGCTGGACTTCGACTCCGAAGACATCGACAGCATGGACGACGATGCAGGAGACGAACAAGAACCAGCACCTGTAGGGCGTTGGAAGGCCACCTCGACATATGACATATATATGGTGGATACTCCAAAACATGGAGATGGCGATGGAACAGTGGGGGATGACGCCCCCAAGAAACAGCAAAAGTGCCAGCGTCAGCAGCGCCGCTCTAAATCCCGCCAAAGCAAAAATGGTGATTCCGGCACGGGAGATAATACTACCCCGGATAGCGCCGAAGAACACCCACCTCAGCAAAATTATGCACAGGAAGATGGAGAAACCAGCCCTCATGAAAGAGTGGCAGAACGAGAGGTCGAGGATGATAACTATACGCCTCCCTCCGAAGACGAGGCTAGCCTCGATGACGACGAATTCGTCATACCATCAGACCCCGCCGAACAAGAGCGTTTTAAACGCAGGCTTTTAGCTACGGCAAGCAGCCTCAAGAAAAAGCAGCAACAGCTTAGAGCTGCCCAAGAATTGCTAGCTGACAGATGGACTGAAGACCTTGCGGCCGAAGAGTATGAACTCGAACGCCCCTCCAAGAGTTACCCGAAGCGCAGGCCGCTACCCCGATCAGGGGAGGAAGCACCTACATCACCAGCGCATGACATGGCAGACCGGCCACCTCGTGGTTGCGACAGAGAGGCCTGTCGGCCCTCCACCCAAGCCATGCCCCGACACCGCTCAACTAAGGCACGGGAAAATGTGCCCGACCTGTGAGACATACTGGAGGATAAGGCCAGACAAACAAGATCGATCTACGGATCGCGTAGGCGCCCTACAGCATGTGACAATAATCTTCACTCCGGATACAACAAATCCGGCCGGGCCGAACACAACAGACATAGCTCTTCCGAGCTGCGTCGCGATATAGCCCAGTACAGAGGCGCCGCACACCCGCTATGCTTCACGAATGAAGTAATGGATCATAAAATCCCAGAGGGTTTCAAACCCGTAAACATCGAATCATACGATGGCACAACAGATCCGGCAGTATGGATTGAGGATTACCTCCTTCACATCCACATGGCACGTGGCAATGATCTACATGCCATCAAATACCTCCCGCTCAAACTTAAAGGACCGGCCCGGCATTGGCTTAACAGTTTGCCAGCAGACTCAATCGGTTCTTGGGAGGACCTGGAAGCCGCATTCCTCGACAACTTCTAGGGCACTTATGTGCGACCGTCGGATGCCGACGACTTAAGCCACATAATTCAGCAGCCAGAGGAATCGGCCAGACAATTCTGGACACAGTTCCTAACAAAGAAAAACCAGATAGTCGACTATCCGGACGCAGAGGCCGTAGCAGCCTTCAAGCGTAACATCTGCGACGAGTGGCTTGCCCGGCACCTGGGATAGGAAAAACCGAAATCCATGGCAGCCCTCACGACACTCATGACCCGCTTTTGCACGAGAGAAGACAGATGGCTAGCTCGCAGTAACAACTTATCAAAGAACCCCGGTAATTCGGATACCAAGGACAAAAGTGGCAGGACACGTCAGAATAAGCAAAAACGCCGCGTTAACGGCGACAACAATGAAGACACGGCAGTCAATGCCGGATTCAAAGGCTATAAATCCGGTCAGCGGAAAAAGCAATTCAAAAAGAATACTCAGGGCCCATCCAGTTTGGACCGAATACTCGATCTCTTGTGCCAGATACATGGCACCCCCGAAAGGCCAGCCAATCACACTAACAGGGATTGTTGGGTGTTCAAGCAGGCAGGCAAGTTAAGGGCCGAAAACAAAGACAAGGGCCTGCACAGCGATGACGAGGAGCCCAAGCCGCCGAACAACAATGGACAGAAGGGCTTTCCCCCACAAGTGCGGACGGTGAACATGATATACCCAACCCACATTCCCAAGCGAGAGCGGAAGCGTGCGCTGCGGGATGTATACGCGATGGAGCCAGTCGCCCCAAAGTTCAACCCATGGTCCTCCTGCCCGATCACTTTTGATCGAAGGGACCATCCCACTAGCATCCGTCATGGCGGCTTCGCCGCATTGGTTCTTGACACAATCATCGACGGATTTCATCTCACAAGAGTCCTCATGGACGGCGGCAGTAGCCTGAACCTGCTTTATCAGAATACAGTGCGGAAAATGGGCATAGATAACTCGAGGATTAAACCCACAAGAACGACCTTTAAAGGCATTATACCAGGTGTAGAAGCCAACTGTACAGGCTCAGTAACACTTGACGTGGTCTTCGGATCCCCGGACAATTTCCGAAGCGAAGAGTTAATCTTCGATATAGTCCCGTTTCGCAGTGGCTATCACGCCCTGCTCGAACGAACCGCGTTTGCAAAGTTCAATGCGGTGCCGCACTACGCATATCTCAAGCTCAAGATGCTAGGCCCTCAAGGAGTAATTACGGTCAACGGAAACACCGAACGCTCCCTCCGTACGGAGGAGCATACGTGGCTCTCGCAGCGGAGGTACAAAGTAGCCTTCTCAGGCAATTCTCCAGTCCGGCAATTAAAAAGCCAGACACTGCCAAGCGCGCCCGGAGTAACCCACAGCAGGACTGCCTGGCACACTCTGAGCAAGCGTAGCAAGGCGGCCCCAACCCCAGCTTTCGCGACATAGCGAAACCAGTACCTCGCGTACATAACTACACCCTTGAAATACCATGGGCACAGGGGAAGGGGCACAATAATGGCACACCCAAAATACGGCTTAAAACGTACTAGGGGCTGCCGGATTCTTTTTTTAATTTTTTCTTACTTTCAGGACTCCATACTTCGGACGACCTGTTCGGCAATTCGACTGCCGCACAAACGATGCAAGATCCAGGGAGGCAGACAAGCCATGCCGCATTATGGAATCCCAGGTGGTCTCCGTTACGAGCGCTATACCTGTTTTAAATACAATTCCGCGGCCTGCCCCTGGTCAGGACATACTGAATAGTCCAATATCTTTTGCTTACCGCACTATTTGTATCGTTCGGCTTTGACAAATAGCCTCTCTATAAACAATGCTTAGCTTTTTGTCTATTTTTTGCATTACTCTCTTTTATATATGTTCATTAATGACATGTTGCACCCGTACACTATGGTACGGCAAGTACGCCAGGGGCTTCAGTACCCTTTAATATGGCGAGGGAAGTCCGTACACTTTCACAAGTGCAGCACCTCGAACTTATAGCACTATATGCATCGGCTCTGAATCATGATTTGGGTCAATAGTTGGGTTTGCCCGGCTCCTATGTTTTGGTGCCTTACGTTCCGCTATATCGGCTAAGGTAGCACTAGGAGAACCACTGCGATTGTGCCCCGGTTGAGCTAGGTTAAGCACCTCAGTGGAGAAAGCTAAAACTGACTGTCATGATGAGGTGAGAGACTGGTCGCTGTTCGAGAGGTTTTTCGGGTCCCTAAAGACTTATGCCGCTTCGAGCGAGGAGCTGGATAACCCCAGCCAAGGAGTGGATAGCGCCCCGAACTCGGTCTTCCGAACTAGGGGCTTCGCCGAAATTTAAAATTATAAAGTTCTATGGCTAAGTGAGAGTGTTCAAGCATTATAGTCCGATTGCCTGGTTCGTCGTGCTGAGTGCCTCCCTCGAAGGACCCAAACATGGGAAAAAGAGCGCACAGGTTTATCACCGAACACCCCAGCACTAGTGGCATGGGGGCAGAAGCCGACGACTGGCCATCTCTCAATTTTTCATAAACGGCCGCACAGAAAATAATATTTTAAATTCAATAAGCATTGCTTAGCGCATATGAACAAGTTTTCAGTGCACAGGATAAAATCGAGCGAGTTCATTCAAAAATTACATCCTTGGTGCACTCATCAGCTACAAGGCAGGCACCCGCAAGAACATCCTTATAGTAGTTCTCGGGCTTGCGATGCTCCTTCCCCGGCGGCGGCCTGTCCCTAACAAGCTTCTCACCGTCCAGCTTACCCCAGTGCACCTTTGCACGGGCAAGGGCCCTACGGGCACCTTCGATGCAGACGGAGCGCTTGCTGACCTCGAGCCTTGGACAGGCCTCCACCAGCCGCCGCACCAGCCCGAAGTAGCTCCCAGGCAGGGCCTCTCCGGGCCACAGCCGAACTATGAAGCCCTTCATGGCCTGTTTGGCCGCCTTGTGGAGCTCGACCAGCTGTTTCAGCTGGTCGCTCAAGGGCACAGGGTGTCCGGCCTCAGCATACTGAGACCAGAACACCTTCTCCGTCGAGCTTCCCTCTTCAGCTCAGTAGAATGCGGCGGCGGCGGATACGCTGCGGGGAAGATATGTGAATGCCCCTCGAGAGCTCTGGATTCGGGTAAGTAACAAGTAGTTTACTTTTGTATTTCTGCTTTGCATAAAGAATGCCTTACCCGCTGCTATCTTTTTCACCTCCTCCAACTCTCGGAGGGCCTTTTGGGCTTCGGCCTTGGCAGACTTGGCAGTCTCAAGGGCCGCCGCGAGCTCGGACGCTTGGGTCTTTGACTCAAGCTCCAAACTCTCATGTTTTTTCATGAGAGCCTGAAGCTCTCGCTCCACCTCGCCGACCTGAGCCCCAAGTTCCTCTCGCTCGGTGCACTCGGCGGCCGTTTTCTTTTCGACCTCAGATAGCGCCTGCTGGAGGGTCGCCACCTCAGTCGTGGCCCCTACAATAAGCAGTACAATCCTGTAATTTTTTGGAATCACGCCTCTCTATAGGCACGCTTTTCAGTAAGGTATTTCTTACCTTCTTTCTCCTCGAGCTGCCGCTTGGCAAGGCCGAGCTCTTGCTCGGTCCGCTCGAGGTCCTGCTTCAGGACACCCACCTCCGCAGTCAGTGCGGTGGTGGATAGCAGCGAAGCCTGCATACGCATATTGACTCTTTTTGTTAGACTCCTGCGAAATTTACTAGATCCTCTATTCGGCTTTTCTTTCCGAACGCCAAACAGAGCATCAGGGGCTACTGTCTATGCGGTAATATTTTTACATATTTTTACTTACCTCGAAGCCTGTTAGAAGGCTAGCACAAGCTTCAGTCAGTCCGCTCTTGGCGGACTGAACCTTCTGGATCACCGTACTCATAATAGTACGGTGCTCCTCGTCGATGGAGGCGCCTTCAAGCACCTCCAGCAGATTGTCCGGCGCCTCCGGTTGGACGGAGGCTGCCGGCTCAGAAGACTTGCTCCTCTTGGAAGGAGTTTGCCTACCGCAGTCCAGAACTGTTGAAGATTCCGGCGCGGTGTCCGGCATAAAGCCGGACTTGGAGCCCTGGGGGGTCTTGTCCCATTTACTCCTGGAGTCCGGGAGGTCGCCTTGCGGCTCCTCTAGGACCACCTCCTCCTGCCCCGGAGCTCGTTGTGACGCTACTTCGGCGTCATCCGCAGTGCGGGGGGAGACAGCGGGCGGAACTGAGTTCACGTCCAAAGAATCCAGGGAGCCGCTCAACGACTCGTTGAGTTCGGCCCGGGGCGGGCTACATGATTATATTCAACATTAGGGAAAGCTGTTCGACAAAAGGAATATCATGAGTTACTCTGGTATCCAAACACTTACGATTTCGCCGGACGCCTGGCCCTGTCCGGCCACTCCTCTTCGTCCTCGTCGGCGTCGGGGGCGTAGTCCGGCGGAGGGGTCTTCCTCTTCTTGGACCCTTCGGCCTTCCCCCTTGAGGCGGCCTTCCTTTTCTTTCCTCCCTCCGCTGGGGGGGAGAGCTTTCTTCTTCCTCCTCCTCATTTTTACGGGAGGAGGGCGTCTCGGACTCGTCGGATGATGAGTCCGACAACACCATGTTGCGGGTACTCTTTCGAGTCCCCGTGGTCTTCTTCTTCTTGGCCTTCTTTTCCGGCACCACATAAGGCGCCGGAGCCAGCAGCTTCACTAGTAGAGCTGGGGCTGGGTCTTCGGGCAGCAGAGCCGGACAGTTAATCGGTCCGGATACCGCCCGCCAAGCCTGTCAAAGGTAAGGGAGTTTAGATCCCGCATAGAGTTAAACTATGAAAAAACTCAACATCCTGTAAAAGGTGAAAATAGCTTACCTCACTCGCGTGACGCTGCGAGCTGTATACGCGGTCCTCGGAAGCGGATGTGGGAGCCTCGGCGCCTTTGGTTAGCACCTTCCAGATGTCTTCATACGTCGTGTCGAAGAGCCTGTTAAGGGTTTGGTGCTGCGCCAGGACGAACTCCCATAGATTAAAATCCCGTTGTTGGCACGGGAGGATCCGGCGGACGAGCATAACCTGGATTACATTAACAAGCCGGATTGGCTTGTTCACCAGGGACTGGATGCATGTTTGCAATCCGGTCACCTCTTTTTCGTCACCCCACGATAGGCCCGTCTCTTTCCAGGACATAAGCCGCGTGGGGGGTCTGGATCGGAACTCGGGGGCTGCGGTCCATTTCGGATCGCGTGGCTCGGTGATTTAAAACCACCCGGATTGCCACCCCTTTAGGGTCTCCACGAAGGAGCCCTCGAGCCATAGGACGTTGGTCATCTTGCCTGCCATGGTGCCTCCGCACTCCGCCTGGCTGCCGCACACCACCTTGCGCTTGACGTTTAAGGTCTTGAGCCAGAGGCCGAAATGAGGGCGGACGCGGAGGAAAGCCTCGCATACGACGATAAACGCCGAGATATTGAGGATGAAGTTCGGGGCCAGATCGTGAAAATCCAGGCCGTAGTAGAACATGAGCCCCCGAACAAATGGGTGGAGTGGAAAACCCAGTCCGCGGAGGAAGTGGGGAAGGAATACTACCCTCTCATGGGGCCTTGGGGTGGGAAGAAGCTGCCCCTCCTCGGTAAGCCGATGCGCGATGTCTTTGGATAAGTATCTGGCCTTCCTTAGCTTTTTTACATGGCCCTCCGTGACGGAGGAGACCATCCACTTGCCTCCCGCTTCGGACATTGCTGGAGAAGGTTGAAGTGGGAAGTGCGGGCTTGGGCGCTGGAGCTCGAGTGCGCAGGAGATGGATAGGCAAAGGAGGAAGAAGACATAGGTAAAAAAGGTGGATCCTTCTCCCCTTATATGGGCGGATGCGGTTGTGCGTCCCCACTTGCCTAATAAAACTCGCTTGCCTCCCAAGCACCGTGGTAAAGGGCGCGGTTAGGGTTACCCACGTCCGTATTGATGAGAAACCCGTAAAAAGGGGACGCGATCTCTGCTTTGACAAGACGTGCCAAGGAAACCGCCTCGCAAAACATGCTGAGGTGGAAAAGTAAAAACGATTCGAGTAAAGGACTTGGTCGTAGTGTGATAGCGCACTGCGGAATACGCCAGCAGATTTGATTTGTGTCAATATTATTCTCTCTATGGCAATATGTGGAAACTTATTTTGCAGAACCGGACACTACTCTTGGTGTTTACAAATCTTCTATGAAGGACTTGGAGGAGGAACCCGCCTTGCAATGCCGAAGACAATTTGCGCGCCGGACTCGTCGTCATTGAAGCCTGGTTCAGGGGCTACTGAGGGAGTGCTGGATTAGGGGGTGTTCGGGTAGCCGGACTATACCTTCAGCCGGACTCCTGGACTATGAAGATACAAGATTGAAGACCTTGGCGTGGAAGGAAAGCTTGGCGATGTGGATATTAAAGATCTCCTACCATTGTAACCGACTCTGTGTAACCCTAACCCTATCCGGTGTCTATATAAACCGGAGGGTTGTAGTCCGTAGGCAATAAACTCCATACACAACAATCATACCATATGCTAGCTTCTAGGGTTTAGCCTCCTTGATCTCGTGGTAGATCTAGTCTTGTACTACCCATATCATCAATATTAATCAAGCAGGAGTAGGGTATTACCTCCATCAAGAGGGCCCGAACCTGGGTAAAACAAAGTGTCCCCTGTCTCATGTTACCATCCGGCCTAGATGCACAGTTCGGGACCCCCTACCCGAGATCCGCCGGTTTTGACACCGACACCAACTTTCCCTCTACATCTGCTAGCCCACCACTGAAAGAGGTCACACAACCTACTCATACTATGCCAGAGCCCATAATGGCTTGTGGCTGCACACGGAAGTTTCTAGCATGAATAGTCTTACGATCCCTTTGAGCCTGGGTTGCGGACCGTAGGAAAATCACACGGGTACTCCAGGATATCCTAGGACAACACTGGATTCTCCAGGTGCCCAAACAAGCAATCCACCCAGATGTGTATTAAGGTTGCCACCTTAAGTTGAACCATTAATTAACAATCTCACATCTGTCATGGATACACACGAACCCAATCCACGTCTACGAGCATATCATATCAATAAATGCATAACGTAGAAGTAACTCCCGAGGTTTTGATAATAAAACATGTAATAGGTTCTACCTCATCATCTACTTCCCAATACCCACAAGTTAATCCCTTCCTAATCATGTAGTGTTTTAGGATTGGAACTAATGCATAAAAACTGGGTATGAAAAGAGTATGATCAATGTGTTACTTGCCTTGCTAATGATTCGCAAAACCTAGGGACTCGTGGTAGCACGCTTTGCACTCCGGGTGTTCTATCACAAACAAACAATAGCATACATAAGCAATCAAGCAAGGATGCACGGGTAAAACTCAACTAAGAAGATCTAACCAGAAAGTTCAACTTAAGAACTCCGGTTTGCAAAAAGAATCAAATCAAACGGAGCAACGAAACTCAAACTGCGAAAGAAACAAGACCCGATTACTAATCTGAAATAAAGTCAAATTTTTATCGTACCAAAATCTTGTTCAAGTTGGTTAAACGTAAATAGGGTTTCGAGACGAAAATCTAGGCACTTGAATCGCCTTATTCCGATAAACGAGCGAAAAGATAAACTAAAACGAAAATCGGATCAGAAATCACGATCGAAAATAATCACGAAAAACCCGAGAAAAAGAAAAACGGACGAATAGGCTAACAAATGAACGTTCGTTGTCTGTGACTAACGGGCGAAAACTGTTCGTTAAAGCGAACGTACGGACGAACATCCGCAATATAACTAAATCAAAAAAACCGAACCGAATCTAAAAAACGAATCTAGGGTTTCGGAAAAAAAAACTAATTGGTTTTCTCGCGAAAACCGAGGCGGCGGCGGCTACTACCTCCGGCGAGGTCGGCGAGGCGGCGGCGAAGCGGCATCCGACAGCGTCCGGCGGCGGCGGCAGCACGCGGCGGCGGCGCTAGGGTGGCGGCAGCGCTAGGGTTGCGGGGCGCGGGTGGGCTTCGGCAGCTGGTGGGCTTCGGCGGGCAGGGGGGCCCGGCTTATAAAGCCCCCCCGGGCGGAGTCCCGCTCGGGTACGACCCGGAGTCGGTTTGACTTAATTTTTTTAAATAATTCCGCCGTGCAGAAAAAAATAGTAAACGGACTACAAAAATCCTGAAATAAATTTTCCCCGTCCTCTAAAAATATGCTGGACAAGGTGAACATTTATTTGGGCCTAAAATGCAATTTCGGAAAACGTGTATTTTTCCTATGCAAATAAAATAGCAATAAAATCCGAATAAAATCAAATATATGATTTTAATATTTTTCCTCCAATATTTCATTTATTTTGGAGAAATCATATTATCTCCTCTCATATCTTTTAGTATGAAAATACTTTTGAGAGAAAAATAATAAAACCAATGATCCTCGTTTCGATATTTGATAAAATTGAAATATGAAAATGGTGAAATCCCCAAAACTCTTCGAGGGTCCTTGAGTTGCTTAGAATTTCGAAGATCGCGAAATGAAATGCAACAAAATATGATATGCATGAAAGACCTATGTATAACATTCCAAATTGAAAATTTGGGATGTTACAAGACGGCAACGGCAAACCGTGACGCAATAAACACAAGCGTCGCAATAACAATGATAGAACGCAAGACACGGCGGTCAACGCCGGATTCAGTGGCTCCAAGCCTGGTCAACGGAAAAATTCATTCAAGGCAAATAGAGACGGACCATTCAATCTAGACAAAATGCTGGATCGGTCCTGCCAGATTCATGGCACCCCCGATATACCAGCTACTAACACCAACAGAAGTTGTTGGGTATTCAAACAAGCCGGCAAGCTTAATGTCGAGCACACGGGCAAGGGGCCGCCCAGTGACAGCAATGATGAAGAGACTCGCTAGCAGAATACCGGGGGTTAGAAGGAATGTCCCCCCAAAGTAAAAACCGTAAACATGGTATACGTGACGCACACCCCTACAGGGGAGCGCAGGCGCGCACACCGGGACGCATACGCCATAGAGCCGTTACCCACAAAAACTTCACGATATCCGTCCCGAAGGTTCGATGGCTCTGATCATCGACCCAATTATTGATGGATTCCATCTCACGAAAATACTTATGAACGGCGGTTGTAACCTTAATCTACTCTACCAGGACATTGTCCACAGAATGGGCATCGTTCCTTCAAGAATTAAGCCCACTACAACTACCCTCAAGGGAGCAGTGCCCGGCGTAGAATCCCGTTGTAGGGGCTCCGTCACATTGGAAGTCATCTTCGGTTCGCCGAACAACTTCCGAAGCAAAGGTTTGACCTTTGATATTGTCCCGTTCCGCAATAGTTACCACACACTTCTGGGGTGTACCGCTTTTGCTCGTTTTAATATAGTACCACAAGCCTGCGCAAAACTTAAGATACCCGGTCCACACGGGGTCATAACACTAAATGGAATTATGGAACACTTCCCCCATATAGAGGATCATACTGCGGCTACCACAATTGAAGTACAAAGCGGGCTCATAAAGCCGCATATCTCGTCGACCATTAAGCCGCCGGTCTCTATTAAGTGGGACCGATCAATCTCAGAGGTGGATTAGTAGTCCGGCCTCCGTCGTTCGCCTCATATACCTGCAAAGTTTGCACCGCGCGTACATAATTATGCACTTAAAATACCCCGGTCATCGGCGGAGGCACAACACGAACATGCCTACAAGCACTCCCATAGTCTCCTTTCCTTTTCTTTTCTTTTCTAACTACTTTCTTTTATCTTTTACCACAGGTGGTTATCTCTGGACTCTTTCGGAGTTCGGCTTCATTCACCTACCCAAAGGCAACTCCTGTTAAGGAGTCCTTTCACCGAGGAAGGCGGTGCAGACGTGCGACAGGAGGTCCAAGTAATTCTTTGTAGACTGCACTCTCTATTTAGAGCCTGTAAAGTGCCTTCTCCCTCAGCCTTCGACCACCGGCATGTCAAATAGCCTGGGCCGTGGCGTTATTCCCTGCAAAATGGAAATTGGCATATCAATCAGCTTCCAGCGAACATAATCCGTATTCAGTATTCACCTTTTTTAAAAAAAGGAGCTAAAATTTTCTGGTTGTTTCACACACGCACCTCGGTACAAATTGCCAGGGGCTCAATACGGGAACAAATAAATTGCCGGCAAGTCCGAACAGCTTTATAGCACACTTCGGCGTCATGATTTCGGCCTTATATGCATCAGCTCCGAATCATGTCTTTGGTTAATAGTTAGGTTGCCCGGTTCCTGTGCTTTCTACCTTACGTTCCTCTCTATCGGCTAGGGTAGTAAAGGGAGAACTATTGCGCTTGTGTCCTGGTTTATCCGGATGAGCACCTTAGTAGAGAAATCTGAAAACTGACTGTCATGATGCGGCGAGAGCTAGTCAACCACTCGATGACTTATCAGAATCTTTCGTGATTCCTTCTGTATTACACGAAGGACCATTGTTCCGGTCACCTATGTAACGCACCGTATTCGGATAGCCACGTACATACTAGGGGCTATATCATAGACCCACCGTCAAACTCATATGGCTAAGTGAAAGTGTTAATGCCCTATAGTCCAATTGCCTAGTTCGCCGCATTGACACCTCCTTCACGAACCAAGACGTTGGGTCAAGAGTGATCAAGTGCTTCTCCGAACACCCACGTATTTTTTATGCGAGGGGGCTGAAGCCGACGACTGGAAAACTTTCAGATTATATAAAAAAATGGCCACACAGGAGAAGCCAAAACTTTTAGGCATAGTCTTATAATATCATAATATTGTTTTTACAATTTCGGCACATTCACTCGAAGAACATATCTTTCAAGCACTGAACCTCTATTAAGCGGGAGCCCTCTAGGACATATTCAAAATAATGCTCCGGCGTGTGTTTGTCCTTGCCCCCGGGTGGACTCTTCGCCGCAATATCGGTGGCCTTCATCTTCGCCCAATATGTCTTGACACGGGCAAAGGCCATCCATGCACCTTCAATGCACGCTGATCGCTTCACGGCGTCGATACGCGGCACCACATCCATAAGTCATTGTACCAAACCAAAATAACTATTCGGAATTGGCTCAGTCGGCCACAGCCGGACCATGACGTACCTCATGGCAGAACCGGATATCTTGTGGAGCTGGGCCCACTGGGCCATCTGTTCGTTTAGCAACAGCGGGCACTTTGGCATCCCGAATTGTGTCCAAAAAAGCTTCTCAATTGCATACCCTTCTTGTGCTTGGTAAAATTACGCTTCATCGGAGGCACTCTTCGGCAAGTCCAAGAACATGTCTGGAGAGCTCCACATTTGATTAAGCGGGGCATACTTCGGATCGCCGAATTTAGTCTGTAATAAGAAAGGCTTACCGGTCGCTATCTCGCCTGCTTGCCGATCTCCTCCCGAGCCGCCCTAGACTCGGATTGTGCTTCCCTCGCCTGTCGTAAGGCATTGTCAAGATCGGCCGTTTGGCTTTGTTATCCGTCTCAAGGAATTTGCACCGGATAGTGGTTTCCTTTAGCTCACGCGCCATGGTAGACATCCTCTCCTCGCACTGGCCCCGAGCAGCCTGTTCGACTCTTAACTCATCAGCTGCCTTCTTGGCAGCCACGTTACTCATCCGGGCGTGCTCCTTTGCTCGGGCAAGTTCAGCCCGAAGGGCCTCTACTGCGGCAGCACTATCTGCAGTTATGCATATAATTCTTAGCTTCGCGCTCAGGTTATTACACATATATACACTGACCGCCTTAAAAACATACCTTGCGCCTCATCGAGCCGTCGGTTAATAAGCACGATGTCGTCATTCGCCGCATCAAGTTTCTACTCCAGACCTGCAACCTCCGCAGCGTGGGCAGTCGTCGTGGATGTAAAAGCATGTGTTCCAACCAATTAGATTGTTTATTGTGCATATCTCCTTCGATCCTATGATTGCCTCCCTTTGGACGCCAACCGGAGTCTCAGGGGCTACTACCTATACACAGGTCCACTTTGCATATAAATCATGATCGAAAATATTACATTACGTACCTCAAAGCCTCTTAGCAGGCCCGTGAAAGCTTCATTCAATCCACTTCTCGCAGACATAATCCTCTCAGCCACCGTACCCATCAAGGTACGATGTTCCTCTGAGACGGAGGAATATCGCAACATGCCCATCAGTGTATCAGGCGCCTCTAGATCCTGGGAAGCGGCGGTGGGAGTATGGACTCCCTTTGAAGGGATATGCCTTCTCAACCCCAAAGTCATCTCTGGCTGTAAACCAGATAGTCCAGATTCTTTATCATTGGTCCCCATAGGGACCGCACACCCCAGACCCTGCGCAACCGAGGTTTCACCTTGGGTCATTATCTTCATCATCCTCTGCACCTCTTGTTGATCGGGAGAGATCCTTCGGGACGACACCTCGAAGTTGTCCGCCCAATTAGGCGAGGAATCCTGTGGAGGCGTCTCGCTTTCCATCATCTTCAGAAGAAGATCCTGAAGAGGCTTGTTGAGGAAGACTGCGCACCGGACTGCAAAATGTATATTCTAGACGTTACTCTTGTGACAGGAAAAGGAACGGGGTATGTTTAAAACACCCTTGTTCACTTATGATTCAGCTAAAGGCTCGTCCTTATGGAGGAACTGTACGACAGTGTCGTCTTCTGAGCCCGAACCGCCTGATAGGAGCGTCTTACCTTGCTTAGGAGCCTTTACCTCCCAACCTTCGGAGATGGCCCTTTTCTTACCATGGGGAGAAGGGATGTTAGCTTCTCCTTCCCTTTTGTTTTCGAAAGAAGGAACTTTAGTCTCCCCGGACACAGTGCTTGGTGTATCATCGGAATGGAGGCCACCTTTGGCCTCCCAGCTCTCTTCATTGTCCTTTCTCACCGGCACCTGGAATGGTGTCGGGACCAGCATCCTTGTTAGCACAGGACTAGTTGAGTCTTCGGGAAGAGGGGTCGAACACCTAATTCGCTCCGCGTTCTTCGTCCAACCCTGGAAAAAGATGGTTTTCTCAGCCTCTCATCACGGGGTGTTTAATTAAGCTGTTCAAGAATCGAGCTCTTACCAAGGAATCCGGATGATTGCAGTCAAGGCTGATGTCCTCGGTAGTGTCCGGCCACTGTTTCCGTGTCCCGGAGAACAACTTCCACATTCCTCTATGCGTTGTACCGAAGAAGTGCTGAAGGGTCCGTGGTCCTTCCAGATTAAACACCTACGTACGGAGGGGGTGTCGCCAGCACGAGAGGACCCGGCGGACTAACATTACTTGAATCACGTCGATGAGACCGGTATCCCTCTCAAGGATACTCCGGATGCGGCTCTGTAGAGTCTGCACTTCGTCGATTGATCCCCAACCCATCCCCTTGTTAATCCATGATGCGAGCTGAATTGGAGGGCCGGATCGGAACACACGTGTAGCTGCCCACTTGGTACCACGGGGTTCCGTGATGTAAAACCACTCCTGTTTCCATAAGTTGGAAGATTCTGTGAAGGATCCTTTTAACCATAGGGCGTTGGTGAGCTTGCTCACCATAGCGCCCCCACACTCCGCTTGCTTCCCCTCGATCACCTCCGGCTTCACATTAAAGGTCTTGAGCCATAAGCTGGAGTGTGGGTGAATACGGAGAAAGGCCTCGGACATGACGATGAACGCTGAGGTGAGAAGAAAAGAATCCGGGGCTAGATCGTGAAAATCTAGCCCGTAATAAAACATGAGCCCTGGAATGAAGGGGTGAAGAGCGAACTCTAGCCCTCGGAGGAAGTGGGAGATGAACACGACCCTTTCGCCGGATCTGGGAGTAGGAATAATATGCTCTTGAGCAGGGAGCCTATGGGGGGTTTTCGCGGTCAAGTACTTTGCCGCCCGGAGCTTCGCAATATCCTCCTCTGTGACAGAGGAAGCCACCCACCGGCCTTGAAGGCTATGTCCTGACATGACGGGGAAGCTCGAAGCAATTAGATTGAACCTTGGGTGCTGGAACTCGAGGTTGGAGAGGTTGAGGAAACGGTTGGCGTAAAGAAGAAAGTCGGGTCGTAGCCCTTTTATAAAAGCGATGAATATCGAACGCCTCCTCCTGGGCCTTAAAGCCTGCCTATTCTTAAGGAATCATGCCAACATAATGGTAGGGATACCCACGCCCATATTGACGAGAATCCCATAATAAGGGGACACGATCTTTGCTTCGACGAGACATGCTAGTAAAACTGCGTCACGAAACATGGAATGACAGACTAAAAAACGGTTCGAAATAATAACCGGGCAGGGACGTGATATCACGTTACCAAAAAGAAGAGAGTTGTCAATATATTGGACTCATGAAATATTATACTCTCTGCGGTGGTGTGTGATACGTCCATTTTGCATCATGCTTTTATATGGATATTTATTGCATTATGGGTTGTTATTCACATTATGTCAGAATACTTATGCATATTCTCTCTTATTTTACAAGGTTTACATGAAGAGGGGGAATGCCGGCAGCTGGAATTCCAGGCTGGAAAAGGAGAAAATATTAGAGACCTATTCTGCACAACTCCAAAAGTCCTGAAACTTCACGGGAGCATGTTTTAGAATATATAAAAAATATTGGGCGGAAGAAGTACCAGAGGGGGGCCACCCACCATCCACGAGGGTGTGGGGCGCGCCCTACCCCCTGGGCGCGCCCCCTACCTCGTGGGCCGCCTGGCAGCCCTATGATGCCCATCTTTGTCTATATGGAGTCTTTCGTCCTGGAAAAAATCATAAGCAAGCTCACGGGATGAAACTCCGCCGCCACGAGGCGGAACCAATCTAGGGCTCCGATGGAGCTATTCTGCCAGGGAAACTTCCCTCCGGGAGGTGGAAATCATCACCATCGTCGTCACCATCGGTCCTCTCATCGGGAGGGGTCAATATCCCATCAACATATTCACCAACACCATCTCATCTCAAACCCTAGTTCATCTCTTGTATCCAATCTTTGTCCCAAAGCCTCATATTGGTACCTGTAGGTTACTAGTAGTGTTAATTACTCTTTGTAGTTGATGCTAGTTGGTTTATTCGGTGGAAGATCATATGTTCAGATCCTTTATGCATATTAATACCCCTCTGATTATGAACATGAATATGATTTGTGAGTAGTTACGTTTGTTCCTGAGGACATGGGAGAAGTCTTGCTATAAGTAGTCATGTGAATTTGGTATTCGTTCGATATTTTGATGAGATGTATGTTGTGTTTCCTCTAGTGGTGTCATGTGAACGTTGAATACATGACAGTTCACCATTGTTTGGGCCTAGGGGAAGGCATTGGGAAGTAATAAGTAGATGATGGGTTGCTAGAGTGACAGAAGCTTAAACCCTAGTTTATGAGTTGCTTCGTAAGGGGCTGATTTGGATCCATATGTTTCATGTTGTGGTTAGGTTTACCTTAATACTTCTTTTGTAGTTGTGGATGCTTGCAATAGGGTTAATCATAAGTGGGATGCTTGTCCAAGGAAGGACAATACCCAAGCACCAGTCCACCCACATATCAAATTATCAAAGTACCGAACGCGAATCATATGAACGTGATGAAAACTAGCTTGACGATAATTCCTATGTGTCCTCGGGAGCGCTTTCCTTTATATAAGAGTTTGTCCAGGCTTGTCCTTTGCTACAAAAAGGATTGGGCCATCTTGCTACACCTTATTTACTTTTATTACTTGTTACACGTTACAAATTACCTTATCACAAAACTATCTATTACCGATAATTTCAGTGCTTACAGAGAATACCTTGCTGAAAACCGCTTATCATTTCCTTCTGCTCCTCGTTGGGTTCTACACTCTTACTTATCAAAAAGGCTATGATAGATCCCCTACACTTGTGGGTCATCAGTGTGTGGTACTTGTTTTGTAGATCCGGACATGTTAGTCGTATTCGAAGGCTGTGTTGGAGTATTCGGAGGAGGAACCCGCCTTGCAATGCCGAAGACAATCTGCGTGTCGGACACCTCGTCATTGAAGCCTGGTTCAGGGGCTACTGAGGGAGTCCTGGACTAAGGGGTTCTCGGGCATCCAGACTATTGGACATGGGCCGGACTGATGGGCTACGAAGATACAAGACCGAAGACTCTCACCCGTGTCCGGATGGGACTCTCCTTGGCGTGGATGGCAAGCTTGGCGTTCGTATATAAAGATTCCTTTCTCTGTAACCGACTTTGGATAACCCTAGTCCCCTGGGGTGTCTATATAAACCGGAGGGCTTAGTCCGTAGGGACAATCATAATTAGATAGGCTAGACTTCTAGGGTTTTAGCCATTACGATCTCGTGGTAGATCAACTCTTGTAACCCCCATACTCATCAATATTAATCTAGCAGGACGTAGGGTTTTACCTCCATCTAGAGGGCCCGAACCTGGGTAAACATTGTGTTCCCTGTCTCCCGTTACCATCAACCTTAGACGCACAGTTCAGGACCCCCTACCCTTGATCCGCCGGTTTTGACACCGACACCTGCCTAACAAAACGGCCAACCCACACGGTGGCTCCCAACTCGTAGTGTAGTGCGAGCCACCGGCCACACCCCAGACGCACACACCCGCACACACACCGTGAATCCACCGCAACTACGATACATGTTAAATTATCCCATGATGAACATATGTTACCAAAGGAGGGACATTTTAATTTCAAAAAAAAACCAGAGACCATTATGACATTTTAGTACGTTAATTGATCGATTTTCTACGGGTATAATGTGCAAAAATCAAATTTGAGCTACATGCACACGTGACAGTGCACCTAAATGGATTGCAAAAACACATGTGTCTCACTGGGTACATGTTTTACTCCCCGTGCAACAAATTTCAAACATTGAGAATCTTGATTTTTAAATTCTAGTACATCCAAAACTTATTTGAAGTTCATGAAACTTATTGTGTTGTCATATGGACACCAATATAAAGTGGCATTGTACTTTATTTTGGTCAATTTTGAGACCAGTTTTGATGTAATCTTTATCTAATTACAAACGGGAGATTATTAATAATTGGGAACCAATATCCCAAACGGATTATTTATTCGAACCATGAGTGTTAGACCAACAATGGATACGTGCCATGCTTCGGTTAAGCAATAAAGTGGCAGCATTAATCATCCAAATAGAAAAACAATATACGTGCCGCCACGCGACCCGTGTGCCATGCGAGCAGGTGTGAGTTGACATAATAAACAATCGCGATGCTACGGGACAGATTTCCATGTGGGCCATTGAGCTCCTGCCATTCGATATAACATACAAACCACGCCGAGCCATCAAATCCCAAGTATTGGCCGACTTCGTCGCCGAATGGATAGAGGTCGAACTCCCTAAAGAGTACGGTACATATTCCAACTGGGTCATGCACTTCGATGGCTCTAAAATGCTGGCCGGCTTAGGAGCGGGCGTCGTCTTAACATCCCCCACCTGAGACACAGTCCAGTACGTACTCCAAATATTATACATAGACTCCAACAATGCAGCCGAATACGAGGCCTTATTGCACGGTCTTCAGATGGCTGCCTCCATGGGCATACAATGCCTGGAGGTGCGTGGGGATTCAAATCTCGCAATATCCCAAATAAATGGAGACTTCGATGCCAAAGATCCGAAGATGGCGGCCTATCGTAATGCCATACTTAAAATATTAGCTCGGTTTGAGGGACTCGAATTTCATCATGTGGCTCGGGAAAGTAATCAAGCGGCGGATGTTCTTGCTCGCATGGGCACCAAGTGTGACCCCGTCCCGCCTAACATCTTTCTGGAAAGGCTCTTCAAGCCATCCGTGGCGTGGCAGGGAGAGAGGAGCAACACCAGTCCGGATCCGATTATACCCCCAGATTCTGAACACAATACCGATATCATCGGGGGCTCAGCCACCAAATTAACCCCATCGGCCCATCTAATAATGGCAGTAATTGCCCCATGGACCGAACCATTCTTGGCCTACCTTAATAGGCGAGAGATCCCTGAGGATCAGAATGAGGCTCCCTGCATTGTTCGGCGCTCGAAAGCCTACAAGGTCCATGACGGAGAGATCTACAAGAAAAGAGCTACCGGAGTCCTTCAAACATCTATCTCCGAAGAAGAGGGACGGTAGCTCCTGGCCGAAATCCATGCTGGTCTCGGTGGTCATCATGTCGTGGCTCGGGCCCTCGTAAGTAAAGCCTTCCGTACAGGTTTTGGCCGACGGCCCGAGCAGATGCACAGGACCTTGTCCAACGTTGTGTCGGATGCCAGCTGTTCGCCAATCAAAGCCATATGCCGCCTACCGCCCTACAAACAATCCCCATCTCTTGGCCTTCCGCGGTCTAGGGGCTTGATATGGTCGGACCCCTTAAAGGAGGAAGTCATAAGAAAAAATATCTGCTGGTCATGGTAGATAAATTCACCAAGTGGATAGAGGCCAAACCAGTTAAAACGGCCGAAGCCGGACCAGTGATAGACTTTATATCCGGTGTCGTGCACCGTTATGGTGTCCCACACAGCATCATCACCAACAACGACTCCAATTTCACAGCCAATGAAGTGAAAATCTGGTGTGCTAACCTGGGCATTAAGCTCAATTACGCCTCTGTCTATCACCTGCAAACAAACGGTCAAGTCGAACGAGCTAATGGTCTGATCATAAGCGGCATTAAGCCTAGACTAGTGCGATCTTTGAAAGAATCAGACAAGCACTGGATTGAGGAGCTCGACTCCGTACTCTGGGGGTTGCGGACCATGCCCAATCACACTACCGGATACACACCATTCTTGGTGTACGCCTCAGAGGCCGTTTTGCCCTACGACATCATTCATGACTCACCTCGAGTGCGCATGTACGAAGAGAGAGAGAGGCCGAGCTTGATCGGCGGGACAGTCTAGATGCCCTGGAGGAGGAGCGCGACGTTGCAAAAGCCTGTTCTACATTCTATCAACAACAGGCTCGCAGATACCAAAGCAGAGAAGTGCGGGTCAAGACTTATAATGTTGGTGAGATCGTCCTACGCTTGCCACAAAAGAAAAAAGACAAATTCAAGCCCAAGTTGGACAGTGCCATCATCATAGATGAAGTTCTCACTGGAGGAGCGTACCGCCTGCATGATGCATCGGACAATCTCTTAGAGCCCAACCCGTGGAATGCTACCAGACTCCGAAGATTCTACGCCTAGAGTCGTACTCTTTGTTCGTCTTCTTCTCCCTTTGTTTCCATTTTCTCTCTCTTTAATTTTTTCTCCAGCTCTATAGCTCTTGTGCGGCTAAACCGCACACCTATGACGTACACATCCTTAAATGTAAATGCTCACAATACCTGGGGGCTTCTTTTACAGAAGCTTATTATTATTTTCTGAGCATCAAGCTCACAACATATGTGACCTTTCCTCATATGTACCTTTTCTTTGTCATTATATGCACCGTTATGACTTAAGTTTTTGCCAAGCTGGGTTGCCTGGCTCCTGTGCTTATGCCCTACGTTCCCGTTTGTTCGGCTAGGGCATAAAGGGAGCACCTCTGTGATTTTTACAGCCGGGTCATCCGGACTTGTACCTCGGACTGGGTGAAGCCGAAAGCTAGTGTTCTTAAGGGAATATTCGGTCGGCGGACTAAAGACATTATACCCTAATTATATTGTGAACCCCCAGATGTTACGTATACTGCGATTCTTCAATCACAGTTCGGGCATGCATGCTAACACATGTTCATCTAGGGAAAGGAACCCTTAACGGAAATAGTCTCTAAGGGAGTCCTGGATTAGGGGGTGTTCGGGTAGCCGGACTATACCTTCAGCCGGACTATTGGACTATGAAGATACAAGATTGAAGACTTCGTCCCGTGTCCGGATGGGACTTTCCTTGGCGTGGAAGGCAAGCTTGGCGATGCGGATATTCAAGATCTCCTACCATTGTAACCGACTCTGTGTAACCCTAACCCTATCCGGTGTCTATATAAACCGGAGGGTTGTAGTCCGTAGGACATCAACTCCATACACAACAATCATACCATATGCTAGCTTCTAGGGTTTAGCCTCCTTGATCTCGTGGTAGATCTACTCTTGTACTACCCATATCATCAATATTAATCAAGCAGGAGTAGGGTATTACCTCCATCGAGAGGGCCCGAACCTGGGTAAAAACATCGTGTCCCTTGTCTCCTGTTACCATCCGGCCTTGACGCACAGTTCGGGACCCCCTACCCGAGATCCGCCGGTTTTGACACCGACATTGGTGCTTTCATTGAGAGTTCCTCTATGTCATCGCCTTTAGGCCCGATGGCTCCCTTGATCATCAACAATGATGAGGTCCAGGGTGAGACTTTTCTCTCCGGGCAGATCTTCGTCTTCGGCGGCTTCGCACTGCGGGCCAATTCGCTTGGCCACCTGGAGCAGATCGAAAGCTACGCCCCTGGCCATCAAGTTAGGTTTGGAAGCTTAAACTACACAGCTGACATCCGCGGAGACTTGATCTTCGACGGGTTCAAGCCACGGCCAAGCGCGCCGCACTATCTCGAGGGGCATGATCTAGCTCTGCCCCCGGACAGTATCCCGGAGGCCGCACACACACCGGTTCCAACCCTAACTCGAAGCCTATTGCGCCAATCGAGGATGAGCGGTTGGACGTCACCTCGGGGGCTGCGATCTCAAAGGCGATCGAGCCGAGCGCCAGCCCCGCACTCTGCATGACCCGTGACTCCGAGGATCTGGACTCCTCCCCGGACTCTGAACCCCCCGCGCCCCTGCTGATCGAATCCGATTGGGCGCCGATAATGGAGTTCACCGCCGCGGACATCTTTCAGCACTCGCCTTTTGGCGACATCCTGAATTCTCTCAAGTCTCTCTCTTTATCAGGAGAGCCTTGGCCGGATTACGGTCAGCGAGGATGGGATATGGACGATGAAGAAGTTCAAAGCCCACCCACCACCCACTTTGTAGCCACTGTCGACGATTTAACTGACATGCTTGACTTCAGCTCCGAAGACATCGACGGTATGGACAACGATGTAGGAGACGAACAGGAACCAGCACCTGTAGGGCGCTGGAAGGCCACCTCGTCATATGACATATATATGGTGGATACTCCAAAAGATGGAGATGACGATGGAATAGCGGGGGATGACACCTCCAAGAAACAGCCAAAGCGCCGGCGTCAGCGGCGCTGCTCTAAATCCCACCAAAGCAAAAACGGTGATTCCGGCACAGGAGATAATACTACCCCGGATAGCGCCGAAGAACACCCACCCCAGCAAGATTCGGCACAGGAAGATGGAGAAGCCAGCCCTCATGAGAGAGCGGCAGACCGAGAGATCGAGGATGATAACTATATGCCTCCCTCCGAAGACGAGGCAAGCCTCGATGACGACGAATTCGTCGTACCATCAGACCCCGCCGAACAAGAGCATTTCAAACGCAGTCTTTTAGCCACTGCAAGCAGCCTCGAGAAAAAGCAGCAGCAGCTTAGAGCTGACCAAGATTTGCTAGCTGACAGATGGACTGAAGTCCTTGCGGCCGAAGAGTATGAACTCGAACGCCCCTCCAAGACTTACCCAAAGCGCATGCCGCTACCCCGATCAGAGGAGGAAGAACCTACATCACCAGCGCACGACATGACAGACCGGCCACCTCGCGGCCGCGATAGAGAGGCCTCTCGGCCCTCCACCCAAGTCATGTCCCGACGCCGCTCAACTAAGGCACGGGAAAATGCGCCAGACCTATGAGACGTACTGGAGGATAAGGCAAGACAAACAAGATCGATCTACGGATCGTGCAGGCGCCCTACGGCACGTAACGATGATCTTCACTCCGGATACAACAAATCCGGCCGGGCCGAACACAACAGACATAGCTCTTCCGAGCTGCGTCGTGATATAGCCCAGTACAGAGGCGCCGCACACCCGCTATGCTTCACGGATGAAGTAATGGATCATAAAATCCCAGAGGGTTTCAAACACGTAAACATCGAATCATACGATGGCACAACAGATCCGGCAATATGGATCGAGGATTATCTCCTTCACATCCACATGGCACGCGGCGATGATCTACACGCCATCAAATACCTCCCGCTCAAACTTAAAGGACCGGCCCGGCATTGGCTTAACAGCTTGCCAGCAGACCAAATCGGTTCTTGGGAGGACCTGGAAGCCGCATTCCTCGACAACTTCCAGGGCACTTACGTGCGACCACCGGATGCCGACGACTTAAGCCACATAATTCAGCAGCCAGAGGAATCGGCCAGGCAATTCTGGACACGGTTCCTAACAAAGAAAAATCAGATAGTCGACTGTCCGGATGCAGAGGCCCTAGCAGCCTTCAAGCATAACATCCACGACGAGTGGCTTGCCTGGCACCTGAGACAGCAAAAGCCGAAATCTATGGCAGCCCTCACGACACTCATGACCCGCTTTTGCGCGGGAGAAGACAGTTGGCTAGCTCGCAGTAACAACTTATCAAAGAACCCTGGTAATTCGGATACCAAGGACAAAAGTGGCAGGACACGTCGGAATAAGCAAAAACGCCGCGTGAGCAGCGACAGCAATGAAGACACGGTAGTCAATGCCGGATTCAGAGGCTATAAATCCGGTCAGCGGAAAAAGCCATTCAAAAAGAATACTCAGGGCCCGTCCAGTTTGGACCGAATACTCGACCGCTTGTGCTAGATACATGGCAGCCCCGAAAGGCCAGCCAATCACAATAACAGGGATTGTTGGGTGTTCAAGCAGGCAGGCACGCTAAGAGCCAAAAACAAAGACAAGGGGCTGCACAGCGACGACGAGGAGGAGCCCAGGCCGCCGAACAACAATGGACAGAAGGGCTTTCCCCCACAAGTGCGGACGGTGAACATGATATATGCAACCCACATTCCCAAGAGGGAGCGGAAGCGTGCGCTACGGGACGTATACGAGATGGAGCCAGTCGCCCCAAAGTTCAACCCATGGTCCTCCTGCCCGATCACTTTTGATTGAAGGGACCATCCCACTAGCATCCGTCATGGCGGCTTCGCCGCATTGGTTCTCGACCCAATCATCAAGGGATTTCATCTCACAAGAGTCCTCATGGACGGCGGCAGTAGCCTGAACTTGCTTTACCAGGATACAGTGCGGAAAATGGGCATAGATCCCTCAAGGATTAGGCCCATAAAAGCGACCTTTAAAGGCGTTATACCAGGTGTAGAAGCCAACTGTACAGGCCCAGTAACACTTGACATGGTCTTTGGATCCCCGGACAATTTCTGAAGCGAAGAGTTAATCTTTGATATAGTCATGTTTCGCAATGGCTATCACGCCCTGCTCGGACGAACCACATTCGCAAAGTTCAACGCGGTGCCGCACTACGCATATCTCAAGCTCAAGATGCCAGGCCCTCGAGGAGTAATCACGGTCAACGGAAACACCAAACGCTCCCTCCGTACGGAGGAGCACACGGCAGCTCTCGCAGTGGAAGTACAAAGTAGCCTTCTTAGGAAATTCTCCAGTCCGGCCGTTAAAAAGCCAGACACTGCCAAGCGCGCCCGGAGTAACCCACAGCAGGACTGCCTGGTACGCTCTGAGCAAGCGTAGCAATGCGGCCCCAACCCCAGCTCTCGCGACATAGCGAAACCAGTGCCTCGCGTACATAACCACGCCCTTGAAATACCATGGGCACAGGGGAAGGGGCACAATAACGGCACGCCCAAAATATGGCTTAAAACGTACTAGGGGCTGTCGGATTCTTTTTTTAATTTTTTCTTACTGTCAGGACTCCATACTTCGGACGACCTGTTCGGCAATTCGACTGCCGCACAAACGATGCAAGATCCAGGGAGGCAGACAAGCCATGCCGCATTATGGAACTCCCAGGTGGTCTCTGTTACGAGCAGTATACCTGTTTTGAATACAATTCCGCGGTCTGCCCCTGGTCAGGACATGTTAAATAGTCCAATATCTTTTTGCTTATCACACTATTTGTATCGTTCGGCTTTGATAAGTAGCCCCTCTATAAACAATGCATAGCTTTTTGTCTATTTTTTGCATTATCCTCTTTTCACATACATGTTTATTAAATGACATGATTGCACCCATACACCATGGTACGACAAACACGCCAGGGGCTTCAGTACCCCTCATTATGGTGGGAGAAGTCCGTACAATTTCACAAGTGCGGCATCCCGAACTTATAGCACTATATGCATCGGCTCTGAATCATGATTTGGGTCAATAGTTGGGTTTGCCTGGCTCCTATGTTTTGGTGCCTTACGTTCCGCTGTATCGGCTAAGGTAGCACTAGGAGAACCACTGCGATTGTGCCACGGTTCAGCTGGGTTAAGCACCTCAGTGGAGAAAGCTAAAACTGACTGTCATGATGAGGCGAGAGACCGGTCGCTGTTCGAGAGGTTTTTCGAGTCCCTAAAGACTTATGCCGCTTCGAGCGAGGAGCTGGCTTTGTCTGGCCAAGGCGTGGATAGCGCCCCGAACTCGGTCTTCCGAACTAGGGGCTTCGCCGAAATTTAAAATTATAGAGTTCGATGGCTAAGTGAGAGTGTTCAAGCATTATAGTCCAATTGCCTAGTTCGTTTTGCTGAGCGCCTCCCTCGAAGGACCCAACTATGGGAAAAAGAGCGCTCAGGTTTATCCCGAACACCCCAACACTAGTGGCATGAGGGCAGAAGCCGACGACTGGCCATCTCTCAATTTTTTGATAAACGGCCGCACAGAAAGTAATATTTTAAATTCAATAAGCATTGCTTAGCGCAATTGAACAAGTTTTCAGCGCACAGGATAAACACGAGCGAGTTCATTCAAAAATCACATCCTTGGTACATTCATCCGCCACAAGGCGAGCGCCTGCAAGAACATCCTTGTAGTAGTTCTCGGGCTTGCGATGCTCCTTCCCCGGCGGCGGCCCGTCCTTCACAAGCTTCTCACCGTCCAGCTTACCCCAGTGCACCTTTGCACGGGCAAGGGCCCGACGGGCACCTTCGATGTAGACGGAGCGCTTGATGACCTCGAGCCTCGGACAGGCCTCCACCAGCCGCCGCACCAGCCCGAGATAGCTCCCAGGCAAGGCCTCTCTGGGCCACAGCCGAACTATGAAGCCCTTCATGGCCTGTTCGGCCGCCTTGTGGAGCTCGACCAGCTGTTTCAGCTGGTCACTCAAAGGCACAGGGTGTCTGGCCTCAGAATACTGAGACCAGAACACCTTCTCCGTTGAGCTGCCCTCTTCAGCTCGGTAGAATGCGGCGGCGTCGGATATGCTGCGGGGAAGATCTGCGAATGCCCCTGGAGAGCTCCGGATATGGGTAAGTAACAAGTAGTTTACTTTTATATTTCTGCTTTGCATAAAGAATGCCTTACCCGCTGCTATCTTCCTCATCTCCTCCAACTCTTGGAGGGCCTTTTGGGCTTCGGCCTTGGCAGACTTGGTAGTCTCAAGGGCCGTCGCGAGCTCGGATGCTTGCGCCTTTGACTCAAGCTCCAAACTCTCATGTTTTTTCATGAGAGCCTGAAGCTCTTGCTGCACCTCGCCGACCTGAGCCCCAAGTCTGTCTCGCTCGGTGCGCTCCACGGCCGTTTTCTTTTCGGCCTCAGACAGCGCCTGCTTAAGGGTCGCCACCTCAGTCGTGGCCCCTACAATAAGCAGTACAATCCTGTTATTTTTTTGCAATCACGCCTTTTTATAGGCACTTTTTCTGTAAGGTATTTCCTACCTTCTTTCTCCTCGAGCCGCCGCTTGGCAAGGCCGAGCTCTTGCTCGGTCCACTCGAGGTCCTGCTTCAGGACACCCACCTCCGCAGTCAGTGCGGCGGTGGATAGCAGCGAAGCCTGCATACGCATATTGACTCTTTTTTTGTTAGACTCCTGCGAAATTTAATAGATCCTCTATTCGGCTTCTCTTTCCGAACGCTAAACAAAGCATCAGGGGCTACTGCCTATGTGGTAATATTTTTACATATTTTTACTTACCTCGAAGCTTGTTAGAAGGCTAGCGCAAGCTTCTGTCAATCTGCTCTTGGCAGACCGAACCTTCTGGATCATGCTCATAATAGTACGGTGCCCCTTGTTGATGGAGGCACCGTCAAGCACCTCCAGCAGATTGTCCGGCACCTCCGGTTGGACGGAGGCCGTCGGCTCAGAAGGCTTGCTCCTCTTGGAAGGAGTTCGCCTACCGTGGTCCGCAACTGTGGAAGATTCCGGCGCGGTGTCCGGCACAAAGCCGGACTTGGAGCCCTGGGGGGCCTTATCCACTTCACTCCTGGAGTCCAGGAGGTTGCCTTGCGGCTACTCTGGGACCACCTCCTCCTGCCCCGGAGCTTGTCGCGACGCCACTTCGGCGTCGTCTGCAGTGCGGGGGGAGACAGCGGGCGGAACTGAGTTCACGTCCGATGAGTCCAGGGAGCCGCCCGATGATTCGTTGAATTCGGCCCGGGGCGGGCTGCATAATTACGTTCGACATTAGGGAAAGCTGTGCAACAAAGGAACATCATGAGTTACTCTGATATCCAAACTTACGATTTCGCGGACGCTTGGCCCTGTTTGGCCACTCCTCTTCGCCCTCTTCGGCGTCGGGGGAGTAGTCCGGCGGAGGGGTCTTCCTTTTCCTAGACCCCTCGGCCTCCCCCGTTGGGGCGGCCTTCCTCTTCTCTCCTCCCTCAGCTGGGGGGGGGAGAGTTTTCTTCTTCATCCTCCTCGTTTTCACGGGAAGAGGGCATCTCGGACTCGTCGGATGACGAGTCCGACACCACCACATTACGGGAACTCTTTCGAGTCCCCGTGGTCTTCTTCTTCTTGGCCTTCTTCTCCGGCACCACATAAGGCGCCGGAACCAGCAGCTTCACTAGTAGAGCTGGGGCTGGGTCTTCGGGCAGCGGAGCCGGACAGTTAATCGGTCCGGATATCGCCCGCCAAGCCTATCAAAGGTAAGGGAGTTTAGATCCCGCATAGAGTCAAACTATGAAAAAAGCTTAACATCCTGTAAAAGGTGAAGATAGCTTACCTCGCTAGCGTGACGCTGTGAGCTGTATCCGCGGTCCTCGGAAGCAGATGCGGGAGCCTCGGCGCCCTTGAATAGCACCTTCCAGGCATCTTCGTACATCGTGTCGAAGAGCCTGCTAAGGGTTTGGTGCTGCGCCGGGTTGAACTCCCACAGATTAAAATCCTGTTGTTGGCACGGGAGGATCCGGCGGACGAGCATAACCTGGATTACATTAACAAGCCGGACTGGCTTGTTCACTAGGGACTGGATGCATGTTTGCAATCCGGTCACATCTTTTTCATCACCCCACGACAGGCCCGTCTCTTTCCAGGACATAAGCCGCGTGGGGGGTCCGGATCGGAACTCGGGGGCTGCGATCCATTTCGGATCGCGTGGCTCGGTGATGTAAAACCACCCGGATTGCCACCCCTTTAGGGTCTCCACAAAAGAGCCCTCAAACCATAGGACGTTGGCCATCCTGCCCGCCATGGCGCCTCCGCACTCCGCCTGGCTGCCGCGCACCACCTTGGGCTTGATGTTGAAGGTCTTGAGCCAGAGGCCGAAATGAGGACGGACGCGGAGGAAAGCCTCGCACACGACGATAAACGCCGAGATGTTGAGGATGAAGTTTGGGGCCAGATCATGGAAATCTAGGCTGTAGTAGAACATGAGCCCCCGGACAAATGGGTGGAGTGGAAAACCTAGTCCGCGGAGGAAGTGGGGAAGAAATACTACCCTCTCATGGGGCCTTGCGGTGGGGAGAAGCTGCCCCTTTTTGGGAAGCCGGTGCGCGATGTCCTTAGACAGGTATCCGGCCTTCCTTAGCTTCTTGACTTGGCCCTCCGTGGCGGAGAAGACCATCCACTTGCCTCCCGCTCCGGACATTGCTGGAGAAGGTTGAGGTGGGATGTGCAGGCTTGGGCGCTGGAGCTCGAGTGCGCAGGAGATGGATAGGCAAAGGAGGAAGAAGGCGTAGGTAAAAAGGTGGATCCTTATCCCCTTATATGGGCGGATGCGGTTGTGCGTCCCCACCAGCCTAGTAAAACTCGCTTGCCTCCCAAGCACCGTGATAAATGGCGCGGTTGGGTTACCCACGTCCGTATTGATGAGAATCCCGTAAAAGGGGTACATGATCTCTGCTTTGACAAGACGTGCCAAGGAAACCGCCTCGCAAAACGTGCTGAGGTGGAAAAGTAAAAACGATTCGAGTAAAGGACTTGGCCGTAGTGTGATGACGCACTGCGGAATACGTTAGCAGATTTGATTTGTGTTAATATTATTCTCTCTATGGCAATATGTGGAAACTTATTTTGTAGAGCCGGACACTACTCTTGGTGTTTACAATCTTCTATGAAGGACTTGGAGGAGGAACCCGCCTTGCAATGCCGAAGACAATCTGCGTGCCAGACTCGTCGTCATTGAAGCCTAGTTCAGGGGCTACTGAGGGAGTCCTGGATTAGGGGGTGTTCGGGTAGCCGGACTATACCTTCAGCCGGACTCCTGGACTATGAAGATACAAGATTGAAGACTTCGTCCCGTGTCCGGATGGGACTTTCCTTGGCGTGGAAGGCAAGCTTGGCGATGCGGATATTCAAGATCTCCTACCATTGTAACCGACTCTGTGTAACCCTAACCCTATCCGCTGTCTATATAAACCGGAGGGTTGTAGTTCGTAGGACATCAACTCCATATACAACAATCATACCATAGGCTAGCTTCTAGGGTTTAGCCTCCTTGATCTCGTGGTAGATCTACTCTTGTACTACCCATATCATCAATATTAATCAAGCAGGAGTAGGGTATTACCTCCATCGATAGGGCCCGAACCTGGGTAAAAACATCGTGTCCCTTGTCTCCTGTTACCATCCGGCCTTGATGCACAGTTCGGGACCCCCTACCCGAGATCCGCCGGTTTTGACACCGACAGTCTCCCTGGAAGATGTTTCTTACAATCAACAAGTAATAAAACATAGCTAGTCGGATACAACTTGTCTGTTCAAGCAACTATGACCCCTACGCCTGGTTTCCACGCATACCCCGATCTATATTGCCGCTCCGATATTCGGAAACACTCTGCGCCTTCGGGTCCGGAGGTCGAAGCAAAAAGGTTTGCCAGGACAATCGTTTTACAAATCTGGCTAGGGACAAATTTGTAAATTGAAGTACATAGTCACTTGGACTCAAAAACTTCTTCCTATACGCCGTCTAACAGGCTGTCCAGCTTACAATCCTGTTGGGAAAACTTGGCGGCTATCTTTACTTGGTCATATACCAAACTAACTGGAATTTCTTGTCCATCTGACCCCCGAGGTCCGACCCGGGCCATATGATTCGGATAAAGCTTGGTGTACCATGTTTTTACCATGGCCCAGGCCTCTCGTGCACCTTCTCGGCAGGCCGATACCCTCCATAATCGGAAGCGCCGCTAAGCTCCCTGGAATAGCTTCACAAGATCCTCCATACTTCCTAGAGGGGAGGCGGATGGCCACAAATCCTTGGAAACACTCCGCATTGCTTGCCGAGCTCGCTCGTGCACTTGGGACAGCTCTTGTAGCAGATCGCCTTGAGATCCGGACATTTCCTCTTCGGGACGACTAGTGAGCATACTTGCAGACATAAATCTGTCAGCTCATTTTTTCGCTGAATTACACTGAGGTAAGTTCAAAAGCATACTGAATATGCCGCCTCGTAGCCTCCTATTTTCCTTTACGGTGTCAGCTAGCTGGGCTGGTACATCTTTTAGATTTTTGTCCAGCAGGGTGTTGGAATCCTGCAACTTGTTCTTATCATCCCTGACTCATGTCAGCACACGTTCGCCTGTGGCCTGTCGCCTTTCGGCCTCTTGTTTGCCTGCATGTGCGACTTTCGGTTCCTCTTTCAGTTGATCTGCTAATCCTGTCATCGGAAACGCAATAGTATTCACATTACTTGTACATGATTATACATTTTCTGGATGGAGGGGAACATAACCAGGCGATGCCTCCTTGGACTTCTCTAGTTCGGCGGTAACAACAGCTAGCTGAGTCCGGCACTTTTCCAGCTCATGAGACAGCACGTTGTTCTTCTCTGTGAGTACCTGATTATACAATGATCCTTAAATCAGTTGTTTCAACTGTTTCAGGTCTCAGGGGCTACTGGTACATGATTACCAGATCTGTACAATGCATACTTACCTGCATATCTTTCAAATGCTGGTCAGTGGCTCTGGCAAGCCCGTCCCGAGCAGCTCGGATGTATGCATCAGCCAAGCTGAAGGCATTGAACGCCTCTTTAGCAAAATCAGGGTCGCGAAGAGCGGCCCTCCGGCGCCGATGATTCATGGCGCTCTCCACTTTAGAGTTTGTGATGGATACATTGTCTGAATCCTCTGAAGGAGGACAAATCGGCGTCACTCCCGTGTCAGCCCTCGCCCTAGAGGCAGGGTCTGGAACCTGACTGGTGGAGGCGCGACCGGCAGGATCCCCAGACATAGTCCGGCGAACAATCTTCCTGATAAAACATAGCGGACAATGTCACGGTTCGATGTGACTGCGAGAGGGCATATTTAAACCCATACCTCTTTGATGAAGGCTCGGCTATGTTCTCATTTTCCTTCCTCTTCGAAGACCCACCCGGCGTAGGAGCCACTCTCTTATGAGACGCCTCTGGTGCGGCATGACGCGCCGAGCGCCTCCCCTTTGGAGCACGAGACAGTGCGGTGGGTGAGGCATAACGAGGAAGCTCTTTCGGAGGAGATGTCTCCTGGTTACTTACATGTGAGGCAGGAAGGAGGCCAGGATAATCGGCCATGATGGGCACTTCTATGCCGTCATAGCTCACCTGGTAGAAGACTCCCTCTTTGAGTTCTACAAATATGTCTGGATCCTCTTCAAATACGGGATCGAGGTCCCGGTTATGGTCCTCTGGCTATGGAGCGGGACTATAAATCTTTGTGATAGCCTTCCGCCATTCCTATTAAGAATGGACGGGTAAATTTCAATTAAACATGGCTCGGGGAAAGGATTGAGTAAGGAGGTGGGATTAAAACTCACTCAGTTAGGGGGATTGTACATGGAGAACCCCACTTGGCGTTTGAGATGAGTAAACTCCTCTTTCTCCCCTTTATACAGATCGGCCAATATTGTGGCCAGGGCGGCAGGGGTATCCGGACCCTTCCGTCCGAAGCGTGAGGTGTCATCTTCCCCACTATAGTGCCACATGGGGAACCCTCTAAATTGGAGTGGCTGAACACCTCACATTATGGAAGTTGCCACTACCTCGATTATTAATAATACAGACTGGGCAAGTGTCCTTATCCTGCCCATTAACTATTGAACTTCTGCAATTTTTTCCTCCTCGAGGCTCCGAGGATGCCAGCTATGGCGTTTCCTCAACGGAGCACTAGAAAATTCGGGGAGGCCCATTCGGATTGGGTCGGGGAGAGCGACATCTTCAATATAAAACCACTCCGAGGACCACTCTTCGGATGCCTTCTTCAGCGTACCGGACAAGTATCCGGTCCCAGCTATGCGCCATATCTCGGTGCCCCCACCTCGAATATGGATCCCTTTTGGGTACGAGGGACGAGGCAGAAAATTTTCCTACATAAATCAAAGTGGGCCTCGCAGCCCAGGAATAGCTTGCAAAGAGCGACGAAACCCGCGATATGCAGGATGGAAGCTGGAGTGAGGTTGTGCAGTTGGAGGCCGTAGTACTCCAGTAGACCTCGAAGGAAAGGGTGGATTGGAAACCCGACGACTCTTATTAAGAAGGATACGAAGCACACTCGCTCCCCCCTTGTTGGATTAGGGAAATTTTCCGCCAGGGATTCACCTGTAAAGGAGGTTAATCCTGCCCGAACGAGCACTAGATACGCGAGGGGAAGGAATCCTTGCGTCTAAAGCTTTTACTCAGCTGGTCATGGGATACAGAACATTTCTCCCAATCGCCTTTTTCGGAGCCATGGGGGCGGGAGGAAGAACTGGGAACTCTAGCCATGTTGGAATGGTTTCTCCTAGCAAGCTCTAAGGACTTTCCGCCTGGTGTGAGATGGCATCTGAGATCCAATCCACTTAAATATACGCGTTTCTTACATGGCCAGGGTGTTATGTGCAAAAATACTCTGGCCTTTCGTGTTCGCTCGTCACGTGGAAGCCAAAGCAATGGAGGCGCAGAAGTCAATGGGTACGACATTAAATGAAAAGCCGAGTATAACTCTTCGGAACAGATGCTTTGAAGTATTCGGAGGAAGAACCCGCCTTGCAATGTCAAAGACTATCAGCGCGCCGGACACATCATCATCGAAGTCTGGTTTGGGGGCTATTGAGGGAGTCTTGGATTAAGGGGTCCTCGGGCGTCCGGCCTATGTGACGTGGGCCGAACTGATGGGCCATGAAGATACAAGACAGAAGACTTCCTCCCGTGTCCAGATGGGACTCTTCTTTGTGTGGAAGGCAAGCTTGGCATTTGGATATGAAGACTCCTTCCTCTGTAAACCGACTTTGTACAACCCTAGTCCCCTCCGGTGTCTATATAAACCGGATGGTTTAGTCCGTAGAGGCAATCACAATCATACAGGCTAGACATCTAGGGTTTAGCCATTACAATCTCGTGGTAGATCAACTCTTGTAATCATCATATTCATCAAGATCAATCAAGCAGGAAGTAGGGTATTACCTCCATCAAGAGGGCCCGAACCTAGGTAAACATCATGTCCCCCGTCTCCTGTTACCATCGACCTTGGACGCACAGTTCGTGACGCCCTACCCGAGATCCGCCGGTTCTAACACCGACACCGGCCATGTGACACGTGAAGCAAGCCAAAAGGTTCCATGGAGAGCACATTGAGTCCGGCCCCACCGTCAATGAGGGTCTTGGTTACCGCTATGTTGCAGATGGTGGGGGTGCAGAGCATCGGGAGTGCGCCTGCGCTCGCGGTGGTCACGGGATGGTCTCTTGAGTCGAAGGTGAGGTCGGCCTCTGGTGTCGCCCATCTTGGAGGAGCTCCCTGCAGCACGAGGGCGGCGCCCACTTGGCGGAAAAACTACTTGACGTGGCGGTCCAAGGGCGGTCCAAGGGCGGCTGCGACGGCGTGAGGCGCCGGTGCCGTGAAGTGCGCGACGAAGAGGCCGCACAGCTCCTCCCAGGAGGCCACAGAAGACCCTGGCAGGCTAAGAAGCCAGGCGCGCGGTACACCAGTGAGGGCCATGGGGAACCAGTTGGTCATGACCTTCTCATCGCCGCCGGCCGCCCAAATGGCCCCCTTGTAGGCCTGGAGGAAACCTGCCGCCGCGCCGTTGTAGCGGGCGGCATCTCCGGCCTGAACTTGGGCGGCCAATGTACCTGCCGCAAGGCGGGGGCGAAAGCCTGTAGGCCCGCAGCGCCTCCGTGTGCGCTCGTCAGCCCGATCAGAGGGGTGGTGCTTACCATGGGAGCAGGTTGGCGGGGCGAAGCGGATGGATAAGTGAGGCTTTTACGTAGCCCTACCTGGCATGCCAAATGTCGGGTTCAGGGTTCCGCAGACCCTTGAGACGTTCAAACACTTGGGTGCATGCGAAGAACTCTCCCCTCCCAGTCTGCCTGCTCGATGATTCCACGGCCTAGCTCGACGAACCCAAGGGACAAGAGACACAGCGGTTTATCTTGGTTCGGGCTACCTTGCGGTGTAATACCCTACTCCAGCTTTGTGGTGGATTGCCTCGAGGGGTTGAGGATGAACTAGTATAGTGGTGGAACAGCCTCAGGAGGTGAGGTGTTCTTGAGCTCGATGAGCTAGTGGGTGAGATGATGATCTGAATGATCCCCCTCTCTATGGTGGTGGCTAAGTCCTATTTATAGTGGCCTTGGTCCTCTTCCCAAATGTAAGGCGGGAAGGGATCGCACAACGGCCAAATTTGAAGGGGGCAACTAGTACAAGCTATACAGACAAAAGTAGTCTTCGCTTGCAAAAGGCTCTGGTGGTGATGCTACAGTGGGCTCCGCAATGACCTATGTCCTGTCGTCCTGGCGGTCTTGGTCTTGTTGCACTGATGTGGAGACATTTGCTTGATTCGTCGGGACTCCGCCCTTGCGCTTACCTCCTTGGCACCAAAGCGGAAACTGGTACATTGCGCCCGCTGGCGCCCGCCTGGCCTTGGTCGTCATGGATCACGTCATGTGAACCTCGCGAGGTGCACCTTGCCTTGATATCTCTGCTCCTCGGGAGCCAGCCTGGTGAGGCCACCCCCAGGGTGGCCTTGGTGTCGCCCGCCTCGCGAGGCTTAGCCCCTCGCGAGGGTCTTGAGTTGTTGTTGGTGAAGCTGGGTCGTACCAGGCCGTTAACAGAGCCACGCCGTGGGCCGTAGGCAGGCAAGTCTGGGTACCCATGTTCCCAGGACGCCGACATTCCCACTACTCCATGTTAATGGTGCGCCCGAGCGCCCCCCCTCCCATCCTCGCCGCACACACAATCCTCTCTCCGCTTGCATCCTCGACACCACTCTCAGTCCTCAAAGCCGTCGGTGTATGAGGATGCCACCGAAGCGCCCCATCGGAGGGAGTGGCGATGCTGGGGCTGCTGAAGCACCAGAGCACGGCGTGGAGATGGAGACAGAGGTTGTCGTCACCGGCAGCGATTTATCGCTACACCCTGACATCGTTAACGGCATCGAGCTTCCACAGCTGGAGGCGGAGTTCCACACCGACTCTGGTGACGACTCGGGCGACGACCCCGGTGACGACTCCGACGACCACTCCAGCGATGACTCCAACGACGACGGATAACTGGTTAGTCATCTATAGCCATTTATGTGTCAAATAGATCCTCGGTTTCTCTGGTTACTCATGCCTCCCCCTTTTTGGAATAGAAATCATATGGTTATGTTCTCCCAATCCATGAAATCTAAGTAAGTTTTGTTAGATCCGTGTAGTGTATTGATTGTTTGAATGGTACAAGTGATAAGTGATTAGTTGTTTCATCTGTGCAAATGATTTATGCTAGTAATCTGACTAGGGTTAGTGTTTGTGCTAATAATTCCTAGCTAGGACTTGACAATTGATTTTGAATGACCTACATATGTTTCTGCCATTATTTTCTTCAAGATTGGTCTGTACATAGACCACTGTGCTTAAAAATCGAACCATAATCTCTGGATATGTATAAATAAATAGCCATAGATTCCTAATCCTACTTCACGACATGTAAACATTGATTTGATGCCACATTTGTTTTACTATTTGTATAGGTGTTGTCTGACGATGTGGACAGCAAGGATGAAGATGGCCAGAGGAGGTACAAGAGGCAAATCCTGAGGGAGCTTTATGCAGGAAAGCATAATAGGCATATTAGGACTTGGAACGGCGGCTATCGATGCCCATTTTTCAACCACGAGCTTCATGACGTGTATCTAAGTGTTCTGACGCATGAAAGAGGATGGGCCGTTGGCTCCTTCAAGTAGAAGTATTCTCGCAGGGTGGCGCACGGCGCGTACACCGAGTACCCGGAGAAGCTTCAAGATCGTGCCGGCATGTGACATGAGATGTGGGATTGAACTATGTACGCTTGAGTATGCTTAATGATGGTTGAACTATGTACTTATGGTTGAACTATGCTTGTGTACCTGTACGCTTATTATCTATGTCTGAGTATGTTTAATCTATGTTTACTTATGTCTAACCATGGGAAATGGATGAAATCAGTTCGGTTGATGGAATCTTCCTCCGTCTTGGTTTATTGGTCCCCTTTGTAATTTGTGCTAAATTTTGACCGAAGGTTTAACTGACAAAATGTTACTGCAGGTCAGCAAAAATTATATCGTTGGATGGGTATTCGAGCATAGTGTTCAATGATATAATTTTTGGTGACATGCATAAACATTTCTTAGTTAAATATTTGGTCAAAATTTGGTAAAAATTACAAAGGGGACCAATAAACCAGGACGGAGGTAGTACGTCAATCACACACGGTTCCCAAAATTGGAACCGTGTGCAATGACTTCCATTTTGCCTATTGCGTCAATCACGTACGGTTGGCTCTAGCAAACCGTCGCCTCCGAAATTCTTTGTGGGACAGAAAACCCTCACCACCCAATTCATAAAGAAAAAAGAAAACCCTCACCATCCCCACGTCACAAAAACCCTCACCCAGCCTGCCACCCCCTCCGGTCCCCATTCACACCTGCACAAGCTCCTCCGCGTCTATGCATGGCACCGCCTATCACGGCAATAACCACTTAGCTCGACACCTACCGCCGCCAGGGTGCCGGCAAAGCCTGCCACATTTCGCCACTACCGCTTGCCGCCGCCTATCGCCATCGACTTTCTCGACGCTGCTTGCAGTCGACTCAGCTCCGCTCGGTTGGGGAATCTGCCATACTGAGGGTTATTTCTCATGGACAACAAGTAACTAATTTAATGAGATATTATCTCATCTCTTATCCCAGTTCATCTGCCTCCTTTAATCACCCTGCCGAAATCGCCATGAATTCATTTTTATTTGAGCTCATTTGAGGGTTTTCTTCCATTCATAGAGTGTACAGTGCACAGACACATCAGGACTTTGCGACCTCCGCCAGACATTCCATCTCACCGTACCAGATGACTTGAGGATGCACGCGGTATGTTCAGTCTCACCCTAAATCGGTTGGCATGGCCTACTTTCCTGAACATATTCTAAATATTGCTACATTTGGATAAAAGGTGCCACATGCACCATATACATCAAAGGGTATTTTTCTGTCTTCTTTCTATATTAGGTAATTAATGATGTGTTGTTCTTTCAATTACTCTCATATTTCCATGACATCATGTTTACCCTATCTATTTAATTATAGATTTTTGTCCTTCGATTTCAACTGTTGTATAGTTCTTTCAATCTGGTCACATATTTGCATGTTACCATATTTTCTTTAACAACCCTACCATTTTCTGCAGTGCGTCCCTTGCTATGCAACAGAATCTGTAGTGCGCAATCTTTCCCTTTACATAAACCAAGACTGCAGGGATGTCATACTAAACACAAACCATGGATTTACAATTGTTTCTACTATAAGACTTGATGAACGTGGTGACTCCTATTTTGGCACTGGCCTTTGGAAAGAAATTTCTAAATTTTATGTACTGAAAGCTGGCACTATAATTGCACTGCACATAGGGCCTGGTCATGAGATATATGCTAACTTCCCCGACGATATCATCCGTCCAGACTTTGTTCGAAGTAAGTTTTCTTTTCAAGTATCTACATGTTGACTTACCCAGCAATATCAAATGAATTGTGTAGTATTTAAGCAACCAATTGTTATTCCATTTTCTTACTATATTCCTACCTAATAACTTCTAGTTACTAATACACTTTTCTATTGCCCTGTTTTAACTAAATATTCCCTGTACTCCCACTTCTATCAGAAAGCGCCGCTGACAAGGAGACTCCAGAGGTGGAGAACAAGGCTGCCAACAAGTGGAGGTGGGGCGAGCAAGAACTGCAAGCGACTCTAGCAGGCCCAGACTTCATCAGCAACCTCCCCGATGATATGTTGACAGTCATCATCTCCCTCCTCCCAATCAAATATGGGGCGCGGACAACCGTCATTTCCCGGCGGTGGCGCCCCCTATGGAACTCCACCCCTCTCGACCGCATCGACAACCACGAGCTCTGCCATGGCTATCGCAAAAGCCTGGATGCGTTCTCCAAGATCCTCGGTAGTCACCTTGGCCCAACCAGAGGCCTTAGAATGGTCAAGTTTCGTTCCAACGACAAGGACTGAGCCAAGCTTGAAGAATGGTCCCGATCCCCCGCCCTAGATCTGCTCGAGGAAATCACTTTTGATGATGGGCATATGTGCTCGCTGCTAACGTCCACACTCCGTTTCGCGCCCATGCTGCGCGTCACCAAGTTCAGGAACTGCCATTCTCCACCCCCCTAAAGATGAACCCGCTCTTATTCTACCACGACTGAAGCACCTCGAGCTCGTCGTCGTCTGCCTTCCAAATGGTGACATGGAGCGCCTGCTTCGTGGCTATACTGCACTCGAGTACCTTCATCTTCAGGCGATCAATGGGTTGAGTAGCTTCCACATCACCTCCATGACTCTCTGAACTATTTATGTGTGTTGCTGGTGCGGCAGGAAGACATCAAAAGATGTGTACCATGGTATGGTCATTAAGGACACACCTGCACTTGAGAGATTACTTGTAGTTGATCAAGAAGGTCCAACAAGAATCAATGTCATTTCTGCACCGAAATTGATAGTGGTGGGCCACTCATCAGACAAATACTTTGAACTTGTTATTGGATCCACACCCGTTCAGGTACAACAGCCGCCTTCTACCTCTCCTTCTACAAATTAACATTATTCCTGATTTTGAAGATGTTTGTTCGTCTGTCATCCAGAAAATGATTCCGACAAGCTTGACCCCGAAACTATGCACAGTGAAGGTCTTGGCACTAGAATCTATCAGCCCCAACCTGGAGCAAGTTGTCAGTTTCCTAAGATGCTTTCCATGCCTGGAGAAGCTATATATCGAGGTGATGTTCCTTTCCTGTTAAATGTTAACCATAAGGTGTTCAATTTGTGATGCCTTTTTCCAAGTTTACAATGACAATGTACAATGATTTCTGAAGGATTCTTTTGGAGGATTTCAGTACATACATGCCCCCCATATTGGTTGCTTGATCCATATATGGTTACAATCCATAAGCATTTCTCCTTTGGATTCATCTATACTAGTTTTCTTAGGGAACTTTTCATCCACTCCAACCTCTAGTGAAGAAGGCTACATTTTTCTAGAATGTAATCAAATGCCCATGTTAATCATGTCAGATTGAAGATGGCATGTTAGTGCATTTTACAAATCCTGCAAACCAAATAGGCATGTGGTAGTGCTCGAAACTGCATGTAGGCACTAACACATTTTCTTCTTTTGCGGATAAGATTAGGCCCAGTGGTGGATAATATGATACAATATAACAATCACGTTGAATGCCTAGATCTGCATCTCTCAGAAATTACTTTGAACTCCTACTGAGGGACCTTACCAGAGATTATATTCGTTGGGTTCTTTGTTTTGAGAGCAAAGGTGTTGAAGGTAATGAGGTTTGCCCTACATTTATTTCGCAAAAATGAATGATTTGTTGATCAGCGCCTACGACAGAATGGAATAGGCTCCGAAAATGCTGAATTTCAATTTGGAACTTCAGATCACAGAGTAATCGGAAGTCATCGTGTCAACCCCATACATGACTTCTCAGTGGCTGGCCCCTTTGCAAAAAATATGTGGTTTCGAAACCAGACTTAGAAGTGGTAATATTAGTTTGAACCTCTCTGATATCCAATGTTTAGCGGATCAGCACCAGCGTTTGCAGCTGATGAGCTGAAATTCATTTCTAATATTAGTTTAAACCTTGTAATCTTCAAATTTGAGCCATATAACTCTGGAATTTGAACCTTGTAATATTTCGAGCTTTTGTGGTACAATCGTTGAAATGGCATCGTATGACACTCGTATATTGGTAGCACTATTTTGACCTTAATATGCAATGGTCTTAGATTTTATTAACCATCTCGAATCGGTTTACCTTGTCGGTCTCACAGCACACGATCTGTATAGCTAACTCAGCTGTGATCTTCGACATTATTGTACACAGTTGGTTTCTTCAACCGTGTGCCATGTAGAGTGCAGAATTAATTATCGCACTCGAGTGTCCATCATCACCCTTCTATGTAACTTTGACCTCATCACCCATGGGTAAAATTATGGCCGAAGTCATTCCGCACACTGCGTTTTTACAAAGCTTTTTGCCAATAAACGCCCATGATTTGCCCCTCATCTAGCCGAGGTGTGGCCAAACTAGCCGGGCAGGAATCTAGCGCGGTAAACTGCGCGGTAGCATGGGAACAGGCTCACTGACGATACATTTGGCGCCTCTTCCAGCCCACACATGGTCAAACGAAATGTGTGCGCTGCGGTATTGTCAAGCGTGCACCGGAATCCTCCACTATGAATGCGGTGACAAGACGCGACGATTACAGGCCGGTCGGCCCCCATTTATTATAGCGGCCATTTAACCCTTGTGTCTCTTCAACCTTTCGATCGTGCCCCACCATTGCAAGAAGCACACGCATGATACGTCCATTTTGCATCATGTTTTCTTACTGTTATTTATAATGTTTTTATCCATAATAATGCTTTTTGGAGTAATTCTTATGCCTTTTCTCTCATAATTTGGAAGGTACACACCAAGAGGGAGAATTCCGGCAGCTGGAAATCTGGACCTGAAAAAGCTACGTCAGGCTACCTATTCTGCACAACTCCAAACAAGCTAAAACTTTACAGGGATTTTTTATGTAATATATTAGAAATACTGGAGCCAATAAACGCCATAGGGGGGCACCAGGTGGGCACAACCACCTGGGCGCGCCAAGCCCCCCGGGCGTGCCCTGGTGGGTTGTGGCCTCCTCGGCCCACCTCCGGTGCCCATCTTCTGGTATATAAGTGGTTTTGACCTAAAAATAAGGGGAGGACTTTCGGGATGAAGCGCCGCCGCCTCGAGGCGGAACTTGGGCAGGAGCACTTTTACCCTCCGGCGTAGCGATTCTGTCGGGGGAACTTCCCTCCTGGAGGGGGAAATCATCGTCATCATCATCACCAACAACTCTCCCATCTTGGAGAGGGCAATCTCCATCAACATCTTCACCAGCACCATCTCATCTCAAACCCTAGTTCATCTCTTGTATTCAATCTTGTTACCGGAACTATAGATTGGTGCTAGGGGGTGACTAGTAGTGTTGATTACATCTTGTAGTTGATTACTAAATGGTTTATTTGGTGGAAGATTATATGCTCAGATCCATTATGCATATTAATACCCCTTTGATCATGAGCATGTTTATTGTTTGTGAGTAGTTACCTTTGTTCTTGAGGTCATGGGATAAATCATGCTGCAAGTAATCATGTGAATTTAATATGTGTTTGATATTTTGAGGGTATGTATGTTGTTATTCCCTTAGTGGTGTCATGTGAACGTCAACTACATGACACTTCACCATGTTTGGGCCTAAGGGAATGCATTGTGGACTAGCAATTAGATGATGGGTTGCGAGAGTGACAGAAACTTAAACCTCAGTTTATGCACTATTTCGTAAGGGACCGATTGGATCCAAAAGTTTAATGCTATGGTTAGAATTTATTCTTAATACTTGTCTCGTAGTTGTGGATGCTTGTGGGAGGGTTAATCATAAGTAGGAGGTTTGTTCAAGTAAGAACATCACCTAAGCACCGGTCCACCCACATATCAAATTATCAAAGTAGCGAACACCAATGAAACCAACATGATGAAAGTGACTAGATGAAATTCCCGTGTACCCTCAAGAGCGCTTTGCTTATCATAAGAGGCCGTTTTGGCCTGTCCTTTGCTTCAAAAGGATTGGGCTATCTTGCTACACTTTTTTTACTACTATTGTTACTTGCTCGTTACAAATTATCTAGCTATCAAACTACTCTGTTACTTACAATTTCAACACTTGCAGACATTACCTTACTAAAAACTACTTGTCATTTCCTTCTGCTCCTCGTTGGGTTCGACACTCTTACTTTTCGAAAAGAGCTACAATTGATCCCCTATACTTGTGGGTCATCAAGGCTATTTTTTGGCGCCGTTGCCGGGGAGTGAAGCGCCTTTGGTAAGTGGAATTCAGTAAGGAAACATTTATATAATGTGCTGAAATTTATTGTCACTTGTTACTATGGAAAACAATCCTTTGAGGGGTTTGTTTGGGGTATCTTCACCTCGCTCGGAACCACAATTAGCTACCCCTCAACCTACTGCACCTATTGAAAATATTGAATATCAAATTCCTTCGGGTATGATAGAACAACTGCTAGCTAATCCTTATGTAGGAGATGGAACCGAACATCCTGATATGCACTTGATATATGTGGAACAAATTTGTGGATTGTTTAAGCTTGCAGGTTTACCCGGATATGAGGTGATGAGAAAGGTTATCCCTTTATCTTTTAAGGGAAAAGCATTGACATGGTATAGGCTATGCGATGATATTGGATCATGGAATTGGAATTGTTTGAAATTGGAGTTCCACCAAAAAAATATCCTATGCATCTAGTTCATCGTGATCGGAATTATATATATAATTTTTGGCCTCGTGAAGGAGAAAGTATCGCTCTAGCTTGGGGGAGCCTTAAGTCAATATTATATTCATGCCCCAATCATGAGCTCTCGAGAGAAATTATTATTAAGAACTTTTATGCTCGGCTTTCTCGTAATGATCAAACCATGCTTGATACTTCTTGTGCTGGTTCTTTTATGAAGAAGACTATTGAATTCCGGTGGGTTCTTTTAGAAAGAATTAAACGCAACTCTAAAGATTGGAAACTCGATGAAGGTAAAGAGTCAGGTATTAAACTTAAGTATGATTGTGTTAAATCTTTTATGGATACCGATGTGTTTTAAAAGTTTAGCACTAAATATGGACTTGACTCTGAGATAGTAGCCTCCTTTTGTGAATCATTTGCTACTCATGTTGAATTCCCTATGGGGAAGTGGCTTAAATATCACCCACCTATTAAAGAAGAAATTAAAGAACCAGTACCAGTTAAAAAAGAAACTATACTTTATAATGTTGATCCAGTTGTTCCTTCTGCTTATATTGAGAAACCCCCTTTTCCTGTTAGGATAAAGGAGCATGCTAAAGTTTCAACTGTGGTTAACAAAAGCTATGTTAGAACACCTAAACCTGATGAATAAATTAAAGTAGAACATAGCATTCCTATGGTTAAAGATCTCTTGGAAGAAGATATGGATGGGCATGTTATTTACTTCTGTGAAGAAGCTGCTAGAATTGCTAAACTTGATAAAAGAAATAAACATAGACCTGTTGTTGGCATGCCTATTATTTTAGTTAAAATAGGAGATCACTGTTATCATGGTTTATGTGACATGGGTGCTAGTGTGAGTGCTATTCCTTACACTTTATATGAAGAAATCATGAAAGACATAGCACCTGCTGAGTTAGAAGACGTAGATGTTACTATTAAACTTGCTAATAGAGACACCATATCACCTTGTGGGATTATTAGAGATATTGAAGTCTTGTGTGGGAAAATAAAATATCCTACTGATTTTATTGTTCTTGGTACCCCGCAAGATGACTTCTGTCCCATTATCTTTGGTAGACCTTTCTTGAACACAGTTAATGCTAAGATAGATTGTAAAAAAACAAATTGTTGGTGTTAGCTTTGGTGATGAGTCTCATGAGTTTAATTTTTCCAAGTTTAGTAGAAATCATCATCAAAAATAATTGCCTAGTAAGGATGAATTAATTGGTCTTGCTTCTATTGTTGTTCCACCTACTGATCCTTTAGAACAATATTTGCTAGACCATGAAAACTATTTACATATGCATGAAAGAAATGAAATAGATAAAGTTTTATTTGAACAACGTCCTCTACTTAAACACAATTTGCCTATTAAAACTCTTGGGGGTCCACCTCCACCTAAAGGTGATCCTGTGTTTGAATTAAAACAATTGCCAGACACTTTGAAATATGCTTATCTTGATGAAAAGAAGATATATCTTGTTATTATTAGTGCTAACCTTTTAGAACATGAAGAAGAGAGATTATTGAAAGTTCTAAGGAAGCACCGGGCTGCTATTGGATATACTCTTGATGATTTAAAGGGAATTTAGCACAAAAATAATATGGAACCTGATGCTAAACCAGTTATTGATCACCAACGTCGGTTAAATCCGAAGATGAAAGAGGTGGTAAGAACGGAAATATTAAAACTTCTGGAAGTAGGTATAATATATCCCATAGCTGATAGTAGATGGGTAAGTCATGTTCATTGTGTCCCTAAGAAATGAGGTATTACTGTTGTTCCTAATGATAAAAATGAACTTATTCCACAAAGAATTGTTACAGGCTATAGAATGGTAATTGATTACAGGAAATTAAACAAAGCAACTAAAAAGATCATTACCCCTAGCCTTTTATTGATCAAATGCTTGAAAGATTGTCTAAGCACACACACTTTTGCTTTCTAGATGGATACTCTGGATTTTCACAAATACATGCCTCTCAACCTCATCAAGAAAAGACTACTTTTACTTGTCCCTTGGAACTTATGCTTATAGACGTATTCCTTTTGGTTTATGTAATGCACCTGCTACTTTTCAAAGATGTATGACTGCTATATTCTCTGACTTTTGTGAAAAGATTGTTGAGGTTTTCATGGATGACTTTTCTGTTTATGGGAAGTCTTTTGATGACTGTGTAAGCAATCTTGAGCGAGTTTTGCAGAGATCTGAACAAATAAATCTTGTCTTGAATTGGGAGAACTGTCACTTTATGGTTAATGAAGGCATTGTCTTGGGTCATAAAATTTCTGAAAAAGGTATTGAAGCGGAACAAGCTAAGGTTGATGCTATTGAGAAAATGCCATGTCCTAAGGACATCAAAGGTATTCGTAGTTTTCTAGGTCATGCTAGTTTCTATAGGAGATTTATCAAAGACTTTTCTAAAATTTCTAGGCCTCTCACTAATCTTTTGCAAAAGGATATTCCTTTTGTTTTTTATGATGATTTTTTAGAAGCCTTTGAAACACTCAAGAAAGCCTTAATATCTGTACCTATTGTTCAACCACCTGATAGGAACTTGCCTTTTGAAATTATGTGTGATGCTAGTGATTACGTTGTTGGTGCTGTTCTAGGACAAAGAGTTGATAAGAAATTGAATGTTATTCATTATGCTAGTAAAACTCTAGACAGTGCTCAAAGAAATTATGCTACTACTGAAAAAGAATTCTTAGCAGTAGTGTTTTCTTGTGATAAATTTAGACCTTATATTGTTGATTCCAAAGTAACTGTTCACACAGACCATGCTGCTATTAAATATCTTATGGAAAAGAAAGATGTTAAACCTAGACTTATTCGTTGGGTTCTCTTGTTACAAGAATTTGATTTACATATCATTGATAGAAAAGGAGCTGAGAACCCCGTAGCTGATAATTTTTCTAGGCTTGAAAATGTGCTTGATGACCCACTACCTATTGATGATAGTTTTCCTGATGAGCAGTTAGCTGCAATAAATGTTGCTAATGGTACTCCTTGGTATGCTGACTATGCTAATTACATTGTTGCTAAATAGTTACCACCTAGCTTTACATACCAATAAAAGAAAAAAATCTTCTATGATTTAAGACATTACTTTTGGGATGACCCACATCTTTATAAGGAATGAGTAGATGGTATTATTAGACATTGTGTACCTGAGCATGAACAGGGACAAATCCTACAGAAATGTCACTCTGAGGCTTATGGAGGGCATCATGCTAGAGATAGAACTGCTCACAAGGTATTGCAATCTGGATTTTATTGGCCTACTCTCTTCAAGGATGCCCGTAAGTTCATCTTATCTTGTGATGAATGTCAAATAATAGGTAATATCGGTAAGCTTCAAGAAATGCCTATGAATTATTCACTTGCTGATGAACCATTTGATCTTTGGCGATTTGATTACATGGGACCTTTTCCTTCCTCTAATGGGTATACACACATTTTGGTTGCTATTGATTATGTTACTAAATGGGTAGAAGCTATTCCAACCAGTAGTGCTGATCACAACACCTCTATTAAAAATCTTAAGGAAGTTATTTTCCCAAGGTTTGGAGTCCCTAGATATTTAATGACTGATGGTGATTCACACTTTATTCATGGTGCTTTCCGTAAGATGCTTGCCAAGTATGATGTTAACCATAGAATTGCATCACCCTATCATCCTCGGTTTAGTGGTCAAGTTGAACTTAGCAATAGAGAACTAAAATTAATTTTGCAAAAGACTGTCAATAGATCCGGGAAGAATTGGTCTAAGAAATTAGATGATGCACTTTGGGCTTATAGAACAGCTTATAAAAATCCTATGGGTATGTCTCCTTATAAAATGGTTTATGGAAAAGCTTGTCATTTGCCTCTTGAGTTAGAACATAAAGCAGTTTGGGCAATCAAAGAGCTCAACTATGATTTCAAACTTGCTGGTGAGAAGAGGTTATTTGGTATAAGCTCATTAGATGAATGGAGAACCCAAGCTTATGAAAATGCAAAGTTATTCAAAGAAAAAGTTAAAAGATGGAATGAAAAAAGAATTCAAAAGTGTGAATTTAAAGTTGGAGAATATGTTCTTTTGTACAACTCTCGTTTTAGATTTTTTGCAGGAAATCTCCTCTCGAAATGGGAAGGCCCATACATCATCGAGGAGGTTTACCGGTATGGAGCCATCAAGATAAATAACTTTGAAGGTACTAACTCAGAGGTTGTCAATGGTAATGAATAAAGTATTATATCTCAGGTACGCCTATTAATGTTGAAAGTAATATTATCCAAACTTTGACACTGGAAGAGCACATAAAAGAGTCCTTCCGGAACACTCTAGAATCGTGAAAATAAGGAGGTACGTGATACGGTAACTAAACAGACTCCGAAAATTCCGCAAAATTTTTTTTTATAAGTTTTGGAATATTTTAAAATTTTGGAAATAAAGAAACTTCCAGGGAGCGTCCCCTGGTGGGCACAATACACCAGGGCACGCCAGGCTTGCCTGGCGCGCCCAGGTGGGTTGTGCCCACCTGGGACACCTTCCATACTCCGTTTTTCTTCCATATACTTGTCCTCCAAGATAAAAAAATCTATATATACTTCCCAAACCTGTTTATCACCGTATCGTGAAGAAATCCTATGTTCTCTTTTTCCTTGCTATTTTCTGTCAGATCCCATCTACCATGGCTTCTTCAAGCTCCTCCAAGGACAAGTTCTTCAAGAATGTCATCAACCCATATTTGCGGGAAGTGGTGCAGCACCCTCAGGTCATCCAGATGCATGAGGGGGTGCTTCACCTCCGCGATGTTCCGTGTCCCAAGGGAATAGGAACCCTGGAGGCCAGGCTTGGAGCTGTGGAGCAAGATGTCTTCCGGTGGAAGGGGATGGTGGAGCGTGGGCTTAATGCCAATCACCTCATGATCACGGACCTTTCCCGTGATCTTAAGATGGATGGCAAGCCCATGAAGGATATCATCTTCACCATCAACGAGCAAATCAACTTTCTCCAAAGCCAGATCTATGATCTTCAAAACTAAGTATTTTAATATGAGGCGAGGTTTAAAGGTATGAGTTTGGCTGCTGGTTGCAGGACCCGTGAGACTCACTCCTCCTCTTATTATGGTGAGCCACTGCCATGGAAATCTGAGGATAAGATCCCTCCTTCACCACCACCGTCATCTTCCTCACCACCAAAAGAAAATTGAGTATCTGGTATGGGCACTCCCCTTGGCTTCTGCCAAGCTTGGGGGAGGTGCCCCGGTATCATATCAACCCACTATCTTTTTGCTTTTACTTATCTTAGTTCAATCTTTTGCTTTAGATGAAATAAAGTTTAGTTCGATCCTTTCTTATTTGAAAGTTTGCTTAGTGATCTATCATTGTAATCATGTGCAAGTTATATAATAAAGCTTAGTTTGAGTTTTTGTTTCTTTACTTTCATGATGCAAATAAAGAAAAGAAATAAAGAAAGAAAAGGATAAAGGAAATGAATGAAGAAAGGAAATAAATAATGAAAAGATTATATACTAATCTTATGGTAGGTGATAGCACCACATAAGGAAAAGTATAAGTAGAAAATTTTATTAGAGATTGACAAACATAGCATTAGTCAATGATGCAAATCATGAAAGAATTAATAAGGGAAGGGAAGATTCACATATAGATATACTATCCTAGAAATCTTTTGTGATTGTGAGCCCTCATCAAAATATTATATGCCAAAATTGTTAACGTTGGACAAAGAAGACAACTTAATGGTTTATGCTTGTTTATATTCACATAGAAGTCATATTGTCATATATCCTTTAACATGTGATGCTTTCCCCTATCATTGCTAGCCAAAAATTCCGTACTAAGTAGAGATACTGCTTGTGCATCCAAAAACCCTTAAACCCAAATCTTTTTCCAGTGTCCACCATACCTACCTAGGGATTGAGCAAGATCCCTCAAGTAAGTTGTCATCGGTGCAAAAAGGCAATAAAAATTGCTTCTAAAAGTGTGAGATCATTTAGTGTAAGAGAAAATTGAGCATTGTACGAACTTGGATGACAAAGAATAAAAGTGACAGACTGCATAATAAAGGTTGTCATCTTAAGGGGCAATACAACGTGACATTCTCTTGCACTAAGGGATTGAGCATACAAACAAATAAGCGCATGGCAACCTCTGCTTCCCTCTGCGAAGGGCCTATCTTGTACTTTTATGCAAAGAGTCAAAGTTTTTCTCTCTATTCCTTTTATTTTTCTCCTTTGGCAAGCATCATGTGGTGAGGAAAGATCTAGGCACATATGTGCAGTTGAATATAGATAGCATGAGTTATTATTGTTGGCATCACCCTTGAGGTGAGTATGTTGGGAGGCGAAACTATAAGCCCCTATCTTTCTATGTGTCATGTTGAAACGTTTTGCTCATGGGTATGAGGTGAGTATTAGCAATCATAGAATACTATATGATGGTTGAGTATGTGGACTTGCCTAAAGGCTCCGGCCCTTCCTGAAAAGATGATGAATTGTAGTTGCAAAGTTGACTCAGAACATAGTTTGTTGGTTTCTAATAGATTCTTTGCTTTATACTTCGATTGTGTGATGAACTATTACTTATTCATGAGAAGTATATGATAAAAGTTCTATGATAAAAGCCCTATGTTTAATTTTGTTGATGTTATAATAATCAACATGATGCTTCTATGTCCATATTTTGTTTTTATCGACACCTCTCTCTCTCAAAGCATGTGTACATGTTATTCGATTTCGGTTTTCGCTTGAGGACAAGCGAGGTCTAAGCTTGGGGGAGTTGATACGTCCATTTTGCATCATATTTTCTTACTATTATTTATAATGTTTTATCCATAATAATGCTTTTTGGAGTAATTCTAATGCCTTTTCTCTCATAATTTGCAAGGTACACACCAAGAGGGAGAATTCCGGCAGCTGGAAATCTGGACCTGAAAAAGCTACGTCAGGCTACCTATTCTATGAAACTACAAAAAAGCTGAAACTTCATGAGGATTTTTTATGGAATATATAAGAAATACCGGAGGCAATAAACACTAGAGGGGGGCACCAGGTGGGCCCACCTGGGCGCGCCAGGCCCCCCAGGCGCGCCCTGGTGGGTTGTGGCCTCCTCGTCCCACCTCCGGTGCCCATCTTCTGGTATATAAATGGTTTTGACCTAGAAAAGATAAGGGGAGGATTTTCGGGACGAAGCGCCGCCGCCTCGAGGCGAAACTTGGGCAGGAGCACTTTTGCCCTCCGGCGGAGCGATTCCGCCGGGGGAACTTCCCTCCTGGAGGGGGAAATCATCGTCATCATCATCACCAACAACTCTCCCATCTTGGGGAGGGCAATATACATCAACATCTTCACCAGCACCATCTCATCTCAAACCCTAGTTCATCTCTTGTATTCAATCTTGTTACCGGAACTATAGATTGGTGCTAAGGGGTGACTAGTAGTGTTGATTACATCTTGTAGTTGATTACTATATGGTTTATTTGGTGGAAGATTATATGTTCAGATCCATTATGCATATTAATACCCCTCTGATCATGAGCAACTTTATTGTTTGTGAGTAGTTACCTTTGTTCTTGAAGTCACGGGATAAATCATGTTGCAAGTAATCATGTGAATTTGATATGTGTTTGATATTTTGATGGTATGTATGTTGTTATTCCCTTAGTGGTGTCATGTGAACGTCGACTACAAGACACTTCACCATCTTTGGGCCTAAGGGAATGCATTGTGGAGTAGCAATTACATGATGGGTTGCGAGAGTGACAGAAACTTAAACCCCAGTTTATGCGCAATTCTGTAAGGGACTGATTGGATCCAAAAGTTTAATGGTATGGTTAGAATTTATTCTTAATACTTTTCTCGTAGTTGCGGATGCTTGTGGGAGGGTTAATCATAGGTAGGAGGTTTGTTCAAGTAAGAACAACACCTAAGCACCGGTCCACCCACATATCAAAGTAGCGAACACGAATTAAACCAACATGATGAAAGTGACTAGATGAAATTCCCGTGTACCCTCAAGAATGCTTTGCTTATCATAAGAGACCATTTTGGCATGTCCTTTGCCTCAAAAGGATTGGGCTATATTGCTGCACTTTTGTTACTACTATTGTTACTTGCTCATTACAAATTATCTTGCTATCAAACTACTCTGTTACTTACAATTTCAGCACCTGCACACATTACCTTACTGAGAACTACTTGTCATTTCCTTCTGCTCCTCGTTGGGTTCGACACTCTTACTTATCGAAAAGAGCTACAATTGATCCCCTATGCTTGTGGGTCATCAACTGTAACATCCCAAATTTTCAATTTGGAATGTTATACATTAGATCATCATTGCATATCATATTTTATTTTGCATTTTGGTTGATCCTAGAAAATTCTACGCAACTCAAGGACCCACGGAGAGAGTTGGGGATTTCGTTATTTTCATATTTGAGTTTTCTCAAATTTTGAGAATAGGATCATTTGATTTTATTTATTTTATCATCAATTATTTCTATTACAAAAATATGAGAGAGGGAATAAAATGACTTTCCCAAAATAGAGAAATATTGAGGATTTAATAATACAATCAAATAAGATTTTATTTCGGAGTTTTTTGGTGTTTTATTTGAATTTAGGAAAAATGTGCGTTTTTCAAAATTGCATTTAGGGCCCACATAAATGTTCACTTTGTCGGGCTTGATTTTAGAAGCCCGGGAAAATTTATTTCACGATTTTTGGAGTCTGTTTAGTATTTCTTTTTATTTTTCTTCCGAGCGTAACTATTTAAATAAAAAGGAACCGACCTACAGGCCGTGTCTGACTAGGACTCCCGGCCCGTAGGGGCTTTATAAGTCGGCCCACCCCGGGGGGAACCCTAGCCCTAGCGCCCCGCCCCAGCCCCGCACCCGCCGCCGGCGCCGCCGCGCCGCTCGCCGCCCGCCGCCGCCGCGCCGCCCGCCGGAGCCGCCTCCCGCCGCACGCCCTTCGAGGTTCGTCGCCGCCTCGTAGTCCGCGCCGCCTATTTTTTTAGAAAACCGAACGGTCTTCCGTCGGTTTATTTTCGTTTTTTTTTAGTTTTCGTTTTTTTTAGATCGGTTTTTTCGATTTAGGTTAAATAGCGAGCGTTCGCTCGTTTGTTCGTTTAAATGAACACGTTCATCGTTTAGATCTGGATAACGAACGTTCGTTCATTAATCCGTTCGTCGTTTTCTTTTTCTCGGATTAAATCCGCGATTTTTCTGATCGCGATTCCTGATCCGATTTTCGTTTTAGTATAACTTTTCGCTCGTTTATCGGAATTAGGCGATTCAAGCGCCTAGAGTTTCGTCTCGAAACCCTCTATCCGTTTAACCAACTTAAACAAGATTTTGCTACTGTAAAATTTGCCCTAGATCCAGATTACTAGAACGAAGTTGTTTCTTTCGCCGTTTGACTTTCGTTGCTTTGTTCGATTTGATTTTTTTGCCAACCGGAGTTCTTAAGTTGAACCTTCTGGTTAGATCTCTTATTTGAGTTTTACCTGTGCATTAGATGAGTACTTATTGTATGCTTGTTTGTTTGTTTGCGATAGAGTACCCGGAGTGCGCCGCCTGTTACTTCGAATCGTTAGGTTTCCCGGATCATCAGCAAGGCAAGTAACACTTTGATCATACCTTTTCTACTACCCAGTTTTATTGCATTAGATCAAACCTCACACATTGCATGATTAGGATCTAATTAAATTGTGGGATGGGAAGTAGATGAGGTAGTACCTATTACTTGTTTATTATCAAACCTTTGGGAGTTACTTCTGCGTTTGCTTATTATGCCATGCTATGCTAGTAGACGTGGATTGGGTGAGTGATATCCATGACAGATGTGAGATTGTTAATTAATGGTTTATCTAAGGTGGCAACTTAAACACACATCTGGGTGGATTGAGGCACCTGGGTATTCCAGGACTTGCCTGTTTTCTTTTGGACCGCCACCCAGGCTCAAAGGGATCATGAGACTATTCATACTAGAAACTTCCGTGTGCAGCCACAAGCTATTATGGGCTCTAGCATAGTTGACTAAGTTGTGCGAACTCTTACAGTGGTAGACTAGCAGATGTAGGGGATGTAGGTGGTACGGTCTACCCGATCGTAAGGTGCTAGCGCTTCTGAAAGACTATGTCTCGGTCATCCGTCTTCTCAAACACCATGTAGTGCGAGAAACAAACGGAGGCGATCGAGTCTTGTGGGGAAAAGTGCACAAACCTCTGCAGAGTGTAATAAACTAATCATGGTTAGCCGTGTCCCCGATTATGGACATCTTGAGTATCTAGTACCTGGATTTTCATGCGAATCTCAACATGTTACTCTAAATTAATTTTGTTGGGTTATGTTTAATGATGATGCTTAATTGGGATTGAGAATGCTGTCAACCATTCTCAATGTTTAACAACCACCATGATAGTAATTAAATTTATTCCTTTGGAGTAGGGAAAAATTGGCTTTACGCAAAACTGTAACCATAGAGCTTTCCACCAGCCAAATATGCATATAGTATAGCTGTTCATTCCATTACTCTCTATGTGTTACCTTGCCCGCATATTCCATGTGCTGACCCGTTTTTGGGCTGCAACGTTAATATTGCAGACTTTTCAGACGACGATTAAGGAGTTTTTAGGTCGTGGTTCTATACTCAGTGATGCCGTTGGAGTTGATGGACTCACTTATCTTCCAAGCCTTCCGCTGTTATCGTTATTAGATGGCCTTAAGCCATATTTATTGTAATAAGTTCTCTTTTGAGACACTCGATGTAATAAGTGTGTGATTGCTACTCTGCTATAAATCCTCCGAGTACTGTGTGGTGTCAGCATTACTGATCCAGGGATGACACCGGAGCACAGAGATCAGACTGTTTGAGGTCTGGTCGCTACAGAGATGGTATCAGAGCACACGCTGACTGTAGGACACGACCACTAAGCTAAAGACCTAGATCACTATCACTCTCTTCTCTTCTGACTTCTCATCTTTTCTACTCTTTAGGATGGCGGATGCAAGGAACAAGTTCACACAACCGGATGAAGATACACCCTTTGGACGTCACTTGAAGGAAGTCACTAGATACCTGAACATAGGAGTACCAAGCTTCACGGGAACCTACAACGCCACTTTACCTGAAGAAGAGCGCTGGATGATTCAAGTTCAAGTTCCAGGAAGGACGTTCATGCCAGTCACTGAGCCCATAGAGTTTTCATTTGATGCACCAACTTGGAGTCTAGGAAAGAGCATGGCAGCTCACATCGCCATGGGACGCATTGGAGAAGTCTACCGCAAGGATCTCAAGGATACTATCTACCAGATTTGTGGGCGCCGAGATGAACACTGGGAGATGATCAGCACCAGGAAGGATAGATCAATTGCAGCTTTTATCCAGGAGTTAAACCAGCACATTCGACGACAGGAGAACCAGATGTGCGCCGACATGATAGATCTGAAGAAGGCTAAGACTAGAATCAAGGAACTGGAGGAAGAACTCAAGGCTACACGTGAAGATTATGAAGAGGAAATTGAAGTATTGGTGGAGAAGAATGACGACCTGATCAAGAAGATTGGAATATTTATGGGAGGCCCGACACCAGTAGATGAAGACGAAGAACCCAAGGAGATTAGCCCGGAAGACTACATCATCATCGACGGCACCGACTCGGAACCAGACAGTAGCGATGATGACTATGTTGATGAAGCTGGAGCAGATATCATGGAGTCAACGACCGTAGAATATTTCTAGTAGACCACCTCATCAGTAGTAGTAGTCCACCATGTAAATATAGTAGTCCGAGCACTTTTGCGATAGATAGATCGATTGTATGCCTTTGTTTGATTGATTGAAGTGAATTGTTTGCTTTTGCCTCATGTGCATATGGGTAGTGTTTTCTCTTTAGACCCTCTCTATTCTTATATCTCATCTTTTCTAAACCCTCAGATGCCTCCGAGACGTGACCCCGGTTTTGCTTTCCCACCGGAGCTCACCCAGTTGATCCAGCAGCAGAACACATTGATGCAGTTGCTAGTCCAGAATCAGAATCAGGGGGACAACAACAACAACCCACCACCACCACCACCACCTGTTGACCACTTAGCCCGTTTCCTTAGGCTGAATCCGCCGGTGTTTCCAGTAGCACCGAGCCGATAGTAGCAGATGATTGGCTCCGCAAGACAGCTAGGGAGTTGACCACAGCAGGATGCACAGATGCGGAGAAGGTGAAGTTTGCCGCACATCAGTTAGAAGGACCCGCAGCCTCATTGTGGGAGAATTTCACAGCCACTTTCCCAGTCGACACTGTCACATGGGACCAGTTTCAGCAGGCTTTCCGTACTGCCCATGTTTCAGCAGGAGCTATGGCCATGAAGAAGTGTGAGTTTCGCAACTTGCGCCAAGGAGGAAGGACAGTTGGCCAGTATGTGGAGGAATTTAGTAAGTTAGCACGTTATGCCCCAGATGACGTCGCTACGGATGCAGCTAAGCAAGAGAAGTTTCTGGAAGGACTGAATGATGAGTTGAGCATGCAGTTGATGGTAGCCACCTTCAATAACTACCAGGAGTTGGTAGATCGTGCTCTTATGATTGAAGGGAAGCAGCAGCAAATTGAGAATCGCAAGAGGAAGTATGGACAAGGAAAGTACAATTCAGGAGCTCAGCAGAAGCCACGTTTTACCCCTAGACCGGGAGGACATTTTCAGCATACCCATGGAGGAGGTAGCTCGCACAATCACAATGGCACCAAGAATGGTAATGGCAATGGAGGAAGCAACGGCCAGAACCGCACCAACCCCTCAACCCCAGCCAAGAAGGACTTGAGCCAAGTCACTTGCTATAAGTGTTCGAAGACCGGACATTATGCCAATGAATGTCCTGAAGGCCAAAATGGCAATGGAAGTTCTGGGAAGAAGCCGAACCCTTTCAACAGGGGACAGGTGAACCACGTTAGCGTGGAGGAGGTTGAAGCTCAGCCCGATGCAGTAATAGGTAAGTTTTTGGTTAAGTCATTTACTGCACTCGTTCTTTTTGATACTGGTGCATCGCATTCATACATCTCAAGGGGATTTGTGGATAAGTATAACCTACCAACCCAAGCCCTTAGGTCACCCATGTTAGTAACCTCGCCCGGAGCAGAGTATGTGGCTAGTCTATGGTGTGATCGGTTACCATTAAGGATTGGTAACTATGTTTTTCCCTCAGACCTAATAGTATTGGAATCTCAAGGATTGGATGTGATATTAGGCATGGATTGGTTATCAAAGTATGAAGGGAATATTGAATGTGCTAGTAAGTCAATTTTGCTTACCACCCCAGAAGGGAGAAGGATCAAGTATGTATCCCGGCATGTGCCAAAGAGGACCCAAGTAAATTGCCTAACAGGAGTTGTGCAGGAGGAAGTACCAGTGGTAAGGGATTTCCCTGATGTATTTCCAGAAGAGTTGCCAGGCATGCCACCGGATAGAGATATTGAGTTCTTGATTGAGCTATTGCCAGGCACTGGGCCAATATCAAAGAGACCATATAGGATGCCAGCAAAGGATTTGGTGGAAATTAAGAAGCAGATTAAGGAGTTACTGGATAAGGGATATATTCGCCCAAGTTCTTCACCTTGGGGATCGCCAGTACTTCTAGTGGAGAAGAAGGATGGATCGTTAAGGATGGTTGTTGATTATCGAGGATTGAACGAAGTAACGATCAAGAACAAGTACCCACTACCAATGATCAACGATCTGTTTGATCGATTGCAAGGAGCTAAGGTATTTTCCAAGATCGATCTGCGATCAGGATACCACCAGTTGAAGATTCGAGAACAGGATATTCCGAAGACAGCTTTTACCACCAGGTATGGGCTGTATGAGTATACCGTTATGTCATTTGGTCTGACTAACGCGCCTGCCTACTTTATGAACATGATGAACAAAGTGTTTATGGAGTTTTTGGATAAGTTCGTCGTAGTGTTCATTGATGATATCCTGGTTTATTCGAAGAATGAAGAGGAGCATAAGGAGCATTTGCGTTTGGTACTTGGAAAGCTCAGAGAACATCAATTATATGCCAAGTTCAGCAAATGTGAGTTTTGGTTGAAAGAAGTAGGATTCCTCGGACACGTTATATCCGGAGAAGGTATAGCAGTAGATCCCGCTAAAGTTGAAACCGTGACCAAGTGGGAAGCCCCAACAACAGTTGGAGAGATCCGGAGTTTTCTTGGACTCGCAGGATACTACCGGAGATTTATTGAGAATTTCTCAAGGATTACGAAGCCTATGACAGAGTTATTAAAGAAGGATACCAAGTTCATATGGACAGAGGAGTGTGAGGCTAGTTTCTAAGAGTTGAAGAAACACTTGGTTACCTCACCAGTGTTGATTTTGCCAGACCAGACCAAAGATTATGAGGTGTACTGCGACGCTTCACGTCGAGGACTTGGAGCAGTGCTTATGCAGGAAGGGAGAGTTGTTTCATATGCCTCAAGACAACTGAAGCCCCATGAGTTGAATTATGCTATGCATGATTGGAGTTAGCAGCCATAGTGCATGCTTTGAAAACATGGAGACATTTCCTCATTGGAAACCATTGTGAGGTGTACACAGATCACAAGAGTTTGAAGTACATTTTCACACAAAAGGAGTTGAATCTCAGACAAAGGAGATGGTTGGAGCTTATCAAAGATTATGATATGAAATTACATTATCATCCCGGAAAGGCTAATGTAGTAGCTGACGCATTAAGCCGTAAGAGCCATGTCAATACGTTAATGACGGGAGAAATACCCAAGGAGTTAGCAGAAAATCTTCGTGAACTATGTTTGGAAATAGTTCCGAGAGGCTATGTAGCAGCATTGGAGATTCAGTCAACTTTGATGGATAGAATCAGAGAAGCTCAGAAGACTGACAAAGAGATTGCCGCTATAAAGGAGAAACTGAGCAAAGGAAAAGCTAAAGGATTTCGTGAGGATGAGCACGATACCCTATGGTTTGAAGACCGTGTTTATGTGCCCAATAACCCGGAGATCAGGAAGTTGATTTTGCAAGAGGCACACGATTCACCGTATTCGATTCACCCAGGAAATACCAAGATGTATTTGGATTTGAAGGATATTTTCTGGTGGACCGGAATGAAGAAGGATATAGCGGAGTATGTAGCCGTTTGTGATGTATGTCAGAGAGTAAAGGCAGAGCATCAGAAGCCAGCAGGATTGTTACAACCATTGCCGATACCCGAATGGAAGTGGGATAAGCTAGGCATGGATTTTATCACGGGATTGCCCAGGACTCGTTCAGGCTATGACTCAATTTGGGTTGTAGTTGATCGATTGACGAAAGTAGCTCATTTCATCCCAGTAAAGACCACTTACACCAGTGCTAAGTTGGCAAAGATATACATGACCAGGATCGTATGTCTGCATGGAGTTCCAAGGAGTATCGTATCAGATAGAGGAACCCAGTTTACCTCAAAGTTCTGGAAGCAGTTGCACGAAACTTTGGGTACCAGGCTAGAATTCAGTACAGCTTTTCATCCACAGACAGATGGACAGACCGAGAGAGTCAATCAGATTTTGGAGGATATGCTGAGAGCTTGTGCGCTAGATTATGGATCTAGTTGGGACGATAATTTGCCATATGCCGAGTTCTCTTACAACAACAGTTACCAAACCAGTTTAAAGATGGCCCCTTTCGAAGCCTTGTACGGAAGGAGGTGCAGGACACCGCTGTCGTGGGACGAAGTTGGAGACCGCCAGTTGTTTGGACCTGACTTGATTAAAGAGTCTGAACAGAAGGTGAAATTGATTCGCGATAGGCTCAAGGTAGCCCAGTCCAGACAGAAAAGTTATGCAGATTCTAAACGCAAGGAGACAGTTTACGAAGTCGGAGATAGAGCTTATCTTCGAGTATCTCCACTTCGGGGAACAAAGCGTTTTGGAGTTAAAGGGAAGTTAGCGCCACGATTTGTAGGACCATATCGAGTTTTGGAGCGTATGGGAGAAGTGGCCTACAAGTTGGAATTGCCTGAAGGATTGTCAGGAGTACATGATGTGTTCCACGTTTCTCAGTTGAGGAAGTGTCACGCGGAGATGGCTGACATACCATTGAGAGACACAGTGCCTTTGGAAACTATTCAGTTGGATAACGATTTGACCTACGAGGAGAAACCAGTTAAGATCCTCGAGTTTGCCAGCCGAGTTACCCGCAGCAAAGTTATCAAGTTTTGCAAAGTTTCAGTGGAGCCACCACTCAGAGGATGAAGCCACCTGGGAACGAGAGGAAGATTTGCTCAAAGACCACCCTCACCTATTTTCTAGCCAACCCGAATCTCGAGGGCGAGATTCATCTTAAGGGGGGTAGGTTTGTAACATCCCAAATTTTCAATTTGGAATGTTATACATTAGATCATCAATGCATATCATATTTTATTTTGCATTTTGGTTGATCCTAGAAATTCTACGCAACTCAAGGACCCACGGAGAGAGTTGGGGATTTTGTTATTTTCATATTTGAGTTTTCTCAAATTTTGAGAATAGGATCATTTGATTTTATTTATTATATCATCAATTATTTCTATTACAAAAATATGAGAGAGGGAATAAAATGACTTTCCCAAAATAGAGAAATATTGAGGATTTAATAATAAAATCAAATAATATTTTATTTCGGAGTTTTTCGGTGTTTTATTTGAATTTAGGAAAAATGTGCGTTTTTCAAAATTGCATTTAGGGCCCAAATAAATGTTCACTTTGTCGGGCTTGATTTTAGAAGCCCGGGAAATTTTATTTCGGGATTTTTGGAGTCTGTTTAGTATTTCTTTTTATTTTTCTTCTGAGCGTAACTATTTAAAAAAAAGGGAACCGACCTACGGGCCGTGTCCGACTAGGACTCCCGGCCCGTAGGGGCTTTATAAGCCGGCCCACCCCAGGGGGGAAACCCTAGCCCAGCGCCCCGCCCTAGCGCCCCACCCCAGCCCCGCACCCACCGCCGCCGTCGCCTGCGCACCGCCGCCGCCCCGCCGCGCCACTCGCCGCCCGCCGCCGCCCCACCGCGCCGCCCGCCGGAGCCACCGCCTGCCGCACGCCCGCCGAGATTCGCCGCCGCCTCGTAGTCTGCACCGCCTGTTTTTTTTAGAAAACCGAACGGTTTTCCGTCGGTTTATTTTCGGTTTTTTTTAGTTTTCGTTTTTTAGATCGGTTTTTTTCGGTTTAGGTTAAATAGTGAGCGTTCGCTCGTTTGTTCGTTTAAACAAACACGATCATCCTTTAGATCTAGATAACGAATGTTCGTTCGTTAATCCATTTGTCGTTTTCTTTTCTCAAGTTAAATCCGCGATTTTTCTGATCGCGATTCCTGATCCGATTTTCGTTTTAGTATAACTTTTCGTTCGTTTATCGGAATCAGGCGATTCAAGCGCCTAGAGTTTCGTCTCGAAACCCTCTATCCGTTTAACCAACTTAAACAAGATTTTGCTACTGTAAAACTTGCCCTAGATCCAGATTATTAGAACGAAGTTGTTTTCTTTCGCCGTTTGACTTTCGTTGCTTCGTTCGATTTGATTCTTTTTGCCAACCAGAATTCTTAAGTTGAACCTTCTGGTTAGATCTCTTATTTGAGTTTTACCTGTGCATTAGATGAGTACTTATTGTATGCTTGTTTGTTTGTTTGTTTGCGATAGAGTACCCGGAGTGCGCCGCCTGTTACTTTGAATCATTAGGTTTCCCGGATCATCAGCAAGGCAAGTAACACTTTGATCATACCTTTTATACTACCTAGTTTTATTGCATTAGATCAATCCACACACATTGCATGATTAGGATCTAATTAAATTGTGGGATGGGAAGTAGATGAGGTAGTACCTATTACCGGTTTATTATCAAACCTTTGGGAGTTACTTCTATGTTTGCTTATTATGCCATGCTATGCTAGTAGACGTGGATTGGTTGAGTGATATCCATGACACATGTGAGATTGTTAATTAATGGTTTATCTAAGGTGGCAACTTAAACACACATCTGGGTGGATTGAGGCACCTGGGTATTCCAGGACTTGCCTGTTTTCTTTTGGACCGCCACCCAGGCTCAAAGGGGTCATAAGACTATTCATACTAGAAACTTCCGTGTGCAGCCACAAGCTATTATGGGCTCTAGCATAGTTGACTAAGTCGTGCGAACTCTTACAGTGGTAGACTAGCAGATGTAGGGGATGTAGGTGGTACGGTCTACCCGATCGTAAGGTGCTAGCGCTTCTGAAAGACTATGTCTCGGTCATCCGTCTTCTCAAACACCATGTAGTGCGAGAAAACAAACGGAGGCGATCGAGTCTTGTGGGGAAAAGTGCGCAAACCTCTGCAGAGTGTAACAAACTAATCATGGTTAGCCGTGTCCCCGGTTATGGACATCTTGAGTATCTAGTACCTGGATTTTCATGTGAATCTCAACATGTTACTCTAAATTAAATTTTGTTGGGTTATGTTTAATGATGATGCTTAATTGGGATTGAGAATGCTGTCAACCATTCTCAATGTTTAACAACCACCATGATAGTAATTAAATTTATTCCTTTGAAGTAGGGAAAAATTGGCTTTACGCAAAACTGTAACCATAGAGCTTTCCACCAGCCAGATATGCATATAGTATAGTTGTTCATTCCATTACTCTCTATGTGTTACCTTGCCAGCATATTCCATGTGCTGACCCGTTTCGGGCTGCAACGTTAATGTTGCAGACTTTTCAGACGACGATTAAGGAGTTTTTAGGTCGTGGTTCTATACTCAGTGATGCCGTTGGAGTTGATGGACTCACTTATCTTCCAAGCCTTCCGCTATTATCGTTATTAGATGGTCTTAAGCCATATTTATTGTAATAAGTTCTCTTTTGAGACACTTGATGTAAAAAGTGTGTGATTGCTACTCTGCTATAAATCCTCCGAGTACTGTGTGGTGTCAGCATTACTGATCTAGGGATGACACCGGAGCACAGAGATCAGACTGTTTGAGGTCTGGTCGCTACATCAACACACCAAGAGAAATTCTTAGAGGGTATCATGCGCGGCTCCAATGGTGCTCCGAGCGGCTACCGACAACAAGCAGCAGTTCACCATGCATACCGTGGTGGACACGCACAAAAGGTTCATAGACCTCTCGGTGGTGTACACCAACGACCCGGTCTAGGTGGAGCACTCCATCCACATCATGGAGTTGTTGCTTGCCGAGGAGAAGTACAAGGTCGTTGGGTTCGACCTTGAGTAGACCCGCGCTCGTGCCGGGTCTTGTCCCAAGCTCGTCGTCGCCCAGATGTGCGTGCGCCACCATGTCCTCGTCGACCACTACTGCCTGGCCACAAGGCCTTGTGAGCGTTTCGCCAGGTTTGTCAACATCCCCCACTACATGTTCGGTACGGTGGACATCACCAATGATGTAAAGGCGCTCGAGAATTCAGGCATCGCCTACCAGAATCTTGTCGACATCTAGGGCCAATACAAGATCTGGGGGAGCAAGGAGCATGAGAAGGACTCACCGGTTCACCTCCCGAAGCCATCATCGACCCCTACTACAGAGACATGACGGATTCCTACAACAAGGACAAGCGTGCCTGGCACTCGGCCTAGATGGAGATACTCGACAAAGCTCATGTCGTGTATGCGGCCAAGGAGGCGTACACGAGCTACGACATGTACACACGGATCGTTGACATGAGGAAGTGCCTCCTTGTGACGCCCCGAGACCGTTGCGCCAGGTGTCTTCCAGTTATTCGCTGTTGTTGCCTTGTCATTTTTTTGCGTGTCATGCATTTCATATCATGTCATCATGTGCATCGCATTTGCATACGTGTTCGTCTCATGCATCTGAGCATTTTCCCCGTTGTCCGTTTTGCAATCCGGCGCTCCTACGTCCTTCGGCATCTCCTTTTGCCTCTTTTCGTGTGCGGGTGTTGAACGTTATCGGATTGGACCGAGATTTTCCAAGCGGCCTTGGTACACCACTGCTAGACCGCCTGTCAAGTTTCGTGCCATTTGGAGAATGTTTGATACTCCAACGGTTAACCGAGGAACCGTAAAGGCCTCATGTGTGTTGCATCCCAACACCCCTCCAAAGTGGCCCAAAACCCATACAAACCCCCTCCATCCTCTCGGTCATTCGATCATGATCGCGTGGCCGAAAACCGTACCTCATTTGGACTCTCCTAGCTCTCTCTACCTATAAATATGTGCCTTCCCCCGAAAATTCGCGGATGAACCCTAGTCTTCTTCATCCTCGCGCCGTCGGACACGTCCACGCCGAGCCGGACACGTCCGCCACTGCCCCCTCGACCAATCGGATGCCGCCACCTCACCACCGCCGCCCTCTCTCTCCTCCCACCGTGCCAGGCCCGTGGGCCCATCCCGCCGCCGCGGCCCGAGCGCCCACGCCGCTCGCGCCTTCCGCTGCCCGCGTCTGTCTCCGGCGACCGGACGCCGCCGGCCGCCGCACGCCGCCGGCCGTGGCTCGCTCTCCCAGCCGCGCCTCGTCGCCGGCTTCCTCGCTGCCATTCGCAAGCGCCTCCACCGCCGGCCGCTCGTCGCCTCGTCTCCACCCATCGCCGGTCACCGCCCTGATCCGGCCGCTCTGGCCACGATTCCGGCGAGCCGTCCCGGATCCCGCCGGCTACCGCCCATCCCCGCCTCGCCTCGTGCTCCGCCGGACTCGCCATGGTCGCCGGCGTGCTCCTCTGTCGATCCTTACGGCGCCGCCTCACCTGGATCAGATCCACCAAGTCGGTCATCCAAACACACGCCCCCCATCCCGGATCCCTCCGTCCTGGGTTCATATCGTCCCGTTGACTTTTTAGCGAGGTGAAAAATCCACCAAGTCCTTTTCCCCCTCATGTTTTCAGGCCCTATTCATCATGTCATAACTCCTCATCCGTAGCTCCGTTTTGCGCGTGCAATATATCGAAATGTTCGTTAGGATGTCCTCTTCATTTTGTTCCATTGCATCATGCTTGTTTGAGTCCATCTTGATGCCCTAAAGGCTGTTGCAAGAGTGCTATATAATGTTAGTTCCTGATTCTTATCAGATTATGAACATTTGTCATTTTTGCCATGATTATTGTGTGCCTCCTATGGGCATGAGCTCTGCATGTGTTTTGGGATATGCCATGCCATCTTTACAGGGGCGTATGCCATGTATTTTTGTGATCAATGTGGTGACTAGCACAAGCATGCAAAGTAGCTCTCGTGATATTGCTGATTTCAGAGACTTAGAATTTCACCAAGTCATTTTCCCTGCTGATATTTTTATGCCATGTATGCATGTTGCTACAGAGAGTTCCATGCCTCTTTTGAGTATGTTCAGTAAGGATGATCTGGACATTTGGTTATGCTCTATCCATCCATGCCCCTGTTTGCATTTATGGAGTACCCTAGCATGACTCAATCTTGCTCTACTTTTTCTATAAAATGTTCCTAGTAGATTGTTTACATGTTAATCAATTTCGCCAAGGTTGTTGTAGTTGATCCATGCATGCTATGAGATTGTTCTTGCCATGTTTAGCTTCTTGATCATGCCTTCTTGCTGGTAGTATGCTTAGCTTGTCATTGAATGCCTTGTGTTGAGTGCATCGAGCTCGCAAACGTGCCTTCATAACTCTGTTTCTGCCATGTCCAGTTTTCTGCAAAGTCTGAATCTGTTAACGAAACATGCTATGTTTACATGAGTGCCATCATATCTTCTGATCCTTTTTGGCTTATGGTCAGTAAGGGACTTTTGTTATATGCTTTGAGTATATTCATGCCATGCCTTTGTTTGCTATGTTCTGTTCCTGTGGCATGTTGATATCTTGCTCTAAACATTGCTTCCTGATGTTAATTCCTGACATGTTAGTATTTTCACTAAGTCTGAGATGCTGTTATCTTTTGCACTTTTGTCATGCTAGTTTGAACCTGCTATTGTGTGATTTAGCCATAGATCAGTGTTCATCTTTTATCAAGCATCTTGAGTAGATCACAGCCATGTGCTTTTGTTGCTATGTTGGAGTGCAGTAGCTTAGTTTCTTGTTGCATTCTAGATGGCATCGTGCTGTTAATCGCAGAATCGTGCCATTATTATTTTGCTTGCCATTTGCAAACCGTGCATCCATTTCCGGCGATCTTTATAATGATTTCGACCGAAATCAACTCATCTTTCCAGCGGCACTCTTGGTTTGCCAATTTGAGTCCTGGTTCAATCTTTTCCTTCCGGAGCATGCATATGCATTGCATATCACATCCCGGATATCATGCCATGTTTTGCATCATGTCGTTTGTGCATTGCACCGTGGTTGATTGTTTTTTCCTTTGCTTGTGTTATTTCCTTGGGTAGATCCAAGAGACGAGTACGTGATCGAAGAACCTGTTGAGTATGCTTACGAGGTTCAAGCTTTCGTCAACTCGAAGAACTTTGCAGGCAAGATGACCATACCCTCAAAATCACTTCTATCTTTGCGTGCTAGTTGCTCGCTCTTTTCCTATGCTGCTATGCCTACCACTTGCTATATCATGCCTCCCATATTGCCATGCTAAGCCTCTAACCCAGCTTGTCCTAGCAAACTGTTGTTTGGCTATGTTCCCGCATTGCTCAGCCCCTCTTATATCGTTGCTAGTTGCAGGTGAAGATGAACTTTGTTCCTTGTTGGAACTTGGATATTGTTGGGATATCATTATTATATATTGTTTACTTTAATGCACCTATATACTTGGTAAAGGGTGGAAGGCTCGACCGTATGCCTAGTGTTTTGTTCCACTCTTGCCGCCCTAATTTCAGGATCACTTCTTGATCACTTCTAGCTCACGACCGTGCTTTGCTCCTCTTCTCGCTCTCCTTTGCGTAAGTTAGCCACCATATATGCTAGTGCTTGCTGCAGCTCCACCTCACTACCCTTTTCCTACCCATAAGCTTAAATAGTCTTGATCGCGAGGGTGTGAGATTGCTGAGTCCCCGTGACTCACAGATTACTTCCAAAACCAGTTGCAGGTGCCGATGATACCGGTGCAGGTGACGCAACAGAGCTCAAGTGGGAGCTTGATGAAGATCGTGTACGTTGTGTTGTTTCGTTTCCTTTTGATCAGTAGTGGAGCCCAGTTGGGGAGATCGGGGATCTTTTGCATTAGGGGTTGTCTTTCTCTATTTGGTTCCGTAGTCGGACCTTGATTGTGTTCTGGATGATGTAATGCTATATTTATGTATTGTGTGAAGTGGCGATTGTAAGCCAACTTTGTATCTCTTTCTTATTCAGTACATGGGATGTGTAAAGATTACCCCTCTTGCGACATGCCTACAATGCGGTTATGCCTCTAAGTCATGCTCCGACACGTGGGAGATATAGCCACATCGTGGGTGTAACAAGTTGGTGTCAGAGCCTTCCCCGACTTAGGAGCCCCCTGCTTGATCGAATCACTGGCGTTGTTGAGTCTAGAAAAAAATTGAGTCTTATAGGATTATATATATCGGAGAGTAGGATTCTTTTTACTCCTCAGTCCCTTCGTCGCTCTGGTGAGGCCTCCTGACGTAGAGTTTTGACTCTTCTCTCCTCAAATTTCACTAAAAAAATTTAGGATCACGCGGGTATCTTGGAATCGTTCTAATGGTTTTGTGACGAGAACATTGTTCTTGGTGCCTCCTGACATTTAGGGGTTGTGGCAGTGTCCCGGGGAGTTGAGCTCCGAGGAGTTGTCGTCACAATTTTATCGTTGCAGTTCTGGAATACCTGAGCTCACCGACATCGAAAATCTTTTTTATGCAGTTGTTGGTGAGATAACCTCGACGCCACCCAGTACTGGGGCAGGAGTTCCGGAGTATCGCCATAACTCGTATAACGGATGCTTTTTGAAGGTTGAGGTAAATGATTTCCGAAGATTTCTTGGTTATGTGTTGAAGGATGGATATAGCTGGATGTAGGATTTGCTAGTTTTGGGTGAGATATTATGCTTCCCCTGTATCCCCACACCTGATTGCATAACCAGAAAGTTTCGGGAGTTTATAAGTGGGAATTCAAGTAGCTCCTAGGATATCTTTCTGACAGATGCATGATATGAGATTGGGGTTCGACGTCTAGTGGTCCGCCTATCCACGATTGGTTTTACAGTGGTCTCGTTGTGTCTTAAAGAGTCCTTGGCTATGCTGACTCGGGGACGCTTCGTATGTCATGTGCACTGCCTTGTACATGATGGTGATGTATGATCGAGCCCGTGTGGGCCCCACCACGAAAACTTCGGATGAAATCTCTATCATATGTTTGTTCCGGCTTATTTTGCAAGCCAAACCTTTGTTTTGCTTTAAGTTGTGGTATTCGAATTGCTTCAATGTCAAGTGTTGATTCCATACCTTTCCTAAGTGGTGTTCTCATATTTCTATGGGAGTACTAATCCTTCATGATAATCGAGATTGTCATGGCAATCCTTTTCAACCGACGTGCTTCTCTTCAAGTGGATCATATCATTTTTCCCATCCGCAAGATCAACTCAAAGTCTTCTCAACGTTGTTCGTTTCATCTGTCCCCAAGTTTGCCTTTGTTTTCCCGCCCACCCACCCCCTTTTTCTTCAAGGACTCAGATTTCGTAATCAAGTGTCCATCTTATTCATGTGAAGTCTCTTCATTCTTTTCTTTCAATGTTCGTATCCGATGATTCTCATGAAGATTCTAACAGAGCTTCAAGTTCATCATTCTTCGTTCTTTTTCTTCTCCGGTGGATTCAAGTCAAGCTTTGTTGATCATATCCCTTTTCCTCGTTTCAAATGTGTTCTCAAGCCGGTGCACCTCTTAATCGTTCATCTCTCTATTCATTTCCGAAGTGCTGAAGATATCTCGAAGATTCGTGTTTGCACTCTGTATTCGTTCAAGCTCTTTCGAGATTGTCATCTCTTTCAAGCCATTTAATTCAACCGGCACAATCTCTCTTTTAAATCATTTCAACGGTGTTTCTCTTGAGTGGGCCCTAACCCACAGGTCTTGTCCCAGGATCTTACCTGACTCTTCTAATTTTACCAGAGCTACTCTCAAATTCATTTCAAAGTTTGACATAAGAATGAGTTATCATCAGTCATATGCCTTCTTCCAAGATCTTTCACATTCTTTTCATCATTGGTTCAACCTTCCTAATTTCCATTCCGGAGCGCCTCAACAATTCATGGAGGAGTTTATCATCGTCATTCTTGCTCCATTCTGTTCAAGATTCATGGTTCTAGCTTGTTTGCCATCCTCTCATAATTGTTTTTGATTGTGAGAATTCTTTTCAACCATCTGGAGCATGTCAGGAACCTTTGTTAGTTTGATTCTCCGAAGGCTATCATTTCAGAAGATTTATTCATTCTCAGCTTTCATCTATCTTTCTCCAAATCTTACCGGTGCATCATTCAAGTTTTCTCTTATCACCTCATGATCTTTTCGTTCTCATGTAGCTAAATCCTCTCAAGTATCTTCGTTCTTTTTATAATTCTTCCAGGTGTTCCTTTATCTTTTCTTTGTTCATTTTCAATTTTTACGGTGGTTCATTCAAGAATTCTCTTCCATTGTTATTGTATCATTCCATTCTTTCTTTCTTTCCAATCCTACCGGTGGTTCGTTGAAGACCTTCTCAAGTTTGCGCTATATCTACCTTAATCCATTCTACGAGAGTAAGTAGTATGCCAAATCTTTTTCTTGTCATCAATTTAAATTGCTGAAGGATACACATAACATAATTCTTATTATTGCTTCATCCAAGGAATGGACTCATCTTCTAGAGTTTGTTCATGATGAGTAAATTCTCGGTTCAAGTGCTTCATACTTTCCCTGAGTTCCAAGATCTCTCAATTATATCATCACGAAGCTCCATCTAAATATTCGCTATGCTTCACCTTGTGTTTTCAACTTCGGTTTCTTTCTATCATCCTTGTTTACCGGAATTCTTCATGGAGGCTCTACATGATGGTTCATCAAGGATTTAATTCCTTCTCGAAGTGTTCATTGAGATTCTTTTCAGAGGAGCTTCAAGTATTCCTCTTCTTGCATTCCGAAGTACAATTCTTTCAACCGTATCATTTGAGGTGGTATTATGTCATTCTTGATAATTTGAGTTCATGTTTCATGATTCACATGTTGTTAAGAATGAGATAGTTAAACCCATCAATCTCTTCAAGCATGAGCTCTTCTCAATCCATCAATCTCTTTGTTGGAGTTATCTTGGATTATATTTCACCTAAACCTTTCCCTAAGGATTGTTGTTATTTATGGTGCTTATAAATGACCCAAGTTCTTCATTTATCCTCCTGGTGAAATAAGTTTCTCGTCTCCTTGTTCTTACCAATCCAATTTTGTTTTCGTTAGTGGCAGAATTTCACCTTAAGTTTTGAGAAGTTTTCTTTAAGCCCACTACAAGCTTACTCTTTTCGTTGTTGGTTTTTTTCCAACAACTCCATTCCACCATTCTCCTAAAGATGCTTTTCAAGCTCATTTGAGGTAGAAGATGTTGTTTTCTCCTCCGTTCATTCCTTTCCATTCTCTCATTTCTTCCGGAGGCATTGTGATGTTGCTCTCTTTGACCCATCATCTTGTTTTTTCAAGATCATGTTCTTTCTTTTGCTTATCCATTTAACCGAGGTGTTGTGCCCTCTACTCAAGTTCTTTTCATCTTATCAAGTCTTGCATCTCTTTTCAACCGGAGTGCTGTTTGGATTTGTTCTTCCTTGTTCCTCTTTCCTAACAGAGTGCTTTCAACTTCGTTCATCTTTGATGTATTCTTTCTTTCAATTTTCTCAACCTCGCAAGGTTCTTTGGTATCACTCATTTGTAAAAGAAGCAACTTAGTTTTACCTATTATCTTCCTCTTCCTTTTCCCTCCGGTGCCATCCTAGATCTCGGGACGAGATCCTCTCGTAGTGGTGGAGTGTTGTGACGCCCCGAGACCGTCGCGCCAGGTGTCTTCCAGTAATTCGATGTTGTTGCCTTGTCATTTTTTTTGCATGTCATGCATTTCATATCATGTCATCATGTGCATCGCATTTGCATACGTGTTCGTCTCATGCATCCGAGCATTTTCCCCGTTGTCCATTTTGCAATCCGGCGCTCCTACGTCCTTCGGCGTCTCCTTTTGCCTCTTTTCATGTGCGGGTGTTGAACGTTCTCGGATTGGACCGAGATTTTCCAACAGGCCTTGGTACACCACCAGTAGACTGCCTGTCAAGTTTCGTGCCATTTGGAGTCCGTTTGATACTCCAACGGTTAACCGAGGAACCGTAAAGGCCTCCTGTGTGTTGCAGCCCAACACCCCTCCAAAGTGGCCCAAAACCCATCCAAACCCCCTCCATCCTCTCGGTTGTTCGATCACGATCGCGTGGCCGAAAACCGCACCTCATTTGGACTCTCCTGGCTCCCTCTACCTATAAATATGTGCCATCCCCCGAAAATTCGCGGATGAACCCTAGTCTTCTTCATCCTCACGCCGCCGGACACGTCCGCGCCGAGCCGGACCTGTCCGCCACCGCCCCCTCGTCCAATCGGACACCGCCGCTCTCTCTCTCCTCCCACCGCACCAGGCCCGCCGGGCCCGGATCGGGCCCATGGGGCCCATCCCGCCGCCGCTGCGGCCCGAGCGCCCGCGCCGCTCGCGCCTTCCATCGCATGTGTCCGTCTCTGGCAACCGGACGCCGCCGGCCGCCGCGCGCCGCCGCCCGTCGCTCGCTCTCCCAGCCGCACCTCGTCGACGGCTTCCTCGCCGCCATTCGCAAGCGCCTCCACCGTCGGCCACTCGTCGCCTCGTCTCCACCCATCGCCGGTCACCGCCCCGATCCGGCCGCTCTGGCCACGGTTCCGGCGAGCCGCCCCGGATCCCGCCGGCTACCGCCCGTCCCCGCCTCGCCTCGTGCTCCGCCGGACTCGCCATGGTCGCCGGCGTGCTCCTCTGCCGATCCGTACGACGCCGCCTTGCCTAGATCAGATCCACCAAGTCGGTCATCCAAACACGCGCCCCCCATCCCGGATCCCCAGTCCCGGGTTCATCTCGTCCCGTTTACTTGTTAGCGAGGTGAAAAATCCACCAAGTCCTTTTCCCCCTCATGTTTTCAGGCCCTATTCATCATGTCATAACTCCTCGTCTGTAGCTCTGTTTTGCGCGTGCAATATATCGAAATGTTCATTAGGATGTCCTCTTCATTTTGTTCCATTGCATCATGCTTGTTTGAGTCCATCTTGATGCCCTAAAGGCTGTTGCAAGAGTTCTATATAATGTTAGTTCCTGATTCTTATCAGATTATGAGCATTTGTCATTTTTGCCATGATTGTTGTGTGTCTCCTATGGGCATGAGCTCTGCATGTGTTTTGGGCTATGCCATGCCATCTTTACAGGGGCGTATGCCATGTATTTTTGTGATCAATGTGGTGACTAGCACAAGCATGCAAAGTAGCTCTCGTGATATTGCTGATTTCAGAGACTTAGAATTTCACTAAGTCATTTTCCCTGCTGATATTTTTATGCCATGTATTCATGTTGCTACAGAGAGTTCCATGCCTCTTTTGAGTATGTTCAGTAAGGATGATCTGGACATTTGGTTATGCTCTATCCATCCATGCCCCTGTTTGCATTTATGAAGTACCCTAGCATGACTCAATCTTGCTCTACTTTTGCTATAAAATGTTCCTGGCAGATTGTTTACATGTTAATCAATTTTGCCAAGGTTGTTGTAGTTGATCCATGCATGCTATGAGATTGTTCTTGCCATGTTTAGCTTCTTGATCATGCCTTCTTGCTGGTAGTATGCTTAGCTTGTCATTGAATGCCTTGTGTTGAGTGCATCGAGCTCGCAAACGTGCCTTCATAACTCTGTTTCTGCCATGTCCAGTTTTCTGCAAAGTCTGAATCTGTTAACGAAACATGCTATGTTTACATGAGTGCCATCATATCTTCTGATCCTTTTTGGCTTATGGTCAGTAAAGGACTTTTGTTATATGCTTTGAGTATATTCATGCCATGCCTTTGTTTGCTATGTTCTGTTCCTGTGGCATGTTGATATCTTGCTCTAAACATTGCTTCCTGATGTTAATTCCTGACATGTTAGTATTTTCACTAAGTCTGAGATGCTGTTATCTTTTGCACTTTTGTCATGCTAGTTTGAACCTGCTATTGTGTGATTTAGCCATAGATCAGTGTTCATCTTTTATCAAGCATCTTGAGTAGATCACAGCCATGTGCTTTTGTTGCTATGTTGGAGTGCAGTAGCTTAGTTTCTTGTTGCATTCTAGATGGCATCGTGCTGTTAATCGCAGAATCGTGCCATTATTATTTTGCTTGCCATTTGCAAACCGTGCATCCGTTGCTGGCAATCTTTATATCGATTTCGACCGAAATCAACTCATCTTTCCAGCGGCACTCTTGGTTTGCCAGTTTGAGGCCTGTTTCAATCTCCTCCTTCCGGAGCATGCATATGCATTGCATATCACATCCTGCATATCATGCCATGTTTTGCATCATGTTGTTTGCGCATTGCACCGTGGTGGATTGTTGTTTCCTTTGCTTGTGTTCTTGCCTTGGGTAGAGCCGGGAGACGAGTACGTGATCGAAGAATCCGTTGAGTACGCTTACGAGGTTCAAGCTTTCGTCAACTCAGAGAACTTTGCAGGCAAGCTGACCATACCCTCGAAATCACTTCTATCTTTGCTTGCTAGTTGCTCGCTCTTTTGCTATGCTGCGATACCTACCACTTGCTATATCATGCCTCCCATATTGCCATGCCAAGCCTCTAACCCACCTTGTCCTAGCAAAATGTTGTTTGGCTATGTTCCCGCATTGCTCAGCCCCTCCTATAGCGTTGCTTGTTGCAGGTGAAGATGAAGTTTGTTCCTTGTTGGAACTTGGATATTGATGGGATATCATTACTATATATTGTTTACTTTAATGCACATGTATACTTGGTAAAGGGTGGAAGGCTCGGTCGTATGCCTGGTGTTTTGTTCCACTCTTGTCGCCCTAGTTTCCGTCATACCGGTGTTATGTTCCTTGATTTTGCGTTCCTTACGCGGTTGGGTTATAATGGGAACCCCTTGATAGTTTTCCTTGAATAAAACTCCTCTAGCAAGGCCCAACCTTGGTTTTACATTTGCACTAACAACCTATCACCTTCCCTTGGGTTCTGCAGACTCAAGGGTCGTCTTTATTTTAACCCCCC